>NW_024521428.1:7196974-7796974 GCF_017590135.1 Pyrgilauda ruficollis | reverse complement strand
ATGTATGTCCTGTGAGCCTTGTTCTGTTAAAAAAACATTGGGTTGATCTTTGCTCTGAGGCCAGCCAGAGCCTTGTTGTAGCTCCATGAGCACAGCTGTTGTTCTCACTGGAGTATTTTTCTCTCTGGCCTGGCTTCCTAGGTATTTCCCTGTGTAATTGCCCCCCTTGGCAGGAAAATGTAGTCAGTGTAAGTATGGGATCTTTCTACTGTTCTTCTCCCATTCCAGCTAGGAAGGGGAAATGTGTAAAGGATCTTAGCAAGACATAGAGAAAGTAAATACCAATACCCCTGTAGGCTGAAGCTCATCATCATGAGATCATCCATCTAAACAAGGCAGGAAATCAGGAATCTTTGTTCAACAAGAAACAGCCCTACTTTACCACCTCCTGTCACAGGAGGAAAAGATACATGAACACTCAGCCAGGTGATTTTCAGTGAATGCATCACATCCACTTACCAAACTCATCCTCACACACTTCCACAAGTACCTTATATCTGCCTGGGGGGCATGGTGCTAAAATGTGGACTTGAGCCAGGTAGCTTTTCTATGATGAATGTCTTTCCTAATCTGCTGGGACAGGATATCTGTTCTCAAAGAATTTAACAAGACATTTTAACTCCATGATCTAGAAGACTGATTGAGTGGCAGTACATTCTGGAAGACCTGCCAGGGTTCTTGAACTAAAGAAAAGCAATTGGCACTTCAATAAAAGCAGAAAAAGCAAGCATTTTTATTTGACTGCCACTGATTCTTACAATAGAGGATGAAGACCATCCATCCAGTGTGGCACTATGCTCACCAACGGATGATTTAGCTAGAAGCATAAGATATTCTTCTGCAAAAGGGGCATAATCCCAGGAGGCAGAGCAAAGCAAATGTGCATTTATGACTCACATTATATGCCTAGCATCAGGCCTCTGCCTGTTAATATGCCTGACCTACTTGCTGAGATCCACTCCAAGCCTACACTGAAGGAGAAAACTTCCATCACAGGTGGAATTTCCAATTTCTGATCTTTATGCTAGCACTGAAAAAGGCTTTAGGGACCTAAATGCTCTTTTGTTGTCACTAAGTGCTAAAACTCAAGACTGACGTCTTCAGCTGTTCAGCTTTCGCTAAAGGTGCCATTACAAAAATTATGAACCCCAAGCATTAAGTCCTCAGAAGCCATATATCCCAATACCCAGCTCAGGCTGAAGGCCTGAAATCACAGTTGTTGCGTGGGGGGAAGACTGTTCCTTGTGCTGCATCAGTTTGAGAACGTAGTAAACCATAAATTGCCAGAACACTTAATGGAGTACATCCTCTGTGGGATACAGAAAGAAGCAAGATGTCAATGCCATGTGCCCTTTAGTCCTGTGGATACATAGTCTATAGACTGTGGATATTTACCTGGCCTGATTAGAACCAAGCATTCTTGCAGAAATGCATTAATCATAATGTTATTTATCTACAAGTTGTCTTTGCTCCTGCAGCTGAATTTGTTCCAGGTTGCATGGTACCGCTGTGATGTAAATTCCTGTGTATAGGTGAGAAAAACAAACTCTAGTGTTTGTTTAGTACTTGAGAGGAGAAGGCATTCAAGATGCAGTTCCTATTTATATATTTTCTGTGAAGCAACTAATAGAAAATCCTATTGCTTGATGGGGGGGGGGGTAAATTTAAATCTCCTCACTCTGAAGAGAGAAATAAATTCATATCTCCCACTTCCCCATTGTGTGATATTTTGTGATATTTAGGAAGTGTGACTAGTACTCTTTTTGCTGGTTTGGATACTTCTGAGTTTTATGAAATAAGATGGAGGCAAACATCTCACTGCAGCAGAAATTTCAGGGGTAATACACGGTTGTATCTAGAGATCTCCTTGAAACCCTCCACAAAGGGTATGGAGGGTTTCACACATTTCCTCTGAAGCTTTCTCAGAGACTAAGGTGTTTCTGCCTAGCTCGCTTGCTGCTCAGTGTCCTGGTTTTCTGTATTTCATGGTAAAATGCCTAATTGTGAGCTGATGAGGTGGGGGCATCTCAGACCGGGCCATGGAAACTCCTTGGCAGGCAGATGTAAAAACTTGTTTCTACAACTGGAGGCAGAGTAGGTGTGGATGGTGGTGCACTGGGCTCTCTCTGTGGGTTTACATTCTGTTTTAACTCCTCTAGATACTTGCTGCTCTCCTGTGTCTCTTTTCTTTTTTTTTGTAATTGAGCAAATCTAACCACAATCTCTTTTTACACCCAGTTTCTAAAGAAAGTCTTTTGTCTGGTTTTCAGCTGAACTGTTGCTTTAGTAGTAACAAGAACGAGACATCAGAGATCCAGTATACAAAATAATACACTGATTCTGTAATATGAGGTATTCAGTCATTTGAGAACCAGAGAATCTTATAGTACCTTACAGTTTGTAGAGATTTTTCCTCTTAGGATATTATTACATTATTATAATTCATGCAAAAAAAAATCCACTACCTCTAAAGAAATACTTATTTTATTTTGATAATTGATTTAGGAAGTCTCATTATATCATCAGTTAAAGTTCAAGGAAGTGCTCAGTTTCAAAAGCCACTTTAAATGTTCTCCTTATAACTCTTGTAGCATGTACAAAACAAGACACTAGTATTCCTTGAGCCATCAGCAGCAAGGTAACTGAATTGTGCAAAAAATATTAGTAATATTAGTATTATTTAAAGAAAACATTATGAGATGGAAAGTGACTTCAGAAGGCATTGAGCAATTGAGAGAGAGCACTGGAATTGAAGATGTTCTGCTTATCATCCTCAAGAACACACCTACAGTCTTATCAACTCTTGCCAATCCAGTCAGCCCTCAGAAGAGACCTGATTCTTAATCATCTACTTCTTATAATTCCAAGGAGGCTTTTTCACAAAGAGACACAAAGAAGTCATTAACATTTTCATCTCCTTATTGACATGGCTCTCTGCAGGAACAATAATGAGGAAGCTCCCTGTGAGCGTTGCCATCAGTCCACTTCATCCCAGCACTTTAGAAGTGCTTTTGGAGTGCCAGATCCTTTTACACAGTTCAGAAAGGTGGCTCCTGACTCTAATCTAGAAAGTCATATTGCTTTGGATATCATGGCGTTGTGGGGAGGCCACTGACATACTGGTCAAAGTATTGTTGCTACGTTCTCACTGGCAGTTTTGGCAGCAGGAGACAAGTTTGCGTTTGCATTTGCTTTTGCAGAAACCTGCAGGGATACTCATCAGGAATGTCACTGATAAGGACTGATTCCTAAAATATTTGGATGCCTTCTGAGGACTTAAGGCAAAATTAGCATATTTTCCAAATATTGCTTTGCATCAGATGTGTAAACAAATGGGGCAAAAAAACCCCAGAAAAAAACTAGTATTAATACAAATGGCAATGGCAAGGAGTTGGCATGTGATGTGACCTAAAAATAGGGGACTAATATAAACACTTGTTCAGACTAAAAAGTACTCTGTCTTGTGATTAGGGTGACCATTTCAAAATATTTCCTGTTGTGATTGTATAACCTTTAAAAAGAAAGGATAAGTTTGAGCTGGTGAATGGCTAGGTCTCCTCTTTCTGCTGGTCTGGGTAAAAAAAGGGATTTCTTTTACATTAAAGAAACAGGTAAACAAAACTAAATTACAAGCCTTGAGGGTTTTGTGTAGGTTATTTTACATCATGCTGTAACAGAATGCTCTAAAAACTATCAACCTACGCAGTACAAACACAAGTAACTTTTATATGTAGTTTATAGTACATCTAAGAAGCATCTGTAGAGATGGTGTGGGAGGGAAGGGAGGGCTGAACTGATGAAACTGCTTTTGAAAGTTGTTTTTTTTTGTGTGTGCAAATCTTTTTAAAGAATTTCAGAGAATGGAAAGAGGAACCTACTGAGAAGCTAGGCCCAAGTTGTAAAAAACTTTCCCCACAGCGTGTGGTGAAACATCTTTTATCACTGCACTCTTATCTTTAGTAGGTTGGCACTATGGTTTGCTCACCTGCATGGACAGATGGATAGATGGGGCTAGAAGGGATTCTGAGAATTTATTTTGTTTTTCCAGGCTCTTTTATGAAAATGTAGTGCACAACCTTTATTAAACCACAATCCTCAAGAAAATGGATTTATTTTAAAGCTTAAAACTCCTTTCCTTTTCTTTCTTTCTCTTTCTCTGTATATTTGTATGATAAGGCAATGTAAGAAACAGAAACACACAGAGAAGAAGAAAGGAAACTAAAGTTGTTCTCCTGAAAAGTATTGACTTCAGGTTTTTATAAAAGTCTTTCTGAGGTGTTGAGAATAAAAGGACTCAGGTCTGTTTCTTTCAGTTCCCTGAAAAAGCTTCAAAACATTGGCATTTTCCCTCATTTGCTTGCCAAACCACATTAAACCCCGCCGCAGGCTGTAGTGCTCAGTGGCTGTCACAAGCACGGGTGACTTCATCTCACATGCCCCACCTGGCCTCTCCACCACCGAGCTGATGCCACACAGAGGTGCTGGCTGGATGCCATGTGCACTTGTGGAAAGTGGGCCAAGGTTCCAGGGGATTTCACATGGCTGGGGACAACATGGAGTCTTGGCAGCTCTGTGGGAAAACCCCATGAAGGCTCTGAGCCCCTGAACTTCTCAAGAGCAAGCACGAGCAACGAGTCCCAAAACAGAGCTGGGAACTGAGCAATAGTAAAAAATAGATAACCTCCACTGATATCAGAAAGAGAAGTGAGAAAGTAGTTGGTGCTGATGGTTCTTCACTGTGAGCTGGGGAGCAGGCTGTGCTTTCAAAAGGTCTATCCTGTCTCTACTCCCAGGTAGCTGAGGGTATACTTGGGGTTTCAGAAGAGAGGGAGGATGGCTGCTGTGATGGCTGGGATCACACCTCAGCCACTGCCAAAGCATCAGGTGTCTGCCAGCGAAGGAACTTCCAGCAGCAATTCTCCTTCATGATCTGTGGCACTACAACAGAGTGAAAAAGAGAACCAAAACTTTTTGATAAGGAAGCCCTCATAAGAGTACAGGTTTCAAGATTGCCATTTGCTAAAACTTCTCAGTTAAAGAGTTCAAGTTGTAGAAATTTATCTGCAATAGTCTATAGGCCAAAGCTCTTTGGTGTCTCGATTGGGAAGGGCAGACCCCAGGTGAGTCCTCCTGCTGCTGTGGATATTCAGGATGGCAAAGGCCTGAGCCGAATGCTGTTAATCCTCATCTTGTGAGGACCTCCTCACTGGGTCTTGAACAGCTGATTTCCACAAGTAATCACATTTGATGTGCCTGAAGACACACATTGCCAGAGTGTATTTTCCTAGTTTGGTTAGGGGTACTGGAAAGGTTTTGTTATTTCCATATTGTGTGTTCTCATAGCTGATTTTTCTATCCCAAGCACATCGCTACCATATTTACCATCCTCATTATGTGATTAATGATGCAGTCCTCCAGTCACAGCTTTCAGCCAGTGGAAATTCTGTCTTGTGTAAGGATCCTGAAGTAGCGTGGCCCATTTTGGCAGGTCTGTATCAGTGTGTGTATCATATGTGACTTGGCCATACCATTCCCAACAGTCATTTTCTGTCATCAGACTTCTCAGATGCCTAAATTAGGTCAGATTCCCAGCTGAAAACCAGGGCAATCAGCCTCAGCATTTTTACACTTTTCATTTAACTGGTTTTTTATGTATCTGGGGTTTTTTGTGGCTCGCTGTTTTATGTGATGTGCTTCACACACTTCACACGTAGCAACTATTTGTCTGGTTCCTTCCTGGACTTTATTAACACCTTTTCCTGTCATTTTTACTAAGACTACAGGGGATTTAATAACATTCCCACCACTAAACATGTGTCATCCTGAACTATACACTATTCTGTGCCAGTTGGGTCTCTCTAATTTTTAGTTTAAAAGCTATAGCATTAATTTTCAGTAACAGAAAAATTGCCCTATTTTAATTTAGGTCAAACCATATTTTCTTGATGGCACCATCTGCACCAAACTTTTCCTTTATTCTTAAGTGCATCTATATAATTTTTCTATGTATTTGTTGTCAAGTTATGCACTGAAAGTGCAGGAATATGGTGATATTTCAGAGCACATCACTTAGAGATCTCTAGGGCTCTTAACAGCCCAAATTTTGTCTCCAAAGATCTGTCTCCTAGTGCTCTAGTGTTATATGTATCTTATTGAAGCATAACTGTACCAGCCATCAAAATTGCCTTAGAGCAGTCTACCTGGGGTGTTTGATTGTGATACAGAACTGGGAGGAGTGGCTGACACACCATGGTGCTGTGCTGTCAGCCCCACACAAACAAGCTGCAGAACATTTGACTTCTGCCTGTGATTATTTCATGAGTAGCATTCATTATAATAATGTGTCAGCATATATCTAACTATACTTAGGGTACTTTCTCCAAGCAAAAAGAGTATGTTAGACAAGGATAGAATCCAATTCTCCTCTTATTTATACATTTCAGTTAATTAAGTGCAGAGAGGACTGAAGAGAAGACCAAACCCTGAATACCATGGCACTTGCAGTCAGGTTCAGCTGAAAAGCTGAACTTTGATTTCCTATCTCACCTGTACTCGAGGATATTAAGAGGAGTGAAGCAGGTGTGGTTTCATGGGTGCTGTTCCTGTTGGAGCTATTTGTATTTGTGTGGTCACAAAGATACTGGACTAAAGTGAAGCTTTTCTCAGAAATGTTTTTCCCTTTTTTTCCCATTTTATATTCTCTGCTTGTTGTATGTTACCAGTCATACCTCTAACTGGTATCAGATTGCCAAGCTGAAGAGAAGTCAAGAAAAAAGGGTTAAGTCACAGAAAAGTATTAATTATGTTAGCTCTTTGCTCCTTCTTTCTTTGCATATATGCTGCTGCTTTTAAAACTAGGTCATAACTGCTCCTGTAGTCTGTTTCTGAGGTTCCTGTTACCTGTGCACTGAGCCTTTGGGCAGACGAGCTCTGCACTGTTCAGGCACTTGTGAGTCCATGTTGTGTTCTGTGCTAGCCACAAGAAGCACAGCTGCAGTTACTGGTGCTCAACATAAGCTGTGAGTTTTTGCAGAGAAGTCAGTTTTCAGTTCTTTCCACAAAGTGAACAAAGTGATCTTGCACAAGCCTAAAAACAATGATCTTGCTTCTACCTATGAAGCAAGGAGCTCCGAGGTGCTGTGCATGCAACACACAGAGCTGCCTCAGATTTCACTGCAAGCTGCATGAATACCAGACCCACAGGACTGCTCCTGAGAGAAATGCATCCTGGTCATGCCATTGGGCCTCCATAGATTATATGATTATAATTAAAAGGCAGAATCAGCCAGGGTACCCCATAACTGTAGCTTGAATACTATTGAACGGCGATGGCAATTTGTTAAAAAAATGAAGAAACTTTCTCTAGCAGAGAACCACAACCACTTATATGTGACCATATACATGAGCAACTGACTATCACTGGAAAATACAGCTCATACATAGCTCAGTAGTACAATTCAGGGTTCACATTTTGAGCTGTGACAATAAGCAGTAAAAGAAACTGGGCAAAGGAAATAGTGACAGTGCAAGCTTTCTAATGGAGATGACCTGAGGTGTGCCCCAACCACCAGTCCCTTCAGACCAAGCTGGAAAGGAAGCATTGTCCAAAGTCCTAGGGAATGAGCTCATGTTTCCCACTGCCTTGGATTGCCTACATTTCTGCCTCCTAGTCCTTTGTCAGCCCAGGCACACCTTTTCTCCTGAAATATATGCAGTCACCTATTTTCAGTGGGTGTGGACAAGAGGTACAGGAGAATGGCTGAATGCAATATCAGTTCCAGTCATACTGAAGTGCATCCAGCAGCCTGTTTTTGTATCAAAGCCTTCCAGTAAGATGTGCAGTTTGACAGGAAGCGAGGCTCATTCTTTCTATATATCTATCTCCTCTATCCTTTTGGGAGCAGAGAATAAGATATGCAAGAAGGCTGCACAGTGCACATCAGTTTAGCTCCCACAGAGCCCCTGGTCTCGTATTTTTCAGCCAAGACTGTTTTCATTACCACTGATGGGAGAATTACTCCAAACTGACATGAAAATCAGGAGAACACCCAGTCTGCAGGAGTTCACTGCCAGATCATTGCAGAAGGCACCTGAGGGGAGAGCAGTGGTCAGTCCATTCCATGGTCTGCCTGTAAGGGCTGAATGATATATGCTGAGCAAGTACTGCAGCAGGAACAGAAGAAGACAAAATAATTTTTATTAAGAAGACAAAATATTTTTATTTTTTTATTAGATCCTTACAATCATGTAAAACTGACTGTAGGCTTTGACACACAGGTGAAAGAAGATGGATACAGGTAAAATAATGCATTTGATCCTATTCTGTGCCAATTCCACTTTCACACAAAAGCTGACCTGGTCATTTAAAAGTAGCAGCTGAGTGATCCAAGTGTGAAACGGGTCAATTATGTTTTAGTGAACTAGCTCAGATTCTGACAGATTCCAGGCAATTATGGGCCTCCAGGAAATCAGGATCTGAATGAACAGGATGTTTAAAACAGGCTGGAATCAGCTTTAAACACCTGCATTTACTGTGGAAGTGACTGCGTATGCAAATACTGCAGTCACTGGAACTCCACCCAGTACAGTAAACACTTTCCAACTCACCCTAAAATAGATACTTAGATTTCTGTGGATGATAAATCCATAGCTGTAGCAAAGACCAGGCAGGAAAGGCCACCTATACCCAAATCCTGCCACTCAGTACTACTGCTAAGGAAAAAGTTCTGCCTATTCATATCGATCTTAATTAATAGAAGGAAGAACAATTCATCCTGTGTTTTTACCAGTCACCAGTTGTTATGGATCCAGCACAGGCTTTTTGGGACACATTTATTTATCCAGGGAATAGAAAGATGTTTTGAATCTACTGAGACCAATTAGTGGAAGCAGTGGGAAAAGGCCCATCTGAAGGCAGCTTACATGCTCAAACAAGTTATTTGATACACCCCTATAAATATTACTTCCAATTTCTGGCCCCAATATGTTATATAGCTGTTAGAATTACTCTACATTGTTTGCTCAAAACATTTTCCAAATACCACACCAAATTATCCTTTCAGGTACACTTGCAAAACTTCATGCCTCTCCTGTTTATGGGCTCAGTCATAAGCTAAATCGTTTAACAGCTACAGACTGTCATATCCTTAGTGCAAGTATGAAAAAGAACCCATAATCTGAAGTTCTTTTATTTTTTTTTTTTTTTTTTTTAATTTTTATCTCTAATATAATCTGAAGTTCTTTTATTTTTTTCTTTTTTTTTTTTTAATTTTTATCTCTAAAGATAATCGTCAAGAGCACACAGCAACTCTACCTCAATTCCTTTGTGGACTGATTAGGAGAGGAAACACTTGAAGAGAGTTTCACAGAAAAGAGAGGTGAAAAGATAGAAAGTAGAGATTTCAAACAGAATATATATATATATATATATATATACACATGTACTTTTATGTGTGTATACTTATATATATTTGTTTGCTGCAAAATGCCAGTTGGAGAACACAGATTAAGTTTAAGACCACCAAGATTCTGAAGACTGAGGGATTCTTTGTTAGGAATTTGTCATATTGTCTACCTCAAATAACTTGTGCCAATAAACTGTTAAATTCTTTTCCTGGAATTTGAGGTCGGAAAGGAAATGATTGACTACACTTTTTCCTCTGACTCTCTCAACAGCTATGTGAGGCAATTACTTGTAGAGGGAAGTACTTGATGACCAGAAGCCATTGTCTGTCAGTCCTGGATACAGACAATATTTAATACTTAAAGTTATAAAGGAAATCAGTTCATGTGTTATTTAAACTTCAACTAGATCAGGCAATTTCATCAAAGTTCTATAATAACACATGTCTTCATCTTGCCACAAATCAAGGCCAAGGTACCTGCAGGAGGGCCCTCTGGCAGAGGATAACTCCACACTACGCAGGATGTCTGCCAGGGTTAGAGGGAGGTTTACAAGCTGATTGTTCATGGCCCTGCACCATCTGACAAACACTGTGGTCCATTTAAGTGAAGGTTCCTTGCCAGGAATCAGCAGTTGCAGGAACTGCTTGCATGGCTCTTCCTCCCTGTGCAAGATAGCATGGTTTCACCCAGAGGAAAGTTACCTTGTGCTGTTGGGAAATATGAGTGTGCATATGGGCAGTGATCATAGAGGACTCTAGGATCAACTCTTGAGCTGATATGTTGAACTCTTCTGTTGCCTTAGCTTTGCTAATTTTTTTAAAATATCAGTCTTCAAAAAATTAAGCTTATAAAGTCTGCTTATGTAAGAAAGATCAACATACATATAATATTCTAGCTATTAGCCCCTAAATTGGAACCTCTTCAAATACAGTTTAGGATACTTACTCTTACTGAAATTTAAACCAGCCTACAAAATGTATCAGTAGAGTTACACTACTTGGGTTTCAACTGACCTAAGGTTTTGTGCCCAGCATTTTTATAAGCTGACTTGCACACTGATAAAGAAAACTGCAAACTGAATTATTTTGTAATCTAAGCAGCACTTGAACTGTAAAGTCATACTTCAGATGCTGAGAGCTTTTTGTCAATACTGGCCCACAGACTTACTATTTCCAAGAACGTGACTACTGCAGAAATAAAATCTTTTAAAGTTGTAAAGACCACATTGATGAGTTTCGCTCTGAACTGGTTCATAGACACAGATGACAGTGTCTGTGTTTATGCAAATCTCACCGAAATTAGGGTGAATGTTTCTAACGCTAGCAGAGAATCCTGGCCTTGCTGATTTATACTTCGAAAAGGTGAAGGTTCAAGTGAGCTAAAATTCAACTATCAGCAAAACTGCATAGTCCAGGACAGACACAGGAAATCTGAAAGTAGATATGTACATTTAATTTACTACTTAGCTAGTTCTGAAGATTTGGTGCAGTATTTGCTTGTGGAGTTTCTTTGCCTCTCATCTGTATTTTTTAAATTTCATGGTAACAAATTTTTGTTCAATCTTGGAAAGTGCCCACTTTTACTCTGTCAGGCTGGAGAACAGAAGCACTCCTTAGTAGGTAGAAATGACAGCATTATTTTTATTCACTTTTCAATAAAGCAGTTTTTCTCTAGATTGATACAGCTAACAAGCTCTAACAGGGATGCACCCCTCCACTACATGAAAGCTGGTAATGTTTCTATATTTTCTTGCTGAAAAAACAGAGGGGTTTTTACCTCTCAATGTGAAATCCTTGTGGAGAGAAGACACTCTTGTTTTACCTTGTCCCGATGGTTTGAGGTCAGAGCTATAACCACCATGGGGTTTACTTTGACTATGAATACTAAGATAAAGACTGACATTTGTCTCTGAAAGCATTTTTGGTTAATATAATGAGTATAACATATAATTGTAAAATATATACCAGCTTCTGCAGTGAAGGTATACATATGGTTTACTTATGTCCTTTATCGGAGTGATCTTTGGTGAAAAATAAGAAATAAAGAACAGGGCTTTTTTTTTTTAAAGCTAAATGGCATGGAAGATCAGGAATATCATAGCTAGTTAGATGCTTTCAGTTTTATTTTCTCTGCTCAGTAATACTTGCACACACAAGTGCACAGAGGGTAGAAGTGTCACTTCCCAAATATACTTCTTCTTAAAAGAAGGCAAGCTAAAGCATCAAATAATGCCTTTGTGATAACATAATTACAGGCTTGGCAACAGTTTCTGACCTTTGTAATAATGATACTCGGAACAAAACAATAGGAAAATAAATCCACTAAAAGAACAAGGAAGCCCAAAGACAAAGAAATTTCTTAGAAGACTTAGGTTCACATCTTCACTGGATGAACCAAGCTCTTGGCTTTTAGAGATGTAGAGATGTAACACTGCAAGCTAAAATTTGCATGAAAGTTTTTTGCAAGGGTGAGAAAGAACCATCAGTTCAAAACCCTTTTGGTAGGCCCACGTTCTGTTTAGGAAACATTCAGACGGAAATGGACTCATTTACATTGCGCAGTTTGGTGAACTTGAACATTTGCAGAAGTGTTTCTCTGAATCACATGCTTTAGGAACTGTACTTGAGATGTGTTACAAAAGGACACTTTTTCTTCTTGTTCTTCATATTAAAGCCCCTTACTTTATTTAAATATCAAAGTGTTTGTCACTTTTCCCACAGCTAAAGATTACCGACTCTTGGTCCTTTACCTTCCTGACTCCTTCTTCTCCTCACACTCAGTCTAAAATAGAAATTAAGCATTTGTTTTATGGGCTCTTAACTCATCTCAGTAGTAATTCACACAGTCCAGGAGGGGTTGAAAACCCAGCAGGAACACTCCACACTGAGAACCCCCAAGTTGTCTCTAGTTTTATTTACCATTAAGTAGACATAAACTATCGTAACACTTTAGCTCTTGTTACTGCTTTGTAATCAAACTGAGTAAGTAAAAAATAATGTAAAACTAAAATATATACTAAAAAGCAGTCTTTTAAGAAAAACAAAATACATTCTTCAGCTACACTTGCATTGATGAAAAACTATTAATAGGGTTTTTCTAAGTGCTTACAATCAAATCTGTGCTTTCACTTTGCTTCATTCTAAAACTATTTGCAATTGAGTTGAAATTGCATTTCCATTTGTTTTTCCTGTAATCTGAAACACGCCATCCTACATTCTTCACCTAGAAGGATATCTTTCTAAAAGTGTAACAACATCAAAGAATTTATGAAATAAGAACTTTTTTCTCCTATCCAATAGTGCTCTGACAGGTAGTGAACCAAAAATTATGAAACACAATAAGTTTTGAAAAGCTTTCTGCTGCGAGATATATTTTAAGAGTTATTTTTCCATCTCAAATTACAAAGCAAATCTCAATTTTTTTATAAATCGGCAATTTTCATTTTGACTTCACTCAAGGGCTTTTCAGTCTTTCACAGGTGTGCTTGACACCGACAACAGGAAGATAATAGATGTAAGAGAGAAATCACATCAGCTTAATTTAGCACCTCTCTAAAAATAGAGACATCTCTACTGTTCCTCTTCCACACCAAAGAAGTAACACTTATCTTGTGATTTTTTACTGTTTGATTTTCAGTACGCCCTTTAATGCTTTATTTATCATCTTTTGTCAATTGAAGGGAAAGAAATCCCTATTCCCATCAGAAAAGCATTAAGGAGCTGTCGCCTTAGCTTACGGTTGCAGCTTGGATGAAACCATGATGGCATTGAACTTCCAAGTGAGTTTTCTGTGCAGTTCACCATGAGCCAGTGAGTACAAAGAGTAGCAAAAAAAATCCCACATGGATTTAGTGAGTATTTCTCCAGAGGCTTAGTGCTTAATATGAGACTAATATAGATCCATCTACTAAATGAAATCAGAAATCAGGCAAGCAGAAAAGCTCAACATTTCTCATTCTATGTCACAAGCGTGAGAACTGATGTAAATGTCTGTAAGACTGGATCATGTCACTTGAAGAATCCTTATTTAGTTTTTGTTTCAGTATGTCCATTGGTCTGTCATATTTTAAATATAGGTCTCCCAAAGTTAAAGAAAAAACATGTATTTCTAACAGGGAAATATGTGTAACAGAACTATATTTTGAAAAATTATGCATATGAAACCATAGCTTAGGGTGGATGTTTTAAAATCCATGCAAGCTTCACTGATTTGAATTCTGTTGGAAAGCTGAAGTTGGATGGAAAAAACTCATAAAATGTAAGAGGAGTCTAATTTTAAACCTCTAAAGAGGGATTCTTCTCTCTCTTGATGTATTACATTTACAAATTAAACCACAAGAGACAGACAGAGACTGTGGGTGCAGTGGGGGAAGGACATAGTTACCCTGAACCAGATGAAAATGTAAACACAGCATTAACTAAACCCCAACAGACAGAGCAATGGGAGTGGTACATTGTGGTTCCAGCAGCTTAACCTGCTGTTGTATTTTCAGTCAAGCCAGCTTAACCTGCTGTTGTATTTTCAGTCGAGCCCCACAGAGTCACTCACTCACCTCCCCCACTAGGCAGGACTGGGGAGAGATTTGAAAGAGTAAAAGGAAGAAAAATTGTGAGTTGAGACACAGACAATTTAATAAGGAAAACAAAAGCCATACATACAAGCAAAGCAAAACAAGGAATTAATTTGCTGTTTCCCATGGGCTGATAGGTGTTCAGCCATCTCCAGGAAAGCAAGGCCCCATCACATGAAAGGGTTACTTGGGAAGACAATCACCATCACTCCAAATGGTCCCGGCTTCCTCCTTCTTCCCTCTACTTTATATACAAGTAATGATGTTACAGGTATGGAATATCCCTTTGGTCAGTTTGGGCTTCCTGTCTGTACGTGTCTCCTCCCAGCCCCTCATGTACTCCCAAACTCCTTGTCAGCATGGCACTACAAAAAGCAGTGTGGTGGCTCTGTGTAAGCCCTGCATAGCAATAACAAAAATATCTCTCTATTGTCAACTCTGTGTTCAGCACAAACCCAAAAAATAGTCTCATACTAGCCACTGTGAAGAAAATTGGCTCTATTCCAGCCAAACCCCACACACCTGGGCATTTTAAAAGCAAATCATTACAAGTAAGGGTGAATTAGAGCAGGAATTTCTTCCAGTCCAGGCTTTCCTGACAAGGAATTCAGGATTAGTGTCAGAGAATCTGGCAAAAGGAAAGACGAAATTGGGAGGAGGATTTTCTGTACTCCACATTTCCTCAAGAGGCTATTTGCCCTCACGAATGACATGCAACATCAGTCTTGTGTGCTTTGCATGCCTCCTTCCCTGCAGAAGACTCTAAAGAAGCCACCCATCATTCTTCTTCTGCTCATTGTGATGGACATCTTCATTACTGAAAACAATGTCAAGGAGACCTACCCTTTTTGGAAAGCTCTTGTAGGCACATAACCAGTAAGTCTGGTGTCTTTCAACTCCAATTCAAGAGGTGCCTACATTTGGAGTGACTTATGTTTTACTGACAGTAGCGTTCCACGAATGCATAAAATTCACCTTCAGTCAGGCTGTGAATGCTGACACTGTTTTGCATTCGGCAGCATCTAGGCATGCATTTTTTATCTCCTTATCAAGATGTTCCCTCAGAAAAAAACAAGTACAGAAGAAAATACATTTGAGATTAACACAAACCAAAATGTGAGACATATTAGATAGCTTTATGACCAGTGTGATAGATTTAATGGAAATTTTCACCTATATTCCCAAGTACCTGTAATTTCTATAGGAATAGCACCTAGGGGCCTGTGACAGCAAATGTCTTTCACTTGCTCTATATTATTAGAGCTCTGTGGTAACTCTGATATAGATAACAATTTTCTGTTTGTTTTGAGAAGTATAGAGTTGTTGGGCAAAAAGGGATGCTATTTGAGCAGGATTTTTGAGGCAACAGACTTCATGAATAAACATTTGCTATGCTAAGTCACAGACAGAGGAGTTAAAATAGAGAGCATCAAGACTTTTTTTCCAAGAGTCATGTGACAGTGAGTCCTTTTTCAAGTTAGCCTGAAAAATCAAGAATTAGTTTCATTCTTGATAGAACTCCCCTGACAAGAACTAATTGCAACAGATTTGACTCAAAGGACTTTTTGCAGTTGTGCCCATCTAATGATCATTTCACTACCTGAAACATGCTTGCTCTGTGTTGTGTGCATGATATACGTACATCTCTGATTTCTTTGCAATTCCTATTTTCTTGTTCCTTTATCTAGGATTTCAACAACTCAGCTGGAAGCAACATTAATCAATACAACTTTCTTGATACTGACTCTCACCACTTAGGAATATTTTTTTCTGACATTTGAAGCACTATGTCAAATATATCAGAAAGAAAGAACCTCAATAAGCCCCCACTGAGCTGCTTACTGCTTAGCTGTACTTTTTTTCTGGATCTGTACTCAGGTTTTTCTCAGTTGATTATCTCTTTACTGCACTAGCCTCCAGTAGAAACTTCACATTTGCCAGGTCTCTGGAATGATCGATGGTTCAGAAAACAAGTGTTTTCAGTAAAAGCCTCTCTCAGAAAGCACAGATTTTTGTCAGAATGGTTATTTCCAGCTATAGAGTTTGAGGAACTAACCAATTACACTGTTCATGGCCTATGACCACACAAACTAAAGCTCTTTTTAAACAAGGTTTTAGGTTAAGTGACACCAACTGGCACCTATGTTTTTAATCTAACCTCCTACAGCGGGACTGTCTTGCAACAATATGCTTGGAAGAAACCATGCAGGTGATGAGAGTCCACAAGCAGGAGTGTGCCTGAAACCACTCTCTGCCTGTAATTAAACAGTAGAGATGTACCCACAGTTATTGGCTGATTTGGCCTGGCACCTCTTCAGCCCTTATTGTAACTCTTTGCAAAACCTACTGTAGATCTATCCTCTGCCTTTCTGGGAATTTGTTGCCATTTCTTCACTTTTTCAATTTGTATTTTTCAATTTTGTGAAATTGGCTCCCCGTACTTGCAGTTTAACGAAAGCAAGTACACAAATTGAGCTGTAGGTTCTTTCTTGCAGTAGCAAGAAAGCAAGTACACAAATTGAGCTGTAGGTTCTTTCTTGCAGCTGCTGAATGCTACCATGCTGCTTAAAATAAATACACTAAACCATGAGCTATTGCATCTGCCAAGAAAGATATATGAAAAGCTGACAGTGAAAGCACGGGTCTGCTTTGCAGACTGCAAAACTGAAAGTAATTTTGCAGAATTACAGGTGATGCAAATAAGACAGCTGCAAACAACATTTTTAACTAACTTACATTTTGCAGAAACTGAAGCTCAGTAGTTGTTTTTTTTTTCTTGGTAGAAAAGGGTTTCTCCAGCCTGTAAACCAGTCCAAGCAATTGCAATCTGTCCCTAGTTCTCATGTTTCTTTCCTTATATTCTGTTTATATTATAAACACAGCAAGACTCATTGAACACGTTCTCCTTTCCCTAAGTTGAAAAAAAAAAGAAAAAAAATGAAAATCCAACCCTTATTTGAAATGGATCACAGTTTAGTTGGGGGCAGGGTGGGGGGAATGTCAGAAGATACTGTACACTACAGAAATCAAGGTTATGACATCTAGAGTAGATACAATGGATTTAGCTCATGGACAATCTATGGACTAGTGTTCTCACACAGACATCAATTGAATTTCGACTTGTGATATGTGATTTTCTTAATGCTGCAGTAACACAGGAGGTGTGATAATGAATAGACTACAGAGCAATCTGGACAGGAGGGATTGATGGGCCAAGGTCAATGGTGTGAGATTCAATAAGGCAAAATGCCAAGTCCTGCACTTGGGCCACAAGAACCCCATGCAGCACTACAGGCTTGGGGCAGAGTGGCTGGGAAGCTGCCCAGTGGAAAAGAACCCAGGGGTGCTGGTTAACAACAATCAGTGCTATGATTTAATTGACATGGTGATGTTTGCTCAAAGGTGCTATGATCTTGGATGTCTTTTCCAAGTTTAATGATTCTATGATTCTAAGTATCAGAAAACCATTCACCAGGACAAAGGTAGCTGCTCCAAGATAGGAAGAAGTCAGACTGGAAAAACATTATGATGATTTGGAGGGAGGCAAGACTTTTCAGAAAGTAATTTTAATGGATTGAGTGCATTCAAGGAAAATCTGTCAAACTAAAGAATTTTTTTAGTTGATTAGTATATGATTCATGTCCTAAATTTCTGCTTTGACATATTGTTTTCCTCACTTGACATTTCTCCTCTAGGTTTTCAAGCAGTGTGTTCATGATATGATCATTTGGCTTACAGGGATCAACAATCCACTTGTGAAAAATGGTTAAAAACGAATCCCACCTGGACGCTTTGACACTGGCAATGCTCCAGAATAAAACAGTCTCCATCACTCTCCCAATTGTGTATACGATGGTGGCTCTGGTCAGCATCCCTGGCAACTTGTTCTCCCTTTGGGTGCTCTGTTGGCATATCAAACCCAAAACACCTTCTGTTATCTTCATGATCAACTTAAGCATCACGGACCTTATGCTGGCCAGCTGCTTCCCCTTCCAGATTTCTTATCACCTCCAAAGCAATCACTGGAGATTTGGCGAGACCCTTTGCAGCCTTGTGACAGTGATGTTCTATTCCAACATGTATTCTTCCATACTGACCATGACCTTTATCAGCATGGAGCGGTACATGGGTGTGGTACACCCCTTGAAGTTGACCAAGTGGAGAAGAAAAAGATATGCCTTGGCTGCCTGCATAGCTATGTGGTTTGCCTTGCTACTAGCCTTCTACCCACTAGAAACTACAGACCTGACCTATGAAGTGAAAGAATTAGGGATTATAACCTGTTTCGATGTACTAAAATGGGATATGCTGCCCACCTTTGCAGCTTGGGTAGCCTTTCTCCTCACTTTATTTGTTGTGCTATTCCTGATCCCTTTTGTTGTAACAGTTGGATGCTACATTGGTATCATTAGGAAGCTAATTCAGACATCAAACAGATATGGTAATAAGCAAAAGACTAGATCCATATACCTGGCAACAATTGTCCTTCTGTCCTTCATCACTTGCTTTGCCCCCAATAACTTTATCCTACTTGCGCATATGATCAGCCGCCTATTTTACAGCAGCAGTTTGTACCCTGCCTATAAGCTCACCTTGTGCCTCAGTTGCTTCAACAACTGCTTAGATCCCTTCATTTATTATTTTGCATCAAAAGAATTTTACCAGAAATTCATGCAATTGCTTCGCCCTAAGGTACTGGTCAGCGACAGCTTGGAAAACAGAAGGGAAAGTTTATTCTCTGGCAGGACCATGTCAGCCAGATCGATGTCAAGTGGACCTATGGATGGGTTAGAGGGAGTACGGGTCAATTTGCAAAGGCAGGAAAGTGTTTTTTAGCTTTAGATATGCCCAGAAGAAAGACACCTGTGAAACTCATGAGTAGACACAGAAAACATTTCCTTTTGTAAGACCATGCTCAAAATACCTTGCTCCAGGGACAGCACTCAAGCTTAAATTGCATTTCAGGATTTTCTGGTCATGGAAGTGCTAAAGGAACTGAATTTATTCAAGAAGGCACTGAAGCAAATCAAACAGGGTTAGTCTGGAAATAGCCTTGCTGCATAAGACCAGGGATAGGTTTAGAACAGTTACTCTCAGGTTCAACTATAGTTAACCAAAGACTTGCAATTCTCAGTGAATGTGAAATATTACTGTACATGGATTACAGCATACACCAAAGCTGGTTTGGGAGTAGAGGAGTTGTTTTTCTAAAGAATGTGCTAAGCTTTGTTTTTGTTTTTTGATTATATTTCCTTCTCTGTTGTTGTATTTTTATAAAAGAATAAAAGTAGCATGGTATTTTACCATTAATACATAATGCACAGCCACTGTGAAATCACAACACTCACCCAACTGCTTTTCAGAGTCAAACCACACTGACACTTGAAAAGATTAGGTTGACTCATATTATTTATTTCAATCTTATACAGCAAAACATCTCATACAATGAAAGGAAAGCTAACAACGTTTGCAAATACAGCTGCATTTCTTGAAGTTATTAATTTCTCAGGACTACGGGGAGCAGTTCATTTAAGGAAACAGACTTTCCCATAATAACCTATTACAGTACCAATGCTGCTTGTATGTGGATAGTATCAACTGGTCATTTTCACCAATGTGTAGGCTACACATAGAAGAACCATCCCCCTCAGCAGAATTTAGCTTTACATAGTGCCTGGGGGGTGACTTTTGCTTCCTTACAGAGATGTGTAGATTATTAACCAGATTTTCGGATGGATAAATGAAAATTCAACCACAGACTGGAGAGTTATTCTGTGCCAGCAGAAACCAGATGAAAACTTTTCCTGATGGCCAGATGTCAGAAACAGACTTTTTTCAGGCAGGCAAGAAAGAAGAAAAGAACGAGGAAAATAAGGCTTCAGAATGGGAGCTGTACCAAACATCCTGAAAATAAATTATGGCAAGTGGGTTGAGCAGTCCTGTGTTTGGAGCCTTCCTCTGAAATATCTTTCTACAGCTTGTTTGCATATTCTGTGCCATGTTTAATCCTTCTCACATCTCAACAACTGCCTGCGTGTCTGGAAAGACAACTGCTACAGAACATGCACTGGGGACAGACAAAAGAGAAGTTTTCCTGTGGTATATTACGGCTTTTTACCTACATTTGACCCTCACTGACAGAGGAAAGACACAAGACACCTGAGAAGACCAGACAAGACCCCCTCACAAGCAAGAAAAAAATACACCATATCCTTTTTCTGTGCTTCAACTCCATCCAGCACTGAGGAGAAAGCTGTCTGCAGTGTTGTAGATAGTTGGTTGAGACATCTTATGCTGCACTGATCCCTGAGCTCCTGTGCCTAAGTAATAGGCAACACCCATTTTTCATTTGGGTGTCTCATGGTCAAAAACCAATTTTCCACCACTAATTACCATTAATTTCTTCACACTGGAGGGGAAAACAGCATGCACAGTGAGATATTTTAATGTCCTTCAGTTTTTGGAGCAGAATAAATGTGAGTGGACCTAGCACTACTGTTTACAAGCCAATATGAACATTCAATGCTTTGTGGCATTTCACAGTGTTAGTTTCAATTGATCTATACATTTTCTGTGTACAAGACCAGTCTTACTGATATGTAGCTCACCTAAACCTCCCACCAATTTACCCTTCACTATTCACTTTCACATGATTCAAGCTTTCTCACTATCACAATTGTTTAATTGTTTTCTGCATTTTGTTGTGGCAGAATTTTTTTTTTTATGTTTATACTGAAATCTCTCTCCTTTTTATTTTTTTTTAACATGGATATATTTTTACATTGAAAGCTTTACTTCTCCTACATTTAATGCAGAACTTGACTCTGTTTTATCTTGAACATGGTCCTCAAGTGCATAGTCCCTCCTAAAATACGCTGCAAAGTGCCTGAACTATAACTGACACAAACTACAGCCAAAAAGGGCAGAAACCTTGCACTTTGGACACCAACTGCTATATTTTGAAAAATAGTAAATTGCTTCTTTTTCAAGTGAGAAAAGATGCTTACAACGGACTGAAAATGTCTCTCGAGACTCATGAAGCTCTTCATAACCCTTCATCTCTCTTCTGAAAATGTTTAAAAAGGAACAGGAAGGATGCCTCATTTGAGTACGCTTCATGCCATTTCACTAACTAGCTTCTAGTTAACTCCTGTTTGGGTCAGTGGGATTGTTCCTTGAGAAAGGAATATAGAAATGAACCCATTAAGAGCAACCCTTCGAGTCTGATGGCATATTCTGTGAAGTCTTGGAGAGTCTTTATTAGACAGGAAGAGAATAAATTATTATTAAAAGAGGCCCATCGTACTGTTCTTTGATCCTGGAAATACATCCTTCTGGAGCACCATAAGAATAATGGCTTCTACCCTCCTTGATACAGTGAGTGTAAGTTGGCATCCATATACATATAAATATAGACATATAAATATAGAATAAAAAGCACACATTGCAATTTGTGAACGTTATTCAGAAGTTCATGTCCATATTATGTTCAATTTGGGGAATATGGGCCCTGAGCAACTTGCTTACTTGTAAGCATTACTATGTGGTTAATGTAATTTTACTGAAAAGAATGCAAAGACTTCTGTTTGTTTTCAGGGTTGGGAGGGGTGTTTGTGTTTAGTCTCGTTTTGTAATGACTGTATAGAAATTTAACCTATGAATGTGCTTGAAGTTTTTTTGTAATATAATGATATTAATTAAAAAAAAATAAAAAGCACATGATTTAAGATTAATTCCTGTGTTTTTACCTGCCATGTGTGAAAAACTTCCAAGCATAGAAGAGGGCAGGGAACCAAGTTATGAAATAAAATTAATCTATTTCTCATTGTTATTGTAGATTTTTTTCAGGTTTTTTCAGGTTTTTTTACAGGATAGATATATGTATTGGAAGCTGGCATTGTCATAGACCCTTCACACAAATTTTAAATGTATCAATGCTTTAATGAGATGTTGGCTAACTTAAATCCTTCTCATTATGCAATAGATGCACTGATACATATATATTTTTTTAATTTCTATGCATTTCTGAAGGAGCCTAGCAGTCAGAACCTGTCCCATCCCTAGCCTGGAGCAGGGCATTGGAGGAAACTGGGAACGGACAGTCAGGATCAGTAGTCATGGAATCACAGAATTATAGAATATATCAACTTGGGAAGGACCCACAAGCATCATCAAGTCAAGCTCGTGGCCCTGCACAGGCCCATCCCCAAGAATCACACTATGTGCCCAGGAGTATTGTACAAACACTTCTTGAACTCTGTCAGGCTTGTGCTGTGACCATATCCCTGGGGAGCCTGTTCCAGTGCCCAAACACCCTCAGGGTATAGAATATTTTCCTGATATCCAACCTAAACCTCACCTGACACAACTTCAGGCCAATCCCTTGGGTCCTATTCCTGGTCATCAGAGAGAAGAGGTGAGTGCCTGCCCCTCTGCCTCCCCTCACAAGGAAGTTCTAACTGCAGTGAGGTTTCCCCCCAGTCCTCTTCTCCAGGCTGAACAGACCAAGTGCCCTCAGCTGCTCCCCATAAAGCTTCCCCTCTACACAGTTTACTGTCTTTGGGTGTTTTCTAAGAACTTCATGTCTTTCTTATATTGTGGCACCCAGGATGCAAGGTAAGGCCACACCAGCACGGAGAAAAGCAGAACAATCACCTTGCTCAAGCAGGTTGTGATGCTGTACTTTCATAAATGTTCCCTAGACTGACTGTGTTCCGTTTTGGGTTCATTGTCTCTTTGGCTACATATAAGCTGATACATGAGAGGGCCAGAGATTATCCTGAAGTCAACTCATCACTTTTTGTCATTTTTTCCAGTGCAAATTGTTTAAAACAACATGAGGTCTACATTGATACCCACTGGGGTGTTATTTCTCTAAGGTGATAGGGTATGTGCTTACCAAAAGACGGGAGGGATAGCACAAATGTTTATGTGTGAAACTCAGTGTTGGTAAGTGTGAAGTAATGCACACAGGGAAACCCAGTAACAGCTTTGTGTATAAAATGATGTGTGTCAGTGACTACAGTGAATCATAATCCATAAGTCCATTCATCAGCTCAGCATCATAGAAATCCACGGTTCACCCATTCTTAGTTTACTCTCTGCACTTCTGGCCTCTGGCACAGAAAGGATCAACAAGGACTAGAAAAAAACAAGGTAAGAAAGAGCATATAGTATGCTCTAACAAATTAATTTAAAATCTTAGAAGTTATATAGCTTGATTGCTCATCTCAGAAAAGAGACAATATAAGATAGGCAGGAAAAAGGCCTTCAAAATCCTCAATGAAACTGCAAAAGCTGATTTGGATGACTTACACAGCCTTTGCACAATAACTCATGAACAACATATTAAGCCAATGAGATCTAGGCTTAAAACCAGATCAAGTTCATATCTCTTCTTACAACACATAGTATAATTAGAAAACACTTTGCCAAGAATGTTGTGTATGCACACAGTACACTGGTCCAGAGAAACTGGAAAATAACATGGAAAAGAAGTCCATTGTAGGTTATTAAACAGACAAACCACCACAGGCCCAGGAAGACCTCAAGGAATAAAACTGTCAAAGGCTGGAGGAGTACTAAGAGGAAGTCATAGTATATGATTGCCCTGTTCTCCCTTCTCTTGAAATGCCAGTGTTTAAGGCAGGACACCATAAACAAGACAGCCCCTTGTCTCCCCTCTGGTCCATCTCACACTTCCAGTTAAGCCCTGCCAGAACCACCTTGGAGCCTGGCCTTTTCTACCCGGCCTGCTGGGGCACTGCCGGGGGGATTCAGCAGGAAATTCAGCCTGCTACCATCTTGGAAGAGGCTATTCCATAGTCAGGGGAGACTGGGGCACAAGCTTGATCATCTGTCATTTAGCCCCTTTTGACAGGTCACAGAGTCACACGATGGCTGAGGCTGGAAGAGACCTCTGGAGGTCACCATGTCCAATCCCCGTAACCAAGCGATCCCTCATGATCAGGTCAAGATGAACTTGTGTCTTGCCCTTCAACAAATCTCTCCAGGTGCTTGTAACAGTTCATCCATTTTGCTTCAAAACACATAATTATTAATTCCATTTCTGACATAGTGTCTCACCTCTGGTCTCATTTTTTCCATCACCTATCTCTCCCAAAGGCTGCTGCTGTTGGAGCTGACCAGCAGCACACCAGCTTGTGCATTTGGGGCAGGGCAATTCACGGTTGCTGGGTTTTTTTTAAACTTCTCAGCAGCCTAGTCTACTCTTTAAAGCTCACAGCTGTATTAGGGAAGAGTACAATTCTCTGGCATGAATTGTCATCAATACATTAGCAAATACACTCAAGGGTACCTTTTCTGCAAAAAGAAAAGAAAAAAATAAAGGTAACAAAAATATTTTTCAATGACCTGACAAGTCATTGAAAAAGCTAATTTAGGATGCTATGACCTGGCAAAGTCCATTAAAATAATCAGTTTTAGTGGTAAAATTTTTAGATGTATTAGTCACAGTTCTTTTAAGTGCCCCAAATGAAAATTCTAATATAAAATAACTCTTACAAGAATGATTAGGATATAAGACTTGGTTATTGTTCTTAGTAATTAAATCCATCCTGGGAAAAAAAAAAAAAACAACCTGGAATCTTTTATAGGAATAAATGTACTTTCCTCATTTATGCCACAGTTCATAGCGTCAAAATGAGTTACTGAGAGCAAAATTTAAGTCATACTATTAATTTTGATATGTTTGGATTACTTTCATTCTGGATTAAGTTTTTGCAGGTAATTGTTTTCTTCTTGAAAATATAAAGTGTAATTATGTAGTGCATAATAGAGTACAGCATAATGCTTATTTGAAATATCTTTTTTAAAGCTTTCTTTTTTTATTTGACAAAAAACCCACAACCCTGCATAACTGAAGTCTGGACAGCCACTGAACTCCTGGTCTTTCATGACTTAGTTGCAGGTCTTCTAGTATTTTTCCTTGAAGTCTAAACAACTAGAATATGTTATCAAATTAGCAGACTCTCAAGCATCTTTAATTATAAAACATGAAGTTCAGAGCTGCCAGACAGATTATCTTTCTAGCTTTTAGCATAAATAAGTACCTCAACTCCCTTCTTGACTATCTTATCTCAGGATGATGTCTTGCAGTCAGACTTTTTCTTCTGCAGAAATTTTCAGCACAGGGACACTGATGGTTCTCTTTCCTCAGTTTCTGCACCACCACCCACATGACCTGGCTCTGGCATGCCCCAGTCTGCAGAAGGAAAAGTGCCATTGCCCTACTGAGAGCTTCCCAGGCTTATTGTCCTTTGGAGCTTTTCCTAGTATGTCCACAATCTTAACTGCTGTTGTTGGGTATGGTGAAGTACCAGGAAAATGGAGAAGTGTTTTGTTGAATGGTTTAAATCTGAGGAAATCAAAAGGTTTTTCTCCTCTGCTGTGTACCTGAGTAGTTTTATCAAAGGAGAAAGGATAACAGACTTATATGAAGTATAAACAGATTCAAGCTAGAGATGGAAGAAGGGTTAAAGAAGAAACTTCTGTGGCAGCTGGGCAAATACTTTAAGTGTCTGCAGAGAGACACAGGAAGTTAGTTTCTGCAATAGGCTATCTGCAGCTAGAGAATGTCTGTAAATAGTTTTTTTTCATAAACAGCCACTTTCATTTTAGAAACATGGCGCCTTTTCAGCATAAAAGCTGGGAGCAGCAGTAAATCTCAGATCTCTGCTGTAAGGAAAGGTATGTGATTAGCAGACAAATAAACAGTATCAAGATACACAACAACTCACAGAGTGACTCAAACTTCTGGAAATGTGGGCTTGCCATGCACAAAAGGTGTAACTTACCTGATCAAGTGTTGCCCTAAGCATCTTATTGCTTGGCAGCACTCATGATGACTGGTGACTGTCTCCTTCATTTCCTAAACAATACCCGCTTTGGTTTTTTATTGCAATCAGACATCCAGATGTCAGTAGATCTCTCTGTAGACAAACACTGGAAAAGAAATATTGGTATCCCACAGCTGTTACCATCTTCTTCTTGACAGCTGTTTTTGAATTTTACCATCTTCATGCTTGTAACAGCAGGTTACAATAATATTCCTGAGGATGCCAGCAAACACTCCAATAGGCTGTAGGTCTTTCTTATCTCCCCAAACTCACATGGCTTCAGAAAATGAAGGAAAATATATAAGTTACTGTATAAATTAAAGTCTCTTCCCATCATTTACCTCTAAAAAGAGTCTGTCCATCTTCTCAATTAGAAACTCTCTATGAAGTGCAATGGCTTTTTCTCCCTCAAAAAGTTTCAACACCACAACACCTCTGACTTGGTTTCCCCAGTTCCTTATTATTGTCAACATGCTGCTATTTTTTCCTTTCCCTATTTCATCTTGCATTCCATAGTATATGCTGAACACATTGGTATGCCGCCCCATTTTGCATTTTGATGAGAAATGTAAATTTCTCTGTACACTTTCACATAAAGTGTCCATATGTTTGAGCTTTTTTAAACCACTAAACAAGTACAAAAATAAGTTAAAATACAACCTTTAGTTTTTCTTCATTTGATTCTTCTGATAAAATTGAGATGATAGAGGACAGAAGTCTGACAGTGTTTATTTCCATATTCAATAAAGGTATTCGTTTCATAAGGTAGAATTATTCCTTTTCTTACAAACATGAAAATTTGCCGAAGAAGCCTTAAGATCTGTAGCAATCATATCTTGGCACTTAGTGCGCTTATGGTGTCTCTTTATCCCTCTAATCTCAATGCATCTCTTTAAAGATATTGCTAGACATATTGCCATTCACATCAGCACTGACTGTCCCTAAAGGTACACATCCACACACACACATGTGCATCCATTGCTCAGCCTGGAGAAGAGAAGAGGATGCTGAGGAGAGACCTCATGGCAGTTCAGAGGTCCTCTCGCCTTCCTCTCGAGGTCAAGAGGAGGGGCAGGCACTGACCTCTTCTCTGTGGTCCCCAGTGACAGGACCCGAGGGATTGGCCTGAAGCTGTTCTGTTATGTAATCCTTAAAATTAAAACTAGGATTGTGAGCGTTTGGGGTGTGTGGTCTTTAGTTCTTAGAAGTTACAGCATTTTAGAGGTACTTGAAAGTTAGGGCTCCTGATCGAATACGTAGGAAAAAGACGGGATGCACTGCCCTCCGGTGGAGATTCACACAATAAACATAAGAGCTCCAAGATACTCTTGACCTCAGAGCCTTGGAAGTTATTTTCTGGAAAAGCTGGGATTACTAGGGTGATCCTATTAATAGGGTGAGCTTATTAATATTCTCTTCTCTGCACTTTGTTTTAAGTTTCCCTAATTTCATGCCGTTGTCTTTGCAGCTATCATTACACTGTAGAAAAAGATGGAAGACTTATTTTCCAGGCTTAGGCAACTCTATATTTGTATCTTACATCATATTTGTGTACATATATTTTTCTAATAAGCACACACACACATAGATAACATGTGCATGCTGCATATACAATATATATATTATGTATATGCACATTTCCCCCAAAATATTTAATGTACTTTTTAATGTACTTTTCAATGTATTTTTCAAACTTAAATAACACAGAACCAGTGTTTTTTATAGTCTGATACACAGCTTCTTTTTGTCTAGAAGCTATGTAAGTGCTAATTGAAGTGAGACTAGGGCAATGCTGAGATTAGAGGTGGAACCTGCACATGCAGCAAAAAACAGACATATGACTTCAAGAGAGGCTCATGGCTTCAATACAATCCACTGCCTGTCAAACACACAAACACACAGATATCTAGGGATATCAAACATTGTCAGCAAACATCCTCCTGTCCCAGAGACTACAGGGTTATTAGACTCTGCTCAGTCTTCCCTTCTGAGGGAAGCTCAGAAGCACAGAGAAACAAAGCTGCAGAGCAGAAGTTGCTCTCAGCAGCGGACACTGGCTGTGGCAACAGCTGGGAAAGTCAGCACTGGCACTGTGTGTAACTGTAATGCTATTTCTATGTCGTGTAAATTGGGATGTGCTTGCAGCACTCTAATTTATACTGGAGGATGATATAGCACTTATTTGATATCAGGTAGAAACTAGCAGGAAGGAAGCATTCTTTTCTTTCTTTTATCTTGTGTTGCTGCTGTGGACCTGGCAGCTCATCATCTTGGCCAGCACAGGCACAAAATCTGCCATTCTGTGCTCCTCTTACTAGGACTTAGCTGTCTTCACACTGAAATTTTTTCAAGGCTCTAGGCTTCTCCAATTTACAATTGAAGAAGCCTAGAGCCTCTGTGGCAGAGCCAAAGCAAAGTTAGTTTGAATTCCTAACATTTTTTCTTCAATTATTCTTGGAATGACACTTTTTACACTATTTAAATGTGCTGGCCAAGGATGACTCTTTAGGGCTTGGATAATGATTTCTGTATTGTTAAAAGTTGCTTTGTGAATGGCCATGTCCTCCCGCTGGGCATTGCTACATCCATGTTTGATGTAGCTGCTTTCCTTGTCCCAGGAGATGGGCATGGAGCTGACAGACAAATGGGCTCGTATTCTTCTGGTACTAGTTATACTGCACTGCCTCAGCAGTTGTAAAGTTTCTTCCCAAGGTATGACGTCTTTTGATAACTATACTGTGAAGACAAAGGTCTTCAAATTAAGTATGTGTAAAAACATTTACAGGGACATTATATTTCCTACAGCCTTTATCCTACAGTGTATTTAAATCTTATTTCTTCCTGTGGTCTCCACAAAATGTCTCTATATGATTGTAATACCACTCTGCTTCAAATAGCAAGGAAATTCTGGGATATGGTCACCTAGAGACATTAAGATATTACAAGCCTTCCAATCTGGACAGAAGAGGAGGAAGGAACATTTGTACCTGAGCTGACAAATTGATAGGGATTCTTAAAAATGGCCTATGAGATCACAGAGCTAAGCAAAAAGACTGTGAAAGAAATCTAGGCCATCTGCTCTGAAAGCACTCCCTGAGTCTGGAAAAATTTAGAATACCCCTTCATAAACCAAAGATCTAGTGGAACATGTAAAGCAGTCTTAACATATCAAGGAGATGGAGTGCTGTATGAAGCAAGTAACTCTGCTCAGAAGGCTGCTAGCTAAATACAAACTGTATATAAAAAGACAAAAATAAAACACAGGATGGGGAACATTAAATAACACCATGATTTTAAACAGTTACTTATCATTAGCTGATGAAATAGAATCCATCAGCAAACAACTAAAGATCTTTCCCCCTACAGTAACAGAAACAAGATGTATTAATTAATTCACAAGTTAGGCAGACACATTATACTATGGCAAGGATTTTGGATTTTGGTGGCAGAAAAAGGTTCCTTGAAAAACATAAGTGTGAGCTCTTTGAATTGATGAGGTTACCCTAGAAAAGTCAAACTGCCCAGGGTTCACTAATTTCCTCACAATGGAAGTGCATTGTTCCCCAAACAGGATGATCCTGTGCTTGCACAGGTGGCTCAGGTAAATTATACATCTGGGTTGAAATACATACACTCATCACAATACACACAAAAGTAGGCACAAGAACTTAATGATCACAGTGTTCTTTACATGCTTGAAGGTGTTACTGTCATGGCCACCAAGTCAATGCATAGACAGAAAAGCAGAGAAGTCCAGAACAAAATATCGAGGTCTCTGCAGTTCAGAGCTTTAACTGCTGTTTTGTTTCTGCTCAAAATACCTTGGATATTTGAAAAAGTCAATAGTTTCATAACCAACCTTGGACAAGCTAATCTTTGACTAGCACAGTCAGCCACGACAAAAACTTTTCTGATAACTGCTGGTGTCATTGATCTCCCCTCGGTCAGCTCGCTGCAGCCTCACACTTGCTGTGCCTGGCTTGTGAGGCCACCGTGGAGCAGCTAACGGCTCACCACCAAACCTCTCCCCACCGTGGCAGCTTATGTGGTGTGGTTTAGCTTTTCTCACGGGGTTCTTTAGCTTGACATTTGGACCAGCAGAAATAACATATAAACATGGTAAATGAAAATATGTATTTTAACAGGTTTGTGGTTTTGTCTTTTAAATAAAGAAAATCATCATTTGCCATGTCAGTTTAACAGAATAACAGATTTAGTAATTACCACTCCTTAAAAATAATAATCCAAGAGCCACATCTCACTTTCTTCAAGTAAAAAACTCTTTTGGTGGTCTCTCGTTTTGGGCATTTTCTTAACTTTCATGGAAAATATATAGAAATTCCACACATTACCCATTTATTTGTTTAAGTTTCAAAACATCTGTTGTGCAAAGCAGAATTCAGTTAAGGGAAACAAATCAGGCTTGTTTTACTCTTCAGTTAAGGGGATGCCACACCTAAGAAAAAGGAGTTATGTTGGGTGCATCTCTAAAGGCTCTACAGGTGTCTAGAGACAGGTCTGTCTTTGTTCCTCTCTCTCAAAAGAAGCTGCCAGGACCAGGTGTTCTTTCATCTCAAATCTTTCCTTTATTCATACACACAGATTGGGATGCAGTCACAGCTTCACTGCTCTGTTGCTATGACAGCCAAACAATATTGGAAGACTGAATAAAATGAGGAAAAGAAAATTTGGCCTGTTGATTTGATATATAAACCTTTGCATTATCATCTTAGTCCTCTGGAGTGTCTGATTTTAGTTTACTATGCTTGCTTATATTCAGCACAAAGCAAGGCATAGTATAGAAAGACGACTAGATAAGAAATACGTCCCAGATTCTAGGAACACCCATACAATTGCAATTTCCCTTTCTTTGGTTAGTAATGCAGTCACATTTAAGATGTACATATATTAGGATTTACATTTACTTTATACTTGCAGGGTGGTAATATTTTTTGCCAGAGGAATAACTCTTTTCTGGTGTGTGCCAGGAAATATAAGCTTCTGTCACTTGATGAGATCCTTGTCCTTTTATTCTATTAAAAATTATACTGGTATCATAAGAAAGATACCATGGCTTTCATTTCTGCAATATCTTTCAGACCTGTCATTTGCAAGGAGCAGTGTCACACTTTACAGCCCTGAAAAAGGAACAGTGAATTTGTCCTGACAAGCGTACACTATTTCTTTTTCACACAAGCCCTATTTTCCTTGCTGACTCTCCAGATATTCCAAGACTATATTCAGTATTATGGATATGCAGAGCACAGCTGCCTATGTTCATAGTTGTACTTAATCTAAGTTTTTAATTTCTGTTTTCAATTCAGCATAATTTCCTTAGGTTCTTTGCATTTTGTAATAACTTGAGAAAAAAATGTCTTTAAATTTTCAATTCTGCTCTCAAGTCACCATCACGACTCAAAAAAAAAAAAAAAAAAATTAAAAATCGAAGTTGAAACCTTAAATCCTGGTACCCAGGATGATATACAACCTGTCAGGTTATGGTGATACATGGCTGATCCCCGTGCACCATGACAGGAGCAGGAGGGCCAAGCCTGAGGGGAGCCCCAGCAGCCACACGAGGCCAACAGAGCCCAGCCCCTCCGGGTGCCACAGGAGCCCTGTCCAAGTTGTTCTAGTGGGGGTCCACATATACGACAGGTAGGTGGGGGAATGTGTGTGTATACAGAAAAGTTTTTCATCCTGATCAGCCAGAGGGGAACAAAGAGACTCCTGGTGGTGTTTGTGCCTGTGTGAGTTCTTGGTATCCCTGTCCGTGTTGCTTCGGGTGGTTTTCCATGTCTCCAAGTACACGTGCCATACAGTGTGTGCATGCCTGCCTGCTGGCAATGGAACTCACGCTCAGCCCTGCACCTGGGGCATGGGGCTGTGGCAGCCTCACCTCCACTGGGCTGTCAGATTTGGGAACCCTTAACACAAACCATGGAATCACAGAATGGGAAAGGTTGGAAGGGATCATCTGGTCCAATTTTCTTGCTCCAGGGCCATTCCAGAGCATGTGTCCAGGTGGTTCTTGAATATCTCCAATGTGGGAAACACCACAATCGCTCTGGGCAGCCTGTCCCAGTGCATGGTCAACCGCACATTAAACTTCTTCCCCATACTTGGGTGAAAATTCCTGAGCATCAGCTTCTGCCTATTGCCTCTTATCTATTGCTTGGCACCACCAAGAAGAGCCTGGCTCCACCAATGAGACACATGGTCCCTGAGACAGGCGTCAAAAGATCCAAATATGCCATGCAAACTGCTGTTTTAATGACTGGACATATTTTTAATGCTAGAGGATACATGTCACTTTGGCCAAGCCAACTGAGAAAGCATGCAGTATCACACTATTTGAAAGTAATCTGAGTTTTCATATTCTTTTTCTACTACTTTTTCTACTTTTTCACTTAAAAGGCCAAATAGGGGATATTTAAAGTTTGAAGAAAATGCAACAGATGATATTGAAAATAGAGTCACAGCATCATAGAATGGTACAGGCTGGAAGGGACCTCAAAGATTCTTCTGAATGCCTAACCTAAATTCCCCTCCTTCAGTTTGTACCCATTATGTCCCATCCTATCACTCCACGCCCTTGTGAAAAGTCCCTCTCTGACTTCCCTGTTTTCACCCTTCAGGTGCTAAAAGGTTGTTATGAGGTCTCCATGAAATCTTCTCCAACAGCCCCAGCTTTCCCAGCCCTCTTCACAGCAGAGGGCTATGATCAACTTCATGGCCTACTAAGGACTTGCTCCAACACTATGCTCTTCTTAGGTTAGGGTTCCTTCTGAGCTAAGAAAAAGTGGTAACACCTCTGTTGCAAACACTTCATGCCAGCTTTAGGGGAGCAGAAAGGATGAGATGCTAAACATGATGCATGTCCTGTACCCAGCACTGGTGAGGCCACCTCTCAAGTACTGTGTCCAGTTCTGTGCCCCTCCATTCAGGAGGGACATAGAGGTGATCGAGTGCATCCAGATAAGGGCAATGGAGCTGCTGAAGGGTCTGGAGCACAAGTCCTGTGAGGAGCGACTGAGGGAGCTGGGGTTATTAAGCCTGGGAAAAAAAGGACGCTCAGGGGGAACTTTATCACTCTCTGGAACCACTTGAAAGGAGCCTGTAGCCGGAGACAGGCTCAAGCTGTGCCAGGGAAGGTTTAGGTTGGACAGTGGGAAGAATCTCTTCACAGATGGGGTGATGGGATATTGGAATGGAATGCCCAAGGAGGAGGTGGAGTCACTGTCCCTTGAGGTGTTTAAGGAAAAGCTGGACCAGTGCTATGGTCTATTGGTGGCGTTCAGCCATAAGCTGGACTCGATCTCCGAGGTCCTTTCCAATCTGACCGATTCTGTTTCAAGGCTGCCGTCAGCTGGTGCGCAGGGGATGACAGTGACAGCTACAACCCTTCCCTCACGACAGGACAGCTACCAAGCCACTTTCCCCACACGCGGCCGCCCCGTGCCCCAGGGATATGGCCCCGAGCTTCTCCTCCGCTCCGCCCCGGCCCGGCCCGGCCCGGCCCGGCTATCCCCCGCGGCCCCGCCGCATAAGGCCGCCGCCGCCGCCTCCCCGCCCCCGACCAGCGCCGAGTAGAGGCTGAGGGCAGCCGGCCGCCGCCATGGTGTTGAACCCGGTGCTGGGGAAGCTGGTCAGCAAGCGGGTGGTGCTGGCCAGCGCCTCGCCGCGCCGGCGGGAGATCCTCACCAACGTGGTGAGTGCGGCCGGCGGCCGCTGGCCTCGCACGGGCCCGGGGCCGGGAGGCGGCGGCCGCAAGCGCCCGCCGGGCCTGCGGGGCCCGACGCCTCCCGGCCCGCCCGCTCCATGAGACCAGTGGGAGGGGAGCGGGGCAATAAAGGAGAGACGTCCTTTCTGAAATGCACTAGTGCAGAGCAAAGGAGGCCGTAAGCTGTCATTCAGACCGTTCAGCCCCTGCGGAGGAACGTGTCGGCCTCGCTGGGCGGGCTGCGGAGGCTTTTGAATAGCACTTGAGTATTACCTATTCGACTTGGTGTTACCATTCTTAATAATTCAACTGATATTTCTTCCACGTTAGTTCAAATTAACTTCAAAATACGAATGTGTGCAGAAGCACCGCGGTTCAGTCATGCACTAAGTTATCAGAAACATAGCATGCCTGCTGGGTGTAGTAAATGCACAAGTGTAAGCTGGAGGCAAAAGGTTGGAAGAATAGTTGGGCATTGTTTGACGAAACCAATCAGAAACTGAATGGTTTTGTTTTCTATTTATCATGTGTGTAAGGTGCAGTAAAGCTCCTGTAAGAATATGCACTGCTGTTGCATGAGTAAAGTGCTATGGATGGATTCAATAAAAAAAAATCCAGTAGTATAGTCTTGTGTTTATGAAGTGTGTAAGCTTATACTGTTAGTTATTATACGAAAAGAATAATGAAATTTTTGATGTGATTAGGTTCTAATAAATAAGGGCAAAATCAATTATACACATTAATTTCAAAGTTCTGATTATTTTGTTTTAGATTGCGTGTAAAGGATATTTATGCACTAAACACTGATAGAAGCACTGGGGTTTTTTTTCCGTGTGTTTGGGGGCGTGGGGGGGTGGGAGAGATGTGTTAACCTGTAAAAAGCAGATGTCAAATTTACTATTTGCTTAATATGCCTTGAGAGCAATGTTTAATAATGGAGTCAGATTGACTGCATCACTTTCCTGTGTTACAGGGCCTGCGGTTTGAGGTGGTTCCATCCTGGTTTAAGGAGACACTAGAAAAGTCATCTTTTACAGCCCCTTATGAGTATGCTGTGGAAACAGCAAAACAGAAAGCTCTTGAAGTAGCAAACAGAATGCATGTAGTAAGTTACTAGCTATTACAGCATTGAGTTTTTTGTCTTTAGGTGGTGCATGTTACTGTGATTTAATTTGTTTGCACTGCTTAAGTAATCCCTGAATCTTTTTTTCTCCACTGAAGGCTAATGGATGTTTTCCTGTCATTTGTGAAGATGGTGTCTTGAAATTGCCTAATCAAAAGTCTCCTCCCTGCAGTTCAGGCTTTCCACAAACTGAAGTGGCCTGCATCTTTTGTCAGCATCATACCTACTCTTGTGCAGGATATATATTCCACAGTTTCTTTCAACAGTCAGGTGTATGGCTAACTTCATTCCACATATTTGTTGATTGTGGAGACAGACTCCACAGAAAAACACTGATTCCAGTGCTTTGCTGTAGCTTTCACTGAAGGAGTGACAAGAATAGCTCAGAAATTGTGTGTACTGGAGGAAAGCAGAAAAAAAAATTACTTTTTTTTTGCCTAGAATGTTTTAAAACAGAATTTGTCTATCTAATTTTAAGAAGGGAGAAGTTGATATTATTTCAGATTCTGTTACACAAGGCATCCATTTTGTATCCTAAATTTTATCAAAACTAGTGATGCAACTTACATTCTCAGTGGTGTTTGACTTATGCCCTTGGCTGTGATCACTGCTTGAACACATAAGGCTCTTTGCTACCAGAACCTCTTTAAAAATTGAGTGAATTAAATCTCACAAAATGAACCATAATATTTCCTTAATAATATAGCTCTGAAAGAGAGGGGTGTTTGCTGATCCTATTCTAGCAGCAGAAAAGGCATGTTGAAAACTTTAAATTAACAGTGTTGCCAGATGTCACCATTCTTCAAAGCAAATATTGCATGATCTCCAGTGTAAATCGTTACCCAGTTTTCTGTCAACTACCTTCCAGACAATGGTACAACATAGGAGAATGGATTTTAAACCTAACCTCACTAAATTACTTTGGGCTTTCATTGCAAAACACTGTGCTGGTGATAATGCTAGTTCAGTGGATTTCAAAATGCTTCTTCATACAGGAGTTAGTAGAACTAATTCTAGACATCATTAAACAATTTTGAGCACAGCAAGTCTTTGTCTAGAATTGCCTCCCTATAAATGTTTTATTATAATAGTCACCCTTACAGACAGGTTTTATGTCATGCTGTGATAAGTAACAGTGGTATACCTTAAAATATGCAGGTAAATCAAAACTTAACTGTAAGGACAGATACTGTTTAAAGTCAAGAAAGGTTTACAAGGAATTTTTATATATCACTACCTCTCATATTTTAAAAAAATAGATTGTGTTCCCTTTTAAGAGAAAAACATGAAGTGTAGCTAAAAAAAAAGGGATTTATTTTTCAGTAAAGCTTTGCTTGGAGAAATGGTCCTCAAGGGATGTATTCTCTGGCTTCCAAGTACTAGGGACTTCCTTTAAAGGAATTGCTTGCCACCTTGAAGACCAGATTGACTTTTGAGAATGCACTTTATTTCCTGGATGCATTTATTTATCAGTAATGTATTTGGGCAAATTTGTGGCTTGAGAATGGTGTGTTCAAGCCTCAATTTTATGTTGGTATAAATGTTTACTCTTTTGCGAACAGTGCAAAAGGGGAAATACTGTTTTGTTTTCAGGCCAGTGTAGAGCCCTCCTTCTAAACCAGTAAACTACTATTTTCTCACCTTATGTCTTAAAAGATTTTGTTCTCTTTGCATCTTCTGACAAATGCCTTCTTTTGCTTTTGCAGAAGCATATGAGAACACCTGATATTGTCATAGGAGCAGACACTATTGTGGTAAGAAGCCTTTCGTGATTTAGCATTATTTTAATTTAAGACAAGTGTAGAAAATATTTGTAGCTTTAGGTTAAAGTTTGAAAACTGCCTTCACTGTGAAGTTATACCTGCATTATGATACATTTTTTTTTCGGTTTGTTGATGTGGCTTTTAGGGGGTTTTTTCCCAACAAGGTAATTTTTGAAATCTTGAGAGCTAGAAGCCCTGGTTTTGGGGACACTTAATACTGCCATTTAATAAATATTGCCTTGGATCTTCTAATATGTAATGGAAATTCTGTTCTCAGGTGATTTGTCTGTTGAGAAGTCCAGATCATGTGAACAGTTCTGTGTTGCGCCTTGTAGGAGGAGGTCACTTTGTACCTGACATCTTCACAGAGACAGTGAACTGTTAAGGACAGAAAAAGTTGAATTATCCTTTTGTTTGGGAGGTGCAGCCATTGGAGGGTAGAGTGGCACTCCTGTGCTTGACATTAAATTACCTGTTCTACCAAAGTATCTGTACTTCTTGCTCCACTCAATAGACTCAAGTCTGAAGCCCTGGCTGAAATCATGATATGAACATAATTTCTGACCTCAATTTTTGAGAAATGAGAAAAAGCAGCATACTCACTCTGTTTTTCTGTTTTAGTCTGTAGATGAGCAGATCCTGGAGAAACCAGCTGATAAGCAAGATGCCTACAGGATGCTATCAAGGTCTGTAGTTTCAAGTAAGATACAAAATTTGAAGATGCAATTTCTCCATCACTTAGATTCTCAAAAGGGTTCCACAGAAGGCATACATGCAAATTTTTGGGGGTTTTGTTTTGTTTGTTATAAGTTTAGTAGGTTAATCTCTTAATTAGGGATATGAAAAGCGCTTAAATATTTAACTTTTTAGAACTCCAGGAAAAAGGGCAGACAAGATGATGCATCTTTGCATATATCCAAGGTGTCAAATGAAAATTTTCATGCACTGTTTCACCTTACAATTTTGTGTGGAATCTTGTCGGGGACAGAGCATGAGATGCTTCTGATCTCATTCAGAAATATCCTGGGTAATCTTTATGAGATTATTCCTTAAATAGTCTCTTCAAAGATTCACAATCCCTTGATATTACACATCTGTTGCTTACACAGCAGATAAATAAAGTCCTCAGAGCTAATTGGCCACAGCGTGGCAGTCTGGAGCCGCTGCAAGAGAGAGCCACGGGTAAGGGAATCTGGGCTCTTCCTCTGCTCTCTGGCTTGCCATGGGATCTCTGGGAGCCAGTCTGGATGAAATGAGAACATATGCTTTAGTCCCCTATTACATGTTTAGTCTGAGTTACATCACCTAGCTATTTATTGCCAGCTTTCAGTGAAGATGGCCCTAACAGTAGGATTTATGCCAGCTGGCCTTTTCTAATGCATTTGGAATAGTCACTTTTTTGATGTACAGTGAATGAGCTGATACCATGGACTCTCTTATACAAGTGGTATTTTGGAGACTTGAAATTACTTTTGGTAGTGTTTTTTATGTGGTTATTTTTTTGTTTGTTTTGCCAACATCTTTTCAGTGATACTGAAATAAAATTTGTTTAGGATGCGTGTGCGATCCATTGAGTGATACATTAATGTAATGGTCTGCTTCTCAGGCTGTAGCAATTTATTAATGTGGAACATTTCATAATTGTTGCTTAATTGACATTTTTTGCCTGACAGGTTAAATGGGAAAGAGCACAGTGTTTTCACAGGGGTGGCTATTATACACTGCCGCAGTAAAGGTACGCATCATCTTATTACAACTCAATATTTGTTTTAAAAATTACTCTCATGGTAACTTGTACAAGTAAAGAAACAGGATGAAAATGTTTCATGTACAGTCTGAATTGGTTTTCTACTCAAGAACTACCTTATCAAAATATAAATTAAAGACTCCCCACAAAAGCCAACCTTCTTCCTGTATTCAGTTTTCACACAGAAAGGAAAGCAACAAGACACAATAGAGTTCAGAAATACTGTCTCAAAGTTATGAGACTAATTGAAAGGCCAGTGTAAGTTGTGGAATATTCTAAATTAAATTCAAGTAAGGTACTACAGACTGTGAGACTGAGCTGAATGTGATCCATATCAACTTCAGTCTGTGTTGTGCTTACACCAGTTGAGGATTAATGCCTCAGACTGTTAAGAAGCTGTAGGGAGCAATACACCAATGTTCTTTATCACATCATTTGTAGAGAAAGTGAGTTGTTTTTGTGGAAACTGTACCATTAATAAAATTTGAGGAGTGCTTGAAGGGCATTTTTTGATAATTGTGCCAGTAGTCTTTTAGTAGAGCTTTTGCAGACGTTTCAATGGGCATAATCTTTCTGTACACAAATTAACAGTTTTTAATCTTTTCTGGAATGATTGCTCTTAACTCTTGTGAAATAGAATTAAATTTAGTGATGCAGTACTGCTAATATGCTAGTACAGTAGAGGGAGAGCTGCTGCAAAAGAAATAAAACATGTTACCACGGGGTTCCTGTGAGCATCTGAGCAATGTAAATAACACCTTTAACTGTTTACTCTAGGAAGAAAATTAAGTGCACCCAACTGTAGTAGTGATACTATAACAGCACATCTCATTCGAAGTGTACAAACTTGAACTGCATCACAGTCGGATGAATAACAATATAGCTTTAGTCTGCAGATTCCCCAAGAGATGCAACCAATAGAACAGTTTTGTAGAATTACTATAAACTGTATTTACAGTTTATAGTAATTCTACAAAATTAATATATGGAGAGAATGTTTTGGCAAGACTACAGCTTGCAATAAATTCCTACATATGCTTTTTGGAAGGTGATGTTTACTATGCTAGTTTATAATTACAATGTGTTTATAAACTTGTTAAAGATGAAGTTTTTATTTTGAGCTGACTAGAATTTGTTATCAATACTGAAAGACCTGGTAATGTCTTCATATGCACAAATGTTATTTTGTTTGGGCTTCACACTATCACCATTAGAAATTGCTTAGCATTCTTCCTTTGGAATGTGCTGTAGCTATTTCTTACTCCTCCTCAAGCATTTCCACTACTACAGAACTGTGGTAATAGGAGATGCTTGATGTTCATAGAAAAGAGTAGAGAGAGCTAATAATCTGCAATGTGCACACCCTTTTCTGCAAGGCTGTTACTTTTTGAACATGTTTCGGAAAAGCCTCTGTCTGCGGTGACAACAGGGTCACAGTGTACCACGTGCAGCAGGGTCCATACCCAGGTCTGCAGTACGTTATTGCACCTTCCCTCATCCACTTCCAGCTACAGAAGTCTGAAATAATATTGTCATCGCTTCAGAGGTGATAGGAAGATGACGGTGATGGTTCTTGATGGGACTGCTGGATACCCAAGTCTGAAGTGCAGGTGCAGCTGCACATACCCACTTTTATGGCAGCTACATGTTGAACTCTGATATGTTGTTAAGAGTTCTTTGACCACACTCATAAAGTTGGAAGGGTGGCTGTAGCCTGCTTTGTGCTCAGTGCTGGATGTGTGTGCCAGCATCCATAAATAGCTTTGTGTAAGCACTGTTAATTTAAGAGTATATTCCACACAGGAAGAGTAGTCTTTTATTCCTGAGACAGGACTGCAGAGGTTTAAAATGCAAACTCATACTGTTTTGGGAAAGTTGAGTCCACTGTCCCTGAAGAACATTATTAGTCATTTCATACATCTGTGCAATATATTTAATTTTTCTCAAGCAAAATTGTCAAATGATTAAGAAACACAGCCTAGATGTTACGCTCTCTAAACTACAATTCCTGTTTCTAATAAAACCTTTTTCTTTCTGTAGACAGTCAGCTAGAGATGGAAATTACCGATTTCTATGAAGAGACTAAAGTAAAATTTTCTGAGCTGTCTGAAGAGCTCTTATGGGAGTACATTCACAGTGGGGAGCCAATGTAAGTAAGACCCTGATGCCACCACACAACACTTGAGACTAGGACTTAGGGTACGTTATTAAGACAGTGTAAAACATTGTCTTGTGTTCTGTGAAATTTTGTTCTGTTTATGAGAAATGATAGTATGGGTGATGCAAGGGCACTATTCTTTTGTTCTTGTGTAAAGCTGTCATTTCTCCAGTGAAAGTGAACTACCTTTTTAGAACCCTAACTAATTTGAAAAGTGAAGACTTGAAATACGCTGGATTAGGAAAAGCACTTGTGCAATATACAATTATCTTTCTGTTAGCAGAGGCATTCAGGGATCAGGATGCCCAAGAAAATGCATAGTTCATTACAAACAGGTGAAAAGAGTTAGTGTTGGATAATCAGGGCATCATGGAACTGCATTGGGAGAAAGCTAGAACTTGGTGTATTTAGTTTATCAAATGCACTGCTCTAATGCAAGGAACACCAGCTTAATTCTTACTTATCCTGGGAAAAGTGAAAACACAGTTTGTGCGTGTTGCTGTGTCAAAATTGTCCTTCAGTTTGTGTTTCTGCTACACTGGTAATACTGTTAGTGATCTACATAGGCAACATCTGCAAAAACAATATACCAGCCAACAGTTCCATGGAAGAAATAGGATGAGAACAGAAGGCTTGATTACTACTTCTAAGGTGAAGTTCACTAGATTGCTAAAAAAAAAAGGAAAAAAAAAAAAAAGAGTACTTATTTGGCGACAACAAGGGAAAGGAGTTTGTCTTCCCTTTGTGTTAGCTGGACCTGCCGGAAGGCATAGTTAGCCCTATGGACTGCATATCAGGTGATCTGATGTGAACTTTTGTCCCTGTAGCTTCAATTCTGACCATGTAAGAAATTGTGGTGGTTTTTAAACTCATTTGTGCTATAAAACAATAAAGCCACGTTTTACTGGGGAGAAGAAACCAGTGTAGACTTCGGATATACTTCAATGCTTATGTGTAAATGAGGCATACTCTGTGAACATGTGAGGTTCACAGCTTATTGAATAGACTGATTTTAAATTGGATTATATGGAGAGAATGTTTTGGCAAGACTACAGCTTGCAATAAATTCCTACATATGCTTTTTGGAAGATGATGTTTACTATGCTAGTTGGTGTGATGTTTAGATTTAGTGGGCCATAAAGTTGCAGTTTGAAGGAGAAATGACCATGGATTTTTAGGAAGAATGTGAGGTTGAAAATTATTTTGGAATATTCTGAATATTTCCTCTGGAAGCAAATAGCTTTAGCAGTACTTTGCTGCACCAAAACAGCTCGTAAGCAGTGCTGGGTTGTTCTGTTCATCCTCCTAAAAAAAGGTGTGTAACATCAAGGGTTTCTCAGGGACCAAAGGTTCAGAGAATGTATTTTATTACTCTGAGGCAGAAGCTAATTGATCTTTGTTTATATAACCCTGTTTATATATCTTCCTATTACGTGTATATAATAGGAAGCACTTGTTCTGACTTTGTAAAGGAACTACTAAACACAGTGTCCTGTAAGTTTTGCAAAATTCAGTAAGGAGAAGTATCTCACAGCACTTTTTTTCTGGTTATTTTTGTTCCCTCCTCCGTGTGCACTCATACAGGTTACACAATTCTATGCATACAGGTTTTTCTAAACAAAAAGTGACCATTCCTTGTTTTTTTAAAAAAATTCCATGGCAAAATATTTTTCTGAAATAATACAAGACTTAATAATCACATGGAAAAAAATAAAAGAAAAATTACTGGTTCTGTTGAGTATTAAATTGAGTTCTTTTTCTAGCAAGAGGAAAATTGTATATATATTTAAGTCGATCACTGCTGACAGAGAGTAATACGAGAAATACATAGCTGACATGAAGTATGGGTAAGGAAGGAGCAGAAATTGTTGTCTCAAGGTAGTCTGTGATGAGGCTATAAAAACCCTCAAATTTTGGCTTCAGAAAGATGCTTTGCTTTTCGGTTTATTCCTGTTCCTCTTCCTAACCAAGGATTTTCTCCTTGCCGGTACTGCTTCTTTCCTTTTTTTTCCTCTGTGTCTGTAGAAAGAAGGCTGTGCCACAGTAATCCTAACTGTTTTGGGCTTGTATAATGAGTAGACTTTGACCCAGCTTTTTATTTTGTAATCTTTCCCTTATGAACAACTTTATCTGTCTCTGCTTACAACTGCTGGCCTGAAAATCCTGTGTGGTTTTAGTAGCTGTCCTCTGATGGCAGTGAAACCAAAGGACTCTACTGCAGTCTGGGAAGGAGGTGATGACACCTTCCAGCTCTACAGCTGGAAGCTGTACAGTTTCACACTTTACTGTGAAGGAATAAAATGAAGAATATAAATGTTCTCTTCAGGATCCAATCCCAGAACATGAAGTGTTGTAGAAAAATAAATATGTAGCCATTTCTATTAATGTTCTTGCTGGGAGTGTGACACTGCTGCTTTTGATGGTTATAATGTTTTTTGCCTACCTGTAAGCATATACCAAAATAACTATAGCTTCATTGAAAAATGTGAAGACATTTTAGTCATTATAATATTCCTAATTTAGTTTATGTAAATCATAAGAATGTTATAAAAGAAGAAATAATTTAAACAATGACAAAGTCATAAGGTAGTGCTTACAATGCAAGATTAAAGGAAAATTCCTATTCCACAATTTATAGCAATTCAGAAAATCCTACTTGCTGTATACTGATTCCTCTGTTTGTTTTAGCATGCTATTAGAAAGATAATCCAGAGGTAAGTACTAAAAATAAAGAGCTATTTCTGATCAAATATTAGATGAAAACATTAGCAGTAATTTTTTTGTGTAGTAACATTCTTTCTCAAGCAGTTTGTGTAATTCCATACTACCTTAAGTTAATAGATCTGAGACTGACTGACCTTTGGTTTCTAAGCTTGCTGACGTAGGCTTTCAGATTGTGCTGTTATGTAGGAAACATACTTTTAACTGCCTTGTTCCTTGTATGAGAGCAGTAAAATTGTTGGGTCTGCTGCAGCTTATCTGACTTGTATATATTTCCATTCCAATCTGTGGAATTTGCATAATTACGCCTAAAGATAAATTAGATTTCCAAGCTTAGTTTCTGTGCATGTACATTCCTGTGCCAAATTACCAGTATTACCATGACATCTAAGAGCACAGTCTTGTGAACCACAACTCTATTCTGTCTCAGATGGTTGCACCAAGAGATGGATGGATAGGGCTAAATAGAGTAGTGGATCTTAGCTGAATAGGTTGCTCTTCTCCAAGAAAGTCCTGTCTTCCCAATTCTTGTTTCAGATATTCCTGTGACTGAGATCTGCAATCTACGCAATCTGCAATCTCTGACTTTAGAACTCAGTTGTTTGAGTTCTAAAAGGTCATCTTTGTTGAGCTCCTTTGGGACCTAACATTCCTGAAGGTTTTTCAGACTCTTGTGGAATTGGGTGAGGGTCAGTATGCATCAGTGGCAATGTTGCTCTTGGTAACACTGTTACCTTTTTGGTAGCCACAACTTGGTAACCTATGACAACACACTCTGCAGTCACCTGCTGCTTAGGTGACTGCTGCACTTGCACTGTCTGAAGCATCAAGACTTTTGGCTCCTCACCCTTAGTAGAAATACTGATCCTTATATTTATCTTGTAATTTACAAATTGAAGCATTGAGCCTACCTAATAGATTTAATCTGCCTGTAACTTAGGTACACCAGTCTTTATTCCAGCCTCTGCAGTACTGGTGTATCATTAGTATTCTGTGATATCTCTACTCTTAACCTTAATGAGATCTATGCTGGTTTTGCTTTCTCTTCCTCAGGGACAAGGCTGGTGGATATGGTATCCAAGCCCTTGGTGGAATGTTAGTTGAGTATGTCCATGGAGACTTCTTGAATGTGGTGGGATTTCCTCTGAATCACTTCTGCAAAAAGCTAGCAGAATTGTACTATCCCCCCTCTAAACATAACATACAGCATAAAAAGTATGACTCTATCCCTTCTGTGGACACTTTTGAGAACCTAAGTGATGGAGAAAGTGAATCTTCAAATTTCACAGAGCACAAAGTTTCTAGTAAGTTGGACCACAGTGGGATGCATTCCTCAGGACCTGCTTACACTTCTGAAAAGACTTCTGCTGTCAGAACTGGTTTTACAGTACCTTTGGAAAATCAGAATGGAGTGTCACAGAGCGCATCAAAGCTTCCATCCAAAATTCTAGAGCTGATGGATGGTTTTAGAGCTTCAAAGGTAAGGGAAAAAATAAAACTACTCATTACATTGTTGTCTGATACATTTGTTTCACTACACTTCACTATGTAACAGGCATTGTGAAATACTTCAGCTGGGGAAAGAATGTATTACTAATTAGTAAAAAAGGACCACAGATGTTCTGGAGAATCTTAAGATAGCTGAAACTTTTCGTGCAGTGCAAATATTGCTGGGTTTGTCTTTTTGTATTTATTCTTATGTGTTCTATGAAATTTCAGTTACCTATTGGATAATTTTATCCCTTGAGTTGAGAGGGAAAAGAAGTTTCAGATTTTTCTTTTTTTTTTTACTGATCAGAAGAACACAACCAAGCTGGAATTATATACTCTTCAAAAAAAACCCATTTAATGTGGTTAACTCACCTGACTTAAAACTGTGACAAGAATTGTATGTATTATATTTCCTTTGTAACTTTTAATGCTTTGCATTAGAATTCCGTGGAAGATCTTAATTTTTTATTGCCTCTTCAGAATATTATTTTTTAATAACCTGTTTCAAGTTCTGGATGTGTTTAACTGATAATATCCATGCTGTATCTGATGGAGGCATATACTCACAACAGCTCACAAACAAGGTCACATGCTCTGTGTTTCAGCCAGTTGTGATGAGAAATGCATAGCTGGACATTTTAATTACTCGCAGATTTTCTACATGGTTCCAGTGTCGCAAAGACAATAGTGAAGAAGAGAAAGAAGAAGTGAACAGTGATCATTGTAATAGATCACTGGTCTCCAAGTTATTTGTGTTTTAGGAAGATATGGGGAAAAAAGTGCTAAAGTGGCAGTGAAATGCAAACTTGGATCAGCAGCTTAGAGGTGAATGGAGGGGGGCACGCCAGACAGTGAGCAATAGTTTTGCTGAAACAGTGGAGAGTTGTGCTCAGCTCTGAAGGAAGACTGTAGTGTGATCATGTGGTGTGGTTCTGTGGGTGTGCTGCTTTGTAGGCATACAAAGCTGTCCTGAGAGGTTTGGAATAAAGTGGCTTTGAGGGTGCTGCATTTGTGAACTTCTTGTGTACCTATAGGGAGTGACATATTTGAATGGGTGAGATGATGCTTAGCATTTCTTCAATTTAAGTAAAAATAAATATGGAGAATCATCAGCATGTGGCTGTACATTACCTACACTGTTTACAGTGATGTGATGCTGAATAGTTTTGTGCAGTGAAAGACAGTGGAGGCTGGAAACAAAAGGAACAACTTTCTCACTACTCTAGTGTAAAGCCATAGTATGAAATACTGAATCACGTGTTGAGCTAGTGGGATTTTTTTCCCCACTAAATGGATCTTTGTAAAATTAATGACCAGTAGTGATATATCGCGATCTGATAAAACTCATCATGTTTCCATTTGCAGAATAGGTATAAGTACACAAAAGCATTTATTTCCACAAAAACTCAAGTTTTTTCATTTTGATTCTTGGGTGTCACTCAAGAACTTTATAAAGCAGAGTAAAATCTCATGCAGGTGAAGGTATTGCTGCCTATTTTCCTCTGAACCGCTCTGTTGCAGAACAGGAGGAGATCAGGGTTAAGTACTTACAAGTTGAAAAACTTTGAAGTTTATTGTGTTCCAAATATACATAGTCTGATCTGTACTTAGATATTTTACATTTTTCTTTAATTCCTTTTTTTTTTTTTTTTGGAACTGAGAATTACTGAATGGGTTGGTCAGCCAAGTTTTCTGCCTTATCTTCTCACCTTCTTTTTCCTGTTCTAATAGTTTCCAGTTGGTATCAGTCCAAAGACTGGGCAGGTCTCGGAAGCCATCTGGTTGTAAACTGGGTGTAATTGGCTCAGTGTTGTGAAAGCCTGAATTATAATAAATCCCAGCTATATGTAATTGGCTCAGTATTGTGAAAGCCTGAATTATAATAAATCCCAGCTATATGTTCTTACTAGAATAACAAAGATGTTACAAAATAGAATAAAAATATGCGAAGATGGTAGAATATAAATACATGCAGTAGCAGACCTACCTCTCAAAATTAATCTCTTTTTCTCCCTTTGATTTCTATTAAGCAGAATGTCAAGGCCCTTCTTTTCTTGATTACCTTGAGATTTAAATTTCGTTATAGTTGCTTGCAGTTGTAAATAAGTGGATTCTGTAATTGCTGCACTTGACTCTGCTGTCATGATCTCCATAAGTTCCTTGGTTTTAGGTGTTTTACCTGCTTCAGAATACAGAAACTATAGAATTGCAAATTAATTTTGAATGGAAAGGTATATATTACCATACCTCATTAACTTTACTCTCTAGTTTGTTTAGCATGTCTTTAAAAAAGTTCAGCTAAGGTTTTCAATTTAAGGCAGCCATTGCCCATGGGCTTTTTTCACCATCAAGCACTAGCTGTTCTGTTGTCCCCATTCCATGTGTACACATCCTGTTAAGGGGTGCCTGTAGTACAGTTGTCCTATGAAGTTTTACTCTTCTTGTTCTTAATATTTTTGGGTTTTTCCTTAATTTTAATAAAATAAAGACTTGCATTTTAGCAGTTGAAGCTGTTACACTATCTTAGTGGAGAGTTTTGAGTTCCTTATGCTTTGGGTATATCAAATTTAATTTTTAATAATTAGTTAATAGTAATTTCTTTATCAAATGTTGGTATTGGTTCATATGCTTAAGAATGTTCCATTATGTCAAATAGCCATGTAGATGGGCAAGTGCTAAATACCTCAATAAGGAAGCGGGTCTTCATACAAAATTTGTAGGCTGCATTCCAGAATACTGTGAGTTCCCTCCTCTCCCAAACACTGTTGTTAAAGGTTCTGTTACTTGGCCAAGATACTGAAACCCTCTGAGAAGGAAGGGAGCAGTTTTTAGGAGGTTTGTTAAATTGTGTTGTGGTAGTTTAACAGTAGTTGTATAGAATAATTCTAGGCAAACAATACCATTCTTCTGTTTTCTGATTGCAGTCTTTTAAACACAGCATGATAACAATTTCTTACCTACACATAGGCTCTGTTTGTAGCCTCTAAGCTGAAGATATTTGATCATCTGAAAGATAAAGGTCCAGTGAAGGCTGTGGATATTGCAAATGATGTTGGAGCCTCTGTATGTGGAACTGAAAGACTCCTTGATGCATGTGCTTCTCTTGGATTACTGGAGAAAACACCACAAGGTGATTAATTTACCCTCCCTGCAACTGTATATGGTACTAAAAGACAGGTAGGACTGGAAGAGATGCTTTTAAGGTCACAGGTTCTGACTTGATATTGTGGGTAACTTGTATTTGGGGCAGAGGGGAATGGATTCCTTTGCTTTCATTATTAGTAGCTGGAATTGTTTCATGTGGGGGAAGGCTTTATGGAATGAACACATTCAAGTCTCCTTTATGGAAACCTTAGATTGTTTTTGCTCTCTGGACATAATAATGACCAAATTTCTAAGAAAAGGTTGCATGGACATTCCCAGGGAATAGTCTGATAGCTCAGTCACCTGTACTTGAGTCACAACAACCCCATGCAGCACTACAGGCTGGGGGGAAGGTGGCTGGAAAGCTGCCCAGTGGAAAGGGACCTGGTGGTGTTCAAGAGCAGCTGAAGATGAGCCACTGTGTGCCCAGGTGGCCAATGAGCATCCTGGCCAATATCAGCAGTAGTGTGGCCAGCAGGACCAGGGCAGTGACTGTGCCCCTGTGCTCAGCACTGGTGAGGCCACAGCTTGAATCCTGTGTTCAGTTTTGAGCCCCTCATGACAAGAAAGACACTGAGGTGCTGCAGCATGTCCAGAGAAGGCTAATGGAGCTGATGAAAGGTCTGCAGCATAAGTCTGGTGAGGAGTGGCTGAGGAAGCTGGGGGTGTTAAACCTGAAGCAAAGGAGAGTCAGAAGAGACCTTATTGTTCTCCACAATTATGTGTGAGGACTTAGCCAGGTGGGAGATGGTCTCTTTTTAAAAGTAACTAACAGCAGGAAACTGCCTCAAGGTATGCCAGGGGAGATTTAGATTGAATATTAGGAAAAATTTCTTCCCTGAAAGGATGGCCAAGCATTGGAACAGGCTGTCCAGGGAAGTGGCTGTCTCACCATCCCTGGAGGTATTTAAAAGGTGTGTAGATGTGGTACTTGGGAACCTGGTTAAGTGGTGGACTTAGTGCTGGGCTAAAGGTTGTACTTGATAACCTTAGAAGGCTTTTCCATTGAAGTGATCTAAATCTATCTAAAGTGATTGTCAAAATTCCATTTCCTGCTGCAGCAGTGCCAACAGTTTTCAGCAGAGGATCAAGCTTTTAATAGGGAAAGTTCTGCAATCTGTCCGTCTTTATGGACAACTTAAATTTTAGTGCTCCTAACTGGAGCCGTCCATGAATGTGTATGTAAATGAGGGAGTCAATATTAGGACTAACTTTTTCAATCAACACTATGTAGTTCTCAGTTTCCATGTGTATAATTTACATAGTAAGACTTGAAATGATTAGGTGTGAAGAAAAGAAAATAAAGGAGTCTTTTTAACTCTCGTTAGAGGAAAAGACAAAGACATAAATACAAAATGGAGAAAGCTTGAATTCAGGGAAGAAGCAGCCATAGTCTAAACAAAAGTACAGTCAATAATGAGGAATTTCTAATACTGTCCCTTGAATATTAGGTATCTAACTGAGGTACTCTGGTTTAAAAAAAAATAAAAATCAGTGTGTATCTATATCTTCCAGCATCTAAAGTCTTTTTTTGAAGCTAAGTACTTGCTCCTTTAAGAATGACAAGACTTCCAGAATTACTTTTTGTGCAAAATTGTTTGTAATAGATCATAAGATCAGGATTTACTAGTTTTTATGCAGTGAAACATGCCTTCATATTTTCAACAACAGTTGCAAAGTACTGAAACAAAACTGGTTAAAACTGTGTTCATCCCGTAAGGTTACAGTAATACAGACTCAGCAAATACCTACCTGACCTCAGATGGCAAATACTCACTTCATGGCTACATTATCCATTCTAATGACCACCTTTGGCCTCTCTTCACAAACTTGGAGTCTGCTGTCAAAGAAGGGAGCAGGCAGAATCATCGAGCCTTTGGAAAGAAAGCAGATGATCTATTTAAGGTAATATAAACTCTTACTAGAATCAAAACCAGCTGTGAGGAGCCCAGAACTGATCTAGGGACAAATGGAGACAGAGCTGTCTGAAGAAAGTTTTGTCAGCCTCAGAAATGGTAGAAACACAATGCAATTCACTAGTCCCAGGTTTCTGTTCCCTTCAACTTTAGGCTGTGAAGTAGTGGAGCGATCACAGAATATATTGGGAAATTTGAGTGCTGACAAAAGTTCTCCAGATGAAGTGTTGCCCATCCCAGTGGCACACTCTCAGAACAATCTCTGTGCCTGCTTAATTTACATTTGTCCCTTTTATAACGCTAGATAATACCTTACCACACATGCACTCCTTCCATATTGGATGCCAGTCAGTTCATAGTGATGTGCGTCCAGTTTAGGCTGTGCTGTGTGGTCAAAGCTGGTTTGTGTTGATGCAGTGGAGAAGGGATCTAATCTCCTTTATGAAGTTTTGTATAAGCTTCAAGCTGGTATCTATTACTGATAAAATTGTCATCCTTCTACCATCTGTTTCAATCTGTGGTATTCCTTTCCTAATGCTATCCCAAGTCAATGTGATCAGACTGGAGAATCACTTGGGGGTGTAACTAGCCTAACTTCTCAATTACCCATCTGGTGAAGCAGGTTGAGAGGCATAAATATTTGTGCCTGTGTAAGCAGAGAGCTGGTAGTGTGAGCAGGAGAATGTCTTTGACAGCACTGCTGGCTTAAACTGTACTTCAGACTACCTCCTGAGGTCCTTAATTCGTATTAAACTTCAAGATGGTGATGAAGGCAGTCTCCTGAAGGAGATGTCTACATCCCTCATGTATAGTCAATGGAACAAAATAAGGACTTCTGGAGACTTAAAAGCTCTGCTAGCTTCATTTTAGTACTTAAATAACTGGAGAGCAAAAACTCCATTGGAAATAATTCAAAGTGCCTTTAAAGGGAGTTAAGATACTTTGCTTTAGGATAGCTGTTGCAGTAGATGTCTACATTTATATACAATTAAGTGGTTTAATTAACCACTGGAGCTCATCCTTTGTTAAACATCTGGCTTATTAACTTTGCTTGGGTGATGCTTGTGTCCAGTTTGGACCTGGGCTCCATATGTGTACTGGATGATGTGCTTGAGGAGAATCTGTGGGCTGCCTATGGCACTATGCACACCACAGCCTGGAGATACTTCCACTTCGTGGTTGTTGCAAAGCCAGCCATAACTGGTGAAATCTGTATAAAGGTGAAAGGTAAAGGGATTTGTGTGTATGTGTCCTTGAAAAGGTAAAGGCATAACATTCTGCTACTGAATGCTTGCTTGTTCCCTAATCAAAAAAAAACAGAACGATCTTTAATGTTTCTGATTTATGGTATGGTCCAATTAGCTAGTTATTTTTCTGTCATGGGAAAATAAATGTTTGCGTGAAATAAAAGCAATTTGTGAGGATATCAAGAAGGAGCACTAGAATTTTTCTTTCATTCTCCTAAATCTGTCCTTTCAAGATGTCTATGTGATCAGAATTCTTGAGGGGATGCAAAAATCTGCTTATCACTGTGGCAAAGGATTTGGATGAACAAATAGTCAGTGGCACTTTTAATGGACCTTTTCATTTTGGGAGTTATGATGTTCACCCTGTTCACCTACTGCCTTGGTTTGACAGTGCCAAGGCAGTTGCCTTGTACGTACAACGAACTGCCTTGGTTGTACGTACTTTTAATTAACTATGAAAATAAACTTTAATTACACTGCTTTTCCCCCTTTTTAGGACTATTATCACAGCCAGGAGGCCAAGCAACGTTTTATGGCTGCCATGCACAGCATTGCTCACCTGACAGCAAGAGATGTGGCTACAGCGTTTGATCTTTCACAGTTTAAATCTGCTTGTGATTTAGGAGGTATTGCTTGTAATTGAACTTGCATACAAATTTAAGAGAAAAGCTTGATTTCAGTTCCACATTTTATTACTTAAAAGACATTTTTACTAGAACTGCAGTAATATTATTTACTGTTGTTTTTCTGATATTGCAATGTCAGGATAAAAGAACAGTGCAGCTAATTGAAAGCAGAGTTACCTAAATGGTATTAGAATAGCTTAAAGATAAGTGAATGGTTGTCTCAATCAGTTACACAATTCAAGGCTGAAAATAAGATAGTGGCTCAGGTGATACAGCATTGGGCAGGGAGTGCCATTTTCAGCAGTGTTGCTGCTCTCCTTAGGCACATCCAAGATCTTCAGAAGTAATGCAAGTAGTGAATCACCACTACTGGGGTGTCAAACACTGCACTGCTAATACAAGAGTTCTGATTCTTTTCTAATGGGTTTGTTTTGTGTATTGTTGTAGTTATTAATAGCAAATATGTCCATCAAAATGTTGAAGACCAATGATATACCTGAAGAAACTCTGCTTTTTAGCATTCTTTTTTTTAAAGGAAATTCTGTGTTTAGAGCTGCAGAGAGAAAGTGTTATTATATAGGGAAAGATCCACTGAAGGAAGAATACTTTATTTAGTGCCTGAGGAGGTGGACAGCGTCTCGGAGGAATTAACCCAATACTAGTACAACCATTGCCACTTGTGCAGAGACTCCAGAACTTGATAATCTTTACTATGCTGGGGAGTGTTTGTCAAATTTGGTGTATCGGTGCTTTGTATATGCTAAACAGTTAGAGGTGTTCTTCTTCAACAAATAGAAGTATTTGCTTTTTCATTTACATTTTGATACTCCCCAGAAAAACCCTGAGGTACTGATATCAAAGGTCACATTTGCAGTTCTGTGTCAGTAAGGAGTCATGCCTGCATTCCATAAGCTTTAAAACCTTGCTCTATCAACCAGGAAATCTTGTTGCCTGTGTTCATTGTTGAGCTGTCTACCTCTGGTTCTGATTGGATGTCTCTATTTCACAGTGTTACATACAGCCTTGTCTTTAAAAGTGCCTGCAAAGTCTGGGAGAAAATACTTGAATTGATTCCTTTAAACTCTTAACAGGTTGCACTGGAGCTCTGGCTCATGAATTAGTACAAGTATACCCAAATCTCAAGGTCACAGTATTTGACCTTCCAGAAGTCATTGCGAACACCTCTTACTTTCAGCCTTCAGGACAGCACACTGCTCCAGTGACATTTGTGTCAGGTAAATGTAGCACATGATGATTCTTCTGGTTTCTGTTATCCTTGAGCACAAACAGGCTCTTTTGCTGCTGCTCTAACCCCAAACATAGTTTAGTACAAGGCAATTATAGGTTCACCCATGCTAAATGGGGACATAATATTTTTCAAGACTGTGGGGATAAAAAATGGTTGGAGAATGTGACTAAATAGGTATTAATTAGTCATTTTTTTGAATACCACTGGAAGCAGAGGCTGCATGTGCTTGTCTGAGGTATTTTATTTCTAGACAAGATCAAAATGGTGACTACAAAGAACTTTGTCTCCTTCCTTGCTTTATGTTTGCTCTCCATTTTTTTGTTAGACAATTCTTGCCTATGATCTGCTCTTTAACTACACTTTCTTTATCTGCAAATCAGGGCATACCTGTACCTGTTCATTCTTGTTACTTTTGTACTCTGCTGAAGTGCCTTGTTTTTGCAGTAAGTACTCTGTGGTTTCTCTAGGAATGTACTAACTCTGTTTTCCAACAGGTGACTTCTTCAAGGATAATCTTCCAGAAGCAGATCTTTACATCCTTTCACGTGTTCTTCATGACTGGCCTGATGAAAAGATACATGTGCTGTTAAGTAAGATATCAGCTGTTTGCAGACCAGGTATGTTTTTTTTCATCTTGTGAACTTAAAGGTGCATGTTAATGTACCTTTAATAAGCACTGACTAATGCTTTTCTAGAATGAACTTACTATATTTTTTGTTCAGTCATAGTAGCCTTTCCTTGAATGTGTGGGCTTGCATTATAATAATACCTACTAAGAAAAAGAAGGAAACAAAACTGCAAATAAAACTATATATAATAAGCTTTTACTATAGTTCCAGGCTTCACATACAGTTGTATCATATCCACAGTCTCTGTCATGTCCAGGCTTTCTTACTAAGCCCTGTATCGTCAATTAAGGAAGCATGTGCTTATTTCTATACATAAAATTCGCCTAACTAAAGTTCCTTTGGGTAAATCAAGAAGCAGCAGTTTGTTTTGCTGTTGTTTTGCTATCTCAGTAGTGTCCAGAATATGGTAAACTGGCTAAAGTTCAGTACTACTTTATGCACACATACCCTAAGAAATATGCAGCATCTTTGACTTTCTACTACATTTGAATCATAGAATCATCAGATTCTCTCAAGTTGGAAGTGACCCATAAGGCCATCAAATTGAACTCCTTGCTTCTCGAAGGCTTAACTAAAACTAGTTCATATGACTAAGAATGTCATCCAGATGGTCCTTGAACTCCAGCAGGTTTGGTGCTGTGACCACTTCCCTGGGGAGCCTGTTCCAATGCCTACCACCCTCTGGGTGAAAAATCTTTTCCAAATGTCCAGTCTGAACTTTCCCAGATGCTTCATTCAATTTCTTTGTGTCCTGTCACTGGTGCACCAGAGAGAGGAGAGCAGCACCCTCCCCTCTACTGCTCCCTTTGAGGAAGTTGTACATGGTGATGAAGTCACACCTCAGCCTTCTGTTCTCCAGTCTGAACAGATCAGGGGACCTCAGCTGCACCTCATGAATCTTGGCCATGGCCCTTCACCATCTTGGTCACATACACTGAGGCACCCAAAATTACACACCAAATCAAACAATATGCTGGGTTGAAAGGGACCCATCAGGATCTCAAGTCTAACTTCTAGCCCTATGCAGGATTACCCAAGGGTCACACCATGTGCCTGAGAACATTGTTCAAACACCCCTTGAACTCAAGACAGTCTTGGTGCTGTGATCACTTCCCTGGGGAGCCTGTCCAAGTGCCCAGCCATCCTCTGGGTGAAAAGCCTTTTCCTGATACCCAAATTAAACCTCCCCTGACCCAGCTTCATGCTGTTTCCTTGAGTCATGTCACTGATCACAAGAGTGAAAAGATCAGTACTTGCCCTCCATTATCCCTCGTGAGGATGTTGAGGACCACAAAGAGGTCTTCCATCAGTCTCCTCCAGGCTGAACAAAGCAAGTGACCTCAGCTTCTCCTTATAAGGCTTTCCCTTTAGACCCTTCTCCATCTTTGTGCCCTCCTTTGAATGGTTTCTAATAGTCTGATTTTTTTTTTTTAATATTATGCTGCCCAAAACTGGACACAATACTCAAGGCAAGGCTGTAGCAGCACAGAGTAGAGTGAGACAGTCACCTGTTTAGTGATCACCTGACTAAATCACAGAATTTACTGATCCTGTGCTTGGATGCACCGCAGAACATGGTTGTCCCTTTAGACTGCCAAGGCACACTGCTGACTCGTATTCAGGCAGTATTAAAGATCAAAGAAGACAAAAAGCAGAAAAGCCTGACCACTAAGATCATCTGATGCCTTAATGCAAGTGTAGGTCTGACATTTGTTTCAGAGGAGAGGATGCAAAATAAGACCTAGGCCATAAACTATAATCCTGATTATAAATTATGAAAGAAAATTTTGGGTGACTGTCTTAATCTTATGCAAAGTTTGGGTTATGACAGATGCTTACAGGAGTTGTTCGGTTCAAATGAAAGCAAGGCGGAGTTTAAGAGCATAGGCAGGAAGTGATCTGAACTTCTGCAGACAGTGCTCTAAACTCTCCCTTCTTTTTAACAATTAAATGGTTGCTTCCAGGAAGAGAGGACTGAAAATAAACTTCTTTTACTGATTTCCACTAAGACCATTTAAAAAATCAACCTGAGGGGATTCTGTAATTGTCTCTGAAAAAGCACTTTAAAGTTGAAGCTAAAAATACTTACACAGAACCACTTTTGGTTGTTTTGGAAATGCAGGAAGTGCCTTGCTAGTGGCAGAAACTGTGCTTGATGAACAGAAGACGCACCCTTCTGTAGCTGTGCTACAATCCCTCAGTATGACTGAAGGCAAGCAGAGAAGCAGCTCAGAATATAAACAGCTATTGGAGAAATACGGATTCACAGATGTACAAATTAAGATCACAGGAAACTTATTAGATGCTGTTCTGTGCTTCAAGAAGAATCTGTCACTGTAGTGGGCCCAGAAGCAATCTGGGATGCTGAATTTTCACCCCTTGTGCAATATACCCATCATCAACCAGCTCGTATTGGCAGTTGAGGATCATTCTGGCCCTCTGTCTGAAGCATAGTTGTTGCAGGCCTTGGATACAAGTTGGAGTGCAGCTTCTGCCAGAGTGAATTCTGTGCATTTTAAAAAGCATCTGGGGCAGGCTGACATTCCTGCATGTGAAATACCTTAATGTCCAATTCTTCTGCATACTGTATTAAACTTAGACTGGCATAGCTGTGTATAGCACATCAGGTTAAAAATGCAAGTACTGCTTGTACTGAGCTACATTAATACCTTAGTTTTCTTGGACCATAAAACTAAAGAGAATTCTTCCTCTGTAGTGTGTTCAGTGGTTACTACTAATTTTTATCAGAAATTAAAAATTAATATTGTACCATCTGCCTGAATTTGGGGATGATAGTCCTCTTTTTCACTGCTGTGTGGGACTTTACTCCAAAACATCTCATATATAGTCTTTTAAAGCACTTCTTCTACAAGCAAAAGTGAAAACAGAACAAACCTCAAACATGTTCCTACAACAGCTGTAGTGTCACAGTGAAATTTCAGCAGCCTCTGGCCCTCAGCCACAGTATGTACCTGCACAGGCTGCAGTTGAGAGCTGTTCATATTGCTTACTGTCACTTCTGGGGTTTTCTGAATATGGTTGAATGGCCATATATGCTTTCTGTCTCATTAATTGAGATGAGTTTTAGGATTTATGTATAAAACCTTGTATGAAAATTAAAAAAATAAAAGTTTCTTCATGCTTCAGTCTTTAATTGGAAAAGTGCATGCTGTATCCAATCTCTTCAAGAAATTTTTCACTAATGTCACCTCTCCTAATGTTTATTTCTTTCCCGATATTTATTGATATTTATTGATATTTATTTTTTCTTTTTAAGGTGTAATGGAAGCCTCTCTGGAAATTAGAGTTACACTTCCAAACTAGCTTTCTTTCTACCAGTTGTGTGGTTTTTGCCTGTCACTTGTACAGCAGTAGTCCCAGTAAGCCAGTGTGCAAGAGGCTGTGCCAATACTGAATTGCCAACCTCAGCAAATTAGAGAGGGTTGATGAGGAAGGTTAAGAGTTGCATCTGCCCGGATGTTAGTTAATCAGGAGTTACTTTGCTCCTTGACCAATGGGTAAAGAAAAAGTGCCACAGTGGCTCAACTCATTAGGAGAAACAGGCTTCCTACAGAGCATTTCAGGTGTACAAAATCAGGGAAGTGTCAAACATTACCACACTGGGGTTTTTAATTCTTAGCAGAAGGTTTCTATTAATGGAATTTTGGCTGATCTCATCTGTACAGACATTTAAAATAGATGAGGCTGAATATTCAACAAATTAATAAATTTAAAATGTTTCTTTTCCACATTGACATGAAGCTTGCTCTTAGCTTAACAGCTTTGTATGTTGAGAGAGACTCACCCTGTCAATCAGATGTGTCTCATAGTTACTCATGAAGTTCATAATGCTGTTCCTTAAGCTGCTCTAAGCTGCTTGAGTCAGAAACAGACAAATCCTAAAGCTGGCACACCTGTAACTGTCACAGACTTTAAAACTGTGCCCCTAAGTACTGTGTCTCTGACTGTAAAATTTTAATAGAATGTGTTTGGCTACCACCCAGCCTTCATTTACTCTGTGATTAATGCACAACACTAAGCACTAGGCCCTTGGGCATGGTGTCTGTGGTCATACATCACAGCTTTGCGCTCTCAGGATAATTAAGTGTTGGAGCAGATGGTCCAGGGAGGTTGTGGAATCTCTGTCCTTGGAGGCTTCTATGTGTGAAGCCAGTCCTGAAAAAGCTGAGCTGATTGCAGAGCTGCCCTGCTCTGAGTGGGAGGCTGGACTAGAGATCTCCTGTGGTCTGTTTCAGGCTCAGGTGCTCTGCAATCATGTGATGCAGCCCAGTCACCTGAGGAATTATAAGCTCATCTTACTAATATACAAATTAAGTTTTTCACTTGCTCTGAATAACTTTTGCTGACTGGTAGAAGTAGTGGGTTTAATAGTCTAACACTGAAAAGATTCTAAGCAATATGCATAACTGAGGAAAATATTCCTGACATGAAGAATGAGGGGAATTAAGTTTTAAAACATTTTGATGATTATTGAATATCTGAGCTGTACAAGTTGGAATGGCTCTGAGAAGATTGTCTTAAAGGTCAGAAAGGTATGAATGTTATGCTGCACTTCATAATAAAATCACTCTGAACTGCTGCTATTTTGATCTGAGTTGGTGTCAGGCCAAAAGGCAAGTATGTATCGCAATGCTTTTGTCAGTAGCCCTCTCTTGGCTTCCCTTTCCTCTCACAGGTCTGAGTATGGAGAAGAAGACTGTAAATCAGATAATTTAAGTTCTGCTTTCATCCTTAGGTCAGTCCCACCACAGAGAATTCGGGTCCTACAGAAATAACATACAGAATGTATTGAACAGAAACAGAAATATTCTGTTTCTGAAGACTTCGCTGCTTCTGTAATGCTTGCCATCCACTCTTCTCTCTGTTTGGCATCATTTCAATATGAATGTGAAGCAGCAATATATCCCAAAGAGATGCAACTCTATTACTGTCTTACTGTTTTCTATAGTCCTCATGCCAAGTCTACAGAAGTCATCCCCTTTTCCCCTGAAAACGTGATTTGACTTGTGAGTGTTTGATCAGTCCATACTGGGAAAGGGAATTTCCTGCGGTTTGTGAGAGGAGTGGATTATTCATTTAATAGTGGATTAGTCATTTAATAGGAGAGCAAATCCATAAATGATAAAGGAAATCACCCAGGTCTTGTAGTTTGCACCCCTCTATATGGCAGCAGAAATTTTCTTGCCTGATAATGGATTAGAACTGTTGCATGTGTTTGTTTTTAAATTAGGCTGTGCAATTTTGCTGGCTGAAATGGTGTTGGATGATGAGAAGAAGAAGAGAAGCAAAGCTTTGCTGCAGTCTTTGAACATGCTTGTGCAGACAGAGGGAAAGGAGAGAAGTGGCTCTGAATATCAAGCTTTGCTGGAACAACATGGATTCACAAATGTCAAAATCAGAATAACAGGAAATTTGTTAGATGTCATTCTCTGTGTTAAGACCTAGAAAAAAATGCACTAAGCAGTAGTCTGGATGCCTTATACTTGTGTTTGATGTTTTGTAATTATCCAACTACATTCTCAACTTCCCATCAATACCATAAACAAGAAATGTAACAAGAAATGCCAGCGTTGTGGTATTGCTTTTAAAAAGGGAGAAAGATTAATTACATTTATTTTAGACTTCAATAGAATGATGCAGGAGGTTGTGTGGCTGCACAACACATGTGGGACATAAATGGTGTCATCAGCCCTTCACTGCTGAGAAATCACTTTCTTCATAGTTGGTGCAATTAGTAGAGTTTTTAGACCAGCACACATTGCTTTTCCCCTGTTCCAGGAGGTTAATGCTGGTATCATTTTAATGCTCCATCCATTTTAATATCATTTTATGTCACACCCTCTGCTGTAAATAAACACCCTCTAATCAAGTCTGGAAACTGCTACTGCAATGGTGTAAGATTGGAAACAAGAACTGGAGCAGCAGCTTCCTGAGAGAGTCAAGACAGACTGCTCTGCTTTGAGAGAGGCTTCCAAAAAAAAGGCAGTTATATAAAAGCACAAGTTTCCTCTGTGATTGTAATTTGATATTAAATGTGAGGGCACCGAGTTTGTTTCAAGAACATCATCCTACACCTTTTTAGCCCTACTTAATTTGTGAGCTGTTACAAAAGTAGATAGCAGAATATGAGATAAGGAGGGAAAAACAGGTGAAGAAACAGAAGAAAAAGCATGATGATGTATAAAAAGGATTTCCCCCAGTCATATGCAGGTGAGCTCCCAAGCTGAACAGAACATGACAACTACAGACTGAACAAGTTCCCCATTACAAGTTATGTGCCTTTTACCTTCATTTTTCACACTGATAATACTCGAGAGTCTTAGAATATGAAGTTCTTTTTAAATCAATATAAAAGTTTATGGTGAACAAAATACCAGACAAGGTATTGTGCTAAGAGAGTATTAACATTCAGTTATGAGCTTTTTTAAAAGGAAAAATTACCACACTGTGTGTGCCTCCCTGAATGAATGTACCACAGCATTGCATAAATTATGTTCAGAATATGATCTTCTAACACCCTCTGTGCATAACCCTCTGTGAGCACAGGAGTCACTTCAGTCAATCTATTGTGCTTCAGAAGAGCACACAGTTTACTTTTGATCTTCTGGTGTGCAAAAAGAAAGTATATGACATGTCTTGCGTGAGAACAGAGACAAAAACTATTCCTGGCACCTTTTCTTCTCACAACATGCCCTCTGGAGAGACATGCTCTCATTTTGAAATCCTGCAAAGTACATACATGTGTAAGCAGTGGTTACTGGCACCTCAGCTACTGCAACTTTGTGGTTCACCAGTCATCTGTTTAAAAGAAAGGTTTGGCCTTATTTACTTTGGTTGGAAACACCCATAAAAGTGAAAGCAGGTGATGTGAACTAATGTCCTCCAGCTAGAACAATTTCAACACATTTTAGAAAGAATAGGTATAATTTCAGACAGAAGTTTGAAAGGTTCAAAATATCAATTTCAGCATACAGTAAAATTAACAAAGTTACTGGTGGAAACCAGGCCTGTCTTGGTAGGGCCTGAGTCCCTGCCATGAGTGCTTGCTCTGACAGCCTGCAGAGGAGGTTTTCACAGCATCTAACTTCAGTGCCCATACAAGAAGCTGGAACCACCCTGTCCTATTGTCCCACAGGAAACTGCAGCTAAGACCTTTGGTATTCCATTGTTCTGGATCAGTTCAGTGACATACAGAAAAGCCCCATGATGTGACCCTTGGCACTGGCAGTGCTAAGGAGGAGGTGGGAACAGAACTTGGGAACAAGGATATGCCATGGATCAGCATTACCCAGAGGGTGGTGAGTGTGGAGCAAAACTGACAGTGCCTGGACAGTGCCTGAAATCTGCTCCCCTCCACCTCCACAGCTGCTGCTGCCCCACGGGGACCCCCTGCAGAAAGCTGTGCCTCCCTCCTAGACTGGCTTCCAGCAGTTGCTGCAGAAAGAGTCTCTCAGTTCACTTGCTTGTGCTGCTCATTGACTACTGCCTGGGCCCACAGACCTACATCCCAAAGCCAGTGCTCCAGCAGCTCACACTCAGCTTCATAGAATCAGTTATGTAGGAAAAGAAATCTCAGATCATCAGTACAGCCTCTGACCCAAAACCAGGTCAGCAGATCATGGCACCAAGTGCCACATCTACTCTTTCCTTAGAGACACCAAGGGACTTTGACTACCCCACTTCCCTGGACAGTCCATTCCAATGTCTCACCACCCCTTCTGTGAAAAAATTCCTCCTAACGTTCAACCTAACCCTCCCCTGGCACAGCTTGTTTCCTCTTCTCCTGTTGCTGGTTGCCTGGGAGAAGAGGCCAACTCTCACCTGGCTACAGCCTCCTTTTGGCTGGTTCTAGAGAGCAATAAGGACACCCCTGAGCCTCCTTTTCTCCAGGCTGACCAGCTCCAGCTCCCTCAGTCACTTCCACAGGACTTGTGCTTCAGAGCCTTCACCAGCTTCATTCCCCTTATCTGGATCCACTCCAACCCCTCAATGTCTTTCCTGGATTAAAGGGCCCAGAACTGGGCACAGTACTCGAGGAGTGGCTTCACCAGTGCTGAGTGCAGGGGCAGGATTACTGCCCTGGTCCTCTTATCCAGGATACCATTGACTTTCCAGGCCACCTGGGCACACGCTGGCTCATTTTCCGATGCTGTCACCAGCACCCCCGTCCCTTTTACGCGGGGCAGTTTTCCAGCCAGTTTTCCAGTCTGTAGCGCTGCACGGGGCTGTCGTCACCCAAGTGCATTTGGCATTTAGTCTTGTGGAACCTCATACAAGTAGCGCCCACCGATCCAGCCCGTCCAGATCCCTCTGCAGAGCCTGCGTGCCGGGCGGTACGGGGACCCGCCGGGCTGTGCAGGCTGCTGCGGGCGCTACTGGCTGTGTCAGGCAGCGATCGCGGAGAGCGCTTGGGAAGGCGACCGAAGTGGGGACAATGGTGTGAGCAGCGGGCGGACCCACAGGCTGCCCCGCGGGGGCCGGCCCGGGGCGGTGGCGGTGGCGGGGCCGGCCCGGGTGACGCGGCGCTGCGACACTGGCGCCGCAGCGGGGCGGAGGGCGAGGGGAGGGGGCGGGGCCCATTCCTCGCAAGCCCCGCCCCCACGGCGAGCTGACCAATGGGGCACGGGGGCGTGGCCGGCGCGGCCCGGCATTAAGCCCATGCGCGGGGGCGCTCCCGCCCTTTCGGCTTGAGCGGCAGCAGCGTTTCCCTCCCGGCGGCTCCGGCGCGGCGCGAACATGGCGGACCAGGCCATCTCCTTCCTCAAGGACTTTCTGGCGGGCGGCGTCGCCGCCGCCATCAGCAAGACTGCGGTGGCGCCCATCGAGCGGGTCAAGCTCTTGCTCCAGGTCAGCGGTGCGGGCGAGAACGGGTAGCGCGGGCGGCGCCCGTCTCTGCTCCCACGGGCGCGGGGCCGGGCGAGGACAGAGGGACGGACGGGGGCGGGAGCCGCGGCCAGCACGGGACAAAGGGCGCGAGCGAGGCGGCGGCGGCTGGCGGGAAGGTCACGTGAACGGCGGCGGGGAAGCCGAAGCCGGTTCCGCCATGCGGGGCGGGGAGGGGAGGTAGGGCCGGGCCGGGCCGAGGGGGGCGGCCGCTGCTGGTGTCACTTCCTGCCGCCCCCGCTCCCGGCGCCGAGGGCACGGCAGGGAGGGGAGGGCGGCCGCTCTCCGCCGCCATCTTGGCGGCCTTCACGTGATGCGCGCCCGGGCCGCGATTGGGCCGCGGGCGGGGCGGAGTCGGGGCGCGGCCGGCGCGCGCGGCCCGGCGTGACCCGGCGGCGCCCCAAGGTGACTCGAGTGACCTTCGCGGCGGCCCGGCCCCGGCCGCGGGGCTGGCGGAGCCTCCCTCGCCCCCAGGCCCTGCCCCTCTGGCTGGCTGCTCTGTCGGCCTGACGCGGCTCTCTCAGGCGATTCCCACCGCAGGCCTGTCTTTGTCAGTAAAGGCTCTCACCTTTATGTGTGCCCGATGTATTTGCCGTGGTGTATTTGTTCTATACCTGCCCTTGTACTTCCCAGAATCAGTTGGGTAAAGACCTCAGAGAGATCATAAAGCCCAACCTAATGCCACGTAGTCTAGTTTAAAGTAGACTGTGGCACTAAGTGCCATGTCCAGTCTTTAACACCTCTAGGGATGGTTGCTTCACCAGTCCCTAAGCAGTCCATTCCAAAGTCTAACCACTTTTTGTCTGAAGAAATTCCTCCCCTAGTTCCCTCTAAATGTTCCTTGGCACAGCTTGAGGTTGTGTTCCCTTGTCCTGTTACTGATTGCCTTGGAGAAGACGCTGGCCCCCATCTTGCTAGTCTCCCTTGAGGAAGTTGTAGAGGAATTGCTCGCAGTTTTCTGTTCTTGTTTTGCCATGTCCTGATTTCTGAAAAAGCTTGGAAGCAATTTTAAGTCTTTTTCTTTATGATACCAACAATGGCCACTCAGAATTAACAACTTTCTTTTATAGTAGAAGCAGGTTTAAGCCTAACTGCAGCATAGACCTGTCAAGGCAAGTGATCAATATTTGTATTTTTATTTGCAGGTGCAACATGCGAGTAAACAGATCGCTGCTGATAAGCAGTACAAGGGCATCATCGATTGTGTTGTGCGTATTCCAAAAGAACAAGGAGTGCTGTCTTTCTGGCGAGGAAACTTGGCAAATGTCATCAGATACTTCCCAACTCAAGCTCTTAATTTTGCCTTCAAGGATAAGTATAAGCAGGTGTTTTTGGGAGGTGTAGACAAGCACACTCAGTTCTGGAGGTATTTTGCTGGTAACCTGGCATCTGGTGGTGCAGCTGGAGCCACTTCCCTCTGCTTTGTCTACCCCTTGGATTTTGCAAGAACCCGTTTGGCTGCTGATGTTGGAAAAGCTGGCGCAGACAGAGAATTCTCTGGTCTCGGGGACTGTCTAGTGAAAATCACCAAGTCTGATGGTGTGCGTGGCTTGTACCAAGGGTTCAATGTCTCTGTCCAAGGCATCATCATCTATAGAGCTGCCTACTTTGGGATCTATGATACAGCAAAAGGTAATATTTCAGAGGGGATCTGAAAAACCTAGTTTTAGAATTGTATTGTCTGGTTTTGGATATGTGAAGGTGAAGGGGGATATCAGTGCTACGTCTGTGACTGTGCTGTATACAAGGGGAAGCGTGTTAATGGCAGCAGCCTGCCTGCAAGTACTGGTTTTGTACTTCAAGCAGTTGCTCCTAATGCCAGGAGAGTATGTTGGTGACCAGACACAATTAGAATAATTTCTTTTTTGTTCAGTGCATACTGAAGTTGCACTGGACCAGTCCAAGTGTGTTAAGCAGAATGGGATTGAGCAGTGATTTTGCAAAGTAATTTTTGAGTTTGACGTCAGGGGAAATAAGCCATTGATGCTAGTTTGTAATGTAGTGTTATCCCCAGGGACAGTGACTTAAATTTAGTGATGTTTCTTTACTAAAAGCATAGTGAATAGTCAAGTCTTTTCATGCCAGTCTAAAAAGAATGCTTAAATTGTAACTCACTGTGATTACTGAGAAGAAAAATCTTATTAATATGCCTTCACTATGTTTAAAGTTTGTGAAATGTTATGCTGCAATTTTATTTAGAGTATGGATCTACAGTGTTTCATACTAGTTCATGTAGTAGAATAGCTGTCATGCAGTCAGTGAGCCAGAGGAGGATGTGCACGTTAAAAAGCTAATTGCCATTTTTGTTTTACTGCAGGCATGCTCCCAGATCCCAGAAACACTCACATTGTTATCAGCTGGATGATCGCCCAGACAGTGACTGCTGTGGCTGGCGTGGTCTCCTATCCTTTCGACACAGTGCGGCGTAGGATGATGATGCAGTCAGGACGCAAAGGAGGTAGGCTGTAAATCCATAGAGCTGTTCATGCTGTTGAAACAGCATTAACAAGATGGAGTTCTTTTTTACTAATAGCCATTCTCAGAATTACAGTTCATTGTTCCATAAATCTGGTTTATTATATTGTACTCAAATGAGGAAATGCAGTAAGGCTCAACCTGAGATTGTCAGGATGTGTACTGAGAACTTTTCATTATGGAACATGACATTGAAAAAATGGACTGCTTGTTTGCATTGTTAGATTAAACAAAGGTTAAAAAGGAGGCATAATATTTTTAGTAAGTATTGTGTTACATTTTGAAATTGTGGTTTGGGACATCACAAAGCAGTTAGATGAAACAGGGCAGTTGTTAAAATCATTTGAAATGAAACGGGAATGAAGAATAACTGTTTGCTCTTTTCCTGCAGCTGATATCATGTACTCTGGAACAATTGACTGCTGGCGGAAGATTGCAAGGGATGAAGGAGGAAAGGCCTTCTTCAAGGGTGCATGGTCTAATGTTCTCAGAGGCATGGGGGGTGCTTTCGTGCTTGTGCTGTACGATGAATTCAAGAAAGTAATTTAAACAGCCTAAATAGAATTGGAAATCAAGTTGAGCAGATCATGTAGAATAACTACCATTATGGACCATTGACCTTCAAGAAATTCCTGTGAGTCTTATTTATCGGAGCCAGATGATACTTCTAGATGGGGCTAGAAACTGACATAGAGGACTGATCCACTTCTCTGTAACATGCATGAAAACACTGAATCTGGCAATTCAGTGTGAGTTTTTCTTTACAGCAGTAAGGAATGAGTGGCGTTGGTTCTGGGTCCAAAGTTGTTAGGTCCAATTGAGGCAGGAAAAAAAACATTTGCCTGTGGATCAGTCTTCAGTTTCAAGTCCTATCTTATAGGACCATAAAATTGTATTTGAAAGCATTTGCTAACAAATCATGTTTTTTTCCACTTGTACTGAAGCACTATGTACCATTTTGCACAGCTGAACATCTAGCAACTTTGTTCTTAAATTGGGGCATTCTGCTGTAAAACAATAAACATACTTACTCGGTCTGTGTTGAAATTATTACATAAAAGCTTTGGAAAAGCCTCTTGTATTTGAAAACTTGTTTCAGGTAATGGGTCCTCTGATACCTTTACACAAATAAGCTTTTTAAAAAAATAAATGTGATATCTTTAGGAGGAGGGGTGGGGAAGCATGGGTTGTACTAATAGAAACCACTCCCATTCTTTGTGCCTGATAGTGTATGATGGGCTGCTGCAAGTGGCTTTTTGCATGATTCTTAGAGATTGATTTACAACTTCTATTATGATTTAAAATTATGGGGTGCGGTTCAGCTGTAGTGCTAGGAAAACCCAAAGTACCAAGGACTGTTAAAAAGTCATGCTCTTGCCCTTGGTAAAACAGCCTAAAATAAATAATTTTTTTTGTCAAATCGGTATGGAAAGCATCATGGCATTCATGCAAAAACCCAGGAACCCAGTAAATGCCTTCAACTTCTGAGTGTCCTATGTATTGTATTGTTGCTGCTGGTTGGAAATGTTGATGGTGCCATTCAGGATACTGTTTGGCCTCATCTGTAGCAGTGGACAGTAGCTCTGGAAGGTTGAATTTAATCTGAAATGAGTTGCAGTCTAATGGGTGAAGTTGAAGAGTTGTGGGGGAGGGAATGTGTGCTTCTATGTAGCTGTAAAACAAAACATCAAAGTAGGTCAGCCTTCAGTATTAACTGATTAATGTTTAGGGATGGTCAGAAGACCAGATTGAGTCATTTCTCATAACTGCTCTTTGAGATAATGTAATAATATTTGAGATAATGTGCCGTTCTGCATATGTATATAATCTTTTGTACTTTGTAATCTGCAAAGACATCATGGAGGGACCAGTAGAGGAAAACAAGGTGTTAATCTTCATGTTTTAAGAGCTCTCCCTATATCTTGAGAAAGGAAAATTGTGTCATTGTATGACTCATTGAAGGCTGACTGAGCTGTCTTGAGTTCTTCTGTGTGCCTTCTGAGATTGCTATTCCGGATGAAGTATTTAAATTACCTGCTTGGCTTTGGCTGGTTATTACCTTCCTCTTGAGTGTACTTTACCTTTTTCCTTTCACTGTTGCACAAGCACTGCTTTCAACATCTTTATGTGAATGTAAGGACATCACACAGCTACTTTGTACACAGGCTGCTGGCAAACTTCATGTACCTGCTGCAAATGGTTCTTACATCCTGTGTGGCAGTAGCAGCTCCCTGTGGTGCAGGCAGGTTATTTGGTGTTAACCCTGCCGGTCAATGTGCTGGGGAGCAGGGGAAAACATTTTGTCTACATAAACATATTAATCAGGTTTCTTTCTGTATCAGTGCCTTGCAAGGGTAGAGATCATGGTGGGATACCTCCCTGTGAGAGAGCTTAATCTTTGTGGGAAAAACCAAATGTAGTTACTTCAGCAGCCCCTGACAGGGATAGGGCTTTTACATCCAATCTCCCCTTCAGAACAAGGTTTAACCAAAAGAAATGGGAAAAGAAGCAAATCCTCCCAAATTTGCCCTAAACCAGGACAAAGAGTTCAAGTCAAACTGCAATTTCCCTATGCTGTACATTCAATATGAACTAATTTGTGGTGTTCAGGTCTGTTGTTTTTTTTAATATATGGCTTCCCTTAGTCATGCAGCAGCAATTTCCAATGTGTGATGCAGTTTAGGGATGTAAGAGGCAAACAATAAATGAGACTTTTAAAAAAAACATTTGTTCTCTGTCTTATTGAAACACTGAATTTCATTCATTTTGAGAAGTATGAACAGGAAACTATCTAGCATTTGTGAAAGAAAATACTGGCATCTAAAGCCTATATTATTTTTAAAAGGCATTGGAAATAGCATTTGCACCCTTTGAAGGGAGAAACTAAAATACAGTTGTGAGGAATTTTTGCATTTAATATCTAGCTATTAAATATTAGATTTTATTTCATTTCTCACAATTATTGGAATTTCTTTGAAGGCTTTCAATGCTATTTGTGTTACTTAAGTGCATACTAAAACTGCACAGGATCATGGTGTTGCGGAGGTCTCTTGACAGTTGCAATACTGAGCTCATGAAATGGCTGACTGAGATCAGTATTAATAATTATATTTTCTGTTCTTGTCTTGCATAAAGTTAATTGCACATACTGGGATAGCTTGGTGGTACTGGTTGGAAGATCAAAGACCAAATTTAAACACATTCCAAATATCTGGTTTGTGTTTTAGAAAATAACTGGGCATATAAAAATTACAGTAAAATTGCTGTGGCATTATGCAGCAAGGCTGTCAGCCTACAGGAAATCATTATAATGGAAGAAGCTTCATAGCAATGATGTCAGGAAATAACAGCTTTATTCTGGTTAAGAGGGCTTGTCTCACGTTGTGAAGAACCTCTTAGCAAGGTTTAGGCACTTCAGAGTAGATGCTTGCAGAAAAGCTTAGTTGCCAGTCATTGTGGGTTTGAACAAGGGAGAAAGAACAAATTTCAGTGATTTTTCTCCCTTTTTTTCATCTCCGTTTAAGTGGATTTTAAGGCGACAAACAGTTCTGTAGGTGATTGTGTCCTTTTATAGGCTGGTTTGAAGTACTTGTCAGCAGATCCATAATTTTCATGTTGGGGAGTCAGGTGTGTTTTTGGAATGTTGGATCATTCTTCAATTGTAGTTATTTTCTCAGCATGACTTTTTGTTGGTAGATTTACATACTCTGTCTAAAGGGAAAGAAAAAGCTGTATCATGCAGTAAGCTACAAGTTGATACCATTCTGAACGTTAGTTTCTGCGGTACCAAAGGCATCCCATCTTAGTCTTTTAATAGGTAATAAATGATTGCAAGGCAGGAGAAAACAGTTTAAGGACAGTTAATGAATGTATCAGTATGACTGAGCAGTACTAACTGTTAGCAGGAGGAAGAATAGAAGCTGGTTTAGATGCTGGACAGCCTTAGCTGAGACAACAGAAGGAATTTATTCAGTTACTATTGGCTGGGTTTTCCATATTAGGTATTGGCTAGGCATGTAGATAAAATATTTTGGTTGCTATCAAACATTTTTACATTGGCTAACCTGGAGTTCTTGGAGAGTGCCTGCTGCTAGGTAAGGTTGTAGTAGTCAGAGCACTTGGAGTTTCAAGTTTTGCGGGAAGATAAATAATTAAAAAAAAAAAAAAAAAGGAGAGCTAGTACTGGTGGGGAAAACAGGTTAAAAAAACAAGCTTACTGTCATACTGAGGGTATGCTGCAGAACATCAAACCAGGGTGTTCTAGAGACTTCTAGGAAAGCTGAAGAATGAGTAAAGCACTGCAAGGCTTTGTGGTCATGGTGTTTTGGGCTACTTTACTGTTCTCCAAGGAAAATGCGCAAAGAGTGTCTTACAAAGTTCCTTGGAATATATTTAACTCCAGGCAAGAGGCAACAAAACTCAGTAATGGTGAGGAAAGCATATGGGGAGAATGACTAGAAAATCATTGGTCTGTAGTAAGATGAGTAAAATAAAATGGATTGGAGGAGTGCAATTTGTCTGATGCACTGGATGATTTGGTTGGTAGGATCTTAAAGCAAATAAAATTGGCAGTTCTTTAACATGAGTGTTTTAAGGATGCAGTGCAGAAAGTTAGGTTTTTTTGATCATGAGCTTTTCCAGCGATCTCAGGAAAAGCATTGTGTAATCAGAGAAAATAATTAGAAAATGTGAAAGGTCATTGAGTAAATAGAGGGAAAATGAGAAAATGCAAGCTTTAAAAAGGTGTGATTAGCAAAGGATATTGCAGGTTTCAAAACAGCTCAAAAATCCATTAGCACTAAATGTCAGGGAGAGTGGTATTCAGTGGAGGAGAGCTTTTGAAAATGTACTTTTTGTACTGTGTTATTTTAATAACTTTGAAGAATTACAACATTCAATCAGTGTTAAAGGTACTGAGTTTGGAGAGAAGAGGCAAAATAAAATTAGGTTTTAGGAGCAGATCAAACTGTTTAAACATGTCAAAATCATATGAATTATCTTCACAGCAGTGGTTGGCAGGCGTGAGGTAACATGAGGGCTTCATTTAACTCTGGCAACTGCTGCTGCTGCATTGCTCCCTGCATGGAAGTTCCTGTGCCACAGTTTGGACCTCATCCACAAAGACCTCTGGGTTGTAGTGGAGTGGTTTGAGTGTGTTTGGTACTGTATATGCACAGGAATTTGGAATCCACTCAAGTTCAGGAAAAGCAAGCAATCAGTATGCAATTTTCCAAAAACTGCTTGTTACTTTCCTAGCTATTATTATTTAATATGATGGGCTGTAGACTGCTGCTGCTCTGTAGCCTTAGCTCTGGCAGCCTGGTAGGAAGTGAGAAACCATGTATTTATGACAAGGTGTATGAGGAAACCTGTCTAAGTCACACTCCTACCTACTTTCTGTGAAAGCCAAAGGTGGTAGGACCAAACACAAATTAATCAGGACAAGCTGGTATATAGTTACGAAAACTAGAGAGTTTCAGTATTCAGAGATTTGGGGATTCTTTGTAAATGATTGAAGGAAAATTTATGTGTCACTTTAGGCATCCTCATTGAACGTGTGGTTTGCCCACTGAATTTTAAGCAATTAATGACTAGCCTGATTTACTGATTTCAAGTATGTCTTTGCTTTAGCCAGCTGAGGGAAAGCATCCCTTCACTATGCAGTCACCATACAAACCACTGCTCAAATGGATGGATTTGGGAAGCATGAATGGTTTGAAGCCTGGTTGTCATGATGTGTGCAGACAGACAGAAGAGTTACTTGCTGTTGACAGTGTGCAGGTGTGTAAGATACTGTAAACGGGAAAGGAATAAGGGTAAAAAGTAATGGATTTTAAGTGTGTTAAACCAAGCTATTAAAAAGGCTTTTTAAAAGCTAGGCTAAATAAACACACAGAATAGGCTGCACAGGGCTGCTACAGGATACTGGTCAAATACAATTTCAACAAAACACTGAAATTGCAAATCCTGTGTTGATGCAAGAGGAAGGTTAGTTTCACTGTTAAGTCTTTCCAGCCCTGTTGATTTGCACTAAGTGTGGCAGGATTTTTATATGGGTACGGGTCAGGCTTGTGAAATATATATCCACCTTATATTATGACCATTGATGTTTGAAAATGCTAATGGAATGCATCCTCACTTTGGTTCTTTTTAAAGTATGAACAGCAACCTTGCAAAGCTGGTACACACAGAAATTAAAGTAAATTTAAACTCAGTAAAAGTGTAAATTCTGGTCTTAAAATATGTCTACAAATACCTCCAGGACAATCTTTTGTTTTAGTACTGGCATAGAGCATTTCAGGTTTCCAAGCAGAATAGCTTGTGTGACAGAAATTAGTTTTGGACCAAATGTTAACACTTACTTTTTAAGTCAGTTCTTCTAGTCTTTGGCCTGTTGTGGTTTGTAGTTAACAAATTTGACTGAATTGAAAAGAAATCATACCTGGATATCTTCATCAGTTAATGCATTGAATTTGTCTCTTGGCTGTGGTATGGGAGGAAATAGGTTCTTGAAACTGCAGTACCTTTGGGTAGAAAATGGGATAGCGGAGAATTTGAAAATACTGCTAATATAACTTACACAAACATTTTGTGCTGTAACTTAAGGACATTTTTTACTTTCAAGATTGAATATCTATTGCTCTACAAATTAAATGAGAAATAAAATATTTTCCGTGGGGTAACTGGTGGGTAAGTATTATTACACTTAGCATTTGGGTTATTAAAATTTATTTTGTGACTAGAATCACAGTAAATAAGTGATTAGTAAATTACTTTGAATAAATCACATGACATAACTTTCACCACTGAGTGAGAAGTTTTCTCAAAACAACAATATGTTAATTTGGATTCCCTCTTGTCTGGTACTGTATGCTTCAAAGCTACCTGGATGTTAAATGCTTAAAAGTAAGAACAAAACAGCTTTTGTAGGAGCTGGTAGAATCAATCAGTTAATAACTTCAACATCCTTTCCCCCTTTTCTACTTAGTGATTTTGCATGCCAAAGGGCCCTCCACAGCAATCCTGGTGGTAATAGTTCTTGACATTGATAATCAGATTATTTTAATTTGCAGGTAGGAAAGTGGGAGGTTGGAGGAATGTGTTTCATATAGATAATACTCTGTCAGTAGTGTCTACAGAAAAAATGTTGATTTACCTTTTGAAAAGACAATACAGTAGAAGTGTAATTGAGATTGTTCCAAGTGCAATCAGAAATAAAATCACAAAAATAAAGTAATCTTTCCCTTGACCTGAAACAGCGAGAGAGAAATATTTTAGAATGTTAAAAAGCTGCCTTTGTGACTGTATGATGCAATGAATGTGAATTTCACTACATTTCTTGAATGTTCTAAAGGACTTCAACTTGACGTCATTATAGAATTTTGTCCAAAAATGCAGATAGACTTGATACATTTTAAACATTTTCAAATAAACATTTTAAACATTTTCAAATTTAAAATTTAGAGAAGCAAGATTTGGAGAATTAAAAAAAAAAATTCTGGAAAAGGAGAGGAATAAACAGACTTACAGAACAATTAATAGAGCAAAATTAGTGTAAAGTGTGAAAAGAAAGATGGAGGAGGAAGGGGATGATATTCATGTAAAAACTTAAGAGAACAGAGAAGCAGCCTCATCACAGCCGACCAAAGACAAGGATGGGTCTGTCTCAGTCTGTTCCTGTAGCCCTGGCTCTGAGTAACTGCTGCCTTCACAATCCCAGCTAATCAAAGGCTCTGCTGCCAGAGTATTGGAGCTACTCCTCCACATTAATATAATCCCCCCAGTTCTTCTGCAATTGGGTAAAAATTAGGATTTTATTCATTTCTGTGACTGTGAGGAAGAAAGGGAAGCAAACAAGGTAATACTGAAAAAAAAAAAAAATCATGGTCTTACCAAACTCAATGGGTTCACTCCATTCCCCCCAGTTTGAGCTTACAAGACAGTTTTTTCCACGTGCTCTGATTTTCAGAGTGTATCTTTTTTTCTCATTGTAATTTTGGAATTCATATCTATCATTCCTTACCTAAAAGGAAAGTGATCAAGCTCTGCATTTCACCTCATAGGTAACTATTAACAAAGTTTGTGGGTAAATTTCCTGGTACAGTTTCTAAAAAAATTATTTGTATGTTTGGTTTTTTTAGGTATGTACTATCTTGCAGCAAAACTGGTTTTTGAAGGCAAAAATATTTTTAAGTTTATTTTTTCTTTGATTTCTTTTATTATGCTTTATGGACACTTTTTTTTTTTCCTTTTCTTTTCTTTTTGTCCTTGTTTGTGGACCCTAAAGAAATCTGAAAGACACAAAGCAGAAATTGGAGAAGTACCCTGTGAACTCACCTTGCAACCTTCATGGGGATTAAACAGGTATGGATGGTGTCTGTCATTGATTTAATGTTCTTGAGATAATACGATAACAGATATGTAATATTTGGCATCATGATACTTTATACAAAGTCTGGAATCTGTCAAGCCCTTCCAAGGCTTACAAGACCACTCATTTGTCAAGGGAAGACTGACAGTATTTATTAAATTCCCCAGGTTTTGAAGATTGCTGTACTCCCTTTGCCTAGCTGTCCTGAGCTAACAGTGGTATTATTCCAATGAGAAAGAGTGTTTCAGATTTTTCCTCTGTCAGGAACAAAATCTATTTGTGCAATAGATGGAATGTATGAAGTTTTGTGAAATGCGTGGAAAATTTTGCCTATGCCATCCAAAAGGGGTATATCAAGTTTACATTTAAAGATATCACAGGAACATATTTTTCTGAATTCTCATTGGTGCATTGATACAAAACCTGTAGTTCTATAAGTAAGTGTATTTTCTGTGATGGTATTTATATGCTTAAGTAGGCAAAAGCACAAATTTGTATGTGACAAATTTTGACAAGAATACTTACACAAGGAAGATTTTTCTCTTCTTTGGGCTCATCCTGCAAAACAAAGACAAATCTTAATTTTTATTATTTTCTTATCAATCAAATATTTCTCTATATTGTTCTCATTTTCCTGCTTTTGAAGATCATATGTTATTTTAAACTGAAAAATCAATTGGATAGTATTCTCCAGTAATGTCCCAGAATAACAGCACTTTATTCAGAGTTTTGTCTTTCTACATTTTCTTTTAGAAAAGGAAGGAAACATTATTTATCAGTAGATGTGAGAAGCTGCATTTGCCACTAAGGGTATTTTTATGCATGCTATGCATTCTCATCCATATCCATATTACACAAGCAATCACATCATCCTACAAACACAGCAGATCTGGAAGATGCAATCTCACAGTAGTTTGTGAAAATTGATGTGAATAGCAAATTTACCCTCCTTCCAGTTCAAGTCTCTGTTAGACTTATCCATGCTCAGGGGCTTTCTGTGAAGAGCTGCTTACACAGCCTATAAAATCAAAATTTAATTAACTGGAATCAAACATTGACCTGGATCAAAGAACCTGAAAATTTCGAAGAAAAGGATAGTTTCAAAAATGAGTGAACAAATTCAACAGCAGTGACTTTTAGCAATGATCTCAGAAAGGATTGAAAAGCTGAGGTCCTGGAAACATCTATCACATGTAATATCAGGATAGCCAGCATTATGGAAAAGTCAGAAAGGTATAACTGGAAGGAATGTCTCATTACAGAAAACGCACCCACAGTGTGTCTTTTACTGTAAAGCAGACTGTCCCCATCACTCATTGTCAGCTGAGTGCTTTCAATGCACTTGCTTAGGACATGATGGAAGTCATCAGCCTGTGCTGGGAATGAGCAGGGTGTAAAAGAGTTGCTTGAACAGATGTGTAGTGCTGCTTCAGCTCTCTTACCTCTGTTGGCCCCTCCTGAAAGGTTCTAGCTGCCCTCTCCGTGTCAGTACTGCTGGTACCTTCAGCACCTCAAGAGCTGTGAGGCACCTACTGCTCCACAGCAGGGAGCCCTGATGTGCACTGACCCTTAGGAGATATTTGTGCTCCTGTGCAGACACCTACATTAAGGTGTCTCAGTCTAGGAGATGAATTTCCTACCCAAATGTAGAAATCTACACTGACCCCCACCCAATTCTGACTGTGGCACAGGAAACAAGATTTAACACGTATTTTTTTCAAATAAATGTTTTCACAATATTGCTATATTGTGATCTACATCTTTATGTAGAACTTTGTAAGTATTTCACACAAGATATTATTGTCAAATTATACCAACCAGCTGGAAAGCTACATTGCTGCAATTGCTCCTTGTACCAGTAGGTACCAAGGTAGATACTATTAATGCATGAAAGATCCAAAATCCAGATATTCCAATCAGCTTGCAAGGCGCTGATCTCAGTTTTAATAAACAAACGACATTTAATGATGTGTTGCTTTATTGCAGTTGTATATTTATGTTTAACCCTTAGCTGATCTTTCCTATAATGGTCTTGTGGCTGAGCAATTGCTACCATGGTGAGCCTCTGAGCTGCGGAAGTTCATGACACATGGGATATGCAACCAGGAAAACTGTTACAGGAGGTTACTACAGCTTATGAGAGAAAAATTAACAAATAAAGAAATCAGAAATGTACATATTATAGATTTTAATGAGCATAGGTACTGTGCCAAACACAAACCAAGAAATTGTTTTTACCTTATTTTGTATGCTAATTTCATACTGAAAACACTTTGTATTTTCTACATGACTTGTAAGGGGTGGATGCCATGTAATTATGCAGCCCGTTGGATCTCTGGTACAATGGGCAGTGACATTTAATGGAGCAGTGAGTATTTCTGGGGAAAAAATGGAATAATTAATATAGGCATAGTTAGTAAACAGCTACAATTCATGCCTTCACAGCAAAATGCATGTGAAGGTGAGGCAGCTGATGTACAACTGTGTGCTGCTGGTGCTAACTGAAGTTATCCGGCAAAGAGCAATAAAATACCTAACCAAAACTTGAGAATATATCACTGAAGTTTTTGGACATCTGAAGTAAATGAAGTTCATGTAAAGAAAAGGTATGAAAGATTTTGTGTAATTCAGCAGTGCAATCAGCAGAGTGCCATTTTCTTCTACATCTGTTTTCCAACCTCACATGGACAGTGCTAGTTTCCGTAGGAAAAAGGAAGGAAGTTTTTGTATATGTAGTATTATTCATGATGCATTCGAGACATCTGCATTGGAGTGCCTATAATATAGCTGACTCAGTGAGACCTGATTTCTCTTGGGGCTTAAACACCTAACTCACAGAGGTACCCACATATTTAACTAACACAGTACTAATTTGGAAACTGAGCCCAAACTCTGGTTTTAGGACATGTAGCTCTTGTGGCTCTCAGGTGTGAAATTAAGGCATGGTAAAATAGGCCCTTAAGAAAGGTGGCCTTGAAAATCTAACCATTGTGTTTCATTACTTGGAATCCATGACTATATCCACACCTCTTGTCTTAGCAGTTTTTTTCAGGCTGCCTCTGCCTCTGCTTGTTTTGGTCAAGTTTTGGAGCTGTATTCTGCCAGCTGTTGGAAGCAAAGAATGCCCTGCAGTGCAGCATGCTGCAACAGCTACAGACTTTGGTTTTTTTTAATATGCTTTTCAGAGAAAAAAAATCCCCACTTCCTTATTTAATAAAACAGTAATAAAATAAAATATTAAATTACTTACCAATTTCATACAGGTCAATGTACTCATCATAGAACTGGATCAGAGAGTCTTTGCTGGACCCATTCACCAGGAAGTAGTAAGCTTTTTCAATCCCTATGCTCACGTTTTGGAAGATACATCCCACATTTCTGCAATTTTCATCTTTAATGTAAAGCTCACATTCCATCTGATTGTCCACTCTGCATACAGCAAAATATTTCAGTTAAACATGGGCACTGTGATGTGTTGAATGAGAATTCAGACTTCTCTGTCTCAAGCAGACTTACTTACCTTGATTTCTGCCAGTAGAGAAAATACTGTGTGTCTGCTGGAGCATCCCTGCCTGCTTGCCAAGTGCAGTTCATGAGGAAGATGTTATAAAGCACACAGGAGAAGTTTTCAATGGCTGACCCCTTCATGCCTGCAAACACAGGAATATCCATGATGAGGAAAATCATGTCAGTGAAGCATTCCACAAGTAAAGGAAGGCACATTGCCGTTTAATACCGTCCATGCTGCTACAAAGATAAGTATTTCTCCTTTTCCGATTAATGCCCAAGAAACCACTCCTGACAGGTTTACACAGAGGATTAAAAAAGCAGATACTTTTTTTTTAAGGTTGGACTTTTTCCTGCTCTCCAATCAAGCAGGCTCCTCTTTAGATCTTTCTACCTTCATGTGGGTGACAGCAACTTGTTCTTTTGCTTTTCTGGAGCACATTGAAATGGGAACCTCGTTTCTTTGCAAGGTCCCTCATGGCTGGGCTGTGCAGGCATGCTCAGCCTCTTCCTCTCTTCTTCAACCAGTTTTCTGCTTCTTACTGTGCTATGCCCTAAATTCAGTGAATGCATGGAGGTTTCCTCTGCTACTGACCCCAGCCCTCTCCAGTGCCCAATAAAGAGGGCAACCTTATGGAAGAACAGGGGAATCCTCTGGGGAAGCTTCACACATGGAAGGTAACGCCAGCAGGGGAGATGCAACAAAGTTTTGTGCATTCTGGCTTATATTTTGAGGGTCACCATGAATGTTTCTGCTGGCAAGTCTACAGGAAGAGAAGAGCAGCGTGCATTTTCTCTGCTCAGACATGAGAAATCTGCTAATCCATCACCTCTGTCATATCTGAAATACCCCAGTTACACACAGCTGCTGCACCCCTGGTGGCTGGGGAATTTTAATGGAGAAGTCTGAGCTGAGAAGGAAGGGAAAAATGGGTCACAACAAACTCCCCAACGGCCCAGTAGAAAAGCATTCAATAAATAAGTACTAACATCTTAATTTGTGACAGCCAGAAGAGTTATTTGTATCCACCTTTAAACTACTGTGATTTATTAGCATTTTTGAGCCTTAGTATAAAGGAGAATAATCCAATTTTTGATACATTTGTTGTAATACTTCTCTTGCAGAATGATGGAGACATTTATTACAGAGCAAATAATTTTAACAGATCTGAAAATAAAAAGCTTTTAATAGAAAATATAGCAGTTACCTACTGTGTAAGTAACTGTTTTCTAAGGCAATGTTTACCTTTAAAAGATTGCAAAAGCATAAAACTTTAGACCAGATACATTACCTCCAGGAAGAAAGCTGCATTGTTTTGAGATGTTTGTGTTTGGCACTTCAATGATAAAGGTTACCCCTTTGTGCATAGGCATGTGTAGCTCCACTGGAAAGCTGCATAGTGGACTATCCACCTGTAAAGAGAACCTGATATTTTATTTCTCTGCTTTTGTTCTTCTGATTTTAGATGAGGCTGGCTATGGAAGTGCAACTCAGGAATGCAATTCCATGTATATGTATGTTTTTGGTTCAAAAAATATCTCTCTCCTTTAACACTCAAGCAATCAAAAACATAACTACATAAAAAGCTTTGCAGCTCAGGAGTTGGATGCTAGACTAATGTGCCACTATTTTATGAGACTAATAGTAGCCCAACGGCACAACAGAAGATGGCAAATACATAGGGGAGCCACAAAGGAGTTTAACCAAAGGATTAAGCAAAAGTCCTCTGCTGACCTGCCCAGAGGTTAAAAAGTGTCTATGGTGTTATACACATAAATGTCAAAAGGTGTGATCTATTTTGTACTGTGTATTTCTAGGGCACCTGTTTTGCCAGGCTAAACAAGCCATCTCTATTTGTCGAGCTTCCTATCTCTATTTGTCGAGCTTCCTATTTTCCTCTTTGGATAATGTGGGTTTATAGCATAGCCTGTGCAACAGACATGGTTTACTGGGAAACAAGTGAAGAACTTGAGATAACCATAATCCATAGCAGTGTTTCTGGGGTTTTTGTATGTGGGGGGGTCTCTTCCTATGTCTCTTTAAAGTCTCTAGAAGTCTCACTTAATCTCACAGCCCCCCATTTTTTAGCAGCTACATCCCTACTTACGACTCAACATAGCTGCAGTTCAGGCTATCACTTTTCTTTCTACTTTGGTGTCAGAATTTCAATTCTTTAGTAAGCATTGGGTGCTCATCTCACAGTAAATGCACCCTGGCATTGCTGATGATTTTCCACAGCCCCTAAGAGATCAAGCTGTGGGCTGCAAACAGCCACAAGTCAGATGTTATCTGCGACATTCATTTTTTTCAAAATAAGTGAAGCTGATAAAAGGTACAATTTTTTATCTCAATGAATAGCAAGTTTACCTCTGTGTCCATATAGTCCATGTCTCTGCCCATGATGATACATTTGTACTCAGAGAAATTCCTGCTGCTCTCCCAGGACAGTTCAATTTTTCTCCAGTCCACATTCACATTTGTAATAGGTGATTCCTGTGCATCTGCTGAAAATGTAGCAGCATAAGTTCAGTAAGGATATGCTATTGCTTTTGTTGAATACAGAGGATAGTATCTGTCAGGCTTAAGATAGCAATTGCCAGTTTCATTGCAAGCATCTCTGATAAATGAAGAGTTAAACCTTGTTTCTCAGATTATATTTGCAAAAACATACTTACACTCCATACACTGGATGTCAGCATGCAAGGGATGAAATAGCATCATATACCACAAAATCATACAAATGAGTCCAAGAGTATCAAACATATTTCCTTCTCTGGAAAGAGATAATTAAACCTTCAGTAAGAAAAAGGAAAATATTTTTAAAAATGAAAGGAAAATCATGTTGAGGAGTATTTTGGTTTTGCAAAACTTAATTTTTAAAAAATGTTCTTTAGAAAAGCCAATCAGAGGATGAGCTTCAGGCACCTCTTCTTTGAACTAACTGAATAGCCATGATACTGCCTAAAACAACGTAGCTTGAGATAAAGAAGCCACAGACTCTCATGATGATAAACACACTCACTGTATTCAGTGCAGAGACCATGACTGAGAGTTACTTTTTCCCACATATCTATCCTAACTGTACCATCAGAGAGTCAGGCTTTCTTGCTTTCTGATCCTGTGAACACCACAATGCTTTGTACTAGCAGCTAGAATGGTGTTGATAACCCACCAGTGTTTTGGCTGCTGCTGAGCAGTGCTGGCACAGCATCAGGGCTGTCTCTCCAGCCCCATCCCAACAACTCTGCAGAGGCCAGTGGGACAGGCATGAGCCAGAGGCTGGGAGGGAACACGGCCAGGACAGCTAACCCCAACTGATAGAGGTAGCCCATATCATACGGCAGCATATTCAGCAATAAAACCAGGGAGATGGAAGGATGAGGCATTTCTTGTCCAGATGTTTGACTTCCAAAGCAGCTGCTATGTGTACTGCAGCCCCCTGTCTCAGGGAGTGGCTGAATATTGTCTGCTGAGAGGAAGTAGAAAATAAGGAAGAGGGGGAATGAGAGAGCAGCTTGGTAGGCAGCTGGTGGCCAGCCAAGGCCAGGGCACCACAGTATTTCTTCCTGTTTGCTGTCACAAATGGGTCTCCACTTTCAAACTACATAACTCTCACTGTTCTTAGAGGTTTGCATCCATACAGAAGAGTCTCCTTCAAATTTTTCTTGCTTCAGTGTCAGAAACCAAGGAGTCAAATGAGTTCCAGATCACTGTAGGCAATTGAAATTACTAAGGAAGTGTGAGCACCTGCAAAGGACGACTCCACATTCATTCATGTTGTATGGAGGGCTGAGCAAAGCTAGTCAAACACTGGCAACAGGTCTTGTCAAACATTTCTCATCTTATGTACAATTTTCTTTTTCTCCAAGGAGGTGAAAACATTTTAGAAAATATTTCTCTATTTCCAGTTTTTTTTTTTTTTTTTTGTTTTTTTCCCTACATAAAGAAGCAACTCTGGTTAAATTTTTGTTTGCTTTAGCATTGTCTAGCAGTGCAACTTCATAGCAGCAATTTTCTTGATTACAGATAATACTAAGGACAATTCTAAAACTGAATTAAATTCATACAAGCTCAGGAAAAAAGAGAAACGTGGTAATATTTTATTACTAGTCAGCCCTTTTATATTAATTTTTATGGTCATCTCAGAATGCTGATTTCAAACTGACTCCACTTGTGGCGAAAGCAAAAACCCACCCTGCTGTTCCAAGTAAGTCATTCTGTAATCTTGAATATTTTCAGAAGGCATGTCACATTTCCTGGAAATTGGCTTGATGTGACATTTCCATCATGATCCCCAAGATTCAAGCTGGGCCAGGACACCACCCTGGGGTTGCAACAGACACAGACTCTTCACTGCAACCTGCTTATCTCTTGCAGCATCCATATTTGTAAATCACCATACTACAGTAAGGATGTGGCCAAGGCTGCTGGGAAGTGATACTGAAGAATCTCAAGTACAAACAGTATGGAGGACTGGCCATTGAATTTTCTATGAGATATTGTCTCAAGAGTTATTTCCACTTTCCCATGGTCTCAGGGACCTCCCCGGTAATGCACATGAGAACCTTGAGACCTGTTGTCCTTCTAGTTAGCCTCTTAATAATGTTTTCTCTGTTTTGTCCCTTCTGTTCAGTCACTCAGCACTTCCCCCTTCCTTTCCCCATGTTCCTTTTCTAGGCATTTGTTTTCCTATTCTTTGGCAACTGTCTGCTCACCTTTCCTTTATTTTCTTTTTTTTCATTTTTCTTGAGATCTCCCTCACTCTGTTCTGATTACTCCTGTTCTCTCAAAATCTCCCTCAGGTTTCCTACACATGACTGCAGCCCCATGCTGCAAGTGCCCTTCATGCTTTTTCATGGAAATGCTCATCTGGGACACTGCCATAGGAATCATCCACAGCCCTGTCTGCTTAGAGAAGTGTTTGCTGGCATCATTGTCTCCACTCTCTAGACATTTCATTGGACATGCAGTGGGAATAGCAGGGCCTGTAAGCATTCCCTTTCCTCATAAGAAATGACCATTCCAGCTGAATTCCCCAGGTTCTGTTTTTTCTCTGCCCACAGGCAGCATAGGCGACGTAGGAGCTGTGGTGAGCCCTGAGCCATTCAGCTGAGCAATCCAGACCTTCTGTACAGTGGCCAAACAAGTGGCTCCAGCATCATATTTTTAGGAATTTTCTGTCTTCAGGACCTCTACCCTCTCCCAGACTGATCTTCTTCAGAGAGGTGTGGTCCCTCTGGTCTGAAGTCACCTCAGTTTTGAAGGTGCCAGAAAGAACACTTGTGTCAAAATGATTGTGGGTGTTATTTGGAGGATCAGACCAGAAGAACCATACATATTCTGGTGTAAGCAGTATTTCCTCGTATTTCATCAAAATACAATTTATTGGGATGAAAATGCCCAAACTGGATTATTTTTTCTGCCTTTCTTCTTTCCTCTTTCTCCCCTGGCCAGCCTCAGAAGTGTGTGTCTATCCTGCTACACAGGGAAGAGCCCCAGGGGGTACTCAAGCACCTGTTTTCCAGAAACCTCAACTCTTAGCTCACTCCCTAGCTCTCTCCAGGGCAGTTTGTTATAAGCCCAGTCTATCCGCCTTATCAATGTGTCAGAAGTAAAATACTGTCAGGTAGCCTGTAGTGGTTTCTACAGAAAGCATGCACTAAATACTGACTTAAGCACTGTCAATTCTTACCCTTTTAGTCTATTGTCTTTGCTCTTAGGCTGCGAGTGCAGGATGGTACCAGAAAATGTCACCTGAGACCAGTCACTTATTTGCTTCAGTGTCTCCGGGAAAATTACTCCTGCCCTTGACACACTTCCAGAAATGAGACTTTGTATTTTTCTTATAGGGTCACATGAGGATAAACTGACACTTATACATTGCTGAGATATGGAGAATATCATACCCTGGCTAAGCCTTCCTGGAATCATTGAAATAGGAATAGAAACCTTACAATGCATACCAAGCAATGACATATTATTGTCAAGCTGCTGCCTAAATACAACTATTTCAGTTTTTAGATCAGTATTCTGCTTCCAGTAGCTGATACAAAACTGGGAGAAGTGGGTGCCATGCAACTATTTTTGCTTCAGAGGGACCTGGAGAAGCTGGAGAAATGGGATGACAAGAATCTTTTGGAATTTAGCAAAGGAAGATGCTGAGTCCTCTGCTTGGGGAGGAACAACCAGCAGAGGCTGAGATCCACCTGGAAAGCAAAGAGCACAGGCTGACCACGGGCCAGTGATGTGCCCTTGCAGAACAGAAGATCAAAGCACCCTGGGCTGCATGAGGCAGAGTGTTGCCAGCAGGTCAAGGGGGGTGTTCCTGAAGTGCTAGGTCTTGTTCTGGGATCCTCAGAAGAAGAAAGATACGGAGCTACTGGAGGGAATCCAACAAAAGGGCTCTGACACATGAGAATAGGCTGAGAAATCTGGGGTTGTTCATCCTGGGGAGACGAAGACCCAGCAGCTGTGGGGAATGAGAAAGAGCCAGGCTCTGCTCAGTGGTGACAACTGACTGGACAAGAAGCAATGGGCAAAAACTGAAACAATGGAAATTCAATTTAAACACAAGAAATCACCTTTTACTGTGAGGTAGTCAACTACTTGAACAGGTTTTCCAGGAAAGCTTTGAAGTCTCCAGTGTTGGAGATACTGACTGGACAAAGCCCTGAGCAACCTGCTGTAGCTGCCCCTGCTCTAAGCAAGGCTCAGGATAGGACAATTTCCAGAAGTGCCTTCCAGCCTCAATCCTCCCATGATTTTGTGATCTGCTTTCCCTCCCCCAAGAAATAGAAATCTACATATTTCTGGTTAATTCATAGAAAGGGTACAGAAAATAGCATTTCTTTCAGTTATTGAAAAATAGATGTCAGACAAAAAATGTCAAATAGTGCAATAGATATCACAGACATTTCATAGTTTTCCTTGGATCTTGCAGAAATCTTTAGAAATTTTGTATTTACACATTTCTACTTTTAATCAAATAGGTAAAAGAATCCTGAAAATATTATCTAGAATTCCTTAAACTCAAAGGACACTAATCCATATTTTGTACATGTGAAAATATGACTGTACCTAACTTAATCCCTGGAAAATATTTGTATCCTGCAAAAGATCTTCTGTGGCACAAAAAAATCAACACACAACACAGAGAGACGTACCTCCTCTTGGAAAACTCTCCTCTTTTACCTTGTTTGGTTTTGGTTTGCAGCAACAAGGACGCTTTAACGTGTAGTAGTAGTCACATGCAGAAATCTGAAAATGTTTTGCTCTGCCAGTTAGCTTTGTTTTACTGCATGACAGTACTAAGTAAAAAATGCTGCAAGTTAGAAAGCTGCTTACTTTATCATTTCCCTTACTGCTTTTGAGCTTCCTTAAGTTTCCTGATTGGCAGATGTTAACAACTTCACGTGAAGAGATCATGCAAATAACTCTTCCTTCCTGTTATGTCAGATGAACTAAGCATTAATGTCACAATATGCAAACACATTACCCAAAAATACATAAGTACTCAGTAGGGTCACAGTATATCAACATGCTCATAGAAATTCCACCTCTGTAAATAATCAGATTTTCATAAATAGTATGTTCTGGAAATAACAGCAGTGTTGTGTCACTAGTCCATGTTTAAAGTGACTGCCTTCCTGTGTTGGTTATGGTCCCTGCACAAGCTCAGGTTCTATTTCTAGGCAGATCAGTCCTTAGCAGGTATATACAAACAGCCGAGAAATTTCTGTATTGCAAATTTGCAGGCAAAGAAATACCAAGGAAAATACCAGACTCAAATTTCTGAACTTTCTCACTGCCAACTATGGGCTGGTTTTTTTTGGTTCATCTTAGGCTGCAATATCATGTTAGGTGAAAAAGTGTCTGACTGCAGAAATTAAATTTCCAAAGCATTTACTGAATATCATAATGTTACATTTGCAAAAATCTTTGCAGCCATGAGAGGCATAATCCAATTTATTTGCTTTAACTTTCAGCAGCTTCAGATGTGGCTCTGACTGTTAGTCACTTCCCCATTTGTTTTGCATGACATCTGACATGTAGTTATATAATCTGCATGTAATGGGGTTTTTTATTATTATTTTCTGTTGTTCTTGGATGCTTTTAGCAAACAGGAGTTCATTTAACCCCTGCCTTCCACTCCCAACAGAGGCACAATAGCAGGAAGGTGAAGAATTCCCCAGCTTTCTAAGGAGTGAGGGAAGATCCTTAGTAGTCAGTCTGCTAAAGGAAGAACTGTTCTTAACCCTGCTATAATTGAACAAAAATTGTAGGCGGGTTTGATTGTTTGTTTGTTTGTTTTCCTAGTGTATGTACCCAGATCCACCAACAGCAAACTAGAGACTTCAAATATTAAACCTCTTTGCCTTTCAGTTCACATTGCTCGTCTTGCCCACCTTTACCCAGTGATTCCCACTAAAAGGACATGTTAACATTATTTTCCTTTTCAAATCCTTGAGTGAAAAAACTAGGTAAGTGAAATGAGTAACAGTTTAGTCACAGCATGTGTGAGGCAGAGCTCAGCTGCAGAATTTTGTCTAGATAACCACATACTGGCATTGGCTTGGTCTTTGTCAGCTTTTCAGTACCTTGGGAACAAGACATGAGTGTTTCAAATCTTCTACTCACTAAAGGACTTAATTTACTTATTTTAGCCTAAAAGAAACACGTCCAGTACATGTGTAGTCCCAGTTCAGTGTGATCTGAAATTGTTTATTCATCAAATGTGCTCTGCATGGGTGCCACCACTGCCACCTTGACCTTCCATGTCACACATATTTGTGATGCAAGGTGTGTGTCAGGGTGCCTGATTAATTTTGATGAGGGATTTGCATGCTGCTGTGATGGCATGTCTGGGGAGGCTCTAGGTGATGTGAAGGTGGTATTACAGTATCACCTGACCTTCAGGCTGGCCAAACAGTGGTTGAATTAGTTTTAACTGATCCATTTGTAAGCCATATGAGGAGTGGCTCACCATCCCTGAAAGTGTTCAGGAAATGACACTTTGGCACTCAGTATGTGGCACTGAATTGCATGGCTTTGTTGGAAAGGTGGTGGTGCTAGGTCAAGGGTTGGACTCCATGATCTTGGAGGTATATTTCAACCTTGATCATTCTGTGATTCAATGATTTTACATTGTATCCTGGAACCCTTCATCAGGGTTCTGTCTGTAACACCTTTCCTGCATCAGTTGAATATGTTATCCCTCTCCAGGAGAAAACAGAAAACAAAGGAACAGTTTGTTTAAGTTCTACTTAACAAGACCCCCATGCCATCTCTTGATTGTCTCGATACTGTCTTTATTATATTTTACTATTCCCTTCATCAGGTTGAGCCACTGGATGGTTGTTCATAGCTCATGGTTAGGTTTTGGTGGACTGGAGCCAAACTATGCCTCACTCTGGCAATTTTGCCCAAGAGGAGAGTTACTGTGCAAGGTTATGTAAACCAGTCTGTTAGAACCCCACCAGCCTTTTAGCAAGTTATTGTGAGCATTTCCATTCTGACCACTGCTGCATACTGGGAAAAATACAAAGATGGTTTACAATTGTGTCCAGCATGAATTCAGCCTCTTTTAGAAATTTGCTTTTTTGTTCTGACCTGCTGCAAAAAGCTTCCCAGGTGAGTCTTTGACCAAAAGGTAATCATTAACTGTGTCAAAGGCAATAGGTGTGCCAAGAGCTGTTTGTGTTCAGCCACGGTATAAGCTGCAGAAAGTACAGCACTGGAAGGCGCCCCAGCACTGGAACATGTCCAGGAACAACTGTTCCCAGCATTAGTTCAGCCAGGATTTACAAGTAATGTCCTGAACAGCTCCTGGACATAGTCCAGAGGTTAGCTCAGGCCAGGGCTAATTTCTAAAGGTAGTTTGCATGTGTCCACTTTATTTAGGGGTTTAAGAAAGTGTGTCTGGACTCTTGTATGTGAATTGGCGCCTGTGCAAGAAAAGAGTCCCAGGAATATTTAGTCTAATAATAAAACATCTAGTACCATTTTAAAATTAGTCTAATAATCAAATAGCGATGTTCAAATGTCTAGTGTAAAAATCTGAGCGAATCTCATTTTTCTAGTTGCCCATGTGTACTTGAAGAGCTCCAAAGAAACTTCTAGTATGAGATGACCCATTTTTGGCAGTAGAACAGTGAAATTCAGGCATTAGAATTTTAAAAATTTTATTAAACTCAATAAATTAATAATTAATCTTTTTAATATGAAATAGAAAGACAGTTATTTTTCCTTAAGATTAAAACGTAACTAAAACTTCTTGAATAAAATATTCCAAACATATTTACAAAATAGAAGATATCCAATAAGGACAACTTACCCAAACAGTTAAAATTAGCTAAAAATAAAAGCAAATACAATGGCATTTAAAAAGATTGCATATGAGGTATCATTCTCTCTTGGCTCCAACATGCTTATATGTGAGAAAAAGAACAAAGTAAAGAAATTAAAGAAAGTAAAGAAAGTAAACAAAGTAAAGAAATAAAGACTTTCCACAGGGATACACAGTTGTCTGAGAAATGCACTTTCAGACTCCTTCATTTTTCTTGGTTAACTCACGATGTCAGCAACTAATAATATCTCTTCATTTTCAGATGTTATTGACTGTATTTTGCTCTCCATCAGCTGAAAGGAAAATAAAAACTTCCATCAGTTTTATACATAATGTTTGGTCAGTCTCTACTAATGCACAATTCTGAGAGTATTTCACCTATTTTTGCTGTGTGTGACCACCACAGTCTGTCCTGTTTCCTTACAAAATCCTATTTTGAACTGTTTTCTGTGTCACCTTCTTTTCTTTCCTGCGTGTGTAACTTGCAAGTGGGTAAGTAGGCAAGGTGTGCACCTGGAGGGATTCAGGCCTGGAGGGGGGGACCTGGGGGGACACAGGGCTCAGACACTGGGGTCAGGTGTGAGGAACTTTATGGTGGTTGTAGATGAAGAGAGCAAGGAGATGTGCTAATCTCACTGGCAAATTCAGCCCTGCTCGGCTGGGGAGTAGCAGGAGGACTGTGATGTCTAGAACCCTATTTTAGAGACTGCTGCTGGTGTTGATGAGGTGCTGGTAGAAGCAGCTGTGCTGGTTTTGTTTCTGACTGCCTCACTCTGTTGTGTCATTGTCCATGTCCTTGTGTTGGGACAGTGAACAGCCCTTCCTGCTGCCCGGATCTACCAATGGGAGCATCAGCCTGTGCACCTGTGAGACTGGAATGGGAGAAACCCCGTGGTTCTGAAAGAGCACTGCATTTGATTTCCCTTAAAAAATTCTCCTGCTGATTTTCTTTTCTTTTTCTTCAGAATATGGCAAAGAGAAGAATGATCCTCAGTAATAAGTTACTTATCATTTAAAAATTCAGCCAGTAGAGCCTTGTATTTATTTCACACATTTAATATAAAAATAGAAAGAGAGCATACCTCTGGATTTGTATCAGCCAGTGTAAAAAAAGCAGGTTTTGGTCCTGGGATCTGTGGAAATGCTGCCTTCCAACAGCCAGTCCTGGGAATCAAAATGTATTGAATAAAAAATTAAAATTGAATAACCATAATGTGACAACACTATTGCATCCTTGAACTAGCTCTTATCTTCCTCTCCACTCTTAGAAGTAAACTGAAAAATATACATAATCTCAACACAGAATGAACATATATCAGGAAAACATTAATAATTTAGAAGGTAATAGATTAATTTCTGATTGAAGATTTACTAGTAGTAAATTTCCTTCTTTGACAGAGAAAGAAATTTCTCCTGCTACGTCACTACAAACAGTGAAAAGTGGGGGTAAAAGTCTTAACAAGTTGAGAGAGCTGTATCTTCTCTGAATTACTGTATATTTCTATGTAAAGTGCATGATACAGGAGAATATACTTTTTCTTTCCATTTCTGTTTCACTTATGGTGTTTACCTACCCTACAGACACCTCCACCTTATTTGTTTAAAAACTTTAGGTGTTACACACACACACACAGAGAAAATAAAATAAATGCATAAATTAAATATTACCTCTTGCAGAAAAAAAATGTGATGATTGCCATTAAGGGTGTTGCAACTGCTACCCCAAGTAAAATCCATAGTGAAGAAGATATAATTTCCTCATTTCCTGGAAGCGGAACATTAATAAATTAAAAGTAGTAGTAGTAGTAGTAGTAGTAGGAGTAGTAGTAGTAGTAGTCATATGAGGAATAGTTACAGAACATGGAATAGTTTGGGTTGGAAGTGACCTTTAGAGATCATCTAATTCCAGCCACTCTGCCATAGGCAGGGATGCCTTCCACTAAAGCAGATTGCTTAGAGCCCCAGCCTGGCTTGGAGCACTTTAAGGGATGGGGCATCCACAACCTATCTGGGTAACCAGTGCCTCATCACCCTCAAAGGACGAATTTCTTCCTAAAATCTAACCTAAATTTACACTCTTTCAGTTTCAAGCCATTCCCTCTTGAACTATAACTACCTGTCCTTGCACCAAGCCCCTCTGCAGCTCTCTTGTAGCCCCTTTAGGTACTAGATGAGTGCAACAGGGTGTCTCTGGAGCCTTCTCTTTTCCAGGTAGAAAAACCCAAACTTTCTCAGACTGTGAGAGGTGCTCCAGCCCTCTGATCCTTCTTGTGACCCTCCTCTGGACTTGCTCCAGCAAGTCAATGTCCCTCCTGTGCTGGGGACCCCAGAGCTGGATGCAGCACTGCAGGTGGGGTCTCAGCAGAGCAGAGGGGCAGAATCCCCTCCCTGGTCCTGCTGCCCACGCTGCTTTGGATGCAGCCCAGGACACGTTTGGCTTTCTGGGCTGTGAGTGCCCATGGCTGGGTCATGTCCAGCCTCTCACCCACCAGCACCTCCAAGTCCTTCTCAGCAAAGCTCCTGTCAATTCCTTCATTCCCCAGACTGTATCAGCAGCTGCCCTGACCCAGGTGCAGCACCTTGAACTCAGTCTTGTTGAACTTCATGCTGTGTCAAACATCTGCTGTGGTGACTGACTGTGGTGAATGCCTGAAAGGTTTCACTCGGTATAAAGATGAATTCTGTCATTTATCTCTTTAGCAGAAATGTCTGATGGGAAGAATTAACATTGATCCTGTTTGTCCACCCCCTGGAGTAAGCAGGAGCTCACTACAGCTGCAAAGGTGTAATTTTTAATGTTATTTCCAGTGTTAGAAAGTTAAGAAATCGATTAAGTCTCTTCCCACTCTTCTCTGTAGTGTGGTGTGAAACAAAACATTTGCCAATCCTTTTTACCTGTGTGTGTCCATAGGTGTGTGACAATGTGTGAGGCAGAAAGGACATCCCTGTCTGTAGCCCAGGGCATGGGTTTGTTCTTACCAAACTCAACAGGTGCACTCCATTCCCCCCAGGCTGGGTTCACAAAGCAGGCACTGCCAGCTGCTCTCATTTTCAAGACGTATTTCTTTCTTGTGTTTGATCTTAGAAATATGTTACTATTTTCCCCTTCCTAAAAAAAACCCAAAAAATGAGTTGCTTTTCTTTGTTCCATGCCTGTGTTGACAATATGCATGTGCTGTTCACCAGTGAAACTTTTAAGAGGCTGTGAAAGCATTGCTTATTAAAGAAGACTGCTTTAATAGAGAAAAAAATCATTATTATTATTTATATAATATATACACAAATATGTATCTCAAAAATAACCTGACACTCATGTAACTTTTTACATTTAGAAGCATTTAATTTTTTACACTATAAAAGTATAACCTGTGATTTCTTGTGTTATTGATAACTTCCCTAAGCACACAGAGAGGTATAAAAACATATTTAACATTCATTTTAGTACTGCTAGAACTGAGTGATTTGAGGAATAAGGTGTCTGTGAACCTGCCTCAGTGTCTGCATTATGAATTTTCAGAAAAAGCATAACTTTCCAGACAAACCTGTAAAATAAGTAGATGACTGCAATACTCAGTGTCACCAGAATTTAATGTAATACTTTTTCTATTCGTGGTTTTTGCATAGAGGTGGGTTGTGCAAGCTGCACTGGTTAAAAGGAGGTGCAGCATGCCTGGATGACAACCTCCATCCCAAAAGGACTTTTTTGGTCTATGTTTTTCATAAACAGAATTGAATTCCTAGGAGATACTTTATCTTTTCTCTGTAGTCAGTGATGTGTAAGTTCAAAGTCTGTTCCAAGTATTTGAGAAGGAGAGTGGACAATATAATGAAAAATTGGGAGATTTTTCAAAATACTTGCAGAAAAGCAATAAAGTTCTGCCCCTGAATGTATGGTAAATTACATAAGTAAACATGCCATGATGATTCAGCAGTTTGATGCATTCATGAAATCCATAAATAAGGTTCCCATAAAGCATAGGACACTGAGCACATACTGATTTAAAGGTATTTGCATACAAATACTATTCACAGCTGACAATGAAATGAACATGTATTGCTGAATAATAAACAAACAGACTCACTTGTATGGAAGTATATATGGGTTTTCCTTTAGGATTATCCTGTAAATTGAATGAAAAAGAAAAGTAATTGACTTTATTTTTATCATTCCTTGTTTTATGTTTCAATAATAATTAATTTTATCTCCTGTTCCATTTTTCTGCATTCTCAAATTAGTGATTTGTATAACACTTAGTATCTAATATCTAATTCATCTACAGTTTATATAGTAATTCATCCAAGTTTATATAGTAATTAATTCTGCTATGGAAAGATATTTGTTTTCCTTGTCATCACAGCTGAGATATAAATTTTATTTCAGATTGAAACACAAAGCAAACCAGGCCTAAATGAAAATTATAAACTTAATCTTATACACACTAGAAAAAAAGAAAAAAAGAAAGAAATAATCTGTGAAATAAAATTTTTCATTTACATCTAATGTTTTAATATTGCAATAAATGTCACTGTATGTAATTGCAAATATTATGTAAATAATATTTTGTTTTCTTTTAGATGAAAATATTTGCCACTAGCATGGACTGACAGATATTTTAGGTTGCCCTCCACTACATTTTTGATAGATAGAATAAAATTTGTTCATCTTATTTGAATAGCCATAATAACTACCACATAATGTACTGACCACACACAACTGATGACTGCAGAATATATCCTCTCCATTAGACAACTAGTTAGGTATTTTTGTAATTATTTTGCGATACACCATTTTAGAACAAAACTCAATTAATCCAGACTTATTTTTTCAAATAACTGCATGCCTGCTCATGTGGCATCTGAACAGGAGGCTGTTCAGCCTGGAGAAGAAAAGGCACTTGGGAGAGCTTCCAGCACATTCCAGCACCTAAAGGGTCCGACAAGAAGGCTGGAGAGGGATTTTTCACAAGGGTATGTGCTGATAGCACATGGGGGGATGGCCTTAAGATGAAGGAGGGTAGGTTTAGATTAGATGTTAGAAAGAAATTCATTACTGCACTGGTGGTGAGGCACTGGGATAGACTACAGAGAAGTTGTGGATGTGTCTGGAAGTGTTCAAGGACAGACTGGATGGGACTCTGGGTAACTTGTCTAGTGAAAGGTGTTCCTGCCATGGCAGGGGGATTGAATTAGATGGCCTTTGAGGTCACTTCCACCCCAAACCATTCTAAGATCTTATAAAGCAAGCTGCTGTCCAGGACACCTTCTAGTGTCTGCTGTCAAGCTAAATTATGCACAGGGATCAATCTAGGAGAAATATCTGGCCAATGAACCCCTTGTTCTTTATTGATGCAGGAGTAACCTGAAAGTTTTCAGTGAAGTGATTACAGAGCACTGGGGGAGATGGTGAAGGGCAGGAAGTCCAGATGGTGTCTCCTCAGGCCTTCCAGTGAGAGGGAAAGGCTTGAGCAGAACTGTAGTCATCCAGCAGGTCAACACCTGGCTGAATAACTGCTGCCACAGGCAGGGCTTCGTCTTCTATGACCTTGGGATCCTTTCCGAGAAAGAGGGGCTACTGGGCAGGAATGGGATACATCTCACCAAGGAGGGTGATTGCATCCCTGCAAACAGGTTTGGGCAACTGGGCCTTCTACTGTGTATGAAGGAGTGCCTTGTGTGCACAGAGCTCTGTCTTGGGATAAATAATGGACCAGTAAGAGAACTTGTGCGTAGGCATGACGGGACAGACCAGCAGAGTTGTCAGTGATAAAGCAATACATTTGGCATTTACCGAAGACATTTTTATGGGTAAATCTTCCAAAGATATGATTATAGCTGCATCTGATAAGTGTCAAAGGAGCCTACACCGCTCAATTGCTGGAATAATTGCTGTACCTTGACATAATTAGCTTGGTGAAAACTGCTAATGATGATGAAAAAATAGCTAGAAATTTCAGACAAAGTATGAATTGAGTATTCTTTATAAAATGAATATTACATATATTAAAAGTTATTAGAAAGTAGGTATTGCATTACTGCAATAGATTTTATTCCAATGTCAGACAGAGTTTTCAATAATGCTTCTTTGTTACAACAGCCAAGTGATTCAGAGAAGTAATGCTGTTTCACGGCAGTTAGCTGGGCTTTGCAAAAAGCCTCGTCTGTGAAATAGTAAACCCAACCCAGACTAAGAAATTCCAAACTCCTGAATGCCTTCAATCAGTCACTAAGTGGGTGTCCAAATCTGGTTGTAGCTCGGGAAGATATTTCCTTTGCAGTCTCTGTCTGCCACCCTGTGGCCTTTAGGTGCAGCTCTGCCGCAGTGGAGCGCAGCAATCCCATTCCTTCCCTCTTGCTGCCAAATGACTTGTAAAGCCAAGGTCACCCACCACTAACCCGTCCTTAATCACGCTGCCTTTCTGCTTTCTCTCACATTTATTTTCCTTTTGTTTATCATTTTAAATCTTCAACTTTTGGACCAACAGGTGTGATGCTTATATCTGAGTAAGCATTTAATACATGGAGAAATTAATTAATTTCTATTAATTCAATTGTTAAGTGAATGCCCATTTCTATTTTCACTTTTATAGCCCAGCTATGGCCTTCCACAGAGATCCAGTTCCATTGGAAATACTCCCAATCCAGGGCAACTCCAACAAGTTTCAGTGAAAGAACTACTTTTTCTAAGTGCTGTCAGAGAAAAAGATGTGTTGTATTTGAATCTTGATTTACCATGCTTCTTCTCTGGGACTGTCCCAGACATCTAGTGTATCTCCAGCAGTGTCTTACTCAAGAAGGCAGGGATTAAAAAAAATAAAAATGGGGCAGTATGACAGAGCAGGATTTGTTATGGGCTGGAAAAATGCAGTCACAAAGGAATAAGGTGCTATGTATGGGGAAGGCTGCACCATAGAAGAGAGGCTTATTTATTTTTCACTCATGTGTATTGGTAATTGCAAATATATGAATTAATGTTAAGTGTAAATGAAGACATTCTTACCTTATACTTTATGCTAATTTCATATTTAAAGCACATGTCCTTGTTAGAATGACTTATCTGGGGTCGTTGCCATTGAATTATGCAATAATTTTTAATTTCATCACAGTTGACTGTGATATTTGATGGAGACATGAGCTTTTCTGAAATGATATAACCAAGAATTCATTAATTAAAATCACTTGATCTCTTTTTTATTTGATGAAAGAGAGTGAAATTGCAAGTAACACCTCTATGAAGAAAGACACCTGTTTTTCTTAGGACCTATTAGAAATAGTTTAAAGACCAAAGTTTTCTAAATCATGTACACAGGATCACAAAACAAAAGAAAAGGGACTAAGACAGGAAGCATGATATAGGAGCATACAAAGAAATAATCCCCTCCATTTGTTTTTCTAGAGGAGTAAGGTAAAACACTGTCTTCTTTTTAAGAGAATTTATTACTGTGCATGAACTAGCTGTTGCTATCCCTGAAGTAAAAATTATTTTTTTTTTTTCTCTAAGCCTCCTCATGATGCTTCTGCGGCATGAAGGTTTTGCTTTCAATCTGTTGTGAACTATGCAGCTTATTCCCTCCTTGCAAAAGAAATAGCCATACAAAATTCACACAAGACACTAAATTTTTAATAGTCTAGCCAACCTCTTCATGTGTTGCCCCCCACTTCATAGATGTAAGCAAAAGTATGAGGATCTTTATATTTTGATCATTGCCAATGACTTGATTATTGGAACAGCAGAAGCAGAAGACAGTCACTTATGGCAGAAAGGGTGACAAAAGGCTGATAGAGGAAAGTTTAGTACCAGCTAGAATACTACTTTACATCAGTCTTTAGGGACAGGACTGACCTGCTTGTGATGGGCTTACTTGGTCAAAGAACAATCTTATTTTATCTGCCATGAGTGACATTACAGCTCAGATTCTTCTTATAGAACAAAACCTTTTCTGTTCAATCTTTTAGCACAATACCAGAAGCAGTGTGACATTTCCAGTGAGACTTTGCTGCAGTAACAGAAAATGCACAGGATGCTTTCAAGTACAGCACCACATGCCTAAGGTATGTTGTACATGTCTTAATTCATTTACTACAGGGTATGGTGTCCGGTATGTCATCCCCACTGGCAAAGAAAAGCAGAAATTAGTGCTCAGATAAACTTCTAAAAAGTCTCCTCTCTCTTCTATTGAGAGGTTTTTGGCCACCACTGAAAGGGCAGCAGGAGAAAGTAGTTTTTAAAGTCTTGTGGACCTTGCTTGAGAAAAACCTAAAACTCATAAGGGTAGATTGCTACAGAATCTGAGATAGAATGCAGCTGTGGAGCTTTCCTGTTTAATTCCCCTCTTTGTCTTTTGCTTGAGGAATAGGTTTTCTTGAGGAAGCCACAGTCTCTCACTCTCAACTCTAGGTGAGACAAGATACATGGTTCCTCCTCAGGGATAAATGCCCTACTATTTTCATACAATAATTGAAATAAAGCTAAAATAAATTAGTTACTTACCAATTTTATACAGATCAATGTACTCATCATAGAACTGGATCAGAGAGTCTTTGCTAGACCCATTCACCAGGAAGTAAGCTTTTTCAATCCCTATGCTCACGTTTTGGAAGATACATCCCACATTTCTGCAATTTTCATCTTTAATGTAAAGCTCACATTCCATCTGATTGTCCACTCTGCATACAGCAAAATATTTCAGTTAAACATGGGCACTGTGATGTGTTGAATGAGAATTCAGACTTCTCTGTCTCAAGCAGACTTACTTACCTTGATTTCTGCCAGTAGAGAAAATACTGTGTGTCTGCTGGAGCATCCCTGCCTGCTTGCCAAGTGCAGTTCATGAGGAAGATGTTATAAAGCACACAGGAGAAGTTTCCAATGGCTGACCCCTTCATGCCTGCAAACACAGGAATATCCATGATGAGGAAAAATCATGTGACTCCTACAAGCTGGAGGATCATGGCACACACTTAGGTATGTTAGACTCCAAGTGGTTATTGCTTGGTTTAGGAATGACTTATTTTATTTTTTTTTTTGCTAACACTGAAAGATATTTGCCCTGATAGATTCAATGAAGAATTTTTTTATGGATAAATCCCCCAAAGATGTGATTATAGCTGCAACAAAACAATTTGTGTAGAAAAAAAAGCTGGTGATGTCAGGAGCACTGCATAAACGTTATAGACATACCTTGGATGGCTGCTATTTTAAGGTCTAAAGATTGTTTTTCTACCTGCTATGTATAAAGTTAAGGATGAGTAGATGTAAGGCAGTGGGTAAATAGCTGTGAGGAGAAAATATCAAAATAGGTCACAGTAATATCCATCAACTCAAGTTACCCAATGTGAATGTGGTAAGTTTGCTGAGGGTGTTAGCTCACGTGTTTTCAAGGATGTCGATCAGACAGAAGGAAGAAAACTTTTACTGTGTGGGCAGTGAGGCAATGGAACACGTTGCCCAGAGAAGCTTGGATGCACCATCCTTGGAAGTATTCGAGGCTGTTTTGTTGGGGCATTGAGCAACCAGGTGTACTTCAGGGAATACCTCCCTGAAGGAGTTTGAACTAAGTGACCTTCAAGGTCCTTTCCAACCCAAATAATTCTGTAAATATGATTCTATAACAGAGGAACACTCACTTCTAAAAATTCAGTATCAAACCCAGTAAAAAAAACCAAAATTGTGTCCAGGATCTTTCTTAGCATGCAGCAGGTACTTTACTTGTAAAAAAACCTTCATTCAACTTAGTACCATATATTCCTCTGACAACTTTTTAGGTTTTGTCTCAGACATCCAGACACCCCTCCAGTCTAGAGACTCAGTAAATACCTCAGCAAACAAAACAGCTGGAAAGAAAAAGATGGACCTACCTTTTATTTCAAAATGTCTTTACCTTGTTTATTTTTCTGTTATAATCTTCAGGTTCAGAGAAGATGGAAAGACTGTATTTTAAAAGACTGTATATCTATAAATAGGGCTGTTTCCCTCGCTGCTTGTGTTTTGGGGAACCATCTTAGTGTCGGAAGTGTTGCAAAATAAATGTTCATCACTTCCCCCCTGATTCATAGCAAATTTTGTAATTGCCCAACTCAGGATTTCTTATAACATGAACAAGAAGTTAGCTGGTTAAATTTCCCCTTTTGTTGCACCAGAGTATGGCGGTTTGGGACTCCAGAATGTGCTTAAATTTACTTTTACAGGTATTTCTCTCTAGCTCTAAACAATACTGACAAGTACAAACCATCTCTCCATACAAACCACCTCTGGGGGACGGAAGATGGGGGTTCTCCATGGTCCTTACCATCAGGGTGAGGCCTGGCAGTCCCAGCTGGCACCTCCAGCCCAGATCAGGGCAGCTGTGGACCCAGGGCAGCCCCAGCCCTGACCACCAAGCATGTCCAGGCAGGGCAGGGCTGTGGGAACCTGGAGAATGGCTCTGCTGTGGTACCAATGGGCAGGGGCTGATGGGTCTGGGGGGCTGATGTGGGGTCCTGGGCTCTAGGCATGATGGGGAAAGCTCCAGGGACTGGGCAGGGATAACCAGGTCTGTGGGGGTTCCCAGGGAAGTGACAATGTAAACTGTAAATGTTCTTTAAGCAGATGGGAACAGGGGATTTCAAATCTTGGATATGATGTCTTCAGATAAGATATATCACTACTAGAAAGTGTCATGTGTGTTTGTCCGCATTTCATTCCTCCCCATGTGAAAATAGCCAAACTACAAACTGCCACTAAAACAGAAAAAAATTGCAGGTAGTAAGCATCCAACTACAATCAGTGGCTCCAGGCCCCGCTGTTGAGCATTTATTACCTTTTTGGGTCACAGCCATGCATTTTCTAAAGAAGAGAGTTATTATAAACAGTATAAGACATCAAAAGCTCCTTTAAACCATGAAAGGTTTTGTTTCACAGAAGGCAATATAATTTGTTTAATATGGAGATTTAAAATGCATGTAAAGTAATTTAATTTCTTCACATTGAAATTGAAGCATCACTAGAAAATATGACATTCTTCAAACATCAAGATATGTCAACATTTTCCTCTTAAAAACATGCAGATCCTTTCTGCTTGGAGTTAAAAACTTGTAGGAAAGAATACAGTCCATGTACTTCTCTAACACTCCCGTTTCTTGGCTACTATATATGGAAAAATTCACCTGTTGCTCAACAGTTTTCCAGGGCAGTCCAGGAATTGCCTTTATCAAAATGCCAAAGTCATTCCAATCCTAAAGCTTCTTTATTCTTTATTGGAATGATTTAACCTTATCAGCAGTAGTTCTTACGTACCAGCTATTCACAGATGACTGGGATAAAATTATGTCCAAGAGTGGAAGCCAAGGGTAGCTCAGTGCTGTCTTTCCTTGGAGACAAAGAGGGCTTACCTTCTAGAGATCCAGAAATGCCCAGGCTCATGAGTATTTCTTCTTTCTGGATTCTGGCTAGAGTGTGAGATTGTTGACTGATGAGCTAGAAGTGGGCAGTCATTTTCTGGATTCATTATCGCATGTTGATTGTAAATATTAGTCATACTGAGTTGTTGCTGAGGCCAGCCAACACCACAAAGAGGATATCTGACATGTTTTCTTCTCCTCAACACGTGTGGTTTAAAGTGAACAGGTGTAGTGAAGCAAGTCTATTCATCATATTGGAAATTTTTAACTGCAAAATTATTTTCTACCAAAAAACAAACAAAAAAAAACGAACAAACAAAAAACCACCAAAAAAAAAAACCCCAAAAAACCCCTACCTCACTACCTCACTTCTGCTCACATGCAGTACTAAAAGCACAGAGCAAGGCATGAAAAAGGAACTGAAGTATTAAGTGGCACTCTATGGTTGTGTTCATGCATTTAATCGCATCTGTTAGTAACTCGGTGTTAACTGAGGAGATGAACAACTCACTTTGAGCATCCAGACCTTCAAAAACTCCAGTCATCCGTAGAATCAAGAACCATGAGAGAATCGACAGAGCTTTGCCTGGTCTTTTGTGGTTTCAGAGGGAAAGACCTAAAACAATGTTGGCTCTATAGGGACCAATTCATGGGCACTCACTCTATTCATGCTAGTACAGAATAAAAATGTGGCAAAGTTTTTCTGAAGCATATCTAAGAGACAAAGGGTGGGAATGACAAGATTGTATGTATTGATGGATATTCTACCAAAAAGCAGATTTAGTCAAATAAGTGGCTCATTTTGGTGAGAATCACTATGACTGCTCCTATCACATTATAGATGTCAACAGACAAAGTAAATGAAACCTTGGACATCAGGTCTGAGCCCATTATAGTTGTTCAGAGAAAAAAGAAGTCCATTTTCAGAAGGTTCGCTGTACTTCTAGATTAAATAAATTCCAAACATAACCATGTACTTTTTTTTTTTTTTTTTTTTTTTGAACACTGACTGTGCTGTAAAGAGAGAAGAAAGGACTTCTGATCTCAAAAAATGCAAAACCCCACAGTTTATTGTGTCCTCATCTTTGGAAGAAAGCACTCAATTTTGAGGTGGTAACCTATTGCATTTCATGGAGAAAGGGAGTGACGAGTAACCAAGTAATAAAATCAGAGCAGTAAGAAATGTCATGGAGAGTCAAATGGGACTCTGGAAAATTAAGGAAGTCAGAATTTTTGTTTGCCTGCTTTTCCATGCTCCCACTCTGCAGATCTCTTGAGCCTGCAGAGAAGGCAGCAGGGAAGCAGTGTGTTTTTGTGTGCTCTCTCAGATTATGTATCTCTGAAACACAGTGAGGAAGAGTGGAGTTTGAGGTTTTGATTTGGCTACTTTGTCTTTAAACTGGAATTACTGCAGCAGAACAATCCAAACAACCCAGAAGGACAGTGGTGTTTTTGCAGAAAAGGGAACTGTTCTACCCAGGGGATTTCTTTTCTTGTCTATATTTAAGCAAACTCCTTACCTAAGGCTTTCAAAAATGCAAACAAATTAAACACATTTTAAAAATTCCCAAGCAAAGAGGGTGCTACTAAGGGTGCTACCAAAGTCTGTCAAAGACAACTTGAGTGGCCTTGATATCACCCAGGAATTGGAAGCAAAATGAGAAGGAGAAAAAGACAAAAAAGAATAAAGGAGAGAAGAGAAAACTGGGCAGAGACACTAGGGCTGTTTAGAGACTTTTGGCTCTACAGGGAGCGAAATCATTGCAGAAAGAGTATCAAACCAAATGTTTCTCAAAACTCACAAAAGCTTGAAGAATAATTTATGGCTCCAACAAAACCAGCAGTGTTCTCAAGAGCTGTCTGGTGTTTCACTGTACTGGTGTGTTGCAGCTTTTGCATATGTCACAAAAATGCAAATGATAGACAAGACCATTAATTTTTTCCTTGCAGCAAGAACTTTCTAGTTTTTAGCACAGAAGAGAGAAATAGCCATAGGAGACCATCCAAGGCACTTAGTTAAAAGATTCTAAAGCCTGACCATCCTTTCCCACTGATTTTGGGGTCTTTGCCCAGGGATGGTAAAGTGATACCTTAGTCCCACACCTACTACCACTGCCACTGTTTCATGGTTTATAGTTTTCTTGCTAATGTGCTGGTAGTGAACAAGTTTTCTTAATGACTTTTCTGTCTCAGCAGCTTTCACAGTGAAAGCAGTGGGGATGTAAGGGGTGCACCAATGGCCATGATCAACTCTGTGTGAAGCAAGATGGAGAGGATCCAGCAGACTGTATCTGTATAATTGTCCTTAGGTTACAGTGAGTGTTTGCTTTAGTTTTCCCATTTAATGCAGGTGTTTTTATCTTTTGGCAATTTTAACTTAAGTAGAAAGATCCTTCTCTGGTTCTGTTTTAAAAAGTCATTAAAAAAATTTTTATTGAAAGCTCATTTAGAAATTTACTTCCAAAGATGATCTCTTGACAGTAACCCAGTCTAGTGGAGTTTTATCACTGAGAGGACTTTATTTTCCATGATAGGATTTCAGCTACTTGAGACGACTTTAACCATCTTGAGACTTGTTGGAATTATAGAATCATAGAATACCCTGAGTAGGAAATGACCCACAAAAGTCATTGAGTTCAACTCTTGGCCCTGCTCAGGAGAGCCCCAAGAGTCACACCATGTGCCTGAGAGTGTTTTCCAAATTCTTAAACTCTGTCAGGCTGGTGCTGTCACCACTTCCCTGGGGAACCTGTTCCAGTACCTAAACACCTTCTGGGTGAGGAACATTTTCCTGATACCCTACATAAGCCTCTCTTGACACAGCTTCAGGCCATTCCCTGGGTCCTGTCACTGGTCATCAAAGAGAAGACATCAGTGCCTGCTCTTCTACTTTCCCTCACAAGGAAATTGTAACTGCAATGAGGTCTCCCCTCAGTCTGCTCCAGGCTGAGCAGACCAAATGGCCTCAGCCACTCCTCATGAAGCTTCTCCTCAAGGCCCCTCATCATCTCTGTAGACCTTCTTTGGACCCCCTCTAATGGCTTTATATCTTTATTATGTTGTGGCCCCCAGCACTCGAGGTGAGGCCACCCCAGAGCAGAGCAGAGCAGAGCAGAGCAGAGCAGAGCAGAGCAGAGCAGGACAGTCCCCTCCCTTGCCCGGCTGGCCATGCCATGTCTGATATAGCCCAGAACAAGGTTGGCCCTCCTGGCTGCCAGGGCAGGACTGACTCATATTCAATTTCATGCAAATGGAAGGTCAAAATATGTGATTAGCACCCAAATTGAGGGCTTTCTCTCACATCTCCTTATTAGTTGGAGGATTCAGGCTGCTATGCTTCTGTTTCTTCCAAGTGTTATAAAAACACACAACTTGCCTGTACCACAATTAGCAAGTGACAGGCTTCTGCTGGAGAGTTCAAATGCTCAATTTATGACATTTCCCACTCAATACATATACATATGTACATCTGCTACCTGTTAGCAATAATATATTAAGTAATTTTTTCATCTAACAGAGATAGGAAGGGATGAATAAAGGAAGGCAACAAATAGACTTACGGGAAGATGGCATCCAGAGCTCTTGAATAGTACTCACTTTGTATGAGCAAGTGATCTTTCTTAAGAGGATTGATCTTGGATGGTCTTCATACAGTGAGCTTTCATACAGATGTCAAATTTCATTCCTAAAATCTACAATCTCCGTATGGCTGCACCTTTTTTGATACACTGAACCAATGGAGATCCTGAATAAACCCCTTAAGTTTAGTTGTTCTTACTTATTCTTTTGCATGTTGTTGAAAACAGTAAAACAGCTTCCAAAGCAATACTGAAATATTTTTTTCTGAAATACTGCAGTATTCATCATAATAAAAACCAGAAATAGTCCAAACTGTTCATAGAAAATGCAACCAAATACAAGGAGACTTTTAGAGATAAGATCTTGGGGAATTCTCTTTACAGCCAATGCTCTTCTCCCTCCTTCCAGGAGTGAGAGAATATGAAAAACCTCTTAATTTTTGCCAATGAGGTATATGAGCTTGAAAAAAATCAAGTTGCTCATTTCACTTGCATTCCATCACTTCTTCAATATCTGTTATTTCTTCAGTTTCTTTTTCTTTTAATAGATTCATATATTCTGTCTATTAAAGAAAGAATATAACATTTTGTTAGTGCTTCATGCTAGAGATTAGTCACATGGTCATGATTTATGAATCTCCTGTCATTCAAATTTGTTATTTATTGTATAAAGCCTGTAGGAGGACTCTGTCAATTAGAAGACCGAGGTAGACATGTCTAGATGATCACTCCACATAGCTACCAAAGAGGAGCAAAGACTTTTCAAGTAAAAAGCTGGGAAAATAATCTTTTAAAACATAGAAAAGTTAACATGATCAAGGAAGAGAAAATAAAAGTATTTATAAAGGCTCACTCTATAAAGATTCAGCATATCTCTGCAGACAAATTTTGTCTTCCAGACTTGCCTGAAGCCAACCTAAAGACTTTGCAAATTGCAGCAAACTGCAACATGCTCTCCAGAAGGGCAGTTCCTGCAGTGTCTGTGTGTCTGTTCCTTCTCATGAGTCATTCCAGCATTCCACATAAGTTAGCACCTCTGCTAACATTCTGCTCTAGTTTCTTGCTTACCGTACCGTAGAAACTTTTACCTCCTTTAGCATCATTGCCAACTACTAGCATGCTAAAATTACTGAACATTTCTTTGTCCCTTCTCTCCCTGCCTGATTCTGCATTATTATTGTGCTGAGAAACTTATGCTCAGCATTATTTTAGCGATAGCATATGGCTTATAGGGAGAGCAGGGTTTTCTGCAATGCTCCAGGTAGACAGATGACAATTATTTCATAATGGAAAAGGTAAAACAGACCAGTTATTTGTGTGTGGACTTTCTCTGTCCATATCCCAAGAACAAGAAAAAGAAAGAAATTTGATTCTTACTTGTGTGCATCTTTCTGACAGTTAGGTCATACCTTTGAGAATAAATTTTTAAATTTCAGGCAAATGGAAAGAAAGTGTACCTGGAAGTCCATTGGAGAGAGCTCATGGAATGGGTCTCTTGGCTGTGGTACTGTAGCAGATGTTTTTTTCAAATAAGCCCTTCTACAGTGACAAAAAGGTTTGGTGAAGAAAAGACAGTTTGCAAACACATGAACACTTACTATATAACAATGCTCCTGACTTACTATTTTATTTCTCTAAGACATAAGCAGTATTCTTCTAATTCAAAAGTAGCTAAAAATTGCATAGGCTGAATACAATGTTATAATTTTGTTGTTCAGAATTTAGATGACAGTTATTTATTTTATGACTTCCTAAGACCTTATAAGAAGTTGGTTTTTTTAAGTATGTGAAAAGAAAATGTTGTCAAAACATGGAAAACATTTCATGTACCACCTGTCTACATTGCAGGGTCTGATGGTAGGAAAGAGGTACTGATATAAGGTATTAATATTAATATTGGCCAGTATTGGAAAACATTGTGTTATATTAATCAAGTGCATAAGAAAGTTGGGAATCAGAAGTATAGAGCATACTTGAGGAACATCCAGGAGATGATTCCTAGTATAGCTCAGTGTCAATTTTCTCCCCCCCTCGTCTCCTTTAAAAAGAAGCCAGAAATTTTCTGTTGGGGGAAGTGTTATTTTAACTATAGAATAAAAATTTTGCACAAGAAATAAGGCTTACACTGTCATGCAAAGGAGAAGTGTGAGACCTGCTGCCAGGCTTGGTATGAGAAATAGCATATATGATGAAGTAGATGTAAGCTGTTGTGTTCCTGAAAATCAAGCAATCATCAAAGTGTTGGTTAGCATCACAAGACACAAATGATTGCACAGCTATGTGCATTGCATCAGGGTGTCAAACACTGTATGAAGGGATGAAATTTTTAGCACAGCACCTCTTTGCCCTGTGGCATGCAAAAAAAATAGAACTACTGAACAGTACATGGGCTGTCCACAGGAACTTGAAACCTGAGGAACTGAGTCCTACTGAGTATTTAAATATCCAAGGTGGCAGACAGCAACAGCAGGAAAAAGGAGATTATAAATCAGGAGCAGAGAGAGAAGAAGTAAAACAGCTGGCAATAGACTTCAAAAAGATCTGCTTCATTCATTATCCCTGTGCAGGAAGCACTGTCTCCCAAAAATGATTGGAGAACCCCCTAATAATAAGAGACACAGCCATTCTTCGACTCTCTTTGTCCTAGCAAATTAATGGGCAATTACCAATGTGGTTCCATCTGTAAGCATGAGGGAAAAATAAGGCAGACAGATAATAACTGTACAAGGTCAAGGAAGGGATTTTTATTCTTACCAAACTCCACAGGCGTACTCCACTCTCCCCAGTTTGGGCTTACTAAACAAAAGCCTGCATCTGTTGCTCTGATTTTGATGCTGTACCTTTTTTCTGAGCTGAAGCTTTCATATAGGTAGGAGTTATTTTCAATGATTGCTGCCTAAATGCAAAATAAGTAGAATGAGAATTTTTGCATTGTTTTAATATAATTATGATAGAATTTTATATTTTATATTTATATAATCTTTCTAAGAACAGACTAGAGTGAAATAATTAGAAAATTATCCCTTAGTTAGTTTGTTTCATCTTAGTTCCTCTTGTTAGAATATTTTTATTATTGGGTAATATGAAGATGAAATTTGCTACATGTTTCCCTGGCTCCTTAGACTCTGCTAAGCAATGGGATTTAAAGGAAAAAATTCTTTAAAGATCTGGCACTTTGTTACAGTGGATATTTTCAGAATCAGAGTAGAGTTCGATAGCCAGATTTTTTTTTTTCTTCCATCTTTATACTGGCCTAATCTTAGAGGTAATATTTTCTGGCCTCTTACATCTCAATCCTTTCCAGAGAGTATTAAAAAAGAAAAAAATCCCCACATTTTTTGTGTTACACAGAATCATGATCCATAGTTTTACATATATATGAGTCTGTTAGGAAATAAAAAAGAATGTAAAATGGAAGATTTTGTGAAGTAATATCAATGTTTACATGTGCAGGTGTTTTTCTACCAAGTTTTATAAACAACAGTTTAAAACTTCAGATTTAGAAAACTTATCAAAAATAAGGCATGTGCAGTACATTGAAACAGGTAGTGTGAAACCAAACCAATTAGTTTGGAAGACACTCTGATAGAAGAAATTTCAATATAGCATAAATCTTAGATTAATACAGACTTACTGTTTGAGATGTAGTTTTGGTGTTTTTCTCAGCATCAGCCTAACAGCAAGAGAAAAGTTTAATTTTTAGAATTATTCTTTTGTTACTATATGATAAAGGGTCTTCTCTCATGGATGTTTGATGTATGTAATATTTTAAATGCCTTCTTTTAAAGAAGCCATTTAAACTGTGAAATTTAAGGTGTTCTTCCACTAAGTGGCTTTTCCTCTCCACTGATGCTCTGAAATATTGCACCATTTAAATTTGGTTGCAGAATTGAGCACATCAAAGCACAAAACAAAAGAAAAAGAAGGCTCAGGTTGACAAAAATCTTTACATTTTAATTGTTAAAACAAAGTACCTAAAATTTATAAATCAACTCGGAAAATGTTTTTTCCGTTGTTTGTTTGTCTTAAACATTTAATTTAGCTAAGTTATGTCTCTTTTTTTTTAATTTTTCACTGTTGGAACAACAATAACCTCACAAATATTTTGAACTTTATTTTTGAAAGATACAGTATTACTTTCCATATTCATTCAAGATTTCAAAAGGAGGGGATGAGAACAGGGTTTATGGTGTTATGTGTGGAAATAGAGACAAACAAAATGATGTTAAATGTCATAATTATTCTTACCTTGTTTTCTATGACAATTTCATATTTGAAACAACTCTTTTTTTTCACATGACTTGTACGAGGTGGTTGCCACCAAATACTGCATCTATGAGAAGCTTCTGTGCAGTTCACTGTGACATTTAATGGAGGGGTGAGTTTTTCTACAATAACATAACCAGAAATACTATTGATTAGTAATAGCTCTCTTCACTCTGCCATTTTAAAAATATAGATAGGTGTTCAAGCAACTGATCTAAAAAGATGCAACTTTAGCAGAATTTCTATATTGTCCCCATATTCTGAAGCAGGACCCCCTGATTTAACATTTCAGTTGAGGAGCCTGGAGCACCAGCTGCAACAGTAAGGAAAACAAAAAACACAAGACGTTTATTACATTTTACTGTATTCAGCATATGATTTCTGCAGGTTTGGTTTTATTTCTTGGATTTAAGTATTTTTGTATTCAAATTAAACAGTTTTTTTTTAATTAACATTCTTCCATTTAAAAAATGGGAGTTTTTGCTCACAGCATTAAGGTAACTGGTTCTTTTCATTATGTGGATGAACAGTATTATGAGATAATAAGACCAAGATCTAGATAGCCCCACTCAGGACTTCTTAGCTAGTTAATTATAAAAATGACACCTTTCTCTCAAAGAATAAATATTTAACTGAAACGTTCAAAATTTTCTGACCTATGATTCCGGGTTGTTTCTGTATTCATTAGTTTTTATCCATTCTTGTACTTTAGGGCTGAGAAAAAGTGAAAAAAACTCCGAAGCTATTATGGGGAGAAATATTTTTTAAATGCATACTTTTTCCCAGGGATGAAATCTTCATTCTTTTAGCATATAACTGGAAATTAAATCAACAAAAAATGCTTACCAATTTTGTATAGCAGTATCTTCTTCTCATATGACTGAATGCTTTGTCCACTTCGGGATCCATTTACCAGGAAATAAGCATTGTTATTTTCTATTGTCACATTTTGAAATTGACATCCTGTGTGCCTTCCATAGATATCTTTGATATAATTTTGGCATTCTGTGACATCTTCTTTCCTTCACATGAAATATTGTATCAATAAAACATTGACAAAGTCACATGTTCAACCACAAATCAAAATTCCCAGTATTCAAGCAGATCTACTTACTTCCAGGACCTCCAGTACAGGAAATATTGGGTGTCTTCTGTAGCAGTCCTGCCCACATGCCAGGTGCAGTTCATGAAGGAAACATTAAAAATGACACAAGCAAAGTTTTCAATGGCTGTCCCATTCATGCCTGCAAAAACAGAAATAATACCCCATGTCCACTCTGCAGAAAGACTGAATAACTGCTCAAATAATACAGGTCTTTGCAAGTTTTTTTAGCAATTTTTTAGCTACCTTTAACCTTTCAACCTAACTCTGAAGATGCTGTTAGGTGTGAGGTGGAGTTTGTCTTAAACCTACCAAAAAACTGTACAGATGCTCATAAGGGAACCAGTAATTCTATACTGCCTTAACACTGCCTGGAAAATAAACCCAGCTACTTTAGACCAGTTTATTCAATCCATTCTAGGACAAGATGAATAAGGACTTTACCATATTTACTTTTTTCCATTCACTGAAAATATAGCTCAGAGGAATCTCTCTAATTCTGAGCTATCCACCTCTATCAGCTAAATCCAAGAGGATTCGTTCCTTTCCATTCTTACCTCATCTGAAATTCACATGTAATTACTAAACAAAAATACTGCCACTATTATTTTCTCAACTGAAAATTTATTATTGAAAATGTCTTTTTCTCCTCATTCTTATACCTATGCAAGTATCACGTGCTGCTTCTCTTTAGGAAAACAGTTGCAGGAGAACAGTACTATTTTCCTCAGAGACATTTCAAACTTCCTTCCACATCTCAAATAGTTCCTGTGCAGATTATTGATGAAAATCTTTAGGAAAATCAAAGTATTTCTGTGTGAAGTTGTTTCCTTCCTGTACCGTAGTTTATAAATTTTCTATGAAAATTGGCTACTGCTAGACTCTGTGCTACAGCACAAGTTATTTCTCAGAGAAGCCTGAACCCTTGCACAGGGGGTAGTTGTGTTAGGAATTCAAAAGCTGAAATGCTGCTGCAGTGTCCAGTCTCATCTATGTTGATTCTAGAGGTGATTAGATGAGAATAAAAACTGTCCGGTAACCTGCTGATATAAGTAACACAAAGCCATATATTTTTTCATATTTTCATCCCACTATGATTTTTATAGCCAATGAAAAGGAAGGTTTGTAACTGAAAAAAAAAAACAAACCCAAAACTTATACTTTGTTTTTAATATGACTATTTTTTTTGTTAAGGGAAAGTCTGTTTTGAATATAGTACATTAAACTAGACCTCTGAGATTAATTTCCCAGCTTTGCTCCTGAAAGATTTTGAAAGACATTATTGTCAGTTGGAAAATATGAAACTGAATTACTGTTTCCATGTTGGGTGTGCTATGAGGGTGTGCTACGTTGGATGTGCTAACATTATGTCTGCGTTCCTGCAGGATTTTCAGGGAATTTGTGTATATGAAATCTTCTAAAGTATTAAAATCATGAAAGAGAAAAGACACTGACATTCTACTGGTGCCTAAATGCAGTACTTCTAAAAGAGTTCACTCCATTTAGTAATTTTGCTCTATGGATGCAAAGACCTAAAATCCAAAATTTCCAATTTGACTGTGTTTTCAAGAGACAGTAACACAGGCTCTCTAATTCTGTAATTCATGTTTAACTTAACAAACAAAATACTGCTATGTGGATGAGACCAGTAACATTGGAAACTGCAAATTTTAAAATATAATTATACTATTATTTTCAGATTGTAGAAAAAATACGCCATCAAAATATTGGCTAAGACATTCATCAGAGGAAAGCAGGCATTTGCCATCAGGTAGTGTCTATCCAACCCTCACAGTTATTTTAACATTAAGACTAGCAGAAATGACAAAACTCAATATTTCCTTCCTAGCTTCTTTGGAGTAAAATAAAGGAGAAACAGAAAAGAAAATAGAAAAGAAAACCAGACAATATTAAACCTACCTTGTCCTTGAGATCTGTTTCCCTGTGGTGTTTACAGGAATGGAGAACAAGAAGGATAGAAACTATGAGTTTGCCTTGGTGTATTTTTGCATGTTTTGACAATGTGATTTCATTGACTCATTTCCCTTATCCTTACTTCCGTTAAACCATGGGGAGAAGCAGGGTCCCTCCCGGCCTTGGGACAAAGGTCGGAATAGAGGGACAGCCTCTTCATTACTGCATTCACATAATTTTCAGTCTTTTCTGTCACACATTTTTCATATAAATGTTTGTACAGGGCACCACCACCTGAAGGACAGGTGAACATGGGTCTTCCTTCTGGCTCGGGTGAAGGCCAGTTATCATTGCTTCAATCCATTCCACTGTTTTCTGCTTATTGCTTAGGGATACTGCCATGTACAAGAGTATCAGCCCACTGCTCTGGCCTGCAGAAGAGCTGCTCCCAGCTTTGCACTAGCCAGCTTCGTTCCCTGGAGGTGGGTAAAAGACCATGTCACCAGTCTCAACAGCCTTCCTGCTTTGTGTCCACATTTTTCTGGGTTGGGTAAATTCAATGCACAGATCAGGAAAAGCTTCTGTATGTATGAAATGTCCTGAGTGTACCAAACCAACAGTATGTCACTTGTCTGTGCTGGTGTCCTAGAACTGAGAAGCACAGGACCTGCCTTTTCATATACTCCATAGTACAGTCTGAGTACAGAGCCCTCTGTCCTTCTTCATCTTTAAATATTTTTAACAGAAAAATGAAGTCATTAAAGTAGACAACAGCATTTAAATCTCATTATTCATAATGTTCACTGAGTGTACTACTCTTTGGTGTTATATCTCACTGGAAGAGAGGTAAACTATATAAAATCTGTCTTCCTTCTGTTTGTCTGTGTGTTGTACATCTTAATTCCCATCAGTCTTTGTTCTTGCTGTTATACTGGGCAGAGAAGGAATAGGTAGGGGATGGTTCTTGAGATATTTCCTCTTCTTTAGGTCTCAATTCCTCAATTTTATTCATAGAGTAAACGGCAAGACACTATCATGTACCCTGCTATGACATTTCATTTCAGGACCTGCAGAAGTAAAGACTTCTGATTGCTGCTCTGTAGAGGAATTGAAAGAGGTCTGCTGGAGGACCGTGATAATGCCGAGACTTTTGTAACTACTCAGTTTCTGTAATTCTTGAAACTGGACGCTGTTCTGTTCTCAGAACAGTATTATTCTTGGAACCCTGAGTCCCAGTACTAGAGAAGTTGGGTGATGGTGTAACTGCAACAGGGAATGAGGTTACCAGGAGCTGAGCTGGAATAAAAGACTTAATTTATTTTCAAGTAATTTTTCTTAATAAATTTTTTAATATAGATTGGAAAAGGTGGAATCTTCAATATTTATACACAGTAAACAACATTCTATCAGCTTCAGTGTAGGCAATTTAATTAATTGTATGGAATGTAAGACTTCATGGTTATACCCAAATTCACCTCTGCAGAGGATTTGGGGTACAACACAAGCATCCCAGTCTTGTCAGTTAGAGTTTCATAGCAGTGTTTGACCTAGACATGGATGACTTCACTAAGCCAGGCAACCTGATGATGAAGTTCTTCTTAGCTGCTATGCAGTCTGAAGGATGATTTGATTTGATTTGATTTGATTTGATTTGATTTGATTTGCTTAATGAAAGGGAGGGGAGTTGCATGCCAGAGCAGTCTAATGGCATCCTTTTCAAGACCAGCACATTTTACCACAGGCTTTTTGGGTCAATCTGTATTCTTTTTAAAACCAGAATAAGTGTACAACTTTTATATGAATAGTTTTGTATCCTTTAATTTAAAACATAAGAATTCCACAATTTTAATTTAGTCTTTTTCATAGGTAATGCCAAGTGTGAACATTGCAGTTATAGTAATGAAGAGGTTAATAATCAAAATAGAATCTTTGCTTCATTTCTGATTTCTTTGCTCTGGTTTAATCTATTTTAAACTAGTCACCTTTTATGTGAGGTATGTAGAAGCAGGAAGGAAAGTGTAAGCAGAAGTTTGCTAGATATATATTTGTCTGTAAGAGGACCAAAGAGCACCAAACACAGCAGGTCTCAGTACAGGGCTATCACTGTAGGTACACTTGGCAGTTCTATTCTGGATATTACAATACCTGAAAGCTGAATTAAAGCTTAGGTTCTCACTGTGTGGGGATGATGCATCCAGATATTTGTTTTAGTTTACAAGTATTAGTTTTCCTCCTTATTTCCTTTACTTTCTTGATTTAGCTTGTTTGTACCTGATCCTAGGCTACCATCATGTGGCCACTTTGAGAATCTCCCCTAGTAACAGAAAAAAAGGCTGATTACTCACTGAGCCTGGAAAGCAGCAAGGCACTCCCTGCATACAAGATGAAGGCCACTTGGAGATTTCTGAGGGCATAATTTTCCTTCTTGGTGGTACTCGGTCATCCCTTATTTAGACATTCTGTTCTTTGGTTCGTGTCTGTTTTATTCTGCTTTTATTCTCCCCCCTACAAATACTGAAAAAACACACCCTATTTCAGAAGGAAAATTTTTCTGTAAGTAGCAGCCTTGGGTCTAAAACACGTTTCTATCCACACATTTCAAACTCAGTTTCAAATCACCCCGAAGTAAATCCCTTCTGTAAGTCCTCTGATATTGTCCCCCTCAACAGCCTTGCCTCTAGGTTGGAGAGACTTCAGTTTGACAGATGGATGGTTAGATCTGGATGGGCTGGATGGGTTTATCCAAAGACTTAGAGTCAGTGCCTCAATGCCCAAGTGGAAACCAGTAACAAGTGGTGTCCCACAAAGGTCCATGCCTGGTTGAGCACCATATTACCTCTTCAGCAGTGCCACAGGCAGTGGGGTCACGGGCACCCTTCAGTGAGTTTGTGGATGGCACCAGGCTGAGTGGTGCCGTTGTTGCATTAGAGGGAGGGGATGTCATCCAGAGGGAGGCTTGAGGCCTGGCAGCTTGGAGCCTGGAGGAGCGGGCTCATGTAAACTTCATGGAATTAACAAGGTCCTTGTCCCAGGTTTGGGCAATCCCTAACATCTGTGAGCAAATTGCTCAGAGAAGCTGTGGATGCTCCCTCACTGGAAGTGTTCAAGATCAGGTTGGGTGCAGAGTTGGACTAGACAATGTTTGAATATCCCGTCTAATCAAAACCAGTGTTGGATTTTGGTATTTTATAAAATGTGATTGCAGTAAACACTCTCCAAAGCTCATGCATCTGAACTAGTATTTCAGATTGTGACTCAGATATGGAAACATCCATTTCTATATATTTGCAGTTGTCTGGGTAGGAACAGAGATCTCCAGGTCACACAAGGTTATACTGTGAAGGAAAACTTTGCACCAAGTAAAGGTACTTATAGTAGACTCATTTTTATTCATGCAATGATAGAAATAGTAATTGAACAGTAGTTTGAAAGAAACTACAGGGTTGATATATTCATTGCAGAACCAAACTGGTTTATTTGTTATCAGGCAATAATCCACACTGGAGTTGGAGTCTACCACAATTTGAAACCTAAATCCAGCCTCCAGCCAAAGTGGATATTTATTGTGGTGTTAACATTTCACCTTAGGCTTCCTCTTGATGTACAACAAATTGTTTAAAAAGTGGAAAATTTGAAATAGTTTTGATAAGGACAGTGAGGCAGAACAGCATTTTCCTCACTTGATAAGGACAGTAGAACAGAATAACATCTTACTCTTATCAAGGATAGTAGAACAGAAAAACACAGCCTTGAAGAAATAGATAAAGGATGTAACTTAGGCAGACAGAAATCATGCAAAATGCAGGCAGGATGCCAGCTCAGCTCTGCAAGCCTGACAGAGCAGTAGTTATGCAAAACAATGATATTGTGCTTACTCAAATGCAGGGATTGAGGAACAGCCACCTAAAAAGGACACCAGGAATTGAAGATAGCCCAAAGAACAGCCTAAGGGCTTCCCATAAGGGGTGTGATTATGTAAAATAAAATCAAGGAGGTGGGGATAGCTAATGAATATGTAATCAGTACAATCTCTGTCCATCTGATGCTCAGCACATTTGATTAGAGGAAATATCCTCGCAGTGACCAGCACGCTGCAATAAAAATTCCTGTTTTCTACTACTCAAAACTGTACTAGAAGGTTTCTATCCAGCCAATTTCTGTATCAGAATAAATAAAGGTTTTGAGCTACCAATATCATTATTTCCTAGTCCTAGATTTTATTTTAATATTAAGTATTTTTTTTCCAGAATTAAATCTCCGTACAGTGGCTGTATGGACTTCAAAGCAGCAGACTTCAAAGATGGGATTAATTTCTAAAGTGTAGATTAAAACTGCATATTGTATTCACCTATAATTTAGTTACGAGATTCTGTGCTAATTTTAAACTCTGTGAACAGAAATGTATTCTTTCTGGGTGAAAATGAACAGGGTGAGGAGGGTGCTGTTTTATCAGAGTGTATTTATTTTAATTGAAAATAATGATAGCTGAATTTGATTTGTGTAGATAAAAATATCTTGACAGAAAAGATTGAAAATTCTTTATTACAGAATTCCTTTGCCTTTCAAGTTACAGTGACATTTACCTGATTATTCCTAGAAAGATGATATGCATCAGTCTGAAATTGTGGTTCTACAGCACATAGGTACTTGCATTTTTTTTCCACTCCGTATTGTACTCTTTCTCATAGAGAATTTTGCTAAAGTCACTTCCAGTCTAGGCTACTCTGAGTTTTGTGTGAGAAAATATTAAGGAAGTAAATCAATTATGTGCTTCCTCTGCCTTTCTGTATTTCGTAGAAGACTTGGGCTTATCATGTTCTAGTAGTGATGTTCTGCATTTGAGCTATTTTTATTCTTAGATGCACCTCATTCGTTGATTCATCGTTGAAGTTTGTGAGATACACTATCCAAGCAAATTCTGCTTTTCTTTTTTTTCCAAGTCTTTTAAACAACTATTTTCCCTTAATTTTTCTAATTGATCTAATTGATCTAATTTTTCCTGAGATTTTTAGAAAAGATACAGTGCTCTTAAAACCCTAAATATTGAATAGCTCTTAGTGTGCTTTCCACCCATATTGAGGGCAGTCACTCTATTAAAGTATCTCAGTTTTTAGCTGTAAAGGAAGCAGAAAAGATCCCTGACTGCAGTCCATCTTTGCTACATTGGCATGTGCTTTTCAAGTTTGGCAGCCTTATTTACTGACCTGTTGACCACAATTTTTCCCGATTTGGCTAATATTTTTGTTCAAAGGACACGTACAAAACTCAGCCATATAATCATAGGTCTGATCTAATGGGAGATAATCAATGTTAGTATTTCACCCAGCAGAAGGGATGGCTCTAAGAGAAAAACACCTCTTTAGAAAGTTCTCCTGAAGGTATTGGTAAACCTACCTGAGACAAAGCAATGGCTTTAAATTGAAAGATGGTAGACTTAGATGGATAGGTTTGAAGAAATTCTTTCCTGAGGGAGTGGTGAATCACTGTAACGTGTTGTCCTTAGAGGTTATGGACTCACCACCCCTGGAAGTGTTAAAGGCTGGTTCTGTTGGAGTTTGAAGAAACCTGGTCTAGGGGAAGATGTCCCTGCCCATGGCAGGGGGAGGAATGAGATGATCTTTGAGGGCCCTTCCAACCCAAACCATTCTATGATTCTATGTTTCCTCAGAAACAATATCTTGTTAAACTAAGGAGCAATGGTTTAAAAGGAAGATAAACGTTTAGCCACACACGCTTGCCAGATAAAAATTAAGTGGAAGTGGCTAAATTAGTGTGACTCAGCCTAGTGCAGGGAACAGTTTAAAAGAGTGATGACCATCCTGAATCAGCAGGGGAAACGTGCGAACTCTGATGTCAATAGAGCTGGTGGTAGTGCTTGCATGATAAAGTGCACTGGCAAGGGCTGGGGGAAAAGAAAGTAACGTCTGTGACTGAAAGGGCAGAGATCTGACTGATTTACCAATTGGCTGATCTGATTGCACACAAGGAGGTGAGTAAGTTGATCTATGGGAAAAGGGAAGTAACACTGGACAGAATGCCGAAAAGGATTTGAAAATGTTAAGGCAAGCTTGATCCATAGTGGGTTTGAGGAATCATCTCAGAATGAAAAGTATGTCTTATCGGGACTTCCCAGAACTCTAAATGGGGAATTATATAAGCTTCACAGTTGAAGTAGCGTCATAGAGGGCTGCATCCTCTCATCTTCTCCATCAGAAAAGCATGTGTCCTTCTTGGGGCACTGAAAACCATGGATGGACTGAAACCGCTGTGAACCTCTGCCAAAGGTAAGTCCTAACAACATTCCTTTTTAGAATGTCAGCACAATTCACTCCCTTCTCTCAAGTTTCCAGAGGCAGGAGCCCTCCCTCATTTCTCTGTGCTGGAGCAGCCTTTCTCTGTCTGACAGATTTAAACCCAGCTTCTCCTCCACCCTCATTGCTTTTTATCAATCCTCAAGCAAAAAATTATATTTTAGTCAGAAAAGTCAAGTTCCCTCCACTGGGATACTGAAAAATAACTCCCACTTTGCACTCGCAAGCTATTTTGAGGCACAGGTGCAGAATGGCTCTCATTACAAATCTTTCTAAAATTTAGAATAAAACATATTTATTAATGATGTAACATTTTAGGACTTTATCAAAATATTTCCTGGCTATTTTTTATTTTACTGATGACAAACAACAGCATCTGTAGATAGGTCAATCTTTTGGGTGAGAATATAGTTGTTTCAAATCTCACTGCTGTTACAATCCAATCCAGGGAGATTAGAGTGAAATGACATTGACTGATAGGTGAATATAAATATAAATAATAGAAATAATAGAAATATAAATAACAGAAATATAAATAATAGAAATATAAATAGGCAGGGTTTATTCTTTCTCTTGGTTGCAATGGAAAGCAGGTTTTGGTTATTATCCATAGTAATATAAAAGCATAAAAATAACGCTTAAGAAAATGTATAAGGGCAAAGAAAGAAAGGATAAGAGTAGAAAGATATCACCACCTATGGACCCCAAAACAAGACTTGATGGTTGCAATTTTGATATCCCTCATGCGCATTTTTCAAAGTGATGGTCACAGTCTTGATCCATTGGGGATGGTGGAAACCCAAAAACCACAAAACTCAGTGCATCAATATATGCTCAGGCTCAGTTAGAATGCTCAGACACCACCCATGGGGCAGAGTCTTCCACTGTCTGATGCAAGACTGTGGATCAGGAGGCAGTAAGGGGTCTTCGGTGGTTTATTTCAGCTGCCTCTGTCTCACCTTAGTTGAGCCAATTATGGCCCATCAGATGGGATAAATATCTTCAGGCCACATCTGAATGCCCCAGTACCTGGGAGGGAGTTTTCACGGAGTCCTTTGTGTAAGGGAGGACACATGACATGGTAAAAGCACTATCTCACCTCACACCATCTGCTTCTTACAGGCCTCTTCCCTTACCTGGCTCAAACCCCAGCTTGTAGCCTCTGGGGGTGGTGGCTCACATTCTCTGCACCAGGATGATTACCTTGGGCATGGTCAAGGTAGTCAAAGCACCTGAAGATTTTGCAAATGACCTGTTGTTTTGAGTCATCAACCATTTTAATATTCGAGTCTCTCAAAACTGCCTTTCACGGGGCTTTCTTTCTCAGTGTATTGGCCTGAGCAGAGGCTGAGACAACACAAGACCTCTGTCGTTCTTGGTGCCCCATGTGTGGAGATGTGAGCTCTGACTCCATGTTTCAGAAGGCTGGTTTATTACATTATTATATATATTATATTAAAATAATACATTAAAACTATACTAAAAGAACAGACAGAAAAAAAATTCATTAGAAAGCTAGAAAGAACAAGAATAAAATGAATAACAAAGACTTGTGACTCCTCTAGAGTCTGAGCCAGCTGCATCTGTGATTGGCCCTTAATTAGAAACAACTAACATCCACCAATCACAGATGCACCTGTTGCATTCCACAGCAGCAGATAGTTATTGTTTACATTTCTTTCCTGAAGCTCTTCAGCTTCCCAAGAGGGAAAAATATTAACAAAAGATTTTTCATAAAATATCATAACTACAGACCTCAATGGAAGAATTTGTATTAATGAGCTCCAGGTTAGCAATAAGGAGTTTGAACAAGCACAACTATCAGTGTTGACCAATAATTAATATTGATGAGCAGAGTGCCTAGAAATGTGTCTTTCTCTAATACAGAATGAATTTCTGAATATCTCTGGGTGAAGTGACCAAGAGAAATTATTTTCTTAGATGGTTCAGTTGTGAAGAAGCTGACATATTTTGAAACTGAGCAAAAGTTGTTCCACAAACAAGTAGTTTATTTACTTTCACTTGGCAGATGGATGGACATTTTCCCTCTGCCTGACTCTGATAAATTTTATATCACCAGACTGTTTGGCTGAGAGTCTGTTTTTCTATCAACTGAGTGTTAAATGTTGAACAAAGTGTTCACTGTTGTGCTCTTGGGCAGATAGAGTTTGGTTGGGAGGAGTGTTACAAGGGAAAGAAAATTTTTCCTAGAATGATGGCTATAGCAGGTGGATAGACTTTTTTTTGTCTCCATGTTTGGTTCTATAATGAACATTGACATATTTGTCTTCATTGAGAATGCCATCTGCTCATATATGTTGTCATCTTTGGTTAGGCCACAAGCACCTTATATGAGCACTACAACATGTTTTATTTAATATCAGAAATCTAGACAGGAAGCAGATTTTTGGTAACTACTTGTAAATCAATAGATGTTTTGCCAGTGCCAGTCCTACTTCTTGATGGTGGCATTATTAGGAAAATTAGGACCCAAAGCTTAAAAATGTTGTAGGGAGTGTTTTTGAGTACCTGAAATGTTTTCTGCATACCAACAAGGGACAAAAATAGAATTAATAATTCTGAAGGACATCCTTATATTAATTGTATAGAAGCAACATGGAGATAATTTAACAATAATTCATGAAAGGAGTAGAATGGAGAAAATTTTTCTTATTTTAAAGGCTTTATCCTAACAGGGGGAGCAGACATTAACTATTCTGCTGTCAGCACCTGAATATCTGATCAGGAATAGTTGCACAAATTAATAATCAGGTGATGATATATATATTCTGAAGGGCGTAGGAATTTTCTCTGTATTAGGCTATGTTTCACCAGTTCCCTTGAAATAATACAGAAGGATATATTTCTAGAAATATTGAGGATTCATGGCTATTTTTTTAATGATAAAGGATAAATCATTCTTTCAAGCCTTATTCTCTTAGGCTGCTTGTAGTCACAACTATTGTGATGCATCAGTAGTCTGACCATCATCCCGGAGGAAATTTGTGTGCGTAATGAGGCATCAGCTTCTGACCAGTGTTAGGAGGTTTTTTTATGTAGTTCATTAAATTTAAAATGGAAATGAAAGAATAGTAGCAATCAGCTATTTCAGATATAGCTGGTGTGATTTCGAAAACTTGTATAATCTCTCTGTGCTTCAGTTCCTCATCCAGGAAAGATTAGGGATCTTTTTTAATGCATTCATGCCCTCCTCCATCTCTCCCATTAAATGCAATGGATATCCTAAGGCAGGTGTTAAATGGGTCTGATCTAGTCTAATGGTTTTGTACTCACAACACTAACAGCACTGTTCTTATAGTTGAAATCTTTCACTGATTCCTCTTGATTAGCCAAGGCCAAACATGGCTATATATTGCACTCCTTTATAGGACTCTTTCTCACCCTGATGGAAGACCACCACACCCTACATTGTACCCGAAACCTGAACATTGCTCTCTCATAAATCTCTGCCTGTAGGATTTGGAAGAAACTGGAACAGAGGCATTGTCTCTAGGGCTGGCTTTCACTGTCAACAGCTGGCTATTTCTTGCAGCTGATAATTTTCAGAAAATAAAGAGATGTCTCCTCCAGGAGATCTCTTCTCAAGCCTGGCACTGGTGTATGTACATACACATAGTTTGACAAGCATTACAAAATAATCCATGACAAAAGAAATGTTACATTTTGAGACTGCAGATGCAGAGCAGAAGGCTGCATGAAAACTGCCATCCTTATTATATGAAACACAAACATGAGATCAGATTTAAAACAGAACTAACAGACCCAGATGGTGGAAATCTAGTCACTGCAGTAGAAAACTGTGATTTCAAAATTCCCTTCTGTTAATAAGCACGTATCACTTTCAGGAAACTCCCTCTATCTTATTGCTATCCTTCAAGCCTTCCTCACTACTCCTTTGCAGTGAAATGTGTTACTAACAGCCCAAATTTCTGAAACTTCATTTTCACTTCAGTACAAAGCAAAAGATGAGTTTTCCCCCTCTTCCTCCCTTGGTGTAAACAGAGGTGGAACTCAAGAGCACCCCAAATATCCCCAGCATGTGATTGCAAGCACTAGCTGTGTTGACAGAACAAACTAGACTGCAGGGACTGTGAGAAGGGAAAGACCTTGTCCTTTAGTCACAAGCATGGGACTTCACTGGCCCCACACAGGGCTCAGAGGACTGAGACAGAAAGGGCTATCAAGTACTAAACACTGCAGTCATTCCTTTCCACAGGCACCTAAACCCTGCTGAAGTAACTGCAGAGTGCACTGGCTTTAGGGATATTTTTCATTACAAGACTTGCTGTTTTGATCAGCCCAAATCCACACGTGGTTCCAATGCATCGCTTTGATAGACTGAAACCCTAACACAACTCAGTGTAAGAGTCTATCACGGATGGAAAAAAAGTGTTAAATTACTACCATTCCTACTTTCCTGAATAAATCAACAACATATGAAGATTTCAAAAATAAAATAAAAATCTTTAATTATTTAAAATTTTAAGAGAGCTGCAGAAAATGTGTGTAAGGTAATTAACTTATTTTCTCTGAAGTCAGTAATGGCAGTGAGTTATGGTGTAAGAGAAGAGGAAGAAACATACTGCAATTGTGGAGGTGCTACCATTAATTCAAAGTACAAACCACGCCTTAACCAGACAAAATTTTCATGTTTTTCTAATAAACAGAAGACACAAAGGGAAATGAAGTTTTCTACATTTAAAAATTTGAGTACTGGACTTTTGGTCAGGTTTGCCACTATTACCATTGGATTTGAAATTCCAAGTCACACTCTTCTCACTTAAATAAGACATACTTCTAAATATAGTCAGAGTTCTCCAGAAGCATTTACCTTCCTTTATCTTAGTTCATCATTAGAAAAATGTGGGTTTTGTACATCCCCACCATAAGATCATGTCTGATTAACACCAGAACAAGCAAGCAATTGGCTTCAAGCACTTGAGGTAAAGTTGGTTTAGCCTTACCTTGAATTGTACTATCTAGCTTTAACAAAAAAATGAAAAAACACATGGACCTAAACATATCCTCTTCTAATCTAAGATCAAGAGTAACTTATTGGACCCATGTATCAGGAAAATCTAGATATAAGTCAGTCAGAGTAATCATTGTCAAAAATATTTTATTTAAAGAAAGAGGCACCCAAAAGACAAAGCAGCTGTTTTTAAGATTTTACTATTAACAAGCAAAACATTTAATTGATCTTCTCTTTAACATTTCTATAGTTAGATTTTTTGTTTATTTGTTTATTTGTTTGTGTTTTCTTTGAAACATGTATTTTTAACACACATACTGAAAGGATAAAACTGTTTCCATACATAACTGTAACAGCCTCTGCCTGAGATGAGAGTGAAGATCTTTAGGTTTTTAGCACTTCACTGAATAAGCCCCAAAGGTGTTTTATGGAATTCTTCCTTTTTCAGCATTTCTCTGCTGTGTGTCCAGTACCCATAGATGGGGAAAAGCAAAGAAGGGCTAGTTTCTATGCTCTGGAAAAGTTCACACCAGCTAGCAAATAATAAAAACTATATTACTTGATCTCTCAGCCGTTTATAGTAGGGATTGTGAAATATTTTGTCTAAATTTGGCGTTTTTTGAAAAGGCAATAAATAATGCAGTCTTGACATCTTAAGTTCATTTTTGCACCAAAACCTGGGGTCAGACCCTTAGTGAATAAACTTTTTAATGTGAACAATGAGTCATATCTGTTCCAAGTCATATTTGTTCCAACAAAAACAAAAAAAAACAAAAAAAAAACCCAAAAAAACCAACCAAACAAAAAAACCCCAAAAAACCACTACAATTTTTATCCATTATTGCCCGTCCAAATCCAACTTAACATGGAAAGCTGGAATGCAAAATATCAGTGTGTCTGGACAAAGTTGTTGATTTCAAGCCCACTTATTATCGTCAGTCAACTCCGCCCAGAATGACATTTGTAAGTTGTCATTGTGTCTCGCAATTGCATTTGTGATAACTGGAAATTAACTTACTTTATAAAGCAAGCCAGTTAAAAGGACAATTTCAGAGACTAGGCCGGGCAAGCCTTCAGATAAGAAGAGTTAAACAGACAGTTTAACCTGTTCAAGATGCAAGATTTATTTGTTCTTTTTCCTTATTAGTTCTGTGACTTTTTTTTTTTTTTGGTCTAATTTGGTGCACACTGAAAGATGCATATTAGCCACTAAAAACCAGCAGAACAATGGCAAGCAGGGTAGGATCTTTCTGGGATTTTAATTTCATAGGTCACACTTGAACTTGTGTGACTTAATTTCTTCTTTAATCTGACTTCTTCTTAAAATAGAAAAGCTTATTAAAGTACATTAAAAGTTTTGAAATCTTTCTCTTCCATATACATAAAAAGGGGAAAATAGTAACAGCTCTGACTTCTGAGTTAGTGATGCAGAGATATGTCTCCTTAGAGGTCTAAAGACCTTGGGTGAGGTTCCAGGCAGTGTTTGTTTTATTGAGTGTTTCAGCCCCTCAGTGGGAAGTGGCCCTTGCAATGGGCTTTTCTGAGGGAGTGCCTTGAAAAAAGGGAAGTCTCTTGAATCGATTTCTCATTGTAGTCCTACATCAAGACACTCTCCAGTGCTGATCTGTCCCCCTTCTCAGGCCAAACGATGCAGAGGTGCCCACGGTTTAACAAGCATTAAGACCAAGGTAAGTTTTGAAAAAAAGAATGTAAATGGTACTCCTCTTTTGACTCTTCAGCTACCAAGACACTTAAACTTCATTTGACCTATATTGCTTATTTAATAATTTATTGACAAATTTCTACATTTTCTGCTACTAAATATGGGTTTGGGTTGGGAAGTGTTGAAAAGTATGCCCTGACATCCTTAAATGAAGTCTAAGTTTTAGGTAGTCTTAATCAGACAAACAGTCCCAGTGATTCACTTCACTTAAGACTGTGCATTAGAACAATGAATAAAAGATTTCATTGTTTAATGGTTGCATTTACTTTCCAAATTTGACATAATGTAATTTTCAAGACCACCTCAAATTGTCTTTTTTGACAATTTTACTATTTATTTTAAAAAATGTATATAAAAGCTATTTCTTAAAAAGAAAAACTTTTGCATTTAGGATGATATAATAATCAGCCCCAGAAACTTTTCAAAAATAGCTTTATTCAAACACGTATAATGCAGATTTAAAAATAAATAGTTTAATAGTCTGTCACTGAATTAACAGCTTTTAAGTTTTATGAAGCTAGTTTAGTTATTTTCATTTTTCTTTCTCTGTCTACTTCCCAAATTAACCAGGTGGGTTTTGTACAAACAACATCTGCAGCTGCAGTGGTGGATGAGCTGGCAGCTCCTGTCAGTTCTATTCCCTTTCTTTCACTCCAGCAATGAACTACTGTAAACCAGACATTGCTGGGCACCAACCAACAGGTATCAGCTGTAGTTGAAGCTCGGGAATGAAAGAGATGGGACAAATTAAAAAAAAAAATTAAAAAAAAGTGGAAAATATGTGCAGTATTTTTTAAAGCCCCATTTTTGACAGGACACAGCTTGGATAGAATTTGGGGTTTTTTGTTTGTTTGTTGTTTTGCATTATTGTTATTTTTTATATGATTTAGATTGTTGAGATAATTTCTTTCTCACTAGATTAACTGGACTGTCTGCAAGTATATTTGGCCAGTGTGCATTTTTTCAGAGACAAAAGAGCCAGAGAATCTTATTAGAAAAAAATTGTCAGACAATGAATTTTATTTTGCACATCATGGACTGAATTTCAGCACCAAATACTAACTCAAACCTCTTTGTAGCACAGGATGAGGAACACAAAGTCCTGTCTGCATACATCTGAGAAGAAATGTTCTGTCTTTCAACTCATCTATGCTGGCATAAATGAAAATATGTGTTCTTTGACAAGTTGTGAATCAAAAGCTTTTTATGTATAGACAGGTTTTGTTCCCTCCTGGTCACTTTGGGTGTAATTATGCTGCAGTGCTTTCACTTTACTGTTTTTTGTGGACTAATTAATTGTATATAAACATAAGGAATACCCTGTGGGGTCAGCCCAGCTGTCCTTCTGCTGTTCTGCCTGCAGCAGTGAGAACAGGAGATGTTACTCAGAAATAATCCCCAACTCTGGCCACCTCCTGCAGCCCATTCCCTAAGTATTCCCCCAGCACCTACAGCTGCTGAATTAGGGATGAGACCTTGTGCATGCACCTCTAATAGTTTTTTTGGTAGTTTTCCACATACCTGCTTTCCATGCATTTGCCTGCTCCTATTTGCAGCCTGCTCACACTGTCCAGCATCACGGCGTCGGTGGGAGAAGGCGCACGTGCTCACTGCACACTGAGTGGAGAAGTGCCCCTCAGTCCTGCACAAAAGGTACTCCTAGGAGCAACTCACCTTGGGGAAACAGCACTGCTCTCACCTGAAATGCCTTTCTTTGACTCAGTTTGGTTGGCTTTTTTCTAAGCTTGTTCAGACTTGCTTTAAAAGGCTTCCTTGTCTGCCCCTGTGTGTCCAACTATAAATGCATTAATACTGCTGCACAAATTATGTCAATTTTTGTTTCTAACACCAAAAGACGTTACTACTGTAAGATTTATTTTGTTCCTTTTCCTGTTCCACATCCCCTTTTGACTTGTTTTTTCAAAAAATTCATGTTAATATTAGCCACAGGTATCTTAACTTGCTTAGTGTTTTCCATCCTCATTTTTCCATTTCTGCTTATTTAAATAAAGTACTTATGTGTTCCTAGGACTGTTTTTGATTGCTGCATTCCATGGAGAGGGATGAGCCACTATCAAAATTTTTTTTGTTTTTATTTTATATTTTTCCTGACGTTTTCCTCTTGCCACACACCATACTGTTCTAGGAGCACAGCAATAATGGCACAGCTCACCCCTTCCCTCTCCAGACAATTAGAACTGTCTTCTTACCAGGGCACACCAAGCAGGAGAATTTACTCTTTTTTTGGCTGGCCATGTGCGTAGTGTGATTTGCACACTCTAGCTGCTGCAGGTGCTATAGCTGAGATCACTCCAGAATGAACAGCATGGGGAAACCTCTGCCTTACAGCTTTCTGCTATGATTTTTTCACAGCATTTCATAAACAAAGGCAGCATTCGTTAAGTGGCCTCTTTTTCACTGCATTGTGATAAAACAGCATTATAAATTAATCTGTATATGTATGTAATTTTAGGTGTATGTGTATTTCTTTTCTCCAGGAAACCTCATTGTAGATTTTTCTGATGTGCTGAACATGCACATATTTTCCTCTACATGACCAGTGCCACTTATTAGCCAATGTATTGTGACCCTTTTGATATGGCTCCAGGTGCTGATCCCTGGATACACTGTGTCTGAGAGTTTAAAAGTGAAAACAATCACAGCCAAGATAAATCAGTTAGTGAAAGTCTCTGAACATGGAGGCATATAAACACAGAAGATATCAAATATTGTTTTACATTAAAGCAACCTCTGAATGAGACTCTTCAGAGAAATAACAATGTTGTCTTGCTAAAACCAACTTTGATCAGTCTGAATCTGTTTGCTTACTGTATTCCAAATTTAGCAAACACCTGAAATTCTCTTGCTGATACTTTTTCAAATGGCAGGATTCATCTCTTAAGGTTCATATCCTCCTAAACCAGGTCACAATCTAGAAATGACAGTTCTCTACGGTCACAAGAGGCCAGATAACACATACAAGTAGAGCAACTGGGCTTAAGTTTTGTCATGGTTATGTCAGGTGGGAACTGCCTAAGCACTTGCAGTGTCAGTGGTGTCATATCTGTGCTGTTGGCTTGCAATCAAAGCTGTGCTGTCACTCAGAGCCAGTGCTCTGTGGCACATGTTCTCTCTGGCCCTGGCACCCAGTCAAAGAGTGGGCTTGAATACAAACATTCTGGCAACAGTAGGCACCAGTCAACAAGACCTGTCAAATAGATGTCATTTCATATTTACCTTTTGTACTTTAGACACCTTTTAAGCATCTAGGTGACAGTTTCCTAATATTTCACAGATGCAAAATGAAAACATCATGTTCTAAGTACATTTTCAACCAAACTTGGAAGTAAAGAGTCTCAGTTTCCTCAGACCTGCGGCCCAAAACATTTGCTATGGCACGCGTTGCAGTCATTCCTGTCCTGCTGATATTAAGCTTTTTCCAACATAAGACACTGTTTTCCACAATCCTGGCAAGTGGAAAAGAAGACATAAAGGGTAAGTAGACTATTAACAGTTCACCCTATGCTAACCTTCCCAGATGTCTAATCTGAACTTGTCAAGGCACTTTCTACAGCCCAGACAGAGAAACAGAGACCTGCAGTAGGACAGGTGTCCAAGACAGGCCAAAGTGAATCAATGAATTTTGAGAGCTGCAAAGAGCAGCATGATTCCCATCACTGAAAGTCATATTCAGCAAAGCTCAGAAATTCCTCCTTCATGCACGAACAGAGGTCATGGTAGAGCTACCGGGCATGCAAGCCTTGCTGAGAGACAATTCCTTAGTGTACACAGTGGAGGATCCTCTCTCTATGTAATATCATTGTAATTGCAGATGCACTTAGGCTACGTAATGTTCTGTGGGCCACCAAGGATGATTCAAGAGTTATTTTGTCCTGGAACAATAACCTGACAAATGAAGAAATCAAGAAATACACTGTGAAGTATATTTTGAGTTATAAGTTCTTCAATACCGCTAAGGAAAGGAAAGTAAGTTCTTCAGAGTAAAGAGTAAAGTAAAATAATATATTGTATTATTCAGTAGATGAGTTTGCATAATTTCTCTTTCAATACTTGGGACTGTCTGCCTTCCTGGAATTTCTTCTTCCTCCTCTTAGGAAAGACTGCAGGAGAAGGAAAAGATAATACGTCTTCAATTACACTCTGGTTTTAATGCTAAAGTTAAGACACAACTTTTTGCAAAAGAAACAGAAGACACAATTGAGGAGAGTGACTGGACAGAATTTACTTACAAGGCACCTCCAGGTCAGCTATTTCCTGCTTGTTGTTAGGACATTCAAGCACTTATGATAATTTCCTGTCTTACTTGGAGAATTTCTGAAATCTCATTATTATCTTCTGCTACTTTTTTTTTTTTTGTACTGATATGTTAAGAATATGATTCATAATACCTTGAGGTATTACAGAATTATTTCCTTTATTAAATGTCTTCAGATTCAGAAAACTCCAGCTCTGCTGAGCAAGATGTCAGTATGACCCAAACACTCCTTTCATTTTCCCTAGCAACTAATGTATCATAAAGATTGCCTTCTGTATCCCATTATTTCAGCAATTCTTAAATGATCAGAGATTTTAATTTATTTTTAAGTGGGTTAGTAAGGTTTTGACGTTAGTAGCTGATATGCTTCCCAGTCTTCACTGTCTAAAAAGCAAAAATACCTATTTTTTCTCACATAGTAATTTTTCATGCTTCTAGAAATAAGCCAATATAATGGATTTGTAAAGGCAACCATCAGGTTGTTACTCGGAAATCAATTTACAGTAAACATGACTTTCTTTTTACCATTTCTTTGTTGCAGTTTACATTCAGAATCTTTCGTGCATCATATATAACATTTCATTTTTCAATTGCACCTGGCACATCAAAGCAGAAGCTCCTGAAGATATCCAGATCTTTTTCTCATACAAGTAAGGATGTTTAGCAAAATAAATATGAAACCATGATTTTGAACTAAGTCTTTGATTAAAAAAAAAAAAAAATATATATATATATATATATATATTTCCTTCTCACAGACATGTAGGAAAGGTTTTTGCATGCCAGCAATATATAAAAAATGCAAGGAAGAAAAATATTGGATGCTATATGACACAAATGCATTTCCAACCATCAAGGAAAATAAATTTAAATATAACTGTGAGGAATCTGACAAATAGTTCAAGAGGACCATCTTATTACAAATCTTTCACACCTCAGACAATAGGTAAATATTGTCTATTATTCTATATTATTAAAAGTTTGTTTATTGGTTACTTCATGAAAAGCAAAAAAGGAAATAGGCATGACAAAATCATGATATTAATTCTAACTATTTTGCCATTCATCTTAGTGTGAATTTGCACAAAGATGAAACAAAATGGATTAGGGCTGAAATATTTTTAATTTTTTTTCCTGATTTAATAACATTGTTTATCTATAATTTTAATTAAAAAATATAGGCTAATGTGAGGAAACAATATTTATAAGCATTGCACCCTTGTTTCTCCATTTTTTTTCTTTTCTATCCTTTTTTTTATAGTGCTGAGCAAGTGTGATTAAGAAAAAGAACATAAATAGTTACAAGTCTCGTTTATAACCTGAATTTAAGAATATGAATATTCTCAAACATTAGTAGCATTTTTATTTATTTTTTAAGTTAAAAATAACTTGGCAGTTATTTTTAATTATTGAGAGTTTTGAATGATCATATAAAATTACTTTTCCTAACTTCTCTGGTAAGTTTGAATTAATCTCATGGGTAAGAAATTCACCTGAAATTTAGCAAAGATTGCAAATTTAAATGCCTTTTAAGTCTTTAACATGTTGATCGTCTTCCAGACCTGTAACCTGGGAATTAGTCATAGCTCAAGGGATTGCAAAAATATAATTTTAAACTCTAAATATTTATTCTGAGTTAGATCTCATCTAACATTTTCTAAGACATTAGAGTTGTTTGCTTACCTAAATCTTTACACTGAAATCAGAGCCAGCTATAATCTGACATATGAGAGAAGGATGAAATGAAATTGCTGCCTATACTTGACATCCTTACAGAAGGGAGAATGGTCTGGCAGCAGTCTTTTAGAGACTAAACAAAACCCCTGCTTCTTCCTCTTCTCATGGCTCATGTCTCCTCAGGGTCTGTGGTGTGTCCCCACCCTCAAAGGCTGCTAGAGCAAGCACAGCAGCTGCATGGACCCGTCGTGCTGACACTCACCCTCTCTGCCTCTCTCTGGCTTTTCTCATATTGCAGCCCTGTCACCCCCAGACCTCACTGACCCTGTCTGCAGAAACTTGCCATGCAATTCTGCCTATGCTGGGAGGGATTTTTCAGAGAACTCCAGCTGGAGTTCCTCCTTTCACAGAAATGCAGCAGCAGCTGAGAAAGACTGAGGGGGCCTGAGTACTGAGCACACACTCAGGAGCAGTGCTCTAAAACTTGCCATTGCAAAAAATAACTATAGATTTTATTATATTAATCCAAGGCTGAAATCCTGGGAACCCAAACGTCCCTTATTTCCAATACTGTATTTCCTCCAGAGCAAGTGCTTGCTTGCTCCTCTACAGGAGAGAGAGAGATATTTCTTAAGTGTCTGCAGAAATCTTCATGTATTGAATCAGAGAAATTCTCTGGGCAACAGGTTGTTCTGAGAAATTGTGGACGCCCCATCCCTGGAAGTGTTCAAGGACAGGTTCAATGGAGGTTTGAGCAACCTGCTCTAGTGAGAGGCGGCCCTGCCCTGGGCAGGGGATTTGGAGCTAGATGGTCCTTAAGGTCCATTCCCAAACCCTTCTAAGATTCTATGAAGAATTTCTAAGTGCCCCTTCTGTAACCCCTTTGTGAGAGATTAAATTCCATTTTTTTAAAGTAATAATACCAGTACTGTGGGTAGACAAAACCCACGTATCCTACATGACATGGAGCCAATAGCAGACTCAAGGTCTCCTCAACACCAACACTGGCTCTGGAGAGCGTCTTCTTCTCCTTCCCACTCTTTCTGCCTTTCCTAGAAAGATATGTGAAAAACCCCAACTACATCCCTTTGTTTTGAGGCACTTACTGAGCAGCAACTTCAAAGAAAATGTGTCACTCACTAGAATGTCTTCTTTGGGTGGGGCAAACTCTGAAACACTCAGCTGTGTATTTTAAGAACTGATGTACTTTCATTTGTTTTACATCTGTTTAAATAGGAGAAAGAGCATGAGGTACAGAAGGTCTCTGTGCTCTTTATTTTTCAGAGAAGCTGAACCCACCAATCAACGTCTCAGTTTTGACTGAAAACACAAGTATTAAAATTCATTGGAAACCTCCACCTACTATTGGTTCAGCAAGGAAAAAGTGTTTTTTGTACCAAGTGAAAATAACAGATCACAAGGTAATCAGTTTCCCTGGTAGTACACTTAGTCTATACGACATAACTTCCACAAAAACAAGGCATCCTTCGAATTAAACAGAATTTAATCTCAAAAAAACTTTAAAGAAATCCCATTGTCTTTAATGAATAATCCAATTTGTCTTCCTGATAAAAATGAAAAATCAGTACATTTTATAAAATCTTTCAGAGTCAGGCTTGCATTGAAGTGAATTTGAAGTTTTTGTCTCCTATATTAAATTTGAATTGTATATTATTATCATATAGATCGTATTGACTTTTTTTTACAGAAAAAGAAGTATCATCAGAAAGCTAGGAATGGTTGTCAAGTACCATGGAAAACAAGATTAGAATTTGAAATTCTGGTTAAGTCTGAAATCAACAAGGCAAAACTCAGTAATAAGGAAAATCCTATGATTAGGAAATACAGGTCAAATATGTCAACACAAAATAAGGAATTAAAATATAGGAGTCATCACAGAAGAAAGAAGGTTGTGGACTGCATGGAACCACAGACTGAGTCAATCATTCTGTGTTAGGCAAAGGTCAAATGTTATTCAAGTGTATATGACCAGCATGTCACATGTAAGATGCAGGTTGTGACTAAGTTGCCCATCTAGATGCTGTTTCCCCTGAAGTTTCATATTGTGCTTTGGGTACCACAAAATATTAATAGACACCAGAACTGGAAAAGCCTTAAAGGGAAGAGAAAGAAGTGACATGGTGCACAGAGTCAAATCCACACCACATCAGTCAGTATGAAGAGAACAGATCATACTTTCCTAACACCAAAGAAGCAAAGATTCCATGCTTCTCCATGTATGAGATTCATACTTTCTACTTCTTTGCAGCCTTCTAGCATCACTTTTAACTTCTACAAGCAAGAACTTTCTCTCTTTCTTGTTACCTCTAAAATTTTTTTTAACACTGTTTATTTATAGAAGTTTGCTTCAATATTTAAAAGTGATTAGGGATTATTTAAAGATCCCTCTGCTTTAAATTCCACCATTTCATGTTTGGACTTGATCTTTTGAAGTGATGTGCTTTTTTTTCATAAGGACAATTAAAGATGTTTCAGGATAGCCACAAAAACAGTGGAGATTCTTCAGCTGAAAGAAGAATTTCATTCTAACAAAGAAGCAAGTGTAGCACACTACCCACACAAAAATCTTGAAACTTGCAGTTCCATAGTTACTGTGTTCATCCTATATGTAGTGTGATAAAAAATGAAAGGGGAATCAGTGTTTTCAAATTCCTAATGTCCTGCCATAAATGATACCGCCTTGCATCTTATCAGTTCCAGTCTCTCTTCATGTTCAGTTCTGAGTTTTAACACACATCAGATGAGAGTCAAATTGTATCTGGACAAAAGAACTTGTTCTGAAAAATCTCTTCCTACTAGTTAGAGATGTAAATAGTGGTATTTGACATCCCTAGTTTATGTCTGTTTGAACTGCAATGCAAAATATTTTAAAGTAATCCCCTAAACCTCTCTTGATAGATTGCAAATGTCACTGCAGAGAACTATAAGTATCCATTTCATAAACCAGCAAAAAGATGTGCAGCACAAGTGAGGGTAAAGAAAGAGATTTGCATAGCAAACAAGATCTGGAGTGAATGGAGTGAACCAGTAATTATTCACGATGGTAAGTTATGTACTTACTACTCATAACTGTTTTCATGGTTTATGTTATTACCATTCCCTGTATTTACTTCATTATTGCCTCTCTTCTTCTCCAGGCTGGTATTGGGGCATAACTGTACCTAGGGGTCCATGGCACACACCAGGCTCACGCGGCTCTGCTGTAAGGAGAGTCCTTAGTCTGAATTCTACTTCTGTGGTCTTTACAGAACTGCTGTCCTGAGTTAAGTTACACCCAACTCTCGACAGCCTTTAGGAAATAATAATGGTCAGCAGCTGACTAGGTCCTAACCCCATCATCCCTCCACCCTGTTGCCTTGCCCTGCAAAGGATAGCCCACACATCTCTAAAAATACTTTCAACTGGAGTTAGTAAGCCAAGAAATCCACAAAAGTCCTACCATTCATCAAACCATACAGCCTTTAAGGACTAAGTCCAGAATGTCCCTTATTACACCCATGGAATAATTTCATATCTGACAGAGATGGGAAATGGTTTAGCTCTCATTTAAATATATGTGCTCTGGCCCCAACAGCTCACACAAGCACAAAGTAAACAAGAACCTTGCAATACTTTTCCTTCAACCTCTATGAAGAAAACCCCTAACATTGGTGTGCTTTCCATGATGAGAAAAAAGCCTCCACATGCAGAAGCTTCCTGCCATCAGATTAGGGAGAGGGGAAGTAGTACAGTGTGTGTCGTGAGTGAGTGTCGACACACAAAAAAAACCCCAAAAAACAAACTATAATACTATGGATGGTAAAACAAAACAAGGTGAGTTTCATTATTTAATACAACAGACTGTATTTTGGAATATGTCCTCTTGATCTTTGAGCTTCAAATACATATTTTTCTGAGGACAGGAAATACCAGGCGAGACATTATTATGTTTGAATGGATTGAATGTAAATTCACTTATAGAGTTTACTGGATACTGGATGCCTGCTCTGTCAGATGCCTCATTGAATCCCACTGGTCTGCTGGAACCTTTCTTGGCCTAAATTCATTCATTTAATTTCAAAAGCATTCCACTTGTGAAATATCTGAAGAAATTGCCCTTCATTTTCATTGTGCTGAAGGAGAGAAATTTTCAGGCCATAAGAGTCTTGAATTCCTCTTTAGAGATTTCCCTTTCTTCTCACTAAAGACTGAGAGAGCCTAGGACCACTGCATGGCCTGGAAGGGGGCTGCCTGGTCTGTGTGCCTGGCAACAGGCCAGACACATCTGATGTGTAGACAGGGGAAATCAGAAGAGATCCTCTGGGAGGAGGTATGTAGATTTACTCATTCCCAACCAGCCTTTCAGCAGAAGAAGGAAATGGCGTTAAGCAGTCACCCACTCTGGTTCCAGCCTACCAAACCTTGCTCTCAGCATCTGCCAGTCTCCTTTAGCTGTTTCCAACACTACTGCCTTCCCAGCTTCCTTTACAGCTGTTGTTGAGGTTTCAGAATCACAGCATGTTTCCTCCACTTCAGAAAAGTTTATGATGAACAAGACCCCCATGGCACATAAGCTGTAATATCTGCATGTGTTCAGTGCAGCAGGATGATTTACCCAGGAGCATACTGCACATGTGGTGCAGCAATTTCCCTCCTTCCTACTCAGGAAGGATCAGTGGTTTTTATAAAATGAATCTGTGGACATATTCCATTGGAGGGTCAGGTGCTCAGCTAAATCTCTTTACATACCTCCTTTCATTCTGAGACAAATTTTTCTGTCAATTTTACTCTGTATTCTGTGGAAATTATTCTATTTGCTTCTAATTGGAAACATGTATAAATGGATATTGTGCACGTAACTGGAAAAGAAAAACATCCATTCTATATTTTTGTTTTGGAATGTGTCGATTTTTCTGGTGTTACAGGATCTCTTTCTACTGAAAGTCTTGAAGAAGCATGGCATGACCTGCTTTCTGTTTGCATCTCCTTGACATTCTATTGTTTCATCTAGGAAATGTGCAGCATTTCTTTAATAGGGCATTTTAAAAAGGCATTTTAGCCTTCATTTAAAAAAAGCTGAAACATCAAAATGAAATAACATAATTCAAAACATAACTAAAATATTTGTTCTGAAATGTTCCTTTGACATGAAAAGAATTTGCTAATTTTCTCATGAGGAAAACATTAATTCTCCTTTGGAATTAGCATATGCCCTCAAAAAAAAACCTTCACAATTTAACCTGAACTGAGCTGTTTGCTAGAGAAACTTTCTGCTAAAAAAAGAAATGTTTAATCAGCTTATTCATATGTAGAAACTTGAAATAATTGGTCTAATTTTTAGAGCTGATGAGCATTCATAGATCACTTTGAAGTTTGTAGTAATTCAGAAGTGTTCTGCATTTTTGCAAACCAAGCCGCTTGTTTTGGTTTCAAAGTTCTGTTATTTCTGTCAAACTTAAAGCATTTGCATCTGAAAAAAACACCTGAACAAACCCCACCATGAAATGGTCTACCCAAAAGAATATGTGTGCTTCTTTTTCTTGCTGCTTTCCAAAATGCAAGAAGTAAGAAAGCAGGAGAAGCAAACCTCTTTGTGGTTCAGCTGATGATAAGAACAGGACTTCCTCTTCTCCTGGGTGTGTGCATGATAGAGGGTTAGCAGAATGATGCAGAGAAATTACCACAAACTAAAAAAAAAATCTACTACACAGTCCAGAGGTGGTTCAGAGTAAGTTTTCTGAGCCCTCATCTCAGACAGCAAGAAGAAAGTAACTTCCTTTTGATCTTAAAGTGAATAAAGAGTGGTTTTGTACTTTAAATAAGGCATATTCTTATAAGTTCTGCCCACAAGTTTCTGAGTTTTTTCTTGGTTTCCTATGAAAATTGTGGAAATAAATGGGTTCAAACTCAGAACTTTTTTATACTTGGATTTTTAATCTAGATTGATCCTAAAACCATTGTTTAACTGGCCTCAGACTTTAAATATTTTAAGAGCTGTCCTTGCCTGGTTTTCTTCAAAATACTTAGTTAAAACCAGTCCAAACTAGTTGTGGTTCTGAAGCTAGATATTAAACAAGAAATAAAATTTCCCAGAAAACCATTTCTGAGTCAACCAAATACATTGCTATTTTGGGTATTTTGGAGGAAGAAATGGAAGGTACAGAGTAGTAGTATTTGTTGAACAATATAAATATGTATTGATGGCATTTCTTTAGCACTATGCCAAGCAGGGCTAAAAAGGTAAGTATAATAGAAAACAAATGCTGCTTCTTGAATCAAAAAGAATATTTTGCTTGACAAAATGCTTTTATTTTCATTTTGCCTTCAATCAGTTACAGGTGTGAAGTGGTGAGGAGGCAGAAATGGGGGACCCATGGTGTGTGGAGATGGGAGGTGGCAGCAGTAGGGACTCAGGAGCAGCTGGAGCAGCAGCAGAAGTACCAATAGCAGACAGACAGAGGGTTTCATATCCAGAGGAATCAAGGCTGTGTGGAAACATCCAGTGGCAGGACAGGCCATGCCCAGGATATGAGACCAGAATTCCAGGAAAAAGGAGGGAACAGAATGAAGCAAGAGGAAGTGTTGGACAAAGACAGCAAGGCTGAGGGCTAAAAGGCAGAAGGGGAGGAAGGAAAAGTGCTGAAGCCCTTTTCCTCTAAAAAATGTCCAGGAAATGTTTCTTTAAATCTGTGACAGTTCAGGAATAGAGCAATATTTATGAGTCCATATGTAATTCATCAATTTCATCAATTTATTAACTATCCTTGTCTCTCCCATATAATTAACATTACTTTTCCCTCTTCTTTTTCCTTTTTTTTTTTTTTTTTTTTTTTTTTTTTTTTTTTAAGAAAAGACAATGGATATCCTACTGCTAAGTCTCGTGTTGTTTTGTGCTCTGGCTTTCCTTGGAGGTCTGCTGATACATGCATGTAGAAGGTAGTGTACATTTCTGATGATTGCATAAAATTCTGGTGGAAGAGGGGTCAGGATGAGAGCAAACCATAAAATGGATAAAATTCAAACACAGATTTTCTCAGGAAGCAGTTAATTGTGCTTTTCCAACTATTGTTCTAACAAACTAGTGCTTGATGTTATGACCTAGTGTAAGACACCGGCACTTGTAATTCTTCTCTTACAGCTCCTACCGCAGTCCCCCACAGATGCAGTCTCACACCTTACTCTCTGATGCATTTCTGCCACTATAAATGAAATTTTTTAATCTTATTCTGACAGCTGACTTTCTATCTTCAGTGTGACTTTACCCCATGCTTTCACAGGTTCTGCATTCAAGGCCACCTATATTAATCAGACCAGAGATGAACTGCGTGTCATGCTGCCCAATTTCATTTCATAATCCACGGGTGTTAGGAAAGCAGTCTTTCACTCTAAGCTGGAGAGTTTACTAGAAATAAAAGAGGGAAGTCAGGCTAGTGGAATGAATTTCCTTTGCTGTACTATTAATACCATCAGTATAGCAAAGTGACAGTAGTGGCCCCACACCCACGAAGAGTTAATGCTGCTAACTCTCTCTATGCTACTACTTTTTTGTCTGGCAACATAGCTTTCCTATTGACATCTGCATATGGAAGCAAAGGCTTTCTTGAACTGAGAAATAAACTTGTCCAGGATAGAATGATAACTCAAGATACCTTAATATTTGGAAGGTGCAGTATGTAAGTAGAGCCTCTATTAAAAGTAAACTTATTATTTAATTAGAAATTAATCATGATTCCTGATTTGTATTAAAGAAATTATCAATTTTTAATTATGGAAAGAGTGCATAGGAATAATTCTTTAAGCTATAGACACAGTAGCATGCCACAAGTTATCACTTTGCTTGGAAATATTATTTGAGTAGAAATCATAGGGTTTTTTATATACAACCAGTCCTTTTAAATCTCTTGCAGGTTAGAAACCAGTTAGACTAAAGAAGAGCTAGGGAAAATGTTGAGAAAAGTGTCTACAGTGAAAAGAAACAAAAAAAAAAGTTTAAATGGCTTTAGAAATAGTAGATGCCTGTCTTAGAACTGGAATATATATTACAAAGCATTAATGTGTGATCTGTTCCTGCAGACAAGAATAGTCGCGTGCCTGTATCACTGTCTTGCAGGTACAGATGCCTGGAAGTTTTAACCACACCTGTTCCACATCCTTCAAATAATATCAAAACGTGGTTAGCAGATGAGACTCACCACCAGGTAGTGTGTCTTTTTTCTCTCACCACATTGACACGCATGATGTTACTTGCAATCAACGGTACAACATTGCATTTAGAGCAGCATGTAATTAAAACAAAACAAAACAAAACAAAAAGCAAAAAACAAAAGGTGTGTACAACATTTGTAGTGAAGCCAGAAGAGAACAGAATACCTTGTGGAGGTTACAGCCCAATGGTGTCAGTACACAGGATGGAGTAAAAAATCCTCACTAAATCCCCACTAAAATGCCTAGTGTGCTCCAAGGTGTTTCAGCGTATCCACACTCAGTGGGCCAACATTTTAAGGAGTGATCACCCTGAGTCTCTGAGGAATAGTCAGTTATGGGATGTTGTAAATGTAAGCATGTCAGCCAGTTATCAAGGGGAATTTTCTGTGGCGATCTGCAAGTCACTGGCTATGCAGCAGTAAGTGTGCACATTCTAATAGCAGGAAGGAGGAGGCTGCACAATGCATGCAATAAAACCTACCCCAGCTGTGCCCCTGCTTCAGGACAAAGCCACAAGCAGAGGTGTTTACTTTGGAAGAGCTGATGCACTATGAGCTCAGGTGCTTGCTTATCTCACGCCGGATTACAAGTCTTTAGTCAGCTTGGCAAAACAAGGACTAAATATTTACAGTATTTAGTGACTGTTGTTAATGGAGCTCCTTGGCTTGCACATTCAGCGTTTCTTATTGCTGTCCTTGTGTGAGTTGCAGGGAAAAATGTGCTAGTCAGGCAGTAGTTTAGACCTGTGTAACTTCAGAAAAGCTACACAGAGAACTGTGTGGTAGAAGGCACAGTAAGATTGCTTCTTACCTAGTTCTGCAACACAGGAGGAGAAGGCACAGGTGTGCCCAAATTAGGGGTTTTTTGGTGGAAAATACCATTGAAATAGAAAACTGTAATGAGGATTTTCTCTGGTTTGTGTGCTCAAAATATTTGTTCAGAGCTTCTGCAGGATTTCTGTAAATTTTACTCTATCCTGCCATATTATTGTACTTACGCTGCAATATCAAAATATCTTCTAGTAAAGCATTCAGCAATTTAACTAGGAATTTCCATTGTGTTCCCTTATGCTGTTTTCTGCTGTTTTCTTTCCCAAGAGAAAGATGTATGCATTCCAATATTGTGTTTTGGGGATTTTCTTAATAATATATCTAAATGATTGCAAACTCTGACAGAAACCACAGATCATCTCAGTCCAGGAATCATAATTTGAGTTGTGAGGCAAGAGGAATGTGTTGTTTTGTTTATTTTTTCTCAAAACAAATTTATCAGGGAAATGATGTGCATATTCTACATAATCAAATGACAAATTAAGAGATTGAAATGTTTTGAACTTGCACCTGGAGCTCATTCCACAAGCCTTTGTCTGGGTCCCAGAGCAGACTGTGCTCCTCTTCTTCACTACACTCATATTCCCAGAAAAGCTCAAGAGCTTCAGAACTGGCTTGAGGCCAAATCTCTTATTCTCAAGATTCAGAATAATTTCTATGACACTTCTGGTCAATATAATTTGACCAAATTTGGTGCTAAAGGTGACATATTGACCCTGAACTCAGCTGGTTAAAGAGTGTATTTATCACATCTTCTATGCTAAAGTCCTTCTCACCCATTTTTTTACCAGTAATTGTGAACAAATTAACTATAATTTAATATATAGTTATAGATAATTCCCATTGTGGCTATGAATATGGGCTGCAGAATAAAGAATCATCACCATTAGCTTTATATTCTGTATCTCCCTTCACGTTAATACTGTGTAAACTGCTGTGTAGGGGTCTTTGTATTCAATATATAATCACACAAAACCCCCTATATTTAATGCTGCTGACAGAGAAAGAAGCATTTTCTGTCCCCAAACTATTACAAAACCTTTGACAGAAGACTTCAGCATAGCTGGGGAGTCATTGTCTACATGATAGCAACAAGTTACTGGGATGACACTGTGATCTTTTGATTCAAGAGATTGTTGATGGTACAATGGTCATATCGGCCTGGAGAGTGCCAAGAAATAACATTAAGGCTCAGAAAAACTAAACCAATTTTCCTGTGAGCAACCTTAGTTTGAAGGAGTAATTAATATACCCTTTGTATTAGAGTTGCAACAGAGTAAGTAATCTGTACTAATCCCAGATATATGCCCAATAAATTGAGTGCTTGTAAAAATGCACAGAATTTTTAAATTTTGTGTATAATGTAATTTTTATCCAACAGCAACATATTTCAATGCAAATGGAGATGAACTCAGAGATTACTCTGGAAACACCAGAAGAGAACAGAGATGAGAACATTCAACTTCAGAAATATTTGAAGGAATTTGTGTTAGAAGATCTATAGAGATGACATGCCTTTTTTATCTGCATGCAAGTGTACCTTTCCATGAGGTGGAAAATATTCTAACAGATCAAAGAACACCTGATATGAGAGTTTGTCTGAGCCAAATAACTTGTGCTCTGACAACATGCAACTCTTAAAATTTGCTTTGCATCACAGACACAAAGCAGTATTTTGCAGTTTGTCTCAAAAAAACTGATCTTCAGACCACTAAAATTAGAGCATCTCAGAAAACATGAGAGGTCATGTTATTGAGGTCCACTTGGGTTCACATAATATTGAGGTCCACTTGGGTTAAAATGAAATGAATATTTCATGATGCTACAATAGCTTCCAAGCAATGTCTGATAGATCAAGACCTTTTGAAGACTGGCTGTTCATACAAATCTCATACTTGCTATTCAACATCTGATTGAAGTGGTCATGAGAAATGGTAGAAGCAATAAATGTTTCTGGAAACAGCAAGAGAAACTTACAAGTATTCTCTAAAACTGAAAACAAACAAAAAAAAATCCCCTTCTGAGTCACTGAATTGTGTAAATACACATCAACCAGAAAGGAGAGACACGTGTGAAGACAAGGTCTTTTAATGTTGTAGACTTTGCAGTTGGTAAAATAAGTAAAATAAGTAAAACTTGAAGAGAAAACTTCAGACGAGGTAAAGAAAACAAAGTTTTCTGCTGTATTGTGATTTTTTAAAGTAAGTTTAATTCAGAGAAGTTATAAGTTCAGAACTGACAAATTTTTGCTATTTATTTTTTCCTATCCTATTAAAGAATCTTTCCTACTGATTCCATGAGGTGATGAGCTATGCTAGTTCACTTTCATGTATACAATCAGGGCAGATTATTCTAACTCTTAGCTAGGAGTGTGTTTATTTGACTAGAAGAAAATTAATTGATTTTGCAAGGAAGGCGTTTATTTTCTGAAAGTGGGAAATCCAAATCAATGATGGACATAATTTTCTGGAAGGTTTGGAAGATACTTAAAAATTACTTGCTTTCATTACTAGTAATATTTTTCCATGTCAGAATAATATGGATTGGAAGAAATAACAATATAAATATTTTGATTGTGCATTTGAAATATAAAGTTTCTAAGATACACTTTGTTGCTGACCCTTCATTTACCTAGATGTGCGTTTTGTTTTGGTAAAAGGTTCACAATAGAGAAGATTACATTGTTTCTCCTTTATTATTAAGAATGGCTGGTGACACGTGGAAAGCTCAATTTAGAAATGTCTGAACGATAAGAGGACTATAAATTACTTGTTTGCTGTAAGATCAGGTAATGACCTCAAAGGAAAAATCAGCTTTAGTAGGTAATGTGACATTTCCTCTTGCACTGTACTTTTCACAGAAGGTAAGGGTGTTCTTACCTTTGGACATCAGTGCTCCCCCCTCCACACCTGTCAGTCTGATGCTCACACAAACCATCAGGCAGATGTAAATTGTAGATATCAGGTAATGAGTCAAGTTTCAGTGAGACAAATCCTGTAGTATCTCCTCGGTTTTGTGTGCTGAGGGGAAAACCCTCAGTCAACATAGCAACTTTTCTTTTGGATGATCAGACACCATCTCTGTGGGTAGACGATACGATTTATCCCATGGTCCAACGTTCAGACATGTTTTCTCAAGAAGAGGGGAAAGGATTCCTTCTTTCTGATAAAAATCATTAGAGGAGACACTTACAAAGCATCATGAACTTAAAGATTCCTTTCTTGGTGAGGATATAGAATGGATAAAATTAAAAAAATCACAATATAAGTGAGGTAAGAGGGGCAGGGGAGAGCTACACTGGCCACTCACATCTGGAACACAGACTTCATAGAGTGAAATCAGGCCACAGGGAATATTATATTGTTCATTAAAATATATATTTTTATACATATATTTTATATCGTTTTGTCTTGCAGTGCTTGAAGTCCTAAAGCAGTGCCAGGATTTAAAATAAGACAGGGAATATAAAGATTAAAGGAATTTTATTATTTTATCTGAAAATAGAAGAACTAAATAGAATTCTTTCAGATTAAAATTGCTCTTTTTACAAGAGGCCTTGGTCAATACAAAGAGCTTGCCCGCATGAACATGACAGCCTCCAGAGACACATCACATAAAACATTATGATAATATCAGTTGTATTGAAAATGAATTCTAAAGTGTAAATTTGATAAAACAAAACCCATGATCTGGAACCTTCTAAGAAATATTTGACCAGTGTATTCCCAAATGGTATAACTTTTCCTTAAAATAAAATAATATTCTAAACCTATCCAACACTTCTTCTCCAATAGTGGATTAATCTGCAATACATGCATAAAGAAAGGTAATGATCTGAGAGCAAAATTTATATATTGCTGGCATTAAACACCTCAGTCTATACAAAATACTCAGCAAGTTTGCTGACAAGACTAAGAGAAGTGGTATGGTTGACACGTCTGAGGGACAGGATGCCATCCAGAAGGACTTGGTCAAGCTCTAGCACCCGGCCTATGGGAATTAAGAAGGCAAACTACAGCAGGGATGGGATTTTCCCCCTCTACTCCATTCCTATGAGACCCTATCTGAAGTCCCGTGTCCACTTCTGAAGTCCTTGGCACAGGAAAGACACAGACCTGTTGGAGCAGGCCCAGAAGAGTGCCACCAGAATTATCAGGGAGCTGAAGAACCTCTCCCAAGAAGACAAGCTGAGAGGGTTTGGGTTGTTCAGCCTGGAGAAGAGATGATTTCAGAGAGACCTTATAGCACTTTCCAATACCTAAAGGGGGCTGACCAGAGAGCTGAGGAGGGACTTTTCACAAGAGCATGCTGTGGTAGGACAAGGGGGAATGGAGGCAGATTTAGATTAGCAATTAGGACGAAATCACTGTGAGTATGGTGGGGCAGTGGAACAGGCTGCCCAGAGAGGTTGTGGATGCCTCATCCCTAGGGGTGTTCAAGTCCAGGTGAGATGGGGCTTTGAGCAACCTGGTCTAGTGGAATGTGTCCTTGTCCATGGTGGGGGGGTTGGAAGTAGATGGTCTTTAAGGGTCCCTTCCAACCCCTACTCAGCTTGGCTTGCTTTCTCCTGTCAATGAAGCTCTTTCTCCAAGTGAATGACACTCTCATATATAAGATTTCACCTTCTGGTACTGAAGTGGGACCTGATGAGACACTGGGCAGTGCATTGCGCATAGATTGCTCTTCATCTCTACTTATGCATGCACAGAGTCACAACCCCTTTGCTGAGGTCATCAAATATAGTTATATGTCATGGCTGTCTGGTTTTATGCTTTCAACTCCACGTCCCCACTTCAGTAAAGGACACATAGCACACAGGAACTCAGGGCTAGGAGCATTATTTGGTGCTCGTGTTTCTCCTTGAACATCAGTGACTATGTAGATATCAGACTTACCTTACCGAAGCTCCTGAAGGAAAAATAGCCCATTCTCTTTGTTTTTAAAGGAGAATAGTTTCAAGAGGATGATGGGAGTCATCAAATTAGCCTTCAACCTTGGGACTCAGCACAAAGGCTTGTCTGGTTGTCCAAAGCTGCTACCTGCTCTACAAACAACCTACTTCCAGTCAGAAATGTTCCTCAAGTTTTCCAATTGGTTTAATTTGGAGCAAGTCTGTTGCTTTAACTGCACTGAAAGAATTGAAGAAATACACCTCCTGCTCTAACTTGAAGACATGTCCTTTATTAGGGATAAGACACGTCACAAGATATAAGATTCTAATTTTTCCTTCCTCAGGTTTGGATATCTAATCAAACAGATCCAGCCATGGCTCTGGGATCTTGAGAGAAGATCTCCAGCAATCTCAGTCTAGAACAGGTGTCCAAGACAGAATGACCACCTCTTATTAGACACTAGATGATGATCAGATTCAGAATACATGCCCACTTTTCTTGACCAAGTTATTCTGCCTTTCTCTGCCCTAGTGAAAGGAGATATTTTGATCAAAGAAGAGCTTGGCATTTACAGCCTTTGCATTTGGGAGTCTTCCCAGTACAGTTAAAGATGTCATAGTTCATATCTCATAATGTTTCAGACCAGCATTATTTAGCCAGCAATAGCAGTTTTGATCAGAAACACCCATGCTCAAGAGCAAAGACAGAGAAACTTGGGCCACAGTGTTTTGTCTGAAGCCTGGGCTCACAATTTTATTCTTATCATTATCAAGTAGAGAAGCTGGAGGATGCAAAACTTAAATGTGTCAATCACATGAAGAGCACGGGAATGTGCGGGTGTGTATGTGGATACACACGCATAGCCAAGGAAATGTTGTTTGTATGGAAAACAGCACCAATATTCCTTAGGACTAAGTCTATGGTCCGTGTGGTGTTCTTACCATTCTGCCCTGTATTTCTGCATTGCAGATGTGCAAGTTATCTGTTGGCATTTCATTAGGCAGTGCCAGCTGACTGATACAACTTGGTCTACTTGTATTGAAAGGAACCAGATGGCTCCTACAAAATAACTTTAAAGATAAAGGTGACATTGGAAGATAAAAATATTTTGGTGACTGATGCAGCACAGGGCTGTTCTTAGAGTTACAATACTGCATCTTGTCAGAGTATATACATCAGCCTATTTTTGCTAATCTCAGAAAAAATTCCAGGTCACAGCTTTGAATGCCAATTGCATATAAAGCCTGTCACCATGCTCTGGTTCTCCTGAAACTTAGCAGGTGATCAAACCCCTACCAATTGGATAAATAGTTAGAGAATATGATATTGGTATTTAGTCCAGAAAGACACTTAGAGAGACACAGAACCAGCAAAGTAATTGACATCTTCAAGTAAAAACTACCATAGCTTTACTCAGCTTTCCTCTTAATATTCTCTAATTTCGTAAAAGTTTCTAAAGAAACCACTATCATATGTATCTAGCTCCAGTGAAATCAAAACATGCAAGGATTAAAAAATACTAAGTGCAATATATAGGCAAAGCAAGACATTCATAAAGAAGGAAAGAACAGAGGAAAGTAGGGGGGAAGAATGAAAAGAATTAGTATTCCAGAACATACAGCACTATTATTATGTATTCATTAACTCACAAAATAAGTTTGGATTCAGCAAGCTGTCACTTCGCATTCATATGGATGAAAAATAATTACATTTTAAAGCTTGTTTTGGCTTCTGGCTTTCATTTGGTTTTTTAAGCAATGGCAAAAATGAGAAATAGGATGATTATGTAAATATTCTAGACCACAATAGCTAACAAATATTCATTTCATCCTTGATTTTGTGCAGAAGGCTACTATGCGGGGAAGCTGTTCTTCAGTTTTTAGACTACTTGCTACAGGATATTGAAAATGCACATGCACTCAAAAGAAAACTTGACAAAACCATGAAAAAATATCCATCAAAGGCTTTTTAGATACAATGTCAACTCTTCTGACTCATGTGGTTATTTGTTCAAAAGTTGCAAGACACAGGGAGCATACTGCTGTCTTCTTGTTGCCTTCTCATCGGGCTTCTGCTACAGGCACTACCTGGGAGAAAACGGACCACTGGTCAAGGTCAGACATATTTTTGGAGCAGTTGGAGGAATGGCTGAGGCACTGTGTGTGCTTCCAGACTGAGGGATTAAGGAGCTCACTGCTAATGTTGAAACCAAGTATGCAACCTCTGTCTTCAGGAGAATAGCAAAACTTAACCCTCAGCTAACACCTAAACCCCAAAACCAGCAGAACTGTGTGGCTTCATAAAGTCTTCCAGTTCATCTTCACTAATGAACTTCATCTTCCAGGAAAACTTTATTTGCCCAGACTCAGTGATAGTTTGGCAAGGGTCTTTATCCACTTCCATAATTTCAGTAGCATCTTGATTCACAAGGTGGTTTTTATAGGAAAAAAAAGTTTTATTTAAAACACAGAGGATGGAAAAGCTTTATCCCTGATCCCTTTTGGACATTAAATTAAAAAAAAAATAGTGATATATATATATATCATGGACTGTTTCAACATCTGGCAACAATAGAAAGAGATGGACACAAGCAAAATTGTGCCCACTTTCTGCAGGCTGGGGAGAATTTACAGTAACATATACCCATTATACTGTTAACACAGTCAGCTTTGATTCATTGTAAACCTGCTCTACTTGACTGAAGAATTTGAAAACTATGAAGTCTTCAGGGTTATACAGAAACTGTAAATTATTTGCATCCTTACATCTTTCAATTGATTTTTGTGAAAACCAATAAAAAAATAAAATAAGAGAATACCTGTCTCATATGTTGCACTTATTTTGGGTTCCTTGAAATTGAAGATAGTGTCTGTTATAGGAAAGGGCTGTGCTTGGTAAGAAGGCTAGTGCTGGTCATTTGAAAATAAGAGTCTTCAAGAAAACTTCTTTGGGGATTTTTTTCTTGCTCCCCTTCTGCCCTGTTTCTATTCCAGGGACTTGTAATAAAAGTGTTGATGAAACCACCTTCCTGCAGTGGAAAGTGGGGCACTGCTGGGTTTTGTGGGAGCATGGACTCGCCAGGGCTGCTCCACTAGTGAATGATAGGTTGCTTCCCTCCCAGCTCTAGAGCAATGGGTTAGACATACCAGCACAGGGAGATTTGGGGTAGAGGCAGCACACTTCAGGTGATTAAATTAGTAGAAACATGATGATTATCAGACCATGATGATTGTGGACTTAGTAAGACAGTATGTCATGTGGTCTGTTTAAATGATGCTTTTTGGAACATCTCAGCCCTTGACTTGGAGCAATGCTGACGAGGTGGTACTTTGAAACAAATGGGAGCTCTTCTTGCTAGAAATAAACCTTTTTGGTTGCTTTTTGTGTGTGTATGTGTACATTTGTTTTTTAAGTGTGACCGGATTTTAAACACTAGGTGTCAGTCAGTCACCTCTCAAAGGCACGCTCTCAAGCTCCAGCACATTCATCTTTGGCAGCAAAAACTTTTAAAGAGACAATGTACAATAATGTACACATTAAATAATTACAATTGTGCCAAAGTCAGGTGAAGCAATTATTTCATCGGGTTTTTTTCATTTTAGACAGATCTCAGAGCCTGGAAATATAAAGAAAACCCTTTTGTAGAAAGAGCCTTGCTCACTCTAGCCTTGAATATTCTGTTGTGAGCATTCACACTGTCATGACAAAATACTTTTTAATCTGTTGTCTAATGTTACAGGTGATCAATAAATTCCTCTTTCTTTCACCCATTCTACTTCAGCTTCTGTACCATTTCTAAAAAACTTGTGTTTCAAAAGGAAGCACACTCATCCTGACCTGTAGAGGTTGCTCCCCACAGGGCATCATTGGCATCTACAAATTTATGCCTGCAGCAAAGCCGTTGTGACAGATAAGAGCTCTTTAAGAAAAATGCTTTAAAATGTTGCCAATAGTTTGAGTATTGCTCCTTTTGCCAGTTCTCCAAACATGAAATTTTCATAGTGTCACGCTGCAGCAAGACCCACTGGACTTAATAGATCAGGCCTCCAGGGCACCTCCACACTGAGAATCTCCAGTTTTGTGGATCTGGATTTTAGTGATCTGGTACCTCAAGAGATGCTGATAACAGACCTGTCTCTGTAGAATAATGATATACAAGAGGAATTTTGCTTAAGCACTATTGTGTGACTACAAACATACTGCCTTAGGACCCAAACTCATATGTCCTCACTCAGCTCCTAGCATGGATATCTAGGATAGTTCTGCTGTGTGACTTGTGCACAGGGCTTTCCCTTTGGATTGGACCTGTCCCAAATGCTCACAGCTCCACTAGATGTCAGGACACATATATCCTCTGGGTCATTTAAACAGTTTCTGTAATTTGACTTTGTAGGTATTCAGATTTCTTATTAATCTCTTCAGCTACAATTTGATTCAGTAATCTCAGTAGTCCTCCAAAAATCTATTACCTATTCTTGAAACACATTTACATGTCTTTCTTTCCTGGAATCATATATGTGTGTAATTTCAAATACTGAACTATTAAGACAATGCTACTGTGTAGCTTGAATGGAAACCTACTCTAGAGTGCATGAAGGATTGTATTTTACAATTATGATCTTTATTCTTTTACACATATATTTAAAATTACTGCATTTCTGCTGTGAGCCTCTGAGGAGGAATGTCTTTTATGATATGCTGACTCCATAATACACAATTTTCTTCACCCAACCTGTGATACTCCAGGTTGCTAGGCTTATACTGCTCTTGGCTGTCTGAACCTGGAGAACTAAAGGTTGCATTAGTGTAGCTCTCTCATGTGTCAGTCCACAGATTCAAGGACCACTGAGGGCATTACTCTAGAGAAGGCAGGTAACAACTTCCAGACTAAAAGAACAGAGCTGGATTTTTCAGCACTCTGTATTTTGTGAGAGAATGAATCCATGTGCAGGGCTCCCCCACAAGAGCTGTTGCCTTTCAATCCACTCTTCACTCATCCTGACTGAGCATAGGTCACGGCAGAAGGTGAGGAGAACCAGCCTCTTTGATGTCTTGATCATCACTGTTTGGGTCTTTTTTTATTTTTTATTTTATTTTATTTTATTTAGTTTGTTTGATCTCACATAATTTTTTTCCTGGTGATAGAAAGAAACAGCCACGAATGAGTTCCACATCTATGTGCCTCTCTTCCTATTGTGATTACTTTCTTATTTCCTTTACTTCAGGGTACTTTTGCAGCTGCACATCATCATGATGCCCACAACAGCCCCTCAAATCAATAAAATTAAACATGCTTGTATGACAACTTTCTACCAAGAGCTGTCCTGTGTGGAGTAACAAGCAAACACCTATACCCAGATTCATTTCACTTAAGTAAGGTGCATGTGTTAGAAAATCAGAACACCCCCACGTCCCATGGAGAAAGACAGACACCACCAAAGGATGGCTCATGCCACATGAGGATGCTTGTTTTCTTCTACTTTTCTCCCTGGATTTGCAAGACCTCCCTCTTGTTCCCAGTCTTACTGCAAGAGCTCTAGTTCAGCACATAAACTCAGTTGAAAATAAATAAGGGAAAAGCACTAGTTGTTATATCAAACAGCATAAATAGAAAGCATAGTTAAAGTGTAAAAAATGCAAAGATGGAGGAAACATTATAGTGATGAAGAAGGAAATGGCTCCCAGGTGCCCTCTGTCTTCAGACCTGTCTTCTTACCATATATACCCACCAGGTTTCCAGTTCTGTTATTTTTATAATTCTTTTGTGAACTTGCAAGTCTGATAACCATCACCAAAAATGTCCTCCTGAGTACTTAAAATGGTCATTTATGACTGTCTGAAGTCACTCCAGAAAAGTGGGTGAATTTTGAACTCATATTCTGCTTGAAGCCTGAGACCGACCGGGTGTCACAAAGGCTGTCTTTGCCTCACTTGGAACCAGAGCATGTGCTACTAAGCTGATTCAATCTATGAGATGCAGTCATAAGCAAAAATTACATCCTTGCAAATTATCATGTGGATCTTTTGTTCCAAAATGGCTATGCAAAGCTCAATTTGGTGTTTTAATGCTGAAGTAGAGCAAAAGAACTCTACCATAACAAAAAAAAACCCCTCTGCATTCTTTGCCAATGGGTCCCTTTCATGGCTATGAAGTTCAATGAATTGGACTGTCACAGAGTCTGCCCTATCCCTGGATGACTACTTTAATGTTTGTGAACACTGAATATTTATCATTATTTTACTTTCAGTCAACTGCAGCTGAATCTGGCAAGTAAGATTGAGGAAAAAGAGGTGACTAAGAGACATAGGTCTGTATACACACACAGCAGGATCAATCCAACTTCATTTACCTAACGAATCAGGCTCAAAGTTCTTGAAGACACACTACTATTCTGAAAAACAAAGTTATCAAAATACTAAACACGTGCTTATGACCTGTAAATAGGTTCGCTATATTTATTTAACTCAATTAAATCAGATTTATGCACACTAAGCATTCTTCAGCTAATGAGCTGATTGGTATGTTTCATACTTTATAGCTTTGAAGAGTAAATTTGACTTTTGTAATCAGTAAAGAATAAAATAATTCACTGATTTTTTTTTTTTTTTTTTTTTTTTTTACTCAGTATAAGGTCTTTCCTTAAGTGATGCTGAGTGAAAGGGCTCTCTGAAAAACAAAATCAATTGTTTTACAAGGCATCTAAAATCAGGAAATTGTCAAGGAAACCAAACGAGATAAACATGCTTGGAAATAACATGTTTTTTAAAACATCTGCTTTAAAAAGCATGTAACTCATTACTGTGGTTCCACACATCCTAAAGATGTGTTCAATTCTGTCACTAAAATATAATTTTTGCACTTGTGCTGAATGCAAATCAAACAATTATGAAATCTTCATGAGGGCACATCAATCTTGATATCAAGGAAAAAGATAGCAAAATTCTCACTGAGTGCATGGAATTTCTTTATTCCGTTGAAACACTGGGAAGTATGTATAATTCTTGCAGAAAGTCTGGCTGTTTAGCACAGCAAGGTAGAAAATGATACCAGAGTCCAGTCTCATCTACAGAAGGAGGGACAGGTAGGTGGCACCTGAGCATGACATCAGAATGAAGATATTTTTTTGGCTGAAAAAGCCAGTATAATTGTGTAAGCAGGAAGTATTTAGAAACAAATCTGAAGTTCTTGGAACAAATGATATTTAAGTAATGCAGAATCGTATAGTGGAAAAGATTAAAGTATATTTTGGTTATCTGGCTGGGGTTGGTTTTCTGGGGTTCTATTTTCTGTTTTGTTGCTTTCTTTTCCCTTTTTTTTTCCAAAGCCAGATGATATGTGATATAAAGCAGCAATTTGATTTGTTGAATCATAACACAAACATCCTGTCAAGATAAACTGATGGTCTATCTAATTTTTCTGATGTTTCTGTATGGGTATGCTTTATTTTCTTGTTTTGAAGAATTCTTGGAGTTACTGGGGTAAAAAACAGCAAACCAGAATATATTATCATAACATTGTAAAACTTCAGGGTGTAACAGTGGCTCAAAAACTGCCTTCAGGTTTGTTTGTCCAATCTAGAAGCATAAAATGCATCTAGAAATTGAAGACAACAGAAGTAAAAGATGTGAAGCAGCTCACACTGAGAAAGAGCTATGTGGCCTAGGATCCTTCGGCCTGGAACAGAATAAGTGGAAGGATGGTTATACTGGTTATAAACTAAACAAGTGGCTATAAACTAAGCAAATCAGATACTTCTCTTCCAACAACATGCATTGCTGATCATTAAAAACCTTTGCCAAGGAATGCTATGAATGTTGATGAGCATGGGTTCAAAAGGTGATTCAAAAACCTCATACAGTAAGCCTTAATTCATCAAGAACTGTCAAATACACTTCTGTGTCCCAACAAGCCACTGAGCTACTGTGCTGGTTTTGGCTGGGATAGATTTATTTTTCTTCTTAGCCAATCAGACAGGAGAAGGTTGCATGCTACATTTCTTACATCTTTCCTTTGGCTTTTCCAGGTATGCCAGGTGGAGAATCAGTTGGTTCAGCAGTGCCAGGTGTCCTCTGCACCTGAACTGGGACCTCAGCTTTGGCATGGAGTTTTCCAGACTGGATATGGAGGGGCTAAAGATCTGCCCTGTCTGCCTGGGGAAGAGTGGGTTTTTGGGAGACAAAGCCATGCTTTGCCTGGGAGGGAACAGAGAAGAGATTTGGAAAAGAGATCCAACCTCTTTTTGCTTGTACACCTCTTGTCAAGGGGAAGAAAATATACAGTCTTTGAAGTGTAGATAGGCTTACCACCTTTGATAGGAGCATGAGTAGGCGTGGCCTGTATCTTCTTCCTGGAACCTGTGCAATGAAAGGCTGTAGAAAGTTCCTAAAAATGGTGATCATTAAAATACAACCTGGCACAGTAATAATGCATAAAGAGGAGCCATCTGTGATTTTAGGCAGGGACACATAACCTTCTGTGGCCCTTTTTAATGGCCACACAGGCAGAGCTATTACTGCTGGGTTGTGGGTGCAGGCACATCACTGGCTGCAGCAGCTTCCATCTCTGCATGTGAATTCAGAGTTGTGTCACCCAGAACCAGTGGACACATTTCATCTTTTGACTCCTTCCTCTACCTTCTTCCTTTACCCTAGAAAAGTGCTGCCTGAGCATGAATGTGGTACAGACAGAATCCATTTTGTTCAAAACAAAAGTTTAAACTTGCTCAATGTGTTCTGCTTTCTCTGTTTTGCTGATTGATAAAGGAGATAATAAAATTGGAGATAAGAGAAAAAAAGAAAAAAGTTCTATCTTGATCTGTTTGGTTTTTTTCCCTGTAAGTAGTTTGTACTACATGTCACTAAACTTTGCTTCTTTCTTAATGTGACATTGATTTCAGCAGAAATTATTAGTTTCATTTCTTATTGTCCAGTTTATCATCCCTACTAATCTTAATGTATTCATCCCTAATTTATGGTTGTATTTCAGCACTGATTGTGAGCCTGACTGACAAGATGTTTGCTATCCATGGTGGCAGAGATGGGTTGCAGCCATCCACAGGTCTTGTAGCAGCACAAGGTGGGCTTCTTTAATCAGAAAAAAGAGTGATGAAAATATTGTCTTTTATAGTTTCATGGTTGATAATATGAAGGATGTTGAAAAAAACCAGAAAAATCCCACTTCACTGCCTTGCATCAAAAGCCACGATTTACACCAGGGTAAAGTGAGAAAAAAGCTGAAGCAAATCCATTATAGTATTGTTTTCCACTCATGCAGAAGTGCAGGGAATCAATGCCTGTGCTGAAACACACTGAGCATTCAGCCTGACCCTTCCTTATCTGTGAGCTTTGGTCCTCTTGTCACGTAAGTGAACCAAGAAAGCCTCTGCTCTGAAAGCCACTCCATTAAAGCAACATAAATGGGTTTATATGGGAGAGGGGCAGAGGTGCAGCAGAGGTGGGAAGCCTGTGCTTATTGCTTCTAAATCTCTTACAGATAGAATTTAGAAGTGCTTCTTAGTTGGCTTTAGGAGTGGTTTTAATTGGCAATGCAAGCTGATAGGCATTTGACATTCCAGCTTTTTGTGAGTGTGTGATCCCAGGAAGCCCTTTTTAGTTAGAATCTCCACAACTAGTTTTTATGTCTACTCCACATCACTGAAGCACCTCCTACAGTAAGGGACTGGGACTGGGCAAAGGGTTGGGTCAAACAGTATTTCCTTGCAGTTATCCATGGATTCATTAAATTCTCTGTAGCTGAATGGGCTTCAGAAAAGAAAATCATTGAATATAACTATGAAATATAATATATAATTATGAAACTATAAAATTATGAAAGATCTGTGTAGCATAGAAATTACTTTGCTTCCTTTTATGTGCACAGGGAATTCTGTCAGACCCAAACATCACAACAAAAGAGAAAATTTTCAGGAAAAGCAGATACAAATTTCCAGCCTGATTTTCCATACCAGTACCACATTTTAAACAGAAGTAAATAGAAAGTATAATATTGAAAAGATGTTCTTCAACAAAAGCAAAATCCTTCTTTCCAGCTCCAAAACATATGATCTTTCCATGAGCCCTCCCAGCCTCTACTTGCCCTTTGCAGATTTCCTTCTAAAAAATGCTAAGGGAAAAAAAAAGAAAAAAGACTTTAAATACATGTTCTTCCTCTTTGGATCTAATTTGATAAAAACCGCCACCCTCCATTTTCCATATGCCTGCTGGTCATGGCCATCAGAAAGTTAATATTGTTACCAGAAATGAGCTCAACTTAATTCAAAACATGTGTTTGCCTGCACAAGAGCATTTTAGAAAACTTTGCTTATATTTCCCCATCCTCAACTTTTCTATGGTTTGTTTGTTTGAAAACATTTTAAATTCAATTATATTTGCTACAATTCTGAGAAGGGCCCCTGCTTCCTTTTTAAAACAACTCACAGAGAAAATAAAATGGGAGCTATTGAGAAAAAAAACCCAAGCTGCTACTAGTGCAAAAGACTGTAGAGACTGGCTTTCTCCTTCCTTCTTTAAGCAGATTTACCCACTCAAGAACATTGTTTTGTGCTCATTTCCAGTTAATTTTGTACTGAAGGTTCTTCTCAGCAGTCACTAGACAATGCAGCTTGATCAGAGGATAACAAAGCAAGACAATTTCCAGGTTGGAAATTTCCAGGTGTCCCTCTCCAGCCCAAAAAAAAAGTGGCATTTGTGGAAAAATGGACAAAGACTCTATCTAGACACAGCAGTCTAAGATATCACCTTGTTTTGAGTATTTTTCCATCCTTGCTCTTCTAGATTCAGGCAATCTTCAGTGCAGTCAGTCATTAAAGGGCACGAGAACATTTTGTTATTATTTGTTCAGATAACAAAAGATGAACACCATGGATCTCATTCCTGGATGAAAAATTATTTTCCCTGAAGGCAGAGGATTGGCAGATCTCCAGAGAGATGAATGGCATCTCCATCTTCTTTACTGTAGGATCAGCTATGGAGTATATAAATAGTTCACTTGACTCATGCCTCCACACCTGAGCAGCTCTTCCCTCCAGGCCTGCTTTAAATCTTCAGTACTACCTAGAGCACAAATAACCTAAGAGTAACTGAACAAATACCTTCTGAAATTCAAGATTCTGATTCAGTTTTTCAGAACTACAGGCAAAGTGGGAGCTGAGGGAGTAGAAACTTATTTAGCTAGATGACGATGGGCAGCCATTTGTTCAGTGCAAGGGAGTATCAAACGTCCACTTATTGCCCTGCCTCCTTTGCCACTACAAAGCCTTCTGCAGTTGCAAAGAACCCAAACTCTCTCCCAGCCATTATATCCCATCCTGCTATGTTGGACTAAGATAATGGTAGGCAGGATAAAAAGCTCTCACAACATGTCCAGCACCATCTGTTGAGTATTGAGACAGAATCATTTTTAGGGGAACTCAAAACTTTGGATGGATATGACATGGGAGTCCTTAGAAAGTCTTGGGGTAGATGTGAGGACTTTATACTAGAAATTCACCTCTAATCAACATGAGAAAGAAAACAAAGGAACAAAATCTTATTAAATGACACACACATACACATTAAAAAATCATAATTACACCCATAGTCATAAAATACCAATCTTGAATACCAGTATAGACTTAAAATAATACATAGGATTACTATGTAATCCATTGTTCATGACAATGCAAGAAAAAAATATGTATTTTAATAAGTTCTAGTGCTGAATTTTCATCACAGTTTTAATCTTCTGAAAAAGTTGTATTTTGATACCATGGTCTGAAACAAAGGGAAACAGTTCAGGTTACAGTTAGTTGGGATTTCTCAGTTCAAAATGCAAACCAGAGGTAAGATGGAATGCATAAAGTAACTTTCCTTTCCAGTCTTATGGTCATAAATGTTTACATATATGGGTCCACCTGAGAACAGATGAAAGAAGTTGTAAAACACCACAAGACTGACATGAATCAACATAACTCTGCATCAGCCAATAGCATGTCAAACAGAAGTCTGGTTTTCAAAAACCTCATGACACTGAGACTTGTTTCACTAAAAATTTCAATTGTTGCTGGTCTATTACACTAAATTGTATTTTCTAGAAATATAGAACTAATTAAAATATGGCACGGATAAAAACAACACTAATCATAGCTCTTCAACAAGTGAGACAGATGTTTATGTGCTGTTCTTGCATATTTTTATGAAAGCAGCACTGCTGGGTAAACATAGATGCCTGAACTTCTCCAGCCAAAACCCAGTCTAGAAAAGCTGCCAAAGGCAAACTCAAACACTATATACTGTATATACACACTTACCAGAATGGCACTTTACAAGAGTTCAGAAAGTTTACCTGAAATCAGATCTTTTTGATTAGAAACATTTCTGTCTTTGTGAAACCACAACAATGCAAAGTACAAAAAAAAAAAATTCCTACAAGAGAAGTAAGAAAATGGCAGTTACCTATAAAAAAATATTTCTGTCATATTCCCATTTTTAACAGGAAGATTTTTATACTAAAAAGCATTTTTTAAGTCTATGTAGGACTATGTAGTGACAAAAAGTTTGTCAGGAAAGGCAAACTCACAGACATGGAAAAAAATCACGGAGAAGATTTTACACACTGAAACCTTTTATTAATTCGCAGTGGGCACAGGAATACTGAGGCTTCACAGAGGCTGCAAACAATTGCTCTGGGTTTAACATAAGTATGTTATCAGAATGCTGTAGTGAACAGACAGGAGGAAGTGATAAGGTCTTAAATCTTGCCACACAGAGAGGGAACTGATGTTAAATATGAACTTGAATGAATAAAATAGACTGACTCTTGGAAAAACAAAATAAATTATTAGCATTTTCTGAAACAATTGTAAGAGAGGGTGACTCCTTTGCATACAAATTAAATTAGAATTTAGGCTGATAAGGCCCACCATGTTTGCCTTGGAGGACAGGGGAAGGGAGATGAGGGGAAGGAGGAGAGGGGATGATAGGGAATTTTAGGAATTTGTTTTGGTTTGCTTTGTTTTGTTAAAAAGAGAGAACTAGATTGTTTCCACATCTTTGCAAGCCCACCAGTATTAAAAATATAATCATGCAACATGAATCTCTGGTGCTGAAATGCAGGAGTTTACGGCGTCAACACCAGGGGCCAAAAGCAGGACAGCTTAGGTGATATATTTCGGGCTTCTGCTGAGCTTTCCATGAGGGTTAAAGGATTGATCCCAAATCCATACACTTTTTTAGATATTCCAGGGACTTGGTTTTTCTCAACATATTCTCTTGGTTTTACAAAACACAAAAAATACAAACTTCCAATAGCTGAAATAATTCAACTATAATCTGGACCTCCAGACAATTTCCTAAATACTTGGTTTATCCTCATGGATTGGCACACACTGTCTTGCACATGCAAACATCTCAATTGAAAGGACCACCATATCCTCAGTGGGGAAAAAACAAATTTGTGATATTGGGTCTGGAAGAGATATTTTGCCAGTTCTGTGGTCTTCATCTGAGGGTTCTTTAAAGAGTACTAAATTATTGATTTTATCACTTAAAATAGATATAAATGCTTATAAAATATCTTGCTTGTAATTTGAAAAGGATGTGAAACACTCATCTAAAAAAATTATCTAGAAATAGGTTATGAAGTATAAAATAATTTTTTCTGAATTTTCTCTTTATATTGATATCTTTGTATTATCATAATCAACACCTAATTAGAATTGACATTATGCAAAAAAAAAACCACACCACCAGGAAATATTAAACACAAACTTTTGCTTTTCAAGCTGACAAATGCATATTATGGCTTCATTTGTAACAAATTCTATAAGAGAAGTGAGTTTTTAGATAGGCATGACATTTTGAGATTTTGAAACCACTGATGAATCTATCTGGATCAGCCAATGGCCAAAGCACTCAGAAAGACTCTGGATGATCCAAGAGTTATCATCACTCTCTGAGTGATGTTGTGGGGTTGTCTGACAGCACATCTCAGACTGGGCATAAAAATGGCAATTTAAGGATGCCAAGAATCCAAAGGTAAAAAGCATCAGACATTGCTCTGGCTAAAAATTTGGTTGTAGTGTTTTGGCTCTTCAGTCCTGCCTCTGCCAGGCAATATGTGGGACTGTTTAATCTGCCAGGGGTGCAACCACAGCTCAGCAGAAAATTAAAAGCTCTTCATGGATAACTCTGCTTCCGCAAGATTGGCATGAAAATTTGAGGGGTAGCAAGGTAATCGGAATGACCACTCATATGCTTAGCTAAGCATTGTCTCTAATTTTACTGAGCTTATTTATTTTCTAAATCACTTCTGGCCATAGGCTGGTATAAATGCAAGAAATTCATATAATGAAACTAAAATTTTATGTCTAGGAAAAATGCCAAGATTCATAACCATTCCCCCAGCTAAATTCTACTTTGCCTGATTTTCTGAATTAAGTGGTGGTAATTTTGTGCCTAATATGCATTCCTAGTTAACATGCTTGTCTCTATAAATTCTGTAATTGCTTATTTAAACAAGGCAACAGGCATATTACACATAATTGGTGTGCACAATTACCTCATTTGCATCAGCAGTCACTGTAATTTCATGTCACACTGATTATGCATGAAATCATGAGTATATTTTGGAAGACATTTGAAACCCAAATGCAAAACAGAGGCACAACATAAGCTTCTAAATCAATAATCCTTGTCTTTCACCTTTAAAAATGTTTTACTTCTGAGGTGCTATTCTGAATTCTTGTGCATTTACTTCTGTTCCTCTATTTATTTTTGCTTTTATTAGCTCACTGTCCTGTAATCAGGTCTGTAAACGATTGTTAATTATTCCCATGAATAATTCTTGCAGTCCTCCTTTGCCAGCTAAATGGTGCTTGTGTACTTCCATGTGTGTTCAAAGAAGCCTAACATTTTCAATAAGCAAAGGCTGCAGTGTTTTCATCCATGGCTACATTCTGCAGAGGAAGGTTTTCTCTAAACACAGTTGATGTTTTTGAGGACTATGTATTTGGCCCTCCCAACTACTGACATTCTTATTTCTATCTCTTGTAATAAAAATCATTTAAATCTGTTATTGCCATTATAATTTAACTTTTTCATTGAATGAAATCAGAACTTTGGAGAAATTAACATTTTAACACTTGAAAGCTTTACAGGTGGTGATGTAAATGCTTTAAAATTTAATATGTATAATTTTAAATAATGTTTTATGTGTGCATTTTGTTTGCTAATTGAATATTTTTTTTTGTTTGCTAATTGAATATATACAATGAAATGTTAAAAAAAGATTGAACCCCTTATTGATGGAATGAGTTCAAGAAAGCTATGCTTCATTTAATCTGAAATAAAGTACAGGACTAAAACAGAGCACCACAGTATTTAACAAGGTGAAATACAGATATCTGTGGCTTTGCTGTTGTTGCTTAACTGGGAGAGCTGGAGCTGATTCTGCTTTTTCAATGCCTGTGCCTGGCTGTATCACACTTGTCAGCTCAGCTCTGCATGAAATCAAATGTTCATTTTTAAAATTTATCTGCTTTTGAACTTTTCACTACTCAAGCATTCAAAGCCATCTTATTTCCCTATATTCCCCAGAGCATCCACACTTGAGATCCACAAAGTTTCTACTCATTAGTCCAACATCTTAAGCAGTGACAGCAGAGTATTAATTTAAGTAGATTATGTGTTCTCTTGAGGAGTTTATGGAGGACTTTATCCCCACACAGTTTATCCCTATTCTGACACTCGAAAATGTGTGTTCACATGACTTTGTCCTCCCATAGAAGAGGCTGAGTCTGAAGCCTGAGTGCAGAGCTGGAGCTGTCACCCAGGCAGCGCTGCTCCTGACCCCACACTGCCTGTGGTCTCAAGGACCACTGGACAGGGGTGGTGTCAGTGGACAGCACTGCCACCCTGAGACCTGGCACAGCCAGAAAGTCAGGACTCTTGTCAGCTAGTGCTTCAAATCTGGTCAAACCCAAGAAAAAATACCACTTCTGGGTCCAATTTGCGATGCTTACAGTATAAAGTCCATCATCTGAAGGCACTTGAACATAGACAGTGATTCCACCTGCTACAAGAGTTCTTTCACTTGCTGTGTGTATAATTTACAAATGTAAGCCAACACGTTTGGTTGTGTTCAACAGTCCCACATAACAAGAGGGAATGAGCCAGGAGGGCAGATTACCTTTCATATTAGAGTTTCAGGACAGAGGAGGGTACAGTATATGAGGGGTGTGCTGAAATCACTTTTGAAATCTGATTTCATTGGATCCAGAAATATGAACTATAAGTATCTGATTCATCCCAGGGTAAAATAACAAAACACATGAGCATGTTCATATGTCTACATAGCAATAATCTGTCATAGAATATGATTACACATGTATTTATGTATTTATTTATATAGAAGCTATACATACAGATACATACAGATGTGTGTGTGAGTGCACACACAGACACACATAATCAAGAACATAAAAACACAACAAAAGAACTCAGTCTCAGAATTGAGTTCAAGAAAGAACTCAGAAAGATCCAAGGATAACCAGCCCCTGAGCTGAAAGACAGAAACTGGGTGCAGAATGAAGCCCTCATAATCCAGCAGGAAATGGTCAGTAGGAATACAGCCCAAAGCCAGGGGGCACAGTTGGCTTGTCTTCCCTCTTCTGCTGTCTGCAAGACACAAATATAATTTTATTATGTGTGTTTGCAAATGAAAAACTGGCTTGACCTTGATACAATGTGGAAAGACAGGTGTGCAGTTCAGGATGCCTTAAAAGATCCTATTTTTAACATATAAGATACAATTTCTTGGGCACATTATAAAAAGTAGTCATTTCATGTTTCTTTTGTGAATATTAGAACACCTCACTTTTGATATTTTAGTTAATTTATATCAAACCTGGCAAATTTTCAGTAGTTCTCATTTATTAAAGCCCCACTGAGACCCATCAGAGTCCAAACCTGCTAGCATTTATCTCGCCAGATGCTGGAGGCTTTCCCAGCTATTTTTCATCATTGGAAGACGTGCTTTCCCTTGATCCCCCCAGCAATGACAGCTCTCACACCAGCCTGCTGCTACAGAAGAAGCTCTGCTCCTTCCTGGACAGCCTCAAGCAAAGCTTCAGAGAGCTGGGCACTTGCTGGGGTGCCTCGACTGATTGTTTTAGGAATCACAGCAAGTTTCATGAAAAGTACTTGCTGTTCCCTTCACAAAACACAGGGTCAGTTAAAGTGGAAATGTGCCTGTTCTAGAGGGCACATTCAAAATAGTTGATGCTAAAATAATTGGGTGAAGAAGTGAAGCAAATAAACAGTATGATCTTAGAGCAAGAACAAAACTTGTTTCTCTTTTCAGATGACATGTCGTAGGTGTCTCCTTGGTCTGCAAGGTCAGGGATCTCTGCTCCCTGCTTGCTGCTCAGTGCAGATAACAATATTCAGAGCAAACTCGTTCTAGAAAAACTTTAACAGCTAATCTGTAGCTCTTCTAAGGGTTCTCCAGAGTTTTAGTACCATTAAAAAGCCCTTCCCAGGCCTTATACTCTGGCAAAACCTATTAGCCTTCAAAACCCTGGAAAATTAAGGACTTCTGCCACCTGTGGCAAATGCTTCTTGTGCAGCACATTGCGCTGTTTGCACAAAAGGATCTGTTTATATTTCCTTTATTCAATCAGGGGTACAAATCCTGCTGTGACTGAGGTGTATTTTTTTTCCTGAGAGTAACATCAGCATAAGGAGATTCTGTTCTCTGCATATTTCTCCTTCATGGTTCCTTGCCCTCATATTCTGATTCCTGCACTGCCCTGTGACTGGTCTGAAATATTTGCTGATTTTAATCTTAATTAAATTAATTCAACACCTGATTTCAAGATCAAGGGAACACTGTTCAAAATATCTTTGATTTTATCATATTTTGTGCAAGAATTAAACTCAAGAGCACTAAAATATATTTAAACAGTAATTGCAGTCTGGAATATTTTTAGGACAGTGCTAACAACTGTGGTGGAATGTGGGGGTTTTCAGCAGTAGAAAGTTCGTGAGAGATTTAATCTATTATGAAAATGAGAATTAACTGTTCAGTGTATCACAGGTTCACAGGGCTTAGTTCCAAATGGCAGCAATGAAGATCTTTCTTTGATTGAATTTAGGCATGTTAGAGGTGAAAAGTGATGATCCTCAGTCAAAGCCCATGTGAGACAAGAATTGTAATGATATGAGAAAACAAATAAAAATTCTCAGTAAAACACCAAGAGAGATCAGGTCCAGTTCAAAAATTAAAATCTTATGTTTCCAAAATTCCTTGCTCAGTAGTTTTGAAAAGAATGGAATTTTTAGTATGCTGTAATTTTTGGGCAGCTTTTTCTTATCTATAAAAAAGAAATATAGAAGTCAATGCAATGAACTGGCTGAGGAATGAAATGAATGTGGTACCTGTGTCTTTCAAAACAAATACCTGAGGCAAGAATTTAAATGCTTTTCATAGATAAGAATCTGCAGTCATCTCAGCACATCCTGAGATTATTTACTACTCAATCTAGCATCATTTCACACTGTTATGTTCTTTAAAAAAAAGAAAAATGTTCCAGATTCTAAAAGATTTTGCTATTAAGTTGAGAAGAGACATTAAGTGTGGAAAGCATTTAGCCTGTGTCTACACATCCTTCACCTGGCAAGCTTCTGAAATACCAACATATCTGCAATGAGTAAAATCTGGTGGTGTTTGGCTTTTTCAAGGCTATGTCAGTGTATGTTGAAATTAACATCTTACATTGGTTTGCTGGTGCTGTATCTTGAATGACTTCAGTCATACAAGAGGCTGCAGGAACAGCCTGTCACGTGTCCCTTTCCAATGAATATCCCAAACAGTTGCAAACAGCTAAATAGTTTTTCTTCAGTAATCTGACTTACAATGTCAAATTTGGCACTCAATAGCAGAAAAATCCAACAGCATTTACCCATAATATATGAAAGTAACTGCATTCATAAGAAACTAAAAGTACTGTGGAAAAAATCATTCTTAATGCCCTTATCTTACTTTCGGTATCTCCTATATAACTGCATGTGCAGACGCTTCTCCGGAAGAGCTCTTAAACTGAATCCTTATCTCCCCCCCATCATTGTCTGCAGCAGTTGGGGGAGGAGGGGGAAGGAAGCCAGCTGGAAATCCCAGGGTGCATTTCATGGAGTTTCCTGACCATTTGGGACTCAGCAGTATGTGCAGGAGCCTTCAACACCTTCAGAGGATATAAGCACGAAATCAGTTCCTGTCTGGTGGCCCATCTTCTTTATGCCCTAGAGATGGTGTACCTGTTACAGGCAAAACCCTTTTGCCCATCACCTGCTTTCCTTGCAGTCTTATCCCTCTCATCTCACACTTGGGGACAGTATCTATTCTCTACAAAACCAGAAGCAAATCAAGACCAAATCTTGTTCTTTTCCTCCCACACCATTTCTAACATCATAGCTTCCACTGGAGTCAAGTTTCATGTGAGCTTGCTACATGAGAACAGAATGCCACCATGGACTCCAGGAGGTGAAAAGGTGACAGTGGTAGTCACGAATCTCTGCAACAGATAGGTCAGTGCATGGTGTGTGGGATACAAAAGTTTATTTTCAGGAACAATGCTATTTCTCTCATGATTTGAAAGACAGGCCAGGATTTCCACAGCACAGCCCCAGTTGGTAAGTAACTTCTGGGAGAGGCTATGATTCCATTTAGAAGTGGTTATTTAACCATCAGACCTTCTCCAGTCATGCTGTGATTTCTAAGAGGTGTTTCACCAACTTGCTTTGCATGTTTTGTTGGATGTATTCCAAAGAGTTCAAACTCAGTAAGATTAAGTAATGCCCAGACATATTCCTGATGTGTTCTCCTGCCCACTGCACTCAGCAAATGAGGGCTCATGGAGAAATGAGGCACACAGGATGAAGTAGCTTTATGGTGGGAAAAGGAAAGATTACTGGTTTTATACTGCCTCCATTACTTGTTCTTTCTTTTTAGCAATGGAAACACCAGTGACTAGTTTGAAGTCTCTTGTTGTCTCCTGTTTTACTTTTTATGTAAGTGTGGGCAAAGTACCTAGATAGAAGGATGCACTTTAGTAAAATATGTTTTCTTCCAGAAATGCATTACAAAATTACTATTTAGGTTTTGTCTTCTCCCATGTAATCCACCATCATTTCCTACCTATAACATCTTATATATTATTTAATAACTCAGACCTTTTTCCCTTATATATGTTAACTATCAGCTCCCATCGCATCCCTCTCAACTTCTTCACCATTTTAGAGAATGTGAATAAAGGCCCTCACCTGCAAAGCAATTATTTCAGTATGACAGGAGCCCCACCTTTTACCAGGAAAGACCAAGGGTAGATGTGTTGGGTGTTTTGAAAAGGAATGTGCCAAAGGATTGGAAATGTCAAAATTAGGTCAAAATACACATGGCAGATGGAAACAGCAGACTTCTTCAAAGAAGAGTAACTGAAACTCACAGAAATTATATTTGGCCTCTAATCTTTCCTGACATTACAGGACTGTAATACTGCAATTATGTAATTACATAGTCTTATTCACTGTTAATACATGTTAATGCATACTAAATCATGAGAATCCTAACCTTACATAGTCTTAAGGATTACATAATCAAAAAAATTTAATCGTAAATTTACTTGTACACAACTACTCTGTCTTCTACAGATTGTTTTATAGAATGTATTGCAAAATTTACTTTGGCCATTTTGACTTTTAATTGAAGGATCCTACATGTGACATTGACATAAATAGATGGGAAAAGAGAAAGAGAATAGAAGTGTAAACGACTGTCAGGTTTCCATTTGATACAAAATACTCCCAAAATTGAGGATGCATTCCTGAATTTATAATTTCATTATTTTCTTCCCCAGAAAATAAAAGCACAACTTAAAGAAAAAAAAAATGTATTACTTGTTATAAATATTTTTAAGGATATGTACAACAAAGATAAAATTCAACAAAGCAATGTAGTAAAAAATGGAACATGCACCATTAACTGGAATAATGAGAGACTTTTTCTAAATGAAACAAGTTATCCCATCTAATAAACAAATTATTGTATACTATCCATTAATTTTTTTCAATTACATTTCAGTGCTATATAACTTCAACTATTCAATTAGTTTTGTAGATGTTCTTGGTTGTTTCTGATTTTAAAAAAAAAATGCTTAACTCTGGCCAACAGATTTCTGATTTTTTTTTTTTTTAATTTCAGAGTTGACATTCAGAAATATTTCTTTACTGAGAGGGAAGTCAAACACTTAACAGACTCTTCCTACAAAGATGTGGTCAATGCCCCAAGCCTGTCAGTGTTTAAGAGGCATTTGGACAATGCCTTAAATACCAGGCTTTAATTTCTGGTGGGCCCTGAAATGGTCAGGCAGTTAAACTCGATGGTCATTCTAACTACGTAGGTGCCTTCCAACTAAAATATTCTATTCTATTCTATTCTATTCTATTCTATTCTAGTCTAGTCTAGTCTAGTCTACTCTAGTCTAGTCTATTCTATTCTATTTTTTAAAGACTACTTTTTTTTAGTTGTTGATGGAACATTTATATTGATACATTTTTTCATGCTTATTCTTTTAGGTAAGGACTTGAGATTTATGTGGGAGCAGTTAATGTCAGTACCAGACATTAACAAAGAGAACTTCCATTGTGTAGACAAAGGCCCTGCACAGCACGAGATTCATTCAGCAGCAGGTCTTTCTTACTTAGCCCTTCTTTTAGTGTTTATGCACTTGTGGATCTTTTCTTGTTGACTTTCACAACCCTTAACAGATTCAACTCCATGCTGGCCTTGATTTCTCTAACCCTGTCCCTGAAAGTTCAACCAGATTCCACCTCTTTTGTGTAGAATCCATTTCATGTCTGATTTTAGGTAGGAGCTCCTTGCTCATCCATGCAGTCCACCTGCCACCTTCTCTTGGTTTTTTCCCCTCACTTCTTTCCTGTCATTCATAAAAGAGACCAGGAAAGGCCAAGCCATGATGATACAAGCAAGGACAGACCACCACGTGGCACTTTTTACAGTGATTGTATAAGAGTGCGAATTTTTAAAATTCCAGGAACACTTGAAGATTGCTCCCCATGGCTTTTCCCATGGGTAGAAGATGAGTCCAAAGTGTGCAGTAGAGATATTTACACATGCACTTTGCAGCATATTAAGACAGGGAATCAGGTTCTCCTGTCACAACAATGGGCTGCACTGTCTCACGTTGGCTCAAAGCACACTGAAATCACATCCTGTTAATGCTAAAAATTAAAAGGGGTCATTTCTGCAAAAATATATACTTTTGCTGTTTTTCAGGGCTTGGGGGCTGTGAGCAAGGCCATGAATAAGTAAGTAAAAATAAATGAAAATTACTCACAGGCTATTGATTGCTTTGGCTCTAAGTGATGAAAAAACTAAACTGGGACAATTTTCTTTGCTGAACGATGTGGTGATCCAAGACCCATTTAACAACACCAATGACATTACAGAAAGGGGAATAAAAAGAGAGGAAGGAAACTGATGAAAGTTAGCAAGGGTGCTGGAAGTTGCAGCTGGCAAGTACAGCCACCCAAGAGCTGCTGCTGTGGGTAGATGAGCTGGCAGAGGGCCAAGATCTGTTTGTACAGTTTGATCCAAAACGAAAAATGAAGTTGAAAGGGCTTCTTTTAATTTGCTTGCATTACTTGCCTTGCTCTCATCCTCTGTGTGTCTTGATAAGAATTTTCTCTTCCAGCAGTTGCATCAGAAGCCCTGTCTGCTACTTTTCATCTCACCTTCACCATTTGCTTTCCCTATTCCTGCATGAAGTTGCAGGATGAATCTTGTTTTCTCAGGTCAAACAATCCAACACTGCACTGTGTGTGAGCCCTGAAGAGGGGCCACAATGTGAAAATGCTCTGTCCTCGTCCTCTTGAGAGCAATGACCCAGAGGACATGGGCAAGTTAATCAAGCACACTCCTGCAGGCAGGCAGAAAAAGTCCTCCAGAGGAACAGATCTTATGGAATCACTCACAGCTGCTCAGTTCATGGACTAGGGTCATGAAAAAAAAATGAAATCAGGTAATCAGGGCTGGCTTCCAGTAAACAGAACACAAGGTATGTGGTTGGGCCAGTATCTGCCAGCATGGGAGGGAGGTGGGAGGTGCCAAAGCCCTACATCCCTCTAGTGCCAAATCTGATATTTCTCTCAGCAGTAGCAAAAATAGCTCAAGAGTTCACCAGCTTAATACAAGCAGTTTGTTTGACCTAGATGTCATTTTTATTCCCCAGGTCCTCAGACCTAGGTTTGGGTTCCAAAGTAGTAAAAACAGAGATTTTGTTTGACTCATTTTTGTTTGACCTCAGCATACGAAAAAGAAGACAAGACTGGTGGGAGGGATAATTACTTGTGGTACCAACATACATGGTGTAAGGAAAAGGTGAGTGAAAATGTGGTGTTGTTGGTTGAGAATTAGACCTTGTTTGAGATGCAGTGTCTCAAAATCAAAATAATTATAATCCAGAAAGTATTTTAGATATCTTTCCTTTGCTGTCTTCCTCTATCCCTTCCCTCCTAACAATGAACTACCATAGGAGCTCTGAAGTCCAGTGTATTTTACCTGTGTGAAAAGCAGAAAGGGACAAATTTGGCTCCATCACACTCACATGTTCTCTAAGGACAGATAAGACTCATTTTGTGGAAGAAAAATGTGGTTTTAACCCAAAGGGCGGCATGTGGGGGTTGCCATGTCCTGAGGAACCAGAGGATTTTGTACCTTTGACTTTGTTTATCTCACTGACTTTTGCAATGCTAACTGTGGAAACCGTGAGTGATATTAACTTTCCATTAACTATCACCTACGACCTAGTTTAGTATTTTACGTTTGTGTTGCTTGTTACTTTAGTTCCAGGAATTAATGACTCCCTGGAGGAACTTGATCAAAGCAGGGACCAGACAGTTAACATAATACTGTATGTATGTCAGAGAGTTGTGCTGGGGTTTCCAAGAATTACTGAGATTTTAATGGGTATTTTTGGGACACACAGACTTTGATGATGTGACTAAGCTGAAAAAGGTCTCATTGGATAAACAGTTTTGTTGGGACTGTGAACATTTTAGGTAGGGATCTAGGAGGAATGAAAACAAGCCTAAAAAATATCATGGCAGCACTTCTGGGTGTATTCCCAGCCATCCATATGTAGTAGCAGAGATGCTCCTACTCTTGAGAAATTTGCAGCAAAATGTAGTTGAGGAGTATCAGGCAGCATGGTCTGTGTGTCCAGGGCACTTCACATGCACTATGACTGACTTGATCATCTGCCAAGAGAACCCCTGTGTGAGAAGAAGGTTACTGTGCATTTTCTGATGCCTCATCAATGTCTCTCAGTTTCTGAAGGGATGGTGCCAAGCTGGAGCCAGGCTGTTCTTGGGATGACAAGCAATAGGACAAGAGGCAATGGGCAGAAACTGATGCACAGAAAATTTCCGCCTGAATATGAGGAAGAGCTTTACTGTGCATGTGACTGCACGCTGGAACAGATGGTCCAGAGAGGGTGCTGAGTCCCTCTCACTAGAGATACTCAAGAACCACCTGACCACAATCCTGTGCCATGTGCACTGGAATGAGCCTGCCTGAGCAGTGAGACTGGAACAGATGACTGACCCACTGCAGTCCCTTCCAACCTTGCCTGTTCTGTGCCTCTGTGATTGATTCTGTGATTCTGTGTGGTCACACCTCTGCACAGCTGCCTTGTCCTGATTTGCATCAGGTCTGTGGTCTCCTCTGATTGATACAGCTGTGAGAAGACACAGCTGGGAAAAGAGACACATATTCTGATATTTTTTTTCATTGTATGAAGAAGGTCCTGCACTTCTGATTTGTTTGTAGCTATAGATAAGCCATTTTTTATTTCCTGTTGTCACTTCCTCCACTTCCCTCCAGCATCTGGTATAAAGTGATCAAATAGTAAATCCAGAGATTATGATTACTCATTTCTTCACAGTCTGTTGTGTCATTCCAACCATGAGACCCATCTTTCAAGCATATTCAATGATCTTCATACTAGGCAACATGGTGGCTTCTCAGTCACAGTCATCTGGTAAGTTGAAATCCCCATATATTTATTTAGAAATTGATATATCAGCTAGCAATGTTTCTGTGTATATTTTACCTCATGTGTTACAATATTCAGTGCTTTTTCTGATTAGAAGATTGAACCAAAAAAAAATTAATATCCAGCAGAAATAAAAGTGGTCTTCTAAAAACAGATTTCTATGAAAGTTTTCTAACAGAGTAGATTGCAGCCAAAAAAGACTAGCCTTCAATGAACAAAGAAGGATTAAACACATTCAAGGTAAGACTTCTGCACTTAGTACTCTGAAAGAATGAACACTATGGGAAAAGATCAGCAATACTTTGCTCCTGAGAAAGCATCAAGATAAAAATACTATTACACAGCAAAATTATTAAAGACCAGTTGTTTGGCTGCCTAAGAACATCTCTGTCTTAGGTATTTGTCTGCAATGCCATTACTTATAGCTTGCCAAAGACAAATGCATTATTACAGAAATCAAACGTAAAGCTCAACACCTACATCAAAAATCTAATCCTCACTCTAGTTAATTTCCCACAAGTTCCCTGTCATTCATTTTATAATGAAAAATAAATTCTTTAAAGTTATGATCTCATGCTATCAACCTATAAGTTACCTATATGTTCTGCCATACATATGGTAAATACCATTTTTGGCAATGCTACACCACCTGATTCCCCAGAGTTAATTGTCCCTGTGAGTCACTGGCTGTCCTGTGAGGGAAGGTGACTTCTCTGCCCTGAGATGACAATCACCTATAGCCATGCAGTGGTGATGACATGCCTTTTTGGAACAAAATTTGAAAATTAGAGCTGTGGTGCCTATTTTATGCAGTGTTGTGATGCCTGGCAATGGTCAGCAATCTTCTGGGAAAAACCCCAAAGCACTCAATTGGGTAGATTCTAAGAATTATGCTATAAGAATTATACCTTGTCTCAAAATGTCTATAAAAAACTTTCACTTGCTGGCTTTTTCCTCTTCTTGAAAAGATGTTTGCTATTCATTCTCTGCCCTATGTGTTCAATTCAGCAGCCTTGTATACAAATGGCACTTTCGCCTGCATTTGCTCCTATCAAAAAAACAAAACTGTCCTTCAGCAACATTAAGGGTAACTAAAGACTATAAGTTCAGATCTGGGTCTTGTTCTCCAGTAGTTTCTGTACAGTGTACTGCAATATGTGGAAGTTCAACATGTGGTTACTTATCAGGTTTCATCAGTGTAAGGAAATCAAAAGTGGTTTTTCTTCTTTGTTATGCATCAATGAGGTTGCAACTGTTCCAGTACATACATGTTTCATTCTGTTATCTTTGAAGATTGATATTCTGCCTCTCCCTTTCTTTTTTTAAATTTGTTCCGTGACATTTAGCCTTTTTGCGTGTTCCCTTTTAGTAGCATCTTTTCTCAGTGATAAACTTTGACAAATAGAAAGGAGATGGAATGTAATTGCTCATATTCTTTCTCACGGTTATATTTGCATAATTTTTTGCTCAAGCAAATGTTGGGGTTTTTTTTCCCTACAGAACTACTTTCTCCACACACTATAGTGGTATTTTCCACACTTCTCTGTCCTGAGAAGGACTAGGTGGCCAGCAGGGCCTGTGATGTTCAAGTCTTGTGCGGCACTTTACCAGTCCCTGTCTGGTTTTATGGAAGGTGTAGACTTGGATAATTCTCTGTGAAGCGCTTGCTCCAGGGCACTGGTATGTATCCTGCAGCACTGCAGCATGCTGCATACCTAGGTAGACCAGCAGGTCATCTTCAGACAGAAAGTTCTGCCACCTCTTTTAGCCCCTATTCATAACATTTTTGACCTTTTCATCTATCCATTATTATAACAGAAAGAATAATTATGAATGTGTTGTTGTGGTGTGTTGTATGCCTCCAGGATCACAATTAGAAGAAGGTTTTAAATATTTACAATTACTGTGGGAGAGCTGACATATCAGCTAGGAATGATCTATGATGTCACAGCTGAATTAAAACAAATTCCATCATAAATTAAGGGAGAGAAATGGTCTTCTCTATTCTCTTTCTCTTTCCACTAACAGAAGATACAAATGATTCTGCCTGCAGAAGTATAGGTGTATAATTGCTTAAAACCAGATACCTTTTCAGTTAATGACAAGGGAAACATCATCAAAAAGAAAAAATATATTTGAGATAAACTGTATATATCCTCAGAGGACTTGATGCCAATTTAAGCTAAACTTTAAAGAAACTCAGTTAGGTTATGCATGCCTTCATGCTGAAATTTAAATTATGCAAAATATACATGTTATAATTTGAAAAGATACATGCAAATACCTACTGCATATTTACAAAAAGCACAACTCATACTACATTCAAAAAGGCTTCACAACTCATGAAATTAGGAAGCACAGAAGAAAATTTCTCTGACTAGAGCTCTGAAAACAAAGTCTTTAATGATAAAAGATTGGTAAGATTCTGTCCTACATACCTACTTAATTATGTCGACACTGATTTCTTATGAATTTTTTTTAAATTGGAGTACAAGAAAGAATATGTATATATCATCAGATGGTTTACTATAATCTGTATTCCATTTCAATTAACTTTCTATTTCTTGTTAAAGAATTTAATAATGTATTTCCTTCCTTTTTAGTACACAAATAACTGCAGTTGTTGGAGTTTATACTTTTATTTTCAAATCCCAGGATTTTAATTCATTATATGTAGGGATATTTTGCAGAAAAAAAGTTCTGATTTAGATATATTTATTTATGTTGTTAAGTTGATACAATCTGACCAATCCTGCTGAAGTCAACTATTCAGAGTTAGGTCCATGAATAAATCACTGCAGGACTGGAGTCAAACTGATATTCTTTGCCATACAATAAATGTTCATCGCCAAACCTAAGATTTAGTCTTCACCTCTGAATTGCAGCCTCTAATAAGTAGTGCAGAGTAATAATATATTTGAAAAGATAGAGAGTAAAGAGTGTTGTTTAAGGTTCAGAATTAATTGGTGCCTTCCAACAGGCTAGTCAGTGTCCACTTTGTACTGCGTGGAAATGCCATGGGATTCCTCTGGTTGCCTTACTAGTATCCATCTCTAGAGCAGTCATACCTCAAATAACCCACTGAGAGTTTGGAGAGATCAAATTCCCTCTTGGAAGAATGCTATGGGATACAGGGCTTTAATGCTGGTGTCCTTTTCACATTGGTATTGAGGGAAAATGTGGCACCCTGAAAAAGGATTCCAGCAATTGACCTGCACAGACATGGAAGGGTGGCTTACAACTTTACCAGGTCTTTACTTCTCTGCTGGCAGGTTGTAGGATATATAGTCACAGGTTCAAGGAGATTCTATTCAAGCATAGATCACCTATTTAAGAGGCAAAATCAGTCTAAATTTTGTCACCACATTAATTGTCAGATGTGTAAAAAAAATTGGATGAGCAAGTTCTGTGTGCTCCCTCTCACAATTAATTAACCAGTGCTATCCCTCTTAATTCTAACAATTTCCCCAGAAAAAATAATTTGCAAAGAAAAAGAAAAAAAAGTAATTTATACTGTCCAATACGATAAAATGAATTTAGAAAGAATAAACATTATAATATTCAAAACTCATAGCATTGCAGTTTTTTCCTTTTTGAGCTATTTAAAACAAACTTTTCCTCTCCTTGCCTCTGTTACAGTGTTCTGTACTTATGTATTACAGTGTTCTGTATTTTTCATCCTTTTCCCTCTTCCTTCTTTTGTTCTGTACCTGCACAGCCCTTGTGACCAAATTGACTGAGCACCTCAGATCAACTGTGATGGAAAGAGACTTTCTATAAGGGGCATGTAGTGACAGGACAAGGGGTGATGGCCCTAAAATGAAAGAGTCTGGATTTAGATTAGATGTTAGAAAACATTCTTTACTGTAAGCGTTGTGAGGCACTGGAACAGGTTGCCCAGAGAAGCTGTGGGTGCCCCATCCCTGGAATTGTTCAAGGCCAGGTTGGATGGAGCTTTGAGCAGCCTGGTCTAGTGGAAGATTCAAAAACACACCCTACAAAGAACATTATGCTTTCTGTCGTTCTGTCCAAATATTGTACACATAGAAAGAGCATTGGAAATTAATTTTGAAATTAATTACTCTTGAAAATATGTAATTAAGAAAGTACTCTTCCTGTTCTTATTTTCATAATTGAAGCATGATCATTAGCAGTTCTTTCTCAAAGTGAAAATACAGGCAATCAGACTAATTATCTAAAAGTAGAAAGTATATATTTTGTAACTTCTAAGGGGAATGGAAAAGATTCATTATATAGTCATAAAAATTATCTCAGGACAGTTCAATATTCTCCATTCTAACATGTATAGGCTTTTTCATTATGTCAATTTTATTTAAGGATGGAGAACATGAACTTAATACACATTAAATATACATTAAACTAGTTTTATAGAAAATCTAAGTCCAAAAATTAAAGGATTTCAGTTGCACAATATATTTCACAGCACAACCATGCTAAAGTAGTCCATAAAAATTAAAATGTGTTAGTGCACTCACAGACCAAGAATCCACTGTTAGGCACTTTGCCTGCATATTCCTTAGTGGCTTTAGCAAAAGACAAGATAATCTCTCAGAGCTACAGAAGGGAATTACAAAGAGCTTGAAGTCTTATGAAAAATGATCTGTGTAGGTACTTTGTTGTAACAGAGGTAGAACTGGCTGGATAAACTCCACTTTATTACACCTTTTAAGGTTTTTCACTTCTGGTTTTGCCCCAGCATGTAACAAGATTTTCTCTTTGAGAAAACAAAACAAAACAAGCTTGCAGGCAGTAGGTAGGAGATGGAGGAGGTAGTTTCAAGTCCTTTTCTTGAATAAGAGCAGAATCGTTTTTCCACAGCTCAAGGAGTCACATAGCAGCAAACTGAAGGTACATCTACCCAGTATGTCCTGGATTTTTGTCATAACTGTCTTGAATGGTTATTTTACAACATAAATAAACCTCCACAAAAATGTTATAACTCCAATTAGAGTAGTCATAAAGCACCTAGACACAGATATAGGCATGAAAATAGGCAAAATGCTTACTTGAACCCATGTCTCACGTTCTTCGTGTTGATTACAAAGCAAAAGATAGCAAACATGAGAATAGTTATTCTTGATTACCATGAAATAATCAGAATGACTGGATATGATGAAAAGCCCATAAGAAATATTTTAAAATTTTAAACCCCTTCAAAAGTCCAGAGGAGCATAAAATGTATGCAGCAATCAAAGCTAAAATACTGTACTTCCTTTTAGACAGGAATATTCCAGCAAATAATTTTAGTGGTAGACATTCACAGCTGGAGAGAGAAGTCTGAAAATTTTACCTTCAAGTGGTTTCTTGATGATACATTTTCTTCCCCTTTATTCACTCAAGTAAACACAATTTCACATCTTATAGAATGCAAAATAAATCATATTTGAATAGAATGGATTTCTAATCCTTCTGCCTTCTTAATTTCTCAATTTCTTCAATGTCATGTTTATCTTCAGTGTCTGATTGTGGAATCCTGTGTCCCTAGCAAGAAGAGTAACAAGGAGATGATCGGAGAGGAAATAACATCTGCGTGCAGTCAGGGGACATTAAATGATGGTGCTTGTATTTAAGGTGGAATGGGCCAAAGATCAAACATGCAATACATCTACTTGTGCTGATCTGCTCTGTGTTCCTGTGGCTCTGCTTTTCTGGTGTTAGTTCCTGGTTTCTTGCAGCAAACATCTGACAGTTTACACAGATGTTCCCTACAGGGTTAGTTCCCAGTTTTCTTCAGCGGGTACTTTGGGGAAAGTTGTCCTCAAGGTGTACCCGTCATGCAGTGCAGGAACGTGGCCCAGTGAACTCTTTTTAGCCCCAGGACCAAGTCTCTCTCCCATGTCTCTGTGCATGCCTCCATTTCATTATTTTGAAATTCTAATTTCAACCTCTCTAAGTTATTTTACTCTATTTCCTTGTATTATGGATGTTCTTATGTCTTCTTATTTTATGTTCATCTGAGCCTATTGCATACACATCTTAGAAATACTGATTGCCTACAAGGTTAAGGGACACTTTTCATACTCGCTCCTGAAATCATAACATCCATAAATGTCCTGAGCAGGTGGGAAAGATGCCATCAACACCACAATAATCAACTTCAATAACGAGAAGATGCAGATCACATGGGCAACAAGAGAGCTTTTTCCCAATGAGAACGTGTCATTTTTTTACACGTGAGTATTGGCAGTGCCTATTCCTCTCTTGCTAAAGGATTTACTTAGGGAGAATGAAATATCCAAGTCCATTTGAGTCTTCTATGAACTAGAAATTCTTTTAACATTTCTTAATATCCAGCATGAAACTTGTTTATATTCACAACCTACAGAACTGTGCAAATCAATAAACCTGGTGAGTAATCAGTCACAACAGACATGATATGAAAGATTCGTCCCTCTTCTGTCATTGTCCCTGTTCTGTGCATTGCTGATGCTAATTACACTATTGAAAATGTTTTTTCCTACATATGTGTATATATTTTCCTTATTAACTGAGATCATTAATAACTAACAGAAGTGTAATATTTTGGTTAAAGACAGTCATAGTGCCTATCTTTTCTTTCTGGGTTGTATATGTGGAAGAACTTTTCACAGTACAGTCTTGAACACAGGGTCATGAGAGCATCTGTTTGAGCAAGTCATTCCCTTATTAGAAAACAACAGCATGAACAAAACTTGATTATTTCAGACTGCATCCAAACTCAGGGCTGGAAATTAGGTGAGGTTTGGGTGATGAATTCCCTCACACCACTATGAAATTTGTCACTTCAAGAAAAACCATGCTCAGACTTGCCTCAGTGTAGCATTAAAAAAAAAAAAAAAAAGCATTAAAAAAAATTAATTAAATTGTGCTAATTTTTAAGTTTTCCATTTACTAATATTATTTCATTTGCAGATTTGGTGAAGGCAAGAACAAAGTTTGGAAGCCATGTACCACCTATTTATTGGATCAAGATTATAATTCTGGATGCCTTTTTAAGACAGAAGGACCTACCCTCGCCATTTCTATCAGGAACAGCAACGGAAGTGAAGAGCTTTTTTCTAAAAATCTAAAATCTGATTTTTACAGTAAGTATGAAAAATCATAACTACTTTGGCAGATTTCCAGTTCTCTAAGTTTGAGAAGAAATCAGTTACATGGCATATAAAATGTTATAAGTGTGCACGTCAAAACAAAACTCCAGTTATTCCATGCAGTTTTTTGTTCCTTGTTGTAGCTACATAGGCTTGTGTGCAGCTGCAGATAAGTGAGATAACATAGGACAGTCAGACTTGTCCCAAAATACAATTTCAAAATCCAAACGAAAATACTAAATGTGTATATATATGGGTGTTCTTTATCTAATGCAGGCCTGCTGAGCAAGAAAATGAATAGTTTTTTGTCTTAGTGCTGACAGTGTGATATTTCTCATGCTTTCAACCTTCATTCTTTTGCCATCTTTCATGCAATGCCAGGCAGCAAACTGCTTCCTGTCAAAGATGCTGTCACAAAATCATCATTGATGCCAATAGAAATTAGCTGAGTGGCTATGGTACAGTCTGGCAGAGGAAAAGGGACATCCTACTAGTAGAGAGATGATGTTCCTGTTTTTATTAATTCTTTACTGTCCCCAAATACATATTTAACATCTAGGGTGAGATTAATTTATCAAAAACTTCTGGAATTTTGCATACCTACATCATTCAAAGAGGAGCAATTTTTTTTTTTTTTTTCTGATAGAAATCACACAGAATATATACAATGGAGAATTATCTGAAAAAATATATATTCCAAATTTATTAATAATGTCTTAGCAAAAGGGATTAATCACAAATCTGTCAAGGCATTGAACTTTGAGAATGCTTTTGTATCTCTGAATTTTGCCAATATCTGTTAAATTAAGGAAACTCAAATTTTCACTGTTAAACACCCACTGATAGCAAAATTAATTTCAAAAAGATTAGGTAACAAAGGACCTAAGTATCAGACTTTAAATCAGGAAGGCAGAACTTTCATAATACAAGAAGGCAACTAGAAGGATTGAGAAAGCAGGGAGCACTCTTTTTACCCCTGCATTTCTCACTGCTGAAAACTTACCAGCTGTGTAGGTCAAACCATAGAGTTGTTTTCAGACCCTCTGGAAACAGTGAGGGCCAGATTCAGTTGTGCATAGAAAGGAATCCAGGGCTTTTGTAGATGCCCCACCATGTCCCACATAGCCTCCAGCACTGCAAAATTCTGTCTTGGAGGTTCTGTGGTAGTGAATTTGTCACTTCATTTCCCATGAGGAAGCTTGTTTCTTTGTCTGGATTGCAGGGAGTGTGAGGAGACTGAAGTCCTTTCCTTGAGTAGCTACAATAGGCTCCTGATGTGAGACAGTTACTGCCTTTGAATGTGGTGCCTCAAATGGCAAAGTGTCATGGTCTCAAGCTCCACTTTGATGTTTAATAGAGAGGTCAGCTGCAAAAGCAAAACCTCCAAGAAGAAAGTCCACCTTCTTCTCTTACTACTCTGTGAAATATTGAGCCAAGGAAGGAAAAAAATATTTTATCTGTAAAGTGCATTTGAGGGTGCTACAGCAAAATTTGTTTCTCTTCTCAGTAAAGCCCAGTCCACCAGAAAATGTGACCTTCTTCTGGGAAGAGGACACTGTTACTGTAAGCTGTAATAAACCAGAGAGAAATGCATGGTGCTTGAGATTTGAGCTGCAATACAAAAGCAAGTTTGACAAGGAGTGGCAAGTGAGTTGTATGTCACATTTTAATCAACATTGAAAGCAGTAGACATCACATTTTTATTCAACACTAGTAGGAGTTTGAAGTAGCATTTCCATAGAATACAAAATATAGTTGTTTCCAAATTTTCTCCCATCCTATATTTTCAAATATATCTGCTAGCAGAAAACATCTAGATTTTTAGAACCCTGGGTTTCTACCATGCCAGAAATAATTTATAAGTTAAAGGCAGCTCCCACCCTAAGAGCTGTGAGCAATCTAAGGAAAAGGCATACATTTAGAATAGAGGAGTTTGGAAAGATAGGATCAGAAAAGAGATTAGGGGAAAGAAGAGAGAAAAAAAAGAAAAACTAATGTAACAGTATATAAAAAAAGAAATTACACAGGATTCCTATTTATTCTATAATTAGCTGTTAAGTATTTCCAAATATTATTTCATTAACTTAAACCTTTCCATTCTCAAATATAACTTGAAGATATTTTGTGGATTGGAGTGTCTTTGTATATTGTAAATATGCAACTGTAATGTAGTCACAACTACATTACTACTACAACTTCAACTCAATACCATACAACAAGGAATGGATATGACTAGTCAAAAGTAAATCAGGAAACAGAATTCCTCAAAACTCGGAGAAGGTAACATTTGTTTGAGGTTTTGGATTGGCCTGTTCCTTGTCCTAGTTGTGATCATGACTGAGTGCAGCATTTTGAAGCACTGTCTTGAAAACCAGAATTGACAACGATAAACCTTCTTTCCCAGTCCAGAACTTCTAAGTGCTGCAGTGTTGGAGAGCAAGGCTTTGATCCAAGGAAGTGCTACTCTTTCCGGGTCAGGCTGAGGAGGCTGGTACCATACTGCAACATAGTTAAATACAGCAGTGACTGGGCAGCTGAAACATTTTGGATGAATGGCACATTATTAGGTAACAGCTAATATATATATATGTATGTATATATAGTCTAAGTGTAAAATAAGAAGGGGTGACTGCAAAAGAAGCTGAGGACATGCAGCAAATGAATGTTGCACTACTGTTCTCCATTTTGTGTTATCAAAGAAAGTTCATGTGAATGTTTAATTGAGCCTGTTTAATTTAACTCTGTCTGCTTTTTTCCTGATGGCCCCTGAAGCTACCAATTAATGTCATAATCAGTAAAGTTAAGAGTGTTATTATTTGTATTATGATAGCACTGAGGATCCCCCAGTGATAGTGATGTAATGCATGAGGACTCTGTGGGTGTGTGTGTTGAAGGGGGGGTGCCCGTATATGATATTTGGACATCAAATATGAACTTTAAGAAAATCCCTAATGTCCAGTTTTGAAGGCAGTTTGTTTTGCAAGTACATCCAGTTGAACTACAGGACCACAGGTCACAGAAGTCTGATGCTCAAGGGTGCTGGATTGATCAAAACGAGGAGGATAGAGGAAAAGAGATTGAAGGGAAGCAAAGCCAGTATCAGCACTGATTTCCTACCAGACAGTTGCATTTAACTGAGGGTGACTGACATGAATTAGATTGTCAATGTAAACAGTATTCCTACTGCTTATCAAAAACAAACCCCAGATTTTCTGTAGGAACAAAAACATTGTGCACCATACCAACACATTTATAGCACAAACTGCCACCCACTAGACTTCATCAGAATTATGAAGCCCTCAGTTGTTTGGTGTAATAAGATTTGTGTTCTCTAAAATGCAATGGGCTATTAAGCTCACTGGAAGACAAACCTAGCTGGGGTGAAATCCTGTACCATGGGTAGCTTGTACACATGGCCACAGACCTACAGAGAAGACCCTTCCCCTATGCAAACTGAGAACCTGCAAGCACATCCTCAGGTGTGGCTGGCAAATGCCCTTATGAAATAAGGACAATGTTTTCCTCTGCACCTCTGAGAGCAGACAATTCAACAGCCTTACCTGAACCATTTGACCAGAGGCTGTCAGCAGGTACCTGCAAGGAAGGACATCACAGAGGAGACAGTCTAAGTGGTTGAGAGATTCTGTGTGCCCTTGAATCAGAAGTGACATTGACACAGCTCCTTCACTGGGGCAAGCAGTTTTCTTCAGGACTTTAATGAGCTATTTACTCCAAATCTATAATCAGACGAAGCCATGAAGCTTCAAGAAATTAATAAACTCTGAAGACCTCACTTAGCACAGGGGGTCACAATTTTACTTGTGGTTACCTGGCAGCTAAACACAGCAAGGAGGTGGAACAGTCTGGAGAGTTGCTTCTGTATGAATAATCATCCAGGGTTTTGGCCTCTCTGTGGAGACCAGAAGGCCAGTAGTAGGAGGGAGAAGTTTGAGGTGGCATTACAAAAGCTGCAGGAAGAACACTGAGAATGCAGAAAAATGCACAAATTCATTAGTTTTATATAGTTGCATGTATATAAGGTGTTAGACTGCCACTAGTTACTTTCTGGGTATCAACTCCTGTGATTTTCTGGCTCTTTGTTTGCTGGGATTGTTTATTTGTTTTTTGTTGGGAGCTAAGACATTTGGGCTATGTGTAAACTTGCATTTGCAGCTTTAGTGATTGTAAGTAGGTGTCTGTAATACAGATCTAAGCACAAAGTTGCTTTATCACTGTTAATGCAATGTGATGAAGGTGAGTAGAAATACTTGATTCATTCATAATTCATCTGCCTATAAGCCCTCTCTGCTGTCCTGTACTAGGTCAATTTAGATAAATAAAAGCACAATCTCATTTTGTTGCAAGGTTTGGGGAAGCAGAGTTTTTCTTTTCCGTCTCAATTGAAAAATTAAACTTGTCTTATTTGTCCTTAAAAACATTTCTGGTTTTGTTTGTTTTTTTTCTTTTTCAAGAAAAGTCAACATTTTTGCATGATTAGGAGCATTTTCTGTTAAAGCAAAAAATTTTTTTTGAGATATTCTTTTTGTGATTATTCTTAGATTCATGTGATGATGATATAACTCCTCAGTCAAAGACAGTAATTATTTTAAGTTGTTCGCTGGCAGTACTCTTAATGATGCTTATCCTCCTGATCCTTCTGTGTAAATGGCAGAGGTAAATATAGTTTTATTGGTTACTACTAAATAACTATGTTGTGAAAATAGAGCTGTCATTCTGGATGAAGCCTCTTTTGATGAAAATTCTTATGAGGAAAATTAAGTCATGGTGAAGATGTAGAAGTCAGCAGCTTAATCACTGTTTGAGGAATAATACATCCTGGCCTTCCAAATACCCAGGTCTTTCATTTACAAAATTGGAACAATTCTGGTAAAAGACAATGTTTCAGGATAAAATTCTGTCTCTTCCACTTAATTTCTTCTCTTTTTAAGAAATTTAGTTAAATTCTGAGAAGCCGATTTTACTAGCTACTTCTGAAAGGACATTATTTTGTTCAACCTTCATCAATCAATCAAAATGTCTGTTTGTAGTAGGATAAAGTAAACTTGAGTGCATTTAACTTTAATAAGACTGTATCATTATTTAGATTGGCAGTTGAATAATGCTGTTCATGTTTAAAATTCACAATTTAAAAAAACCCCAAACAACTCCCAAGCCCAAAAAGGCCCCAGATTTTGGCTTTTTTGGTGGAAAAAAAAGCACCAAAAATGACATATTTTCAGAGATTAACATTTGTGACTCTAATTACCCTTTTAGTTCATATATTAAGTTTTTTCTCCTGAACTGCTATGGTTCACATTTATGTTTGTGTCCACTAACTCAGCCAATACAGCTGGTTGCTACACCATCTTCCCTGTCTAGGGGAAGGTAACCAGAGAATGCAAGCTCTGACTACTGCATCGAGCAGAATGGCACGTGCTGAATAACTGCAAGTTTGTGTAAAGTCTGAATTTTGCTAGACTGGGATTGGGTTGAAAATGTATCAAAAAAGTCTCTTAGCCTGATGGTGTTATCAGACTGTTATAACTGCTTTTTTACTTTAGAACACATTTAAAAGATATCAAAAACAGAGTACAGTCATGTAAAATATATTTGTGGGTACAGAACTGTGCTGAAAGAGATTTTTGTATGAATAACTGTGCTATAACAAAACATTTATTTGTATTTTTTTTCCTTTTTGCAGGGTTCAGATGTCAGTCCTGCCTGCTATACCAGACCCAAAATACCCATTTGCTGATCTCTTTAATGATCATAATGGAAACTTACAGGTAAAAATCACCTTAGCTGAGCTGCAAACTCCAAAATGTTGAGAAAATTTGAAGGTAGCTACTGATTCTTGCTCTGCACAGACATTACTACAAGGAGTCTCTGACCCAAGATAAAAGCCTCAAAACCCTTCTCCTTGTGCAGCATCACCAAGAGGATCCATGGAGCAGAAGCTCATAAAATCCGTGCAGTGCTGCTTTGGGACTGTGAAAAGACACTTGCTACAGAGACAGAGAAACTACTGGAGACGAATTTCAGGGTGTTGAGAGGAACAATATCCACTGAAATGACATTGTGGTGTTTGCATCCTTTCCTGCAGATGATAGGTCAGGGAGCTTTCTTCCACCTGATCTTGTGCTTTATGTTTGTGAAGTGCTGGCACAGTGATGGCACTCACACCTTTGGAGGTTCAGTCACAATAGGAAACATCCAGCCTTAGCCATAGCATGTTCACAAAACCTTTAAACACAGAATATCTATCAAATTAATAGATTACAGTTCTTACTTTTGTTTTCTTAATACTTCTTATGAGTCCCTGACATCACATATGTGGTGTGGTTTTCTGTGTTAGTTGTACTAGTGTTTACCTTAATTGCCAGTAAGTTTTCTCTAAAGGGGAAACATAAATATTTATGGTTAAATATTTATGTTTTCAAATCCAGTGGAATCAAAAACCAGTAATAATTTTTCAGTGACAAGCTGAAAACTTTTTATATAAAAATAGCTTTAAACTCAAAGTGAAGAAAAAAGATACAAATTCAAATTAGTACTGAAGGATTAATACAGATATGCTATGTTGCCTAAAACTTCATCTGAATTGAGTCTTAATTTAGATTAAGTTAGTGCTTGGGTCAAAGAAATCATGAGTTTATTAAAGAGGAACACCAGATATTTTATACAGCCAAGGTTTTCTAAGGGCCCTAATTAAATACAAAAATGTATTTTATGTGGTCTCAAGAATATAAGTAGGAGTTTGTATGCAGTTCTGGAATCCTATCTGCTTTCCTGCCATTCTGTCTTTCTTCTGTCCTGCTATTTCATGTCCTGCTTCTCTACATTGCTTCCATTTCATCTTCTCCATTGTGGCCTATCCTGGAAATATGCCAATATGAACGCTGGTAACTGGTATCTTTACAACCAGGTTTCTTTTGACAGATAACTCATCTCTGCCAACATTAACATTTTAATTTTTCTAGGAATGGCTAGACAAAAATGACCACGTGGTGTTGCAAACCAAGCTGGAATATGAAGAACCAGAGTCCATCACTGAGGCAGAAAGCCAGCAAGAAGATGGGAAGAACAGTGACAAACAGGGGCCTTTGGAAAAAATCTTCACTTTTTCAGGAGCAGCTGAAAATAATGATGGCAAAGCAGCTGAGACTGCCTGCCTGATACCAGCACCCAACACTACAGCTCCTTTTGCTGGCTTCCATATTTTAATGAACGACGACATGTATGTGATGTTATAAAAGCTGCATAATGCAGAAGGTGGTAGGAAATTCCATAAAAATCCTGATGAGTTTGGGAGAGTGACTGAATAGAAAAGGTCATTGTGATAAGATTCACATCAAGAAAGACACTGGGCTGTGTTTTTAGATCTGTGCTTTCCCAACAGCTACGATCTCTTGGGCAGACTCAAGTGTTTGAAACAAACTCCTGATAATTTACAGAGTCAGGAATTGTTCTTCTAATTGGGGTTTACCCTAAGGCCCATTTTCCTTCTGTGGACAGGGGAGCACAGGAGCTCCTCCATAATATATGTCAGCAGAGCTGAGATTTAATCCTTCTGCTTATGGAGTGTGTAGAGCAGGGCAAACACCATTGTTCTTCCCAAATGAAGAGAGAAAATAAAGAGGTTTTGCTGTCTCATGTAAAGAGATTTTTGTTGCCTAACTTTGCATTTCGTTGCATGCCTTAAAGGTTTTATAGAGAAGGAATAAGGTCCACTTCTAAGAAGAGATGAGCAAGGATGTACAGTATCGAATCACATTTTAGCCTGCAGTCACTTCAGTGTAGGCAGCTTCCTCCAGAAAAGCAGGGCTTCAAGTGTTTCCTCAGAAGGTCATGTCCCCTTTGTCTTACAGTTTTTGAATAGTCAGCATTTACAACCTTTATTTTAGAATGCTGAAGTTCATTTTGGACAGTATTTATGTTTAACTGAGTTACACTTATTTGAAACGGGGGTTTAGTGCAATCAGCACTTGTAGACACAAATTAGGACTTCTTCTTCATATTGCTTATACTAGTCTCATTTTTCTTCAGAAAATGGGGAGTTTGGGGTTTTTAACAAGTTTAAAACATAAGTTTAGAACAATATTTTAAAGTTTTCTAAACATATCTTTTAAAGTATGTTTAATTTCAAATTTAAAGTGTAATCAATACTCAGCAATCAGACTTGACAAAAAAATCTTGATTATTCTGAGTTTCTCCATATCACTTATGTTACATGCTATTTGAAAGTAAATTTTGTAACAAAAAATTAAGTGTTAAAACTGTCTATCATCTGGATAAGCAGATATAGTGTAATTATATGCTGAATTAGCTAGTTATTCCTTGCATGTCAGTCATTAAATGGCTTTATGAGTTGACTAAGCCTTGCCAATCACATACTTTCATTATGCAAACACTCTAATTTATTGTGCAAATTGGAAATTACACATATCAGAAAATTACAGAGATTAGTAAATAATTTTAATTCAGTGCTTTAAAAACTTCCATTCCAGATCTTTTCAAGAATAGTAAATAATAATATGGATCATAAAGAGTCAAGGTCTTTGTCTAGGTGTTACGGTTTGTTTTATAAAAAAAAAAATACAGACATTTACTGGCCAGTAAGTGGGAAACTTAATTGGAAGGACAGTTCATCTACATTCCCCAAGCTTTTTTTGACATTGTCACAGATGTGACTGTTCACTAACAAGATTAACGTGCTAACAAAGGATTTTCCATAATCCTGAAAACAAGTTTGCCCTGTATGTAAGTTTGAGGGGTGCTCTTTGTACACTGCCCACTTCTGGAAATTTTTGTGAAAGGTAACCATGAAAAGTTTCAATAGCACTTTAAGAATGCATTGAATTTTAAGCTAATTCAAGCTCTGTAAAATTTGATGAGCAGAAACTATCTCAGCTCAGCTCTTTGTACATGATATAAATTGTCATTTTTGCATTAGAACCAAAGAAGTTATAGTGAATTACAACAGATAAGAACCTGCTCCAGTAATGATTCTATGAATAAAGAAGGAAGTAAAGCACAGAATATATTGTTTAGTTGCTTCCTCTTCAACCCACATCATATGATTGCCTGCAAAGCTAGCTACTTCAATTAAACCACTTTCTGTTGCATAACTCCCTGTCTGTCTGCATTCAAAATGTTTTAGTACATTTTCCTGAAATATTACTCTGCAAAAAAATAGAGGAGAACATTATGTTGAATTGCTCTGTTTCACCAGCTGTCCTGAAATGTTATAATCATGTAAGTTTTTAGTACACACTATATATCATATTGTGTTTTATAGATAGAAAGGGTTTTTTTGTGCATGTATGCAACCACATGGACATTGTATATAACATATTGGAAATAAAACAAATAAAACACCCACATACCTCAAATATTTATTTTAAAAATGTTGCCCAAGAAGGAAATAAAACATAGGGAATTATTTGCATTCAACAAAAGCTCCCTTCCCAACACTTAGAAACTCTACAATAATGTCTACAGAGTGATTAAACACACAATTTGAGGAACAGGAAAGGTCTTGCCCCAGGTGCTGATGATGATTCTATCAAACACGGTAGAAGAAGACACATGCCAGATTAACCATGCCCACTGTTAGAGGGTACTGGAGGCTTCCCTAACCACCCCTTGCCATCTGCCATTTTCTACCATTTTGCCATCACTGTTTCTCCTCTCCTCTCCTCTCCTCTCCTCTCCTCTCCTCTCCTCTCCTCTCCCTTCCCATTTCCTGGATGCTCACACAAATATGCATTCCATCTCCCAGAGCAGACTTCCACAAATTAGCAAATTAAACAGCCAGACAGGAAAAGGCCTGTTCAGTTCCCCACAGAGAAAATAAGTGTACCCAGTAATGTTCACATCTTCATTCTTATTTATTCAAAACTTGTCATGTTCTTCAAAGGCAAGAGTCCCTCAGATGCTATATCTTGTTCCCTCATTATAATCCAAAGGAAGGGAATGGGTTCGTGTGGTAGTCCAGACTAATTGAACAGCATTTTCTCAACAGTGGAAGAAACATAATGTATATTTCTTCCTCATGCAATTTATGTGCTAGCTACAGCAGTACCAGGCCAATTTATATTGATAAATTGAATATCTCTATTGTTTGCTTTGTTTTTCATGTCTGATTTTCAGTGAGAGGAAGAATAGGAGGAAATAATGCTTTTGCTAGAACAAGTAACAGAACTTACTGAAGCCAGTCTTCTACAATACTTTTTTTTTTTTGCCATTGTTTTTTTAACAATTGTGCTTTTAAATTTATTTGGAAGTAAGCTTTGCTCAACTATCAAATGCATAATTTTGACCAAAAAAAGGTTGCTTCTTTTGCAATAAACCTAGAATCTTAGAGTGTATTTGACAAAGCTTTCAACCATTCTTGCTTTTTTTTTTTTTTTTTTGCAGTTTACATTTTTACGGTTACTAAACTCAGCCATACAAAACATAGTTTATTTTGCTTTTCCCTTTTTCTGAAAACAATGCAAACTGCAAAGATTAAACTAGAGGGTCATGTTCATTAAATGTTGAAAGACTGGATTATATAATTTCTTTATTTATTAAGCCACATGGGCCTAAACTTGTCAAAATACCAAGGGCAAGAAGTCAGCATTTTCTGCAGGAAAAGAAGAAGTTACCCTAATTGACCTTTTGCTACTGCATATCGAAGTACAGATCTATCACTGACTAATCTACAGCAGTATTGTGCAACAAGAGAAGAAATGAAATAACAACTCCTCCACTCCTGGAAATTTCTTGTAACCCTTATGGTTTGAGAGCTGGCTTAACACCTGCTGCATGGCTTGCTCCTGCCTGGTTTCTTGCTGGAATGTGCTGGCACAAGATTTTCTGTGCAGTGGGAAATAGCAGCTGTACACTCACCCTGAGCAATGACAGGTCCCTGCACGCATCCACACTTGCCATATTGCAAGCTGGAGAGGAGCCCCAAACCTATAACTTGAGAAGTTACGTCTGTTTGAGGCTCCTCCCTCCTCTTTACTGGGGTGCATCAGGGCCAGGGGTGGAGGCAGAGGCAGAACCTATCTTCCCCTCATGCCCTGCAGCTCTGAAGGCAATGTTCTATCATAGTTGCAGGCAAAGGAGCCCTGTGTCTCTTCCCTAGTGAAATGACACAATTTATTTTTCAAATCAAAATCCCCTGGTTTAGTGATAGGTTTCATGTTTACCTGCTCTTTGTATGGGCCTTCTGATTTCCTAGTCTTAGAAGATCATTGTGAAAAAGAAACAATATGCACCATATTAAAAAATCTCCCTATATATATCTAGGCAAGCTAAAAATATTATCAGAAGATGGGCCAAATAATGTCTTCACATTTCTGAAGTACTTAATATTAAAATTGTATTGAATAAAAGAGAAAAAAAAACATTGTCTCAGGACTATTTTATTACTTTTTCTTTCTCTCTCTTTTCTTTGTGTCAGTACCCCCCGGCATCACCCTTTTTTGATAAATGTTTTCCTGTTCTACATTGGTCTACAAAAGTCTTCTGTTAAAAAGTAGCATTTATCACTGTGTTCCTGGAAGGTTGTTAAAGGCAAGAGCATATTCAGTTTCAGATTTTTGATAAGAAAGCTAGATGGGTTGATAAATTGTAGGCAATAGGTCTTGCAAGGTCTAGAGAGAGAATGAGCTCTCTGCATTAACTCTCTGCACTGCTAGGAAATTTTATAAATAAGAGGAAACATTTCAGCCCAACCCCCTTAAAGGATAAGATATCCCTATAACTGTTAGGAAGTGCCACTAGTATATCTCTTAGTTAAGGAGGGGATTAAAGTCACTAATTGTAAGATAGAGGGGACATGTATTATCTTGCTGCTGTGTGTGGCACAAACAGGTCTGCTTTGTCCAGTGATTCTTTTAGTGTGATGAAGTTTATGGAAAAAGCATCAATCCCATTTTGGTGGGCAGCTGCATCCCTGGGCTGGGGAGTTATATATTGCCTTACCCCTCTGAGCCAGCCAGTTTGGAAAAGGGATTTTTTTTTTTCTGCGAAAGAGCTGAGCTTCCAAAAAAAGGGAGGGAACAGCATAGACAAATGCACCTTAGTTTTTAAATGGTTATGGGAGGCCCTTCTTACTAAAATAAGCAATGAGCCTGACTTCTACACACCCTGTGAATTCTTTAAATGTTGAGCTATAAAGTTAAACAAGGAGAGGGAGAAGGAGAGGGAGAGGGAAAGCCCTGGTAAGATCAAGGGAAAATTTCAACTCCGCATGCACAAGGAGGCCTATTTAAAACTGTGCTTGGTCCACAATAACAATATATAATGCCTTCCACCTGAAATTCTTAAAGGATGGATTTTCAATTATTCTATCTACCTCAATTTACACGCATTCATAGAGGCAGTGGGAAACCACAGCCATTCACCAGCTTATACAGGCACTGCCCAGAATCTCCCTGATATCCAAGAGAAGTACAGTCCAGCACAACAGAACCAGGCATACTGGTCTGCTAGGCAAACAAGCATATTTCCAATGCATTAAATTATCACAGACCAGATGAAACTAATCAATACATACAAAAGTTCACCTCTAGTTTACAGTAAATCCTGCCATTAGCAATGGTGTTACGGTTAGAAAATGGATGTGTTTTGGGACTTCTCTCTTTAGGTAGCTCAGCTTTCATTTCCATATGAAAGACTCTTCATCCAGAGGTTATGAAGATGATTCAGGCTTACTGTGGGCCTACTAATACCTGCTCCACTTTTGACTGTGTTACCTTTGTGTATTGAGTTTGCCTGGGGTTTTTACATAATAAACAAGGAGAGAACGCCCCAAACAGCCCAGCTTCAGGCTTGTGTACGAATCAATAGAAAAGCAGAATACAGCAAAACAGATGTTTTTGTTTCCTATCATATTCTGCAGATGTTGTTCATAAAGAAACTAAAGCTGAATTGGGGAGTTACTTGTGCAATTTTCCCTGCATTCATTCCAAAATATTTGAACTTCAGTACAAAAAAAGGCAGTCAACAAAGGGTCTAGCAGATGGTTGATACTGGAGTTATCGCTCATGGTATCTCAGTGCGTGCAAATGTGTCCTGTCTCTTGCATGCTATTTTGCAGAAATAACAGGTGTTAGATCACAATCAACAGCACAAAGGATTTAAACACCCAGGTACTGGAGAAAATCTCCACATCAGAAAAGACTCAGGGGTTACCATCCCCCAGACTTAAAACAGGTAGCACAAGTAGTATGCTATAGATTAAAAACAAGAGGTAAAAGAGGCAGTCAGAAAAGAGTCTGTGTTTCCTCTCAGTTTTGATTACACAAGAACTGTGAAGTTATTTTATATCTTTGGTTGAAATTAATTAAGTCAGACTTGTTTTTAATGTTAGCACCCTTGCTGAGGTTCTCCTTCTGCTGCCATGGCACTCAGTGGGAGAACCATCCTCAGCAGTGAACTCAAGGGAATGAGGACAAAGTGGGAGCACTTAAATGCCATAGCATTGGCATTTGGACAATTGAGTGATGGGTTTCAATAGTACAATTTTCCTTCAAATGTTATGTATCAGCCTTTTATGGCAGCTTTTTGGTTTGATGTGAATAGGTGTTTAAAGAGACCATGTGAAATATTTTGCAACACACCCATAAATCTACATCACTATTAATGGGCTCAGTTGTATGTCAAGGAGGAATTTGGCATCATTTCCCCATATTCTGCCTGGTAGTTGGCAGAATCTGAAATCTGTTGAATGCAGAAAGAAAATCCAGTTGATGTTTATTCCCTAGCAAGATATTTTGACGTGGTTCTTTGAAGATGAAGAATCAAATGAACTGAAAGACTGAGAACCCAAGTAATCTTTTGTTCCAGTGTTGATCATAGAGCATCAGGGAAATTAATAGAAAAATTAAATTACTCCTTTAAGAAAAGGAAGAGTGATTTTACTAGAAGGACACTTTTGAAAGTCATGAGTAGATGTCTTGATTATATACGGTTTTTTTGTGATTTTGTACTTCAAGTACATTAACTGCACCACAGAGTCAGAAAATTTATAACCAATGCATTATAGACATCTTCAATTAGCAGTTAGAATCCAAATTTTATTCCAGATATTGTTTGAGAACGTTGTGGTTTAACCCCAGACAGCAACTAAGTACCGTGCAGCCATTCCGTAACACCTACACCCCACACCCCCTGGTGGAGTGAGGAGGAGAATGCAAAAAAAAAGGTAAAACCTGTAGTTTGAGATAAGATGAAATAGTAGTTGATTTAAAATATGATGATGATAATAACAATAATAGAAATAAACATAATACTAAATGAGTACAACACAAAGAAAGATAGGGATGAAACCCAAAAAGGACACATGATGCACAGCAGGGCTGCTCAGCATCCACTAACCAATGCCCAGCTCAGCCCAGAACAGTGATTGGTCCCTATCAGCCAATTCCTCCCAGTTAATATACTGAGCATGGCATTCCAAGGTATGGAATACCCCTTTGGCCAGTTCTGGTCAGCTGTCCTGGCCATGCTTCTTTCCAATTTCCTGTGCACCTGCTCACTGGCAGAACACGGGAAACTTAAAAGTCCTTGACTTAGGGTAAACACGATAGACACTACTTAAACCAGCCAAAACATTGGTGTATTTTCAACATTATTTTCATGCCAAATCAAAACCACAGCATTGCACTAGCTACTAGGGAGAAAATTAACTCTATTGCAGCTGAAACCATGACAAAAAAAAAAAAAAAAAAAAAAAAAACAGTCATTCCTAGAGTTGAGCAGAGGGAAGGATCACTTACGTCTATGTGCTGGCAAAGCTCTCTCTAATTCAGCCCAGGATGTCACTGGCCTTTTTTCCTGCAAGGCTGCATTGCTGGCTCATGATCAGCTAGTTCTGTACTAGCCTAGCCTTCCGTGCAAAGCTGCTTTCCAGTGGTCATCCCCAAGCCTATGCTGCTCCCCCGGTACAGGATTGTGCATTTCTTTTTGCTGAACTTTATGTTCTCATAACCCTGTTTCTCTAGCCTTTTAAGATGACTGTCCGAAGGTACACATTTTATTTTGCACAGTGACACTTCCATGCCAATGCCAAAGGCGTGGTTCAACCACCCTTTGGTCAGCACTGGTGCTAGAAGCAGCACATTTTGGAGGATGGTGGTTGATAACACCCATTGTTATGACAACAGGATAATAAATTATTGTTTTAAACATTATGATGTTTAGCCAGGGAGTATTTAAGAGAAAACACTTATAAGAGAAACCATGCAAAGAATGCACAGAATTATAGACAACAGCTACAGAGAGGAAAAACTGCACTAAAAAAGAAGCTAAAAAGGTGAGGAAAGGACAGCACACATAGTAAACTTAGCCCTCAAACAGTAGACAACAAACCTTTTTGATGTCTTGATGTGATTTTACTCTTATGGCCTTAAAAGAAACATGAGTTGAAGATGAAATACAAGTGCTCTGACATCATTCACACATTCTGTCAGCATTTACATTGGTGTTTGCAGCTCAGTCTTTGAAGACACAAAAGAAATTTTGCAAACAAAGTCAGCCTGAGGGGTAAAATGATTTAGCAAATCTAATAAAAATAAGTCCTCTAGGACACAGATAAGCTATTGGACCACACACCAGTACAGAATGCATCTTACAAGGATCAGATGTGTTTCTCTTCTTGTAGTACTCTGACAATACAGTCAGCTGCCTCCGGGTATTTTGGAAAAATACCATGATCACAATGTCCTATGTTATTTTGAATAGAAGTTCAGTTTAATCCTTCAGCATATTGACTTTTAAGTGCAAGAAACCTTAAAGGTCCTTATAGGCTAGATAAGCATGCAGATCATACTGAGGAGACCTATAAAAAGTGTTAGAGAGCTGAAGACAACCTTGCTGGTCATAAAAACTGACACAGCAAGTTACAGTGTTTGATGAGGGTAAAGGGGTAATTTGATTTCTGTAGGTATTTGCTTAAAAATCAATTCAATAACCAACACACACATCAAATATTCTTAAAATAGGATATTATTTTCTCTCTAGTTCCATAATGAGAATATTTTGAAGCAGACAGTATTTCTTCCACTAAACCCTGTAAAATCACTCAAGACACTTTCATTCAGAACAGGTGATTCTCCATGGTGGAACAGTCCCATCAAGTACAATGAAATCTTCAGGGATAAAAACTTTCATGTTGCTTATGTTTACTGTCCAGTGGGACATGTACACAACAGTATTATCTTTCCATTTCTGCCTGGCAAAATACTAAATACAAGCCATAGAACATGTGAAAGGATGTCAAAAGTCATCACAATGTTTTCTCTAGACAAATAATGACAAAATAAGGCCAAAATAATCTTTCAGGTGTTTACAAATAAGAGAAAATGTGATCTCCATTTTGTATAACCTTACTTCTAACTTTCTAAAAGGAGAGAACCATGTTTGCATTGTTATTCCATATACAATATGAGTATAGCACACTCCAGGAGAACATTTTTTATTTCTCTAGTACTTATTTTCTTTTCCAAGGTCTCCAGTAAAGACGTCTCACTGAAATCATCAGAGTGTCTGAAAATAGAATGGTTAGTTTAAGAAATTGAAAGCATATAAACCAAATTTCCACTGCCCATTCTAAGTTCAGATTAAAGCCTGAGTGCTACCATAACAGTACCCCATCAGCCTGCTTGGAAGATTTTCTTCACCTTTTTTTATAAACTATATAATGGTAGAACAGGATAGCAACATTTTTTGTTTGATTCAGCGTGATAATTCTTATATTCTTGTTTCCCTTTATCACTGGAGTTTGGAGAGGTTCAAACACCCCTATGGACATGCATCAGTCTTACAGGACCCCATACCATGAGAAAAGGGCTTTCTTGTTCATTGGAATCTGCCATCATCTGAACACAAGATAAAAGAAATCTGATTGAGGGAAACTACAGAAATATTAATGGGCATTCTCTTACTGGTGAGTACGTATACAATCAAGGGTGAGAGAGGAAAAGTAGTGACAAAAGGTAACAATTGTTACTTGAATTAGACCCTACTGCTTCCTCCCTGGGGACATTTAGGGCTGGGCAAGTAGAGCAAGCCCAGCTTTTTTGCTAAGCCAATATTATAACTTTGAACTGCAAAGAGAGGGCAGCTGTCACAGCCTCCCTTCACCAGTTTCAGGATTGGTGATGCCCCTGTGCAGCAGGCTTTTTTTCAGAGCCCCTTTGCTGCTGGCTGGCTGGTGACCACAGTCAGTGTGGTTCATACCACCAGACACCTCAGCTCTAGTACAGACGTTACCTCAGAGCTAGTCACCCTCCACTCTCTTCATAGTCAGTACAGAAAAACCACTTTCAGGACACTATTAATTTCTTCCTAGAGAAAGTATAAACAGCAGGCCAGGTGAAGGACCGCAACATCCTTCCTCTTTCTGCTGATATTAATGTAGGCTCAGATGTGAGCATACATTTAAACTGAGTGGGGATGAGTTCTTCTTGAGGTTTCTTTTACTGTAGTTTCCTTTTTCACTGATGTCTGGGTGTTTCAGTGGGCACATACCCCACAGAATCAACAATTAAATGACAAAGGAAATTTCTTCCTTTAAGCCAGGTGAGCAGTGCAGGTCAGATAGCACATCGAACTGCAAGTGTTTAAATGTAAGTATCTGAATGCAGAGATTGGATTTAATCGTACACACATAGGTATCTGGCATCATCAAAGATGCTCATAATATTATTCCTGTTCTCCAGCTGTCACACCAGACCTCACAGTTTTTCCGCAAGGAGGAAATACTCTGTCTAATATCTAATAAAAAATGTCAGTAACTGCCCATGAGCTGCAGTAAATTGTGTCTTTGGGTAGCACTTTCACCTTGATGTCCAGGAACAATGTTCTAGACAAACAGCATGACACCCTTAGCAGTCTCTCCAAAAGCAAACTGGTACGAAAGCATGGCATCCATCTTTCTGAGTTGACCAAGAGTTGGTTGTCTCATATCCAGTCAAGGAGACTGACGAGTGATATCCCCATGGAAAGCAACAGTTATCTGTAGGGAGCACTCCACATCACCTGAGATACCCATCAGGTTGAATAACTTCCTGTTTTCTTTCTGACTACAGTGTAGCCAAAGCAGCCAGCTCCTGCCTGAATCTCCCAAAATTCTGCTTTCACTGGTTATTGTGGTTGGCCTTTTACACAGGAGGGACTGAAACCTTACATACTCAGGTTAAATACTTCTTGAAAATGGACCCTTATAAGCTAAGAGGTTATCAGAAGCATCTAAGGAGTATGTACATTGAATGTCTATAGGCATTGCACAAATGTTTCAAAAAAGACATTCCCATACACAGCAGCTATATATTAAAGAGCATTTGCCTACAGTCATAGGCAAAACAGCAAAGAAAGCAAATGGAGATGTCAAATTGCCCCAGGTCTGTCATCAGGTTCATTAGAAACAAAACTTCTTTCCAGCAGTCACATGAAAGAAGTTCCCAAGTAATCATTCACACATAGTGTATCTTTTGCCTCCATCCCATCTTCAAAGCATACCCTGGTGGTCCATCCATGAGTATGAGATAGTCTTTTTCTTTTACTCCCACTTAAAAGTCAGTCCTCTATCTTAACCAATACTTTCCATGTGAATATGGGATTCGCCATGGGGAGAATTAGCAGAAAAATAAAACAAGTTTTGATTTTCCAATAAGATAATATGAGACCACAAGGACAATTGTCCCTATGAAATATTAAATGCAGATTCTTTTGATCTCAATAAATAAGATACTATAATAATTTAATAAAATTCTCAGAAAAAAAGAAAATAAATAATAGTAAATGGAAACATACCAAATATTAATATTTTTAATATGGATAGAGACATTCCACATTGGTTTTACTTGTGTTCTTTTGAGACAGAATTTTTCTGATCTGATTTTTAAAATATATTTTTATCTGAATGATTTATCCTTTCAAAGCTTTTAAAATAATTTAGAAAATTTTAAAAGCTGAATATCCTCTTTTATGAAGATTTCTCTACATATGGTTATCTAAAACTAGGTCCATGACATCAGAACTGGAATACCACTCAAGTTTCTTAAAAGCATTGCTGGTCAAAACTAAGATCATTTTCTTGTTCAGTATAAATGGTGTAGCTACCTCTGAGATCAATGCTGCACAAAATACACTTTAGATCCCATTACAAAAAAAAAAGCAAAAGAGAAAATTGTGTCTTGGTCATGTTAGGGCTCCAACAAAATTTGGTATGAATTCATATAAGGACTGTGCCTTGTACCATGCAAATTTTCCCAACTCTGACCAATTATAAATTTGTGGAAAATCATACACTTCCTACCACTCTGAAACCACATATACACTTTGAAAAATCTTGCCAGTCTCACAACTAAATGGGATGCTGCTTGATCACAAGAGTCATAGAATCACTTAGCTGGAAAAGACCTTTAAAAGTCCAGTACTAACCCAGCAGCACCAAGTCCTTCATTAAACCATGTTCCCAAGTGCCATAGCTACACATTTTTTGAACGCTTTTGGGGATGGTGATTCTGCCACTTCCCTGGGCAGCCTATTCCCATGTCTGACCACCTTTGGTGAAGAAATTTTTCTTAATATCCAATATAAGCCTTCTCTGTCCAACTTGAAGTCATTTCCTATTGTCCTTGAGGGACAGAGATGAACAATTCTTGTGCTCCACATCCTTTAGCCAGCCATATGCTTATAGCAAAAGGTTGGGGCCTCAGATTTCCTACTGCTCTCTAATGTATCTACACCTCTTAAAAAATCTGCCAGCGTAAAATCAGCAGCTTTTGAATCTCAAGGTTTCTGCTGTGTTGTGAGGCTCCGAAGTCACTGGTCAAATGTGTTCCTCCACCCCCCTCTAGTGGGAGGTCCACACAGCAAGTGTTTCCTCCCTCTCCCGCTTCCCACCATACTTTGAAGAATAAAGGGCTGCTCTGCACGCCTGACAACCCCAGCTCTGCTTCAATGGCTTTGCTTTTGTGGGGACCCATGCATACATGTTCAATTTACCATATTTTTTTACCACATTCTCCATGTTCAAATTAAATAGTTCTAAGCCACAAGGCTACATTGAAAGAATATTTAAACTGCAAAATTGCCCAGCAGTCCAATATTATGAAGTGTTCACATAAAGTTAAGTTTAATTCATCACTATATGAATATGTGTTTTGCCTAAGGATTGAAATTAAACATCATAAGACTCCCGTTTCATTAAAAATACAGGATGAACAGTGCTTGGACATGAATCAGTTTTGTGTCATGACTGAAGATCACTGAAGATGCTTTGGAGACAGTCACTGCATGAGGCAGACGAACAAAAGGCATTGTGGTAGAAGTCACTGAACGCTTCTAGAAAACCAGTTGCATCCTGTCTTGGACAGATTTTCTTTAAAATAATATAAATTCTACATTCTCACATTTTAGACGTGTGATTTTGAAATATTTTTTTGCTTGAAGAATTGTTGAACTTTTGCAGCAGCCACTAAGATAAACAGGAGCACTACCCTGAGCATACATGCTGCTACATGTATGCATGTAAAAATCAGACCTTGGGCATCTCGAATTAACACCCCAAATTAGCTGGCACTTTTCACAATTCCCTATCTATAAAATGGGGAGAAAAAAATGCCACAGGGACATTATGAAGATAAATTCATTACTTTTTGTTAATAAGCAGGATACTATGGAAAAAAAAAAGCATCAGGGAAAAGCCCATTAGGAAATGAATAATTATGTATTCAGTGCAAGGTTTGGATGGTGTGCAGAAAATTAGGCATGGGGACATATCTTAAGTGATGAGAAGAAAAAGGAATACTGCATGGCTGATCATTTTGGGAACACAGTCTGCCTTGCGCACTGAGTGAAGCAGGACCCCTGTGAGTGGACATGACTGCAATTAATTACTGCATTAACCAGGCCACTGTAATTTTCTTCCTTCTCTCTTTGTGACTTTGCAAAATTTCTTTGCTGAGTATATGATGGGATGATAAACATATATTTAGAGTATTAAATGAATTGTTTCATGTTATGGATGGGAAATTGGTATCTCCCAGCTTAAGAAATTCTAGGATTCCCCTGACTTTTTTATCAAGTATAATCTGGTAAATCTGTGGGACAACTAGAAAGAATACCACTTAGGGTATCACAGAAAATGTAAGGATGACCTTGCATGAACATTAATCCTTTTCTTGCAGCAGTATTGTTTGTTTTGTGAGTGAAATAAAGAGTAGGTAGTTCTGTATATGACAGGAGTCCAAAAAAAGTCTCCATATTCCTCAGAAGCTGAGTAAGGTGAGAAGAGCTGGCACACAGAAAATGCTGCTGCAGGCTTTGAGCATGCTCTGTGGAACACAAAGGTGAAGAACTCTTTGAAGATGGAGTTTGTACAAGCCTTATTTTTGGAACAATATGCACGTGGTTACTCAGAGATTAGAAGAGCCAATCTCTTCAAAAGTTCTGAAGAGGTGATTTCCAGAGCTTTATAGCCTAAGCATATATGAATTAATTTTCTTCTTTTCCCAAGGAAAATAATAATTATTTCTTAGCTATAATGACATTTTATTTCGAATTTCAAGTCATTTTCACAGACTAGGAGTGGAATAGTTCTATTTTCCTTTCAAATCTTTGAAAAGAGTTTTTACATAAATTCTAATGCTGAACTATCTCCCCAGGTTTCTGACAGAAGTGGGGGTGGAAGCCTGGGTAGCAAACAGAGAGGAGAAAAGATAGCAAAGCTCAAAGTGGCTGAAAGCACCTTTCCAGGGGAAGGTAGTACAACTCTGAAATTGTGTTACTGCCAGAGCCAGCTGCAATCAAACATCACAGAGACTTTGATAAGCATAATGAACATCAAATTGATCTGAGGTCTTCCCAATAAATATGACTATTCTGTCAGCATCTCAGTAGCTGATTGTTTTGCCATTTACCTTCTGATTACCTCTTTCTACTAGGTTAACTGATTTTAAGCATCTGCCTTCAAGCTGTCAAACAAGTTGGTTCAAAACTCACCTTAAAGCTTAAAGTAAAGAGAAATTGAAATTGGTTTCACTGCAGAGAGTGACTGTTGGCACTGATCTCAACCAGAGGGGCTGAAGGACTTCATCAGCTGTTCCTGCATCAGCTGCAGTGACTGGGTGCTGGCTGACATTCTGGAAGAGACAAGGCTAAGATTAGATCATCTTGCCTTCTTCTGAATAAGGGTTAGATTAGGTTTTGAGACAAATTGTAACATTTCCCAGCTGAATAAAAAATTTTAGGTAGAAGAGAGTGTACAAGAGGATCTTATGCAAGTGGGCTCACAGTAGATTTTCAGCCCTAAATGCTGTGAACAAATGCTTTGAGTGGTTTTTTCGTTTTTGGGGTTTTTTTTTTTCCTTTTAATTTCTGAAGTACTGCCTACTGACAATCCTCATTACACTCTCTTCCAAATGCAGTGGGGAAAAATTTGCTAATCTTAGTAAATACCTAAACAAGAGGAAATTACCTCCTTGTTGTAACAGAAGCCCTTTAGGTGAGTGGAGCTGGTAAAGCACTTCTGAGAGCCCTCCTTGAGGGGAGGGTTCGCATGCTTTAGGTGCCTGAAGCAAGGAGGAAATCAATCTGGTAAAATTTCCATGTATATATGCTCTTCTGAAATTGTTCATACCTGAATTTCTCATGGTATTAAAAATGCAACCAGTTTCTTTGCTAACCTAATATATACTTCCTTCTAGAAAAATTATTTTGCATGAATTTTACTTTTTCTTGAGAGGAAACATATATACTTATATCTACAAATGAATGTGTGTGTGAATATGTGTGTGTGAATGTTTGAATATGTGTGTGTGCATATACACAGTATGTATAAAAAGCTTAATTTAATGTAGTAACTTAATGGTTTGTCATCAAGCATTATAAAGATAATGCTGTAGATGCCAAAGACTGGCCTTTATTGGTTTAATAGTAGCCAAGTGCCTCTGGAAATTTGGACAGCACTAGACTTCATAATAATATATTCAAGACTATATAGGCTTGACAAGGTCCAGTTTTTAGCTAAAATGTGGAAAGGTTGCAACATGGAATTATAGACATGCTGATTTTTCAACAAAAAAAATGAACATTTCTGCATTGAGCCTCCTGATTAAGCAAGTCAGCACCAAAGCAAATTGCCAAGAAATACGCAGGGGAAGACATTGTTTTGTTTTTAAGTCTATTTCTGTTATTGCTTGATAGTTGATAAAATAGGGACTTCTGCTTTATGTGAGGTTCACCCTTTAAACAAGTCCATGTAGCAATTCTCAGCTGAGTGGCTTATTTCCCTTGAGTGATCCACATTTCTAATGTGACATGGTGTAAGTGATTTTTTTGTCTTTGTCAGGAAGCTGAATAGTGATGGTCATTGGTGCTTGGTCCTACAATGTTAATTCATCAAAAAGAAATAAGGCAAAACTTTTGCTCTGTGTACAAGGCTGCATAATTAGCTGAACTGCTGCATTGAATGCAACCAAATCACAGGAACAGGCTAAAACAAATGGCTGTGATGAATGATGTGACAAAAGAATCTAACTAAATAAGGGGTCTGCTCAGGAAAAATTAGGCTGCAGCGCTATTAATGTTTGTTAGGCTCAGATTGGCATGTCCAAGCTCAGTAGCAATCACAATTGTGAAGGAAGAAAGGAAGGAGGATGAAATTGGGTTCTATTACTTTGGATGAGGGAATTGAGTTAGCAATCCTAATGGATACAGTTGCCAGGATGAGAGCCCCAAGTTGACGGGGGAAGAGTAAGGAGATGCTTGACACCCTGTTGTACTTACAAACATGGTGAGTTAGAGAGACCTCGGGGAGACCAGCTTGGCATTACTACACACGAAGAATCAATGTTCCTAAAGCACTTTGACACATGTTGAATCAGAATAGGGATGGCAAGAGATGAGAAAATGGGACCCACAATGTATGTGTGAAACACAGGTGGCCATTCAGTGCTCTCTGCTCTTGTCTGACACAGCACTTGGAGTGTTAGACTCATTCCTAAAGCCCCACTGGAAGTGAGGAGAGGTGTAGTGGTACCTACCCACTGCAGAGATAAAACGGGCTGTTGAAGTTCTAATGGTCAACCAGGACCACACGTGTGATTGATGTGAATTTTCCTATCAGTCCCTCTAATTGTTCAGCTTGGCATTTTTGGATCTCTCTTTCAGTGTTATCATTTTCTGTTCAATTGATATCACCTGAAGCTTGGTCAGCTACTCTTTCTGTTCTAGAGTTGGTTTCTAGGTGCACTGAACATTGTGTGGTTGCTTGAAGATAATTTTTTATTTCCTATAAGGATTGTCTCATGATTTTATTGCAACTCTGAATACTGATAGTCATCAAGCACTGCATTTATACTTTAAATAATGCAGCAGAGTTGATTTTAATGACTTCTGTATGTTTCTGAAGAGGGGGAAAAGAAATAATTCCTTGATAGGGCATTAATGAAGTTAAAATTTCAGTACTTGTATTCTAATATTAAAATGTTAATAGTGAATTAACAGTGTTATTCTCAAAAGTATTAAATGAGCAAAAAAGAGAACACTATATTACAGGCATTGAGCTTCCTTAGAGATATTTAGTAACATGAGGCATTTAGAAAAGTTTCTTATCTGAGTGGATGATTGGCCACTAGAAGAACCAAGCCTGCCAGATTTCAGGGAGGGTATAGACTGTGCTCTTAAGGTACATGGTTTGTAGTCAATCCTGTGATGAGCAGGGAGTTGAACTTGATGATTCTTACAGATCCCTTCCAACTTCAGATATTCTGTGACCCCATGATTCTTATAAACACCCATGAATTCCACAGCGATATAATGAATATATAGTCTCTTTCCAGCACAATTTCCAAAGTTGCTCATTTATTTTATAGCTACGGGTTCTGACAGATACACATCTTGCTTGGAAAGGAAAAAATATTTTCTAAGACCATGAACTTTTTCACCAGTTTGTAAAATTTTGTTATCATGTTTCTCTTCAGGTTTCTAATAAGGATGTCCAGTGTCATGCACTTCTGCAGAAAGTCTCTATTTTTATTTCTATAGCTGCTGGAGCAGGTATAAAACAAGACAACCTCTTCCCCCAGCCTCTAGATTTGAAAATTTGATATCCACGTAATTGCTCAAAAAATACACTGTCTCTTTTGAACTGCTAATGTCTTACTATCTCTAATTAAAATGATTGCCAAACCAGGCATTTTCTCTGAAGCCCTCTTGTTACAGATCTGCCTGTCCTTTGTCACATTTCTTATGTTTTTACTGTATCATAAACTTTGTTCCATTTTACTAATTTGCAGGATGTCCAATTTCTTCTCACTTTCAGTAATTTGGTATAGTTGTTGAACTTTCTAAATTTATTCTAATTCCAGGATTCTGACAGATATTTTTCTTCTTAGTTCTTGTTCTCTTTTTTAAAGATGGAAAACTTCAGTAACCACATTTTAAAATATATTTCATCTTTAGTATTTTCTTTTGGAAATTTTGAGAAGCACCTGTGTAATTCTTGTACTTTTATGAGGTCACAGGATATAATTCTGCTGAGACTTTGTTTGTAGTGTTTGCTTTTTTATTACCAGCATATTAACTCCAATTGTAAGTGATGATGACAGCTGACTGTTGAGAAGAATTTGGGAGGGAGGATATCCATATATTCTGTCTTGTGACAATGAATGGTATGTGTGAGTTTTAATCTCAAAGTTAATAATTTTCCAAATACTGTTCATTTTTCTAACAATTTAATAGCTCTTTGTGTCACTTCCTTTGTCCAGTTCTCTACTCCCTTGATGTACAGGGGCAATTTATAGCATTTCAGCAGTCCCTTGCTCTCTGAATTTATTAAGATACCTTAAAAACAATAAAAAGAAAATAATTGATTCTGCTATAGGCTCACAGGAAAATTATTACTTTTCATTCCTCTTTTAATCTGCCTCTTTGTTCTTCCAATTTTGTCCTAAAACCAAAGTGACTTCTAGCTAATAAAGTGACTTTCATTTTCTCAGTTACTTCTTGTAGAGAACAATGTGTTGTGTGTGTGTTGTTCCTAGTTATTCTTCTGTACCCCCAGCTTACCAATGGGTTTGGTTTACAGTCTATTACCCAGTATATCTACCTGTACCACCTGTAAAACCTTCTTTTTCTTGACAAGGCTATTTGGACCTTTAACTTTTATAGATGTAGCTTTATTGACTCAGAAGTCCACAGTTTATTAGTGCATATTCTCTTAAACTTTTTTCTTGACAGTGTAATTCCAACCCTGTCAGACTACGACCTGCCAGTATAGTATTAAGCTGTAATACTGAGTATATAGTTTAAAACTGACTTTCACTTTTTTACAATAAAGATATATTTCCTGGTCATTTCTTAGTAGTCTCCCAGTATATATGGATTTCTATTTTTATCTTCTTTCATCAGTGTATAAAAACTACCTCTAAAAATTAACTTTTTAACCATGGTCCCAAACAGATACATGTGTCTTCTCAAACAATTCCTCAGCATCTGCTGCTTCCTTATTTCAAATGCCCATCTATGTGGATCCCCAAATAATCCTTTCCACAAATCTATTTTCTTTTACCTCTAACCATGGAAACTCACTGCCACCCTGGAGTGGTGAACAACAACCACCCTATCTTCATCTTCCAGATGAAGTCCCACCTGGAGGGTTTCAGTTTGTCACCTGGGTGAAGAAGCAGTATTGCATAAAGACATTGGTGTTTGGGCAGAACTGGGAGGGTATTTTTCTTGCAGGTCATCCTCCTTCTCATTTCCATGTTAATCTATTCATATCCCTCTATTCTTTCATCTTGGGGTTAGAATGGTGCTTTACAACAGCCATGTTTCTTCATAGATCTGTGTTGTGATTTAGGAATTCTTTTCTCCAATTTCATGTTCCCACTGAAACCATCCACTGGTCACTCACTTCCCCCTCCCCTCCCCTCCCCTCCCCTCTGGCAAGAGCTGGAATGGGTAGCACAAAAGGTGAAAACCATGGGTTGAGATAAGACCAATTTACTGGAAACAGAAATGAGACAAGAAAATGAACCGTAGCAGCAGCAATATTAATGACAAAAGTGTACAAGAGAGAAGTGAGTGATTCACTGCTTTCACAGGATTTCCATCCCCAGAAATGACATGACATGATATAGAATAACCTCTGGGTCCCATCCATGCGCCTTCCTGGCTTCTGCAAAAATTAACCCTGTCCTGGCAGGAACCAGGACAGTCTGTTACCAGCAGCAGAGAATAACCTCTGGGTCCCATCCATGCCCCTTCCTGGCTACTGCAAAAATTAACCCTGTCCTGGCAGGAACCAGGACAGTCTGTTACCAGCAGCAGTTCTTTTACTGTTTTATATTATTGCTCAGATATACCTAAATTCCCTCAACCATAACTTCGTTCTTTGTATTTGCCACTTTCCCTTTCTTTGCTATGGATGACATCTTTGTTTTGGATTAAAAAAACTCACTTCTCTAAAATGGTGAAGTCTTTCACTTTCTGACAAATTTGGCTCATAATCTTTCTGAACTAAATTCAGTTTCTGCAGAATTGCATTCCTTTCTTTTCTCTCCTTTTTGATGTGCTACTGTTCTTGAGATGTAAAATACATTGCAATGTGAACTGCATTGATATGAAAATGTCTCTGTTTTTTCTTTACTATTTTAATATGGGCAGTAGTCTCATTCAGTTCCTAGTAGCCCTTGTGCCTTGTTGGAAACAGCTAATTTTTAGCTTATTTATTGCGGTTCTAAATTTAGAACAGATTAGAAGAGTTCATCTTCCAGATTCATAGAGTTTTGCAGTTTTATTCAGTATTCATAGATTACAATCCTATTTCCAGTTCTTTCTAATTGATTTTAAGCCTATCAAATTCTGATTGCACTGGCAATTTAGGTATCAGATTACTAAAGTTAAAACAGAGAAGAAAAGATAGTGCATTTTTCCTGGGATATCCATTTTAAGGGGTTTCAGGTTGTGCATATTTCTTCAGGTTTCAGTCACAATATATTTGCTCAGGTTGTGCAAAATTAAAGATGCTAATTTTCCTATAATTCTGACAGTATTTTTCATTTTGTAGAGAAAGTAGAGGCTATCAAAACAGCCTGTTTTATTTATTACACTCCCCATGATTTTGTTTACAGCTCAGCAAAAAATCAGAGAGAGAAGGACTGGAAGGACAGCACAAAAGAGAGAACACAGATTGTTTTATAAGTTGCAAGACATGCAAGTAAGTGTCTTGGTAAATACAGTTCTAGTTTGACCAATATAGAAAAAAATATTTTTCACAAATTACCTGGAAATGGGTGTGTACACTAAATATTACAAAGTCACTTGATATCATCTGAGAAATACCTGCAACTGTCTCAACCAAACTCCATCTTTTCCAGGCTGGGTACTTACTTTTTCAGTCAATACAGTATTTTCTGCCTCTTTTATTCTTTTTGCACAAATGGAAAATATTTATCTTTTTCTGAACCCCACAGTCCGAGGTAGAATTCATCTGACTGAATGAAGAGCTATTTGACTGTATTAATAAAGTCCTTAAAAAGCTAATGCAGGTAAACAAGCATTTCTAGAATATGATTCTTCTTTTCTTCATGAAAAAGAAGTGAGTCAGGTGAATGATGATTGAAGCAGTCCATATATCTCTGTTAATTTTAGGGAAAGTCTAGAATACAGGAATAATCCCACATATACTTACCTACACAATAAATTATATTAACTCCTGGCCAACATGCACGTTCTTTAAATTGAAAAGGATCACTGCAATCACATAATCTGATTTCCTGAGTAACCAAGACCTGGTAATTTACATTATAATCTTTTCACTGAGCCAAATAAGTTATGACCCGATGAAAAAAGTCAGTTTTTCTTTATCTGCCCTCATCTTCTTATGGGATTAAACTCTTAGACCATCTTAAATTTAAAGTCAAAATGTAATGTTAAAAATGTATTTATTAGAGTCTGGAGCATTTCCACAACACAATTAGTAGGTTTGTTTTCAGCCCCTTACCCAAAAATATGTATTGCCTACTTATTTTACAGCCCTGTTTTTAAAACAGTACAGCCCAATACTCAATGCCTGAAAATCACTTCATATTTCCAAACTTATGGTGAAAGTAGGATGGTTTGGGGTTTGGAGTCACTTTATTTTGGTATTTTATATACATTTCATTATATCATGAAACTGCTTTTGTTTTGTCTTTTTATTGTAGTGCTAAATTTGGCTGTAGATTTTAATAACTGTGTAGTGCTTTGAGACCATGCTGAAAGGTATTTTATCAATTTATTCTGTTATTACTCTGCCCAAAGGCTCACCTCATTTTCAGCAAAGGCCACTTATTTTTTGTGGAGTCATCAGTTTTCCCTTCTAGTCATTCATCCTCCTTTTCCCCCGACTTTTCTTTCTCATTGAGAAGAACAGCTATTTCTAAAGCATGGCTCTATCTGGTAGGATTATTCTACATTGCAATTTGCCTTGTACCATCCTCCTCAGGAGCAAAAGGTACCAGGAATCACAACAGGTGTATCCTGACATTTGGAAAGAGGAGTATAAGAGACATATGAAGGACCACAGCTGGGAATTTATATTGGGTTCAGAAGAACCCAAAATAAATATCCAGAATTTGAAAATTTTCATCTCTGCTTTCATAACTCTCCCAACTACTAATGCTAGATTTGAGGAGATAGAAGAGAGTTTATCCTAGCAGTGAGAGATTAATTTCTTACATGTTATTTGTGTTAAGGGAAGGAAAATCTCACAACCACAAACCTCTTAAGTTTTCATGACACATGAGACCTTTTCAAGCCTCACTTTGAGGCTTTCAGCTAAACTCTTAATGCTCACCTCTGGCCCTATAAATTGTGAGCTCTTCTGTGGTGACTAAGGACACGTTTTTTAGAGTGAAAATGAAACTTGCAGAAACAGAGAAACGCTGTTTTGGACTGGACATCATGAGGCATATATGGCTCCATAGTATCGTTCTGGATTTGTGTCATTGTCAGCCGTGCTGAGGGCTGTCCCATCGCCCAGATCATCAATGAAGACATTAAACAGGCTGAACCCTGTACTGGTCCCTAGCCTACACCAATGGTTACTGGCTCTGACCAGCACTGCCCTTTGGGTTTGGCAACCCAGGCATTTTTCAATCCACATCACCCATTATCCAGGCACCCTGTGGCTTCATCAGCCTCCCTGTGACAATGGTATGGGAGACAGTATTAAAAGCCTTTCTGAAGGCAAGGAAAACAACATCCAATGCTATCTCTACCTAGGGGAGAGAAAGAACTTTCACAAAGTCTTTGTCTAAGTCTCTGAGGGAAGCAAATGTGTCAAATACACTGGTTTATGGTGTACAATTAGAAAAAAAAAAAGGATACATAAATTATCTTTGACTGCTGCCAATAGTAGAAGAGTCCTTCTTTTCCTTTTTTTACAGAAGGGAGAATAAAAGTAGACCCTTCCAAGATAGGCTATTTATAGATTGCAAGTGGGACACTTAGATTGGATTGCTTCTACAGTTCTACAGCTGCTTTTCTTTCCACAACATCTACAAAGACAGCCTAGAATATGGTTATATATTTGGACCCCAGCTAATTTCCTAAAGCTAGATTGGCTGAAATCAGGCTACAATTTAAAGTGCATTTTTCACCGCTGCATACCTTAGCATTTTGCTGCCTCAGTGTGTTTGAGTAGAACTGTTTAACATAATTGCTAGTCATTTGGCTAGGATGCTGAGTACCGAGATGATAATATTTGCAGATGATGCATTTACTTAAATGACCAGGGCTGAATTATCTGTCACTACCCTTTCTTGAAGCAAAATATGAATTACATAGAACGCTGATCTGACTTGGCATTTCCTGTACAGCATATTCCCTGCCTGATGCCTACACCGAACCTTTATCACTCTTGTCTAAAATCCATAAAACCCACCAGCAACAGCAGCAGAAACTCTCCAGTGGATTTCACACATTGCTCTCTTTTATGGAATCAAAGTCCTGGTGAAAAGGAGACAGAAGTCTGGGGTAATTTGGGGCATTTAGGGATTGAGAAAAGAAGAATACAGATGTATTATGAACCTGACTTCTGCTCAAAACATTTGCAATTTTTTTCTGAGGAAATTTTCAAAAGTTGCCTGATCTTTGTTGGAACATTGTTCTACAGCAAAACCCCTTAGCTGCACTCTCTCAGCCAAGAAAGCTTTATTCCCAGTTTTCACACATTTTGCTCTGGATTCCTGGCTCAGGGAAAGAAAGAAAAAGAGGCTCAACCACTAATTTTTTTCTGAGGAAGAAAGATGGCAATACTGTCTTGCAGCAACTCAACACCTGTGCTCACAGTGCCAGCCAGAAAACAGAACAGAAAAGGCACACAGACATTTATCAGTTTTGAAAATTACTCTTTGTTTTCTTTTTTTCCAAATACTTGAGCTTATGAAGGTACTCTTATTTTATCCACATAAATTGTCAACAAAAAAAATTAGCTGGCAAGTCAAGAGCTATGCAAACACTGGACAATTTTTTCTTTTCTTCAACTCCAAAACACAGTGGGATGAGAAGAGAATACTTATTACTTTCCACAGCCTAAAGACAGGTCTATATTTGGCATGGATCAAGCATGGAGCAACTTTAATAACAACACAAGACATAGTTCTATAACCCAGGTTCATAAGCTTCTTTTTCGTTGCTTCAACAAAACCACCACTTAAATCAAACTTTCCTTAAGAAATGCTGATCTGCAGAATATTACCAGATGGGTCTCCTGCCTTCTGAAGAAAGGGGGAAATGAGAGAGCCTCATGTTTAACGGCATATGAAAGAAGAAATACAATGTGTAAACTTTCCACTGACGGATATAATAGTGTTCTCACTTTTAAAGAAAAACAGTACTTCCTAGCAGGAGGCCTGCAAGAAATTTAACAATTACTCAAGATTTAGTTGTACATCATGGCATTTTTAAACATGTGCAGAGTCTGTTATTTTTTGTAATTAAATAATTTAAATAATAAATAACGTAATTAAAATATATTTGAACTCTACAATCCCTAGGGCTTGAACTGTGCGCAGAGAAGTGATGCATATTCAATGTGAAGTTTAATGAGTAAGAAAATGCAGAATCCTGGAAATCTGGTAATGTACAATATAGTTTTGGTACTCTCCCCCTTCTCCCCCACTCCTTTTCAGAGCAAAAGAAGGCCCAATTTACCAAATCAGGCTTTAAATCATTCACAACTCTCTTTTCCTAAAAAGGAAATATTGCTAATGTTTAGGATTTTTTTAGCACAACATGTGGTTACCCAAATGTTTCCCTACAATAGTCCTAGTGAAAAATGATAGGAAATTGACTCTGTAACCCTGTAAAAGCAATGTTTATTTTACCATCATCAGAATTTTATAGACTGTAGGAAATCGTTACTTGTCTCTCTGTTTCAAGGTTGACCCTGATTAAAAACTCCTGCTGAGATTTTCAGAAAAGACTAATACTGTCAGAGCTTTGCTTTTAGGGATCATCACTGTTTTTGATTTTCTAAGGGTGGTTGCTTTCTAAGAAGCGTTATCTCAATATCAGTCTCTGTGAAGCCCTGCAACAGAACCTGAGGGTCCCCAGTCCCTCTACCTTCTAACTCACTGAAGATGCTCAGTTTTGATGTTCAGTTTTCTTGATGTTGCCTGTCAGATAAACAGAGTTTTCTCTCTGTGGTTTATGCTGCTGATTGCATGCAGAAGGACTTCTCTTCAAGCATGTTTTCCCCCATGGCTGGATCAGGCACAGAATACAATCCAGTTACCTCTGCCTTTGGGCAAGGGGCAGGGCTGGAGCCAGGAGATGCGAGGACACAAGGACTTCCAGTGCTTAAACAGGGGTGCTGCAAGGGGTATTCCTTCCAGGTACCAGGGTTTGTTGCTTTGCAAAAGGACAGCAGGAGCCTTACTCTCAGTGGCCACGTAAAGATGGCAAATCTCTTGTGAGCCTGAGCATTCAGCCTGAATCAGGCCTGCCCTCACCCCCAGCATGGGCAGTACCCATGATAAAATGTCAGCCTAACCAGGCTCTGATATTCTGCACACTTTTGTGGGCTACAAAGGTTTATGCTTATGCTACTGAGTGTTCTGATTTCACATTCAATATTTAACATTTGCATTGAGTTTTCTTTGTGTGTGTGTGGCTTTTACCCCCTTTCAAGCCCCAGCTCTTGCAGCAGGAGAAGCTGAGTTTCTCCTGAAAACTGTCTGCCAGGATGATTGACGAAAATTTAAAACACAGGATTGTAAAGATTCAAAAACCAGATGAATAAATAAAATAAAATTTTAAAAAATCTCCTTACATTTTTATTGTTGTCTTAGCACTGATGGTTGTAAGACCTGTCTAATGGTTTCAGGAGGCCTGAGTTGGGGGTTTGAAATCATTAGCAATATTGATGCCTTTAAGAAGTGAATGCTTAATGCTGCCTTTCTTGTGGCTGGGCACATTACTGTTCAGCCTGCTACTTTGATTATAGACAAAAGAGCCTTTGTTTCAAGTGCTAAAGTTCAAGTGCTAAAGTTGGTGCTGAAGACCCAGGAAAATATCCTGACATGAATATGGTGTACACATGTGTATGTGGCCACTTTCAATTATATTTAGCTATTATCAGTATTTACATACCAGAGTAATTCAAGGTTTGAAATACGTGATTACTGAGCAGCCAAGGGATAGCTCCCCTGAGTGTTTTAAAGATTCCATCAGTGGGAATAGGCTGTGTGCACATGTCCTTTTCCATCTCTGCCATGTCAAAAAATTCAAAATTATAAACCTAAGAGGTTCTTAAAAAATTAAAGCAGTGACTCGTTTAAAGTTCTTGTGATTGTTCAGAGTAAGGTGAATTCTGTGTCTGTTTCCAGTTTTGGGCATGCCACAGAAAAGTATTTCCACCTCTAACACTTTCCACTGAGATCAGTGGAAACTATGCCTACACTAGAGCAGGGCATGTGATTGTTTGCTATAGTATCTACATAAGAGTGGGACACCTTCACCAAATATTTCCTTCAATATTGTTTTTTTAATGTATTTATGAAAACTAATAATATAATACCCAGCTGCAGATGGCAGAAGGGTATTTTCACCATTCAGTGAAATGCAGCCACTTCTGTTCCACAGCGCTGTTTGCTGTGCTGAGGACATGGAAGGATTTCCAAGTGGTCAGAAGGTGGCAGCAGATCTCTGTTTCATTTCTCTCGAGATGCCGTGAACCTAAGAAAGAGAAAGGAAAGAATAAAGTTTTAAATTAACCCAATGAAGAAAAATGGTATCTCAGCTTTAATGCCACAGGTAGCTATGAAAGGATTGTCTCTCACCTCTGCTGATCACATTGCACTAATTCAATAGCAGGTCCTTCACCAAATGCTTTGAAAATTCAGCAGAAAAGCAGAAGCATCCCCAGCATGAATGGCAGCCTGGGAAGTGGCAGGACAGTGTCTGGCCTCAGTTAATGCTCAGCCAAGGGCAAAAGCGGTCTCGGCTCTCACACCAAACTCACCAGCATTTTATCTTCACTTGTACTGGACAAACAGAATTATACATAAGCATCTGCAGTTGAGCCAAGGGGTTGGGTAATACATCTGTCATCCCTTCCAGAACCAGAACCCGTTTGCCTTTCCATCCCCTCTGGGAGCAATGCCTGGACAGATGTAGAGGGAGGGTTTCTTTAACACAAAGGGAAAAGTTGCTCCTTTTTTCTGTGAACAGAATTCCGGGAAGTCTGCAGGAATATCCCCTCAGATGCCTTCCCTCTGCACAGGAGTCCCCAGGTAGTGTCCAGGCCACATAAGAGCCAGGAACGGGAGCAGATGCCCATGGCAGACCATCATGCTTGCTTTAGGTGCTCACTTGCTGGACAGATGCCTGCAGCCTTCCCATCTTCCCCAACAAGGCAGAAACTTACAAGATTTAAAACCCTACATTTCTGTGAATCCTGATGAATGTGTCTACAGAGGCACCCCCAAACAACTCCAGTTCATAATAGGGGCAAACAAAAAAGAATTTTTGATGTGTCTGTCCATGTCCTGCCTCTTCCTGGCTGCATTGTCTTTTTCAGTAAACTCGATTTTTTTCACTTTTGATCTGTGGATACTAACAGATTGCAACTGCTCCAGTCTATGAGCCACTGACACAGAAGGTTCACTGTTAAAAAGGAAAAGAATTTGAAGGGAAAGGAGGGAACTGCTTAATAACAGCACTAAAAAGGTCATAATTAATGATTTAGCTGTAAAGGTGAGAAGCTGAAGCCCAACATTTACTAAATAGTGTATTGTTAAAAAGGGAAACTCCATCTGTGTTAATATTTTTAAGCAGGTGAGGTGGAGCTTACCAATGAAGGGAAGCTTTCTTTCTCTAGGTTGATCTTAGGTGTCAAAACACATTTTAAATGAACTTATTTCCACAAGTGCAAGACAGCCAGCTTTGTTTGTTCAAGGACTGTCTCTGATTGTTTAACTTTTAGTTCCTCTGGAAATAAACCCAAGCACTAGGTCTGATTCATGAATACCTAAACCCAAAGAGTGGCATAACACTCTCACCTGACCACAACATAAGCCACACTTTTACTGCATCAAATCCAGTGATGTGGGTGGTTAATTTAAAATACATCTCTTATGAAAATAACCAGGTTTGACTTCAGGACTGCATGGGAGGTAGTGGAGGAGTCCTGATGATTAGTTATCAGCACAGTTAAACAGTTAATTGTACAGTTAATCGTACCTAATGTCCAGGTTGGATGTTCCTAACTGATACAGGAAAGGAAACAGCTAAAGAGTCACAAGGACAGTTAATAAGTTCATACACTCACAGAGGCTTGGTCAAAAAGTTACCAGACATCTAGAATCAGAAATTGAAAATTTTGTCCATATGTCCATGAAGATTTGCATTTCACCATGCACTCCATAGTTTTCTTGTGTCTGCAGTTTGCATCCACCAGCAGGAAATTCTCAAGTTATCAATTTGTCAGTATTCAGAACTTTGCTTTGGATAAGAATATATTTCACTGGACAATGTTAAAGAAATAAATCATAATGTACAGATCGAGATGATAACTGTCTTTTTCTCGACCAGCTTTTTATGTTAAGGAGTCCCCAGCTCCCCTCCTCTGACTTTCACTGGATACTATTGAGCTCAGCTCTGTGCTGTCACTGAAGTTATGTTATATGGCTCTCCATTCACATAACTGAAAGCAGAAGCTAGCTTTAAAGTCTTTTAACTCAATTTAATTACAATGTTAATTTTATGATGGTTATTTTAATTTATTATGAGTATAATTCAAATATACTTTGTAGAAATTATGATAAAAATTATTTTTCCTCCTTCCTAGAAGAGGGAGAGAGTTCAGAAAGCCTATTTCTAGCAGATCTGTTTTAAAACATCATTTCAGTTGAAATGAAGGATAACACACAAAAGGCCCAACCACTGGCACGAAAAGAAAAAGAAGAAAATAATGAGACAAGCAGTTCTTAGTAAAGGCTTCAAAGGGTGATGCTGTTCGGTGGAGCTATGCCAGATTAGTATTACAAAATCCTCCAGGATAATTTACAGGAAGAAGTTCATTTTTTAGAAAGGGTATGTCACTAGTAGAAACAGTGCCAGTATTATTTGAAAAGGTGGTTTTGGAAACAAGGTTGGAATCTAATCATTCAGAACCTTGAGGTAAGAAGAATAAAGAAAATAGATTTGGAATAGTTTTGTGCCAAACTAGTCAACAGATGGCTCAGGGCCAGGACTCAGCCTGTGAGGACATTTTCCTACCTTGGGGAACACTGGCCAGTCAGCCATGGGCCTCTTTCTACACCATACTGAAGGAGGGAGAAGGTGCAGATCTGGGTTTGCTCTGGTCAACAGGAGCAGCCCTGTAGCAATATATCTATATCTGTTCGGCCCCACAGCACCTGTCTGGGAATAAAAATAGCTTTTAGAATATGAAAGTTGTCCATCCATGCTTTAGATGATGAAAGAAATTCCAAGCAGGTGTCTCTGTGAGACATTTAGCACACCTCTAGCAACTCAAACTGAATCTGATATGAACTATGTCCCTCTGGGGGTTAAACCTGAGGTAAGAATAAGGACCACTTCTTTCCTAGTCTCTTTTTTTCCCAAACTGTTTTATAAAACTAAAGGATGCTGATTTCCCTTGCCTTATAACTATGACATGAAAGCATTTCCATTTGCTCCCTTATTTCTAAAATGGTAGCAACCTGAGCTGATTGTTACTATTTATAGACTTAGTCATACTTAAATATTTGCTTTCTAAGTTTGACTAAACTCTTGGTTAAATAAAAAATAAAAAATAAAAAAAAAAAAAAAAAAAAAAAAAAAAAAAAAACCAAAAAAAAAAAAAAAAAAAAAACTTGCCATGATTTTTACAAGTTACAAGGAATGTACTGTTATACTCATTGCTCTATAGAGAGAATTATGAACACAATTAGCAAAGTACAAGACTAAGTTCCAATTAGAGATGACAAAAAGGTATTATACTTCATGCTGGTGGAAACAACATGTACGTCAGTCTCTCTTTTTGTGCCACCTTGTCTTTACATGTGCATGGCTGCACTGACTTCAGTCATAGTTTCCTTATGTAGACTTGTGCTAGAGGATAACTGCAGTTAAAGTTCTGATGGCCCACTGGAAGTTCAACATTTCTTTACCTGGAAATGGGGAAAGCAATAAGTCCCAATTACCTCTCTCAGGCTATGGCACTTGAACTACAACCCCACACTATATCAACTGGCAGAAGTCAGAGTGATTTTGACAAAAGGTAGGGAGGATACTGTTTCCTACCTTGGTTCATCCTGACCTGAATGCACCCACCTTCAAAACACACCACAAGGACCATTTTTTCTGAAGTACATTTGCTGGAGAAGAGAGACCATCTGAAAAAAAAAAAAAAAAAAAAAAGGAAAAAAAAATTTTGGTTTAATTTTGGTCTTGTTTTTCAGCTACTGGTTTTTGTATCTCAGAATTAAGTTCTTTAGAAGTGAAACACTGCTGATACAGGTAGGCTGTACAGATGAGGAAAACCACATGAAACTAAGAATGGATAATATGTCATATCAAAGGTCCATTCCATCTAGTATCTTCTAAAGAAACCTAAAAAAAGACAAAATTAATCACAATACTCTTGTGAAACACATTGCCCAGTCCCTATTGATTCATGGTTCAAGAGCTCCTTTGCATGTGATCTTTGCATTTAGATGAAAAAAAAAGCTGTGCAGCCTGCAGTGGAGGGAAAGCAGAGGTATTTAGGGGAAAGGATGGTTGAGAACACAGTAGAGGAGTTAATAGCAGGACAAGAGAGCAAGCATCTTCCATGGTTTCAATGAAATGGGGACACTGACCTCAAGCCCAGGGAAAATGCACTTGTGATCTACTCATACTTGTTTTCTTACTAATAGCATTCTGTAGCTCTTGTCATACAAACTCTTATTAAATCTGTGAGACAAACTACAGAGTACATTATTACCCCCTTGTTGTACCAGGCTCAATAGCTTTCCTAAAAAACCTGAACTTTTTCTGAGTCCTATGGATGATGTAGCTTGGACTTTTTCTGATGTCCACTTGAGGTGATATGAGCTACAGTGAAAACCTTTTAAATGAGTCCTTTTAAATACCTATTTGCTAGTAGGAGCAATATTTACAGTAGGGAAGGACTGGTGGTGAAAAGAATGTTTTATTTCACAGTAAAAAGGAAATATTTTAAGAGTGCTTTCTATGGCAGTAAAGCAGGGACTATTTAAACATGGCATCCATATTTATAATGAGTGCACTTTGATCTGTAAACAATCCTTAAAAATTAAATAGGGATATTGGTTTTAATAGTTCTTTTGCTGGCCCTGACCTACAGGTGTGCACAAAGAGAGCATGTTTCCTACTGCAGTCAATTGACTTCCCCTGATTTACAACATTTTCACTCCCTGCTCCATGTGCTCCAGAGGTTTGAGTTCCATTTTTCTATTCGGACCTGACCTGGATTCATTTTATTTTATTTTATTCCCCAGCTACTCCAGGCAGCAAGATAAGAATTACTTTCACACATGACTCTCTGTTTGCATAACACTTGCTTCCACTTAGTAAGAAATACATGACTATTTCAAGTTACATTTCCTTTGAAAAACAATGGTTTAATTTGAGCCATGAAATGTTCCTTTACACTCCTTTTTTTCCCCCCAACCTTTTCCAATATGAAGCTTCAATTAAAATCTAAAAGGTTGACTCAAGTTTTATACCCAGCTCTGTTTGTGCACTTGGGATTTCTCCTGAAGTTTGTACTAAATTGACATTTTAGAGATACATTTCATTCAAAATTCAGTAGCTCTGTGAGAGAGCCATGCACCATTTCTGTGTGGTGTCATTCCTCCAGCGATTTTTCAGGTGTGAGTTTCTGTGCTTTGAATGAGTAGGAGGAAAGATGAGAAGGTGGGAAACAGGGACAATCCCTCTTAGCCAGCAGAAACACACTGATAAGGAAGCTGTGATGAAATGTGTGACGTCTACTTTACTCTTCCAAGAGAGGACTCTGGGGTAAAGAGGAATTGAGTAGGTACTGATAATTCTGTTTGTCTATGCAATCACAGAGAACAAAAGATTATGGGAAAGTGAACATATCTTATCAGATATGTCCACAATGCATCCTAGGCAAAATAAACAACTTCCTGTGGCTCCTCACTTTGGCTAAATGACGTTAACTTTACATTTTTAGCTCCTTAAAGAAGAATTCATGGCAAATCCCACAAGAGAAACATGGTGGTTCATTATGGCACATATTTCTCCAGAATGAAATGTGAAAGTGTTCTTGTTAAAAAAATCCAGGTTCAGGAATTACTCTGCAGCGCCACAGCCAGCAACCTCAAGCAAAGCTGTCGACAGCCCACTGCTTTACAGAAGGTTCCTTCTCTTAATTTTAAGTCCAAATACAAGAACACCAAAATCCAATGTGATGACTTTGATATATAAGTAACATTTAACCAGGTTATTCCATTATCAGCTATTGTGAAGGTAAGGAGCTCAGCATAGATGCCGTGCTTTCCACAATGATTTTATGCCCTCTGCTGATGAATCATATGTGAACACAGGTATGGTGCTATTGGGGCAGTAGGAAGTGAAAGCCACGTCAGTCACAGCTGCACCACATCCTTGGATGCAGTGTCTGTGTGCAGTGCTCCTCCTGAGTCCTGTTCCTGCTGGCCCTGACATTTCATATAGTCTGTGCTGACAGTCTGTGTCCTGCACCGACAGGTTTCTCTTTTCTGAGGGCCCCAACACACCCTTTAAATACAAGGTCTCAACAGGATATAGGTGAGTATAATACCATCTGCAGCCCAAGGTTCTTCACTCCTTAGATTGAAAGAGAAGATCAGCCTGATATCAGCTATAATCTCGCTAACTCATGTAAACAGTTGGAACTGGCCACATTTTTCTGTAAATGAGATCACTTTTATGTGACACACAACTTGTTTGCTTGGTTTGCCATGTGTGACACAAGCTCATTGCAGAGGGTTGAGTGAATATGGCACTTGAAAACTTGTGAGGAATAACAAACTTTTAAAAAGCTTTCAGTGCAGCAGCAGTAGAATCAAGAAATATATAAAGATTCCTTCTTTATAAAGTTGAAGAAAACAAAAGGTGGCAGATGTCTCATTTTTACTTTTCATAAGAAGTATTTCAGGAGCTGAAAACAGAATCACAACTATGGGAAACCCCAATGAACCTTTTCCTGTGAGTAACAGGAATTATTTAGAATGCTACTTATTTCAATTAAAAAGCATGTTTCAGCAATTCTTTTTAATTATTAGGAAGTAATTTTTTGTTGAATTTATCTTTCTTTCATATTTGTCCATGCTCACTGAATTTTTTCCTGGCATGATCACAGAACATTTTGTATAGACCTGGTCTGCATTCACATCAGTACAGACATGGCTGTAGATGTCTGGTTTCCTTCTGAAAAAGTTAAACTGGTACAAGTGCTATAGTGGACTGTTACCCCAGGATGGAGACACTTTATCTTGATTTCATTACAGCAATACATATTTTTGCATTAGGTAAGACCTTGGTATATGTAGTAAAAAACTAAATGCTGATCTTATTCAGCCGATTAAGGACAGCCTGTTCTTGCCTTTGATTACTTAATTGTATTTTACTATAGGAGAATCTCTCCTGCCAAAGTCAAGACCAGTGTTCATAATAGAAAGAACAAATATCTGTAAGCTACCAACTGTATCTTGAGGGATGTCCTAGAACCAGAAAGGAAAGTATAATGAGGAAAAAACAGGAAGGAATTTATTTTGTCTCTTATCATAAACATCAGAAGAAAAATAAGTTAAAAACCCTGAAACCTAAAGCAGTAGCTATAGTCATGCTTTTGGCTAATTCAGGTTGTTTACTCTTCATTTTCATTTTAGTGACTCACTAAGGTGTGTGACTGCACCTGGCTATTATCCTTTTAATCATTACATTTCCAAGACAATACTTGAATTTAGTGCTCTCATAATGTAAACATAAGATTTTTGTTGTGTTTTGCACTGTTCTATCTAGGTGAATATATATATGTGCATTCAGTATCAGCCCACTCACAACACATCTTTGCCACCGTTTCTCAGAGGGATCCTATTTGCTTCCCTGCAGGAACACATACATTCAAAATAGACACCTTGAAACACAATCACCAAGATTTGCAAGTTTATTCAGCTCCCAGAAAGAAATCTTGAAAAAAAAAATTGGACAAAAAGCACTTAATCCAATGCATGCAGAATTGGTTGTCTTGCAATGTGAATACAAACAGTCAGTGTACTAGAGCTAACTCATAGATGAGATGGAATTGGGTGAAGAGAAATGGAAGTGGGGGGGAAAGAGAGATTAAGAGAGAGAGAGTGAGAGAAAGAAATAGAAAATCTCAGACTCCAGTCAGAACATCAAAAGCTGTTCCTTTGTGTTTTGTTCAAAAATTGCTTGATATAAAGGAGTATTTATCTGTTTTATCTTAAACTGTCATTCCATAAAATACATAAACAGGGCACTCCTGGAAGAAATTGACATGTGGACTTTTGAAACCTGTCAAACAGAAAAGAATAAATGTGGGCGTCCCATGACCTGCTCAAATGCTCTGTAGCTATCACCTTGATGTACAATGAGTTTGCACAAACAACCTCCTGCTGTGGTCCCTCTGTGATCTGTCATTAGTTTTTTCTATATGCAAGGACTTCTGTCCAAATGCTTTTGGTGTGGTTTTAGGGCACAGGCTTGCTTGGCAGCTTCAGGGGCCTTGGCAGAGGAAGACTGCCCTCTGAATCCTCCTCAGATTCTGCTGTGTGATAGAGCCCCGGTAAACTGTAGTTCTTAGCATGGACACTGCTTTGGTTTCTGGGAGCCTTCAGCAAGGGAAATGCTGTGGCATCTTCACAGCTGGGGGCAGCTCCATTAGCATTTTCAATCCTTTTTCGGTTTACTTTATGTGACTAACGCCTCATTTTGGAGGCTGATCTCAAGTTCTATGCACCCTTAATTTGGACCAAAGAAGGACACCATGTTGAGAGTCACAAATCTGAGAAGCAAATGGAGAAAGAAAATATGAGTGTTAGGTAGTAAACACAGAGCTAGTAGATAACAATAGGTGCATTTCAGCTCATAAGTTGCAGTATAACTTTCTTGTATAAACTATCAATTCTAAATACTCATTTGGACACATTATGTTTGAGACAAAAAATGCATAATTTGCCCAGGCTGCTAAGCTGCATCTAGGAAGGAACAAGTAAAATCATAGGATGCTGGGTTTTTTCAATCCATGCACAGCTGTAAGCTATTCTCTTTGCAACTTTGACAGAACATCAACTACAGCCATTCTGTAGCTTTAGGATGATAAATCAGAGGGGGTCTATGAAGGAATGGACATCAGTAAGATGCAGAAAATAACAAATGAGTTCCTCTTTTAACTTTCATGTTGAAATGTTCAGTGTCTTGTGCCCCAAAGCTACATAATAAGAAAAACAAACTTTCAAAGAGCTTTCAAAATTTGCAAGGATCACCTCTGTGTATTCCCAGCCAGCGATAAGGCCACAAGTACTATAGAACACATGGCTGACTAACAAAGAAAAATTAATGAAATTTAGAATGTCTTGTCTCCTAGCAGACTATAGAACCACATAAACCTGACACTTAAGACTCCTGACTGGCATTTCATGTGTAGGAGTGATTTGCATTATAGAACCATGGGACTCAGAGTCAAAAAATGTTTGGCTTGTTGCAAGTGTTTGTCCTCTGTAAGGAAATTACTGAGAGCAATAAAATTTAGGGTTTTTTTTTTTTTGGTAAGGTAAGTCTCAGTCAGGTAGAATCATTCCTCATAGTCCCCGACCCCACCCAAACACACATATTTCCACACTAAAAGGGAACCCATATGAAATTTTCTTCTACTTTCATCTTTTTACCTATAGATTATATATTTTCTACTGTCCAAAATAAAAGCCCTTCTGTCTTCAGGTGGTCTCAAGGTAACTACTTGTATATCTAATTTTTGTTTCTTCCAGTATTCTGAGACAGTGCTTTTTTATCTTTGAATAATTCGTTAAAGGAACCAATCAGTTTATTTTCAATAAAAAACTTCAATATAGGAACAAAGTATCATAGGGTGGTGCCCAAAACAGCCCAATGATGTAATACTTTCTCAATACAGATACACAAAGAAAAAGAAGGAGAAGAAGAAAAGAAGAAGAAGAAAAAGAAAAAATAATGTGGAGCCTTGTGCTACTCACTGTCATTCTTAAGTCTCTCTGCAGCATTTTTTTCTTCGTCCTATGGATTAGCTGCCTTTGGCATTACAATATTTTCCCCCTCTTGTATCAGTTTTCTCAGGTTGATCCTCAGTTTATTTTGTCTTGTCCATAAGATTTTCCTTCTCTTTATTTTTTCTGTATTGTTTGCACCTTCTTTTCAATTTAGTATTAACTGTGAATTTAATTAAATTCTGGTCATTAATATTCATTTTATATGCCTCACTAACTGAATCTCTCCTCTAGTTCTTAAAGACACTTAAATAAATAAAACCTAATAGAGATCCCTGTGGTACCTCACTAGACACTTTAACCTAGTTTGGTACTTGCTACTTAACTGTTTACCAAACTCCTTTGAACACTCTTCAAACCACAGAAGAGCGTGTATATTCAAACCAAACTGAATTAATTTTTTAGTCCAATTTTCATGAGACTCCATATTGAATGCTTTAGCTGAATGCAAATAACTTACATGTCTCACTTTCCCTTTTATCTGTGGAGGTGCTGATTCTTCAACACTTATGATCATACTTAATTTTAAGCATGTGTTTAAAGTAAATGAAAGTAAACACTACTTGCAGTTAAATGAGTCACGCACATGCTTGCAAGATGGTGGCTTATTTTCCTGCCTCAAAAATGATTACTGTAAATATGGATTCTTACTGTATTTCACATCTTTATCTCCAGAAATACAATCCCCCCAATATATGTGCTATATATCATGCCTAAATTCTCAGTGACAGATAAGTCTCAATTTTGCTTAGTAATATATTTACAGGGAAGAAAAATCAGAAATAGTGCAGCAATAAAGGATAAAACAATAAACTCACACACCAATAACCAAAGATTTTACAAAAAAACTCATGAAGAAAAAGAAATGAGAAAGAGAATTTGCATAGTATGTACAATTATTCCCATCCAAATTAAAGGTTAAAATTGGGTGTTCTCTTATCAGAACATGTAGCTGTGTTCTTGCCAACATTAGTGCTGAAACTGTCAAGATTTAGGCCAAACCCTTAAAAGATATATGACAGTGTCAGGTAGGCTTATAGTTTACTGTAGACTTCTATAAAAATATTTGCAATGTCTATAGTACAGATTTCTCAGCCCTTTCAACTACAGCATCATAAAAAAAAAAATTACACACTAGAACAGGAATTTAAAAGTATAAAATTCCTTTAAATTTTAAATATGAGAGTAAACTAAAATGTCCTGATTCGATAAAATCAGCTTGCCTTTCAAAGGCAAAATTAGGGGGGAAAAAAGAGGATCACAGCAAGAGTTTTCTTTGAAAAAAGTGGAAAATCATCAACCAATTTACAGGTGACTCTGTCTGCACCCCCTGATATCTTTCAATTTCAAAAAGCAAAGTCCAAATTATCCATGTTCTCCAGCAGTGCATCTGACACCTTCTGCACCAGGAGTGACTGATGATGAGCCGTGTCATGAACACAGCGCCTCTTGTTGCAACAAATGGCTCGTGGCAGGGATGCTGGCTCAGATGACGGGTCCCCTTGCATCCTATACAACAGGAGGACTGGTACAGAGCTTTTGAAGTTTCCTGTGAATGGGATCCTCACAGAAACAGGTAAAGAAAAATGTTTAGAGATGGTCACAGAAATGTAAGAATGAGCACAAAGAACATCTGGTGAGAGACACTTTAAAAATCATGTCCTCAATATCTTAAGTTTTCTGATGAGAAATACTGAATGCATGATACATTTATACATACATCTGGGACAAATACATTTTCCTCCAACAGAGATGAGAAGAAGGCCAATGGTTCTTTTAACCAAACACATAGAGAAGGAAATTCACTCTTGATTTGGAGACTGGCAAAGACATTTTCTCACTTAAAATCTTTACTTAGAGAAAAATTAGATAATTTAAAATTCACAACTCAATGAGGAAGAAAGCAGCAAAGATTATATTACTTTCACCATAATGTCAGAAGTGACATTTTTGCCTGTTCACAGGCACAAATTTAATTTCAAATAATCTAGACACATACATCTGTTTACATAAATATTTGTGCATAATTTTGTTTGCAGTTGTCTATGTACTTTATAAGTAGATAATATATTGAGAAGTATATATTATGCTATTTTACTTAAAATTACATTGGTAGCTTCCTACATATAAAAGGTTTATTTTTTATGTAAATATTTTAAATTAATTAATGTTACTCAATTCAAGCGAACAGAATAAATAACAAAACAGGTTTTATTTAAAATAAATAAACGAGGAGACCAGAGAAAATTACTCTAAGTGCAAGTGGCAGACTGGGGAACTGAACCCAGAAGTGCTAAGTGATGCCAACAGTGATTAGATTGCCTCTGAGTATTGAATAATGAGCAAAACTCTTGGGACATAAATATGAGGAAGGAAACTCTCTAAGAACTTCCTGCCTTAGATCTCTTTCGTGCCTACAATCCTGCTCCCATTGAGTGTTTCAGCAGCTCCTGTGTCAGCTCTGCTTAGCCATCTTCAAGGATCTTTAAATTTTACTTTGGTACCTTTTGCTTGAGTAACTGTGCTGCTCAGCTCCATTGAGATCAAAACGAATCAGCCTGGAAAAAAAAATCACCAAGATCTGTATCAAAATCATAATGAAGAAACTGTGGTTCTCTGCCCTGTAAACCTGATCACAGCCTCCTGAGAGGATTGTTTCCACTGAGGCCAAACAACTTCTTCCAAATATTTCAATCAGACAGTACAAGCTAAAATTTACAGAAAAATAAATGTAAACAATATTTTCTGTAGCAAGAAAACTATATTATTCAATTTGGTCTTAATTTCTGACCTGTGCACAATGAGGTGAAAATTTTAATCTGTCCTTTGAGAACCCTATTTTGTGTGTGTACAAAATATGGACCTATGGAGCCATCCTATGGAGCAGCGGAGTGCAATGCAAAATATAATGTTGAGTTGGGTTGAATACCTTCTGTATTTTGGGCAGCATTGTTCACATGAAATAAAGTGCATTAGTTCAAGTGAATTAGGAATCTTTTCACCTTTATGGCCATTCTATATTCTCCTTATATTGCATTTTCTTCATTGTTTGAATGAGCAAATGTGAGAAATGTTACCAATAAATGTTTGGGTTTTTTACTGTAAATAAATATTTTAAATTACATAAATAAGAGATAATAAATTATATTGTATAAATAAATATTAAAATATTATATTAATGCAGATGTTTCTATGCTTGTTTCATCTATATAGAAGAGCACATTATTTTCATTCTAAAAAAGTAATTGAAGAGATATGTTTGTTAAATTTGTTTACTGCTCACACATAGAATTACCAATTTATTTGATTTTTTTTCTTTTGCTTTTTTTCATTTCAGTTTTTCCAGTAAGAAAGTGGTTCTAAGTAACAACTTTTTCATACTGAAACTTTTGTTTCACCCTTTCTTCATTTTTTTATGGGAAAATGTGATGTCTTATCTGAACTTCCCATCTTTAAATTTTACTTTTGAGATTTCCTATGTGTCATGCTGGGTTAACAATAGTCCTTCTAGCAGACACCAATCTACACCAATGAAGACTGCATATGTTATAATCCAGTCCCTTCATATTGTATTTCATTTACTGCACAAACTTAATTATCTGGACTGCCCTATTATCGAGTCAGCCCCAAAAGACCAATTTCCCATGTCTTACACATATTTATAGGACTTGAAGACTTCCTGAATGTTGTATTATAATGCTAATTAGTGTAGTGTTTGATTGTTTAAACAAATCACTTACCCTTTGTTGACAGTTAGTACAGCTAATGAACCCATAATTTTATAACTTTAGGAGGCTCCTTTCCTAAAGTGTGCTCAAATATCAGAGATGATACAGATGTATTTCCAGAGGTCTCCTCTCCCAGCAGACAGGACTGCCTCTATGCTTTGAACAGTGACTGTATTTACACATGCTTAATCTTTAAAAGAGGCCTTGCTTATCAGCAAAGAGCTTGTAGAGATAATAAACTAATTTTTCTCTATTCCCTGTCAGATGTCACAGAACAGCAATATGTAGGAAATTCAGATCTTAATACAGACCTTTGCTCAACAGCTACCCTTAATGCTGGCTGCCTCCAGCAAATAATTATGCTGATCAGAAATAAAATAATTTAATTTATCAGTGTAATATCTCTGTTCAATATGCACCTACATTTTTTTATCATGGTAAAAGCATGTCTTCTTGAATTTTAGATGGCCAAAAAGGGGTCTAATTTTGTCCCAATATCTGGAAAAAGCATTTGGCAATTCTTGCCACCTAAAGTGAAGCTTTTAGGATCAAATACCAAGAAAGCAGACATTGGGATAAAACATTTCCTTCCATAGATACATATTATTAACAGGAGAGTAAAAGTAACAAACTGAAAGTGCAAACAAATGTTGTACAAAGCCAACATGGAAAGGCAGGGTTTTCCACACGTTGGGGATTTTCTTCGTCCTGTAAATAATTAACTTACCAGAGCATCTAAATATGATTCTCTCTTTTTCCCAGGCAAAACAACAATTTTCACTATCTTCACTGGAAACCTTGCAAAAGAAACAATACAATCCTTCCAAAGCATTTATAAATATTGAAGAAATCCTGTTCAGTCGTGCTACAAAACTCTCAGCTGGTAACATCTCTTTGGTATCTGAAGGATAAGCACCTCTTCCTTCTAGGCAATTCCCTACCAACTCAGTTCCATCCCTCCAGCATCTTTCTACACTCAAGAGCCTTCCTGTCTCCATTTTTCTCCTTTGCTTGTGGCACATGGCCTGGAGAGGCCTTCTGAGAAGTCACAAGATCTTTATAGTCTCAATAGCCCAAGACTTGACCTCCTGGGAATGCTCCGGCTTTAAAGTCTTCTGCAAGATGAGAGAAAAGAGGCACACAGTGGCTCAGGGATAGCCTGGGGGTAGCACCTTTTCCTATTGTTAAACCTCCACTTCACAACAGATAACATCAGATAAAGTATTGTTCTCTGTTATTGCACTGGAGTCCTGCTACAATGGCTTTTTTTTTGGAGTGGATGATCAAGATTCCTGATTTTAATGGCTGTTGAAGAAGCTTTGAATCATAAAGCGGAGGCCCAAAAAACATTGATCAGGTTCTCTTGAAAGGCTTTGGATTTGGATTTTGGCTTTTCTTTTCTTCCCTTTTTGTAATTTAAACAACAAAGGCAGAGGCTGGGAGGCTGGATTCTGAGATGCTCTCAAATGCTATCTTTTTATTAAAATGAGATAAAAAGCAAAATGTTGTCAGGGAAAGACATGAGTAAAAGAGTAATTCTTAGAGAAAAAATGTTTTAAGAACAGCTCATGGGACTCTGAAAGATTCTGTCTATTCCATTTTTTTCCTGTCTTACAATTTATACATCCTTTATTTTAATTTTATTCATCTTTGCTTTACCAGGACATTCAGTAAACTAACTATGCTCAAATCCTCATAACATCAATAGGAAGTCAGTACATGAAATAAAAATACATTATTTTTCCATATTGTAATGACAAGTTAATGTACTGTTAGTATATACTCATCTTTTTTACATCAACATTACCCTCAAGCAGTTTACTTGAGGTCTATGTCATTCTTCTGTGAGGTTAATTCTCATAACTAATATTATTATGCTTCATTAAACCAAAATACTACAATGTACAGCTTGCTTGCTCAGGGAAGAGGTGAGCATGGCTTGTCTTTGCATTAGAGTATCTATTCCTGTTTTGAGGACGAAAGTGCTACATGGCACAACCAGTCACTCTGGTCACTGTCCAGGACAGGAAAACCATCATGCCTCTTTGTCATTCTGCATTGTGGTGTTGGTTTGGTTCTTTTTCATGAGTAAAAGAAAAAATCCAAACAACCAAACAACCAAGCAAACAGAAAGCCCACCAAGGCTCAGGAGGAGATCATGTGCAGCAAGGTATCATTCTAACCTGAAATTGTGGATGAGTTTAAAAGTGACTCAGGGAACAAAGCTGAGAAGCATCATAGGACCACAGTTTGGACATAGAATGCAGAGGTTTACACTGAGGTAATTTGACACCCTAAGATGATATGCTGCCATGCTATGCTATTCTAGAGAAATATTCTCCAAGTAATTCAGATACAATATTACCCAATTTTGGCTCAAAACAAAAGGAGAAATAATTTTAAACCCACCTTCACTTTGGAATGAATGATGACACCTGAAGTCAATCTTCTTCCTGCCATATCTGGTAAAATATAAAAACTAAAAAGCAAATCAAGCAGGATCTACCAGGGAAGGAATTCAAAGAGCTGCTTATAGTCCAAAGCAGAAGTCTGCTAATCATCTTGGGCTGAGTAGGTTGTCCAAAATAATTTTGTGGCTGTTGTTTGAGACTTGCTCAAGAAATGTTATTTAGTACAAGGCAAACCATGTCAACATCTTGACAGTGTACACGACTGCATTTTAGAGCTATGAAATTTTACAGACACTACCTAATTTATTAGAACATGTGCACCCACTTTCTCCTTGCTTTTCCAACAGGAATAGTCTTCCCCATACTGCCAAGGCTGTTGAGACATTGTTTCCTGAAGCTGCATCCTCTCTAATGGGCAAAAATGTACCATAACAGGCCAAAAAAAGAGATTTTCCTATGGTAGAAGGAGCATCTGTTGCATTGTCCACCACAGGGATAGTCAAGCTGTGAACTTGCAATGCATGTAGCACTTGGGAAGTTATAGGATGACCAACCTAAAGAGTTACACCATACAATGGGTGTTGGGGCATTCTAGTATCAGATGACTCCACAGTACAGTCAGATTTCACTATTGGATATCTTTCTTACACTACTCCTTATAAATTCTAACTGAGGCTGAGGATACACAAAAAGGAGAAATACCCAGTTACTTGCCAAAACCATGATGACTTTCTAATTTCATGTTTTCCATCCAGACTTTTGCTGGGCTTTTGCTTCCTGAATCAGGAGGCAAGATGTAAAATTATATACTCTAACTATAATGAAATTTTGGAGTTTATGATTTCACTTTGCTACTGTATTTATTTCTATGACAGTACTGGCAGGAAGTTCCAGTCAGAGTAGGATCCCAGTGTGCTAACCCTACATGAGCACCTAAATAGAAAGATGTAGATGTCACCTGAAGAACAATGCAAGGCAAAACTTATCATGGATAGGAAAAGTAGACCTAGCAAGTTGCATATGGCCAACAAGGTGAAAAACTGGAACCAGTCTGCAGGATGGCACTGGTTGATGGTATCTCCTGGGAGGAAGCCATGGCTGCCAGTTCAGACATCCTGCTTACTGCAGTGCAAACTGCAGACTGCTGCTGCAGAAAGGTTCTGTTCAAAAACAGCCCCTAGACACTGCACCAAACACTCTGAATGGATCTGATGCTTATTGGAAAGAGTGCACCTTCTACTTCATTTACCTCTAAGCTGAGAAAGAAGAGTATAATTGAACATGCTTCTCTCTTTAGAGTAATTTGTTCATGAATTTGTTCATGTTCATTGTTACCCTGAAAGCAAGCGGGCATATAAAGAACTCCTTCCTCAATGGGGGAAAGAATGTGAGCACATTCTTATACAGCCTGTGTACAGGAAATCATTCACAAACCTTCAAAGGCATTGATGGGGGAAGGGACGAGGCTGGAATGGCATTCCTTGGGCAAGAGCACATGAAAGTCTGGTTGGATTAGTGTAATATATTACACAAATGTGACACAAAAATGTTCATGGATTACACTTCCTTCACTGTATCATATTAGCACCTCATCATCCCAGCCTACCACAAACAGATGCTAACAAGATATGAGAAGAGAGCTAGAATATGCTGAGGTTTCTGTCTCACATTAGTAGTGTGCATAATACACTGTGATTCCGCTTGCCAACATGTGATGCACAAATTACTAATGCATAATCTTTGAAAAGAACCGAAACAAAACAAGGCATTAGTATGAAAAGTGTGTTTACAATGTGCTGCAAAAATGAAAACGTGTGCTCTGTGTGGAGAAAATCTATCCCACCTCCTGCAAGATCACAAAGATAGAGTGGAGCGTGTTAAAGTCCCTAACTGGTACTCACTTGAAATGCACTGTTCCCTTCCAGTGAATTTCTTAATATACTTGTAAGAAAGTCTTAAGGCATTGATTTACTCAAACTGTATTATTTTAGCAGAGTTCATATGGTCTTTATTTAACTGGATCTTTTCTTTGCGAGTGAAGTTGGCCTTGGTGTTGAATCCGAGGATACAGAGAAACATCAGTCACGTGCCAGACCAAAGCCTCTGGGATGTCCCGACTCAACAGACTTTCTTCCTCATATTCAGTCCTATGATTCATTACATATTACACATATTACCTATATTACACATAAGACAGCAGCCTTATTATACTGGTTCACTTCCTTTTAAAGGGCCAAAATGCTATGCAGATGCCCATTCTCACATTTAAACAGTAAAAAGTACTTTTGCCCCATGCAGCCTCACTTGCCACTCAGAGATAAAACCCATTAATTATTCCTGTGCATATTTGAAGATGCCTTCTTTTCATGAGCAACAGAAGAAATATGCAGCTGCTGAAAAAATCAGCCTTCCAGATTGCCATCTCAAGTGCTTTACTGCACACAAGTATGTGGGAAATTATTATTAATAATAATAATAATAAAGAACGAAATGCTTACTATATAAACTGGGTCAAGCTGTGCATCAAAAGTTTATTTTTGTTTGGTTTTAATATATTTACATGGGGAAATAAAAATGACAGATAAAATCTCCTTGGCTTTCTCTCTCGCAATGGTAATTATGCCAGGCCTTCAGTGCAGTAAGGTTACAATTATACAACCCTGTTTCTGGTTTCCTCTAGACATATGTGCAATATATACATTGCACATAAACTGGCTCAGCCTAATTATTTTTAAATAACATGTATGCTTTTAAAAATAGTAAGCAAAAATGGAACTGCCTAAATCTATTGTGGGTCATGTTTTGTTTTTCCCCAGGCATTAAAAACCTGTGTCTGATCTTTTCTTGAAAACATTTTTGAGGGGGGCAGGGTAGGGGGAAGATTTCCTCTCAGGTTGAAAACCAGATATGCTTTGCCCTGTTCTGTGTCCATCACAGCCACAGCGCTACAGTTTGAACAGAATCTCATCTGTTAGAACTCAAATATGAAGTTGTATGCCGAAAAGATTTTTTTTTCTTTTTTTTACTCATGTGATTGTAAATAAGGGGCTTTAAGGTGCGTTTGGACACAAACCTGTTATTATCACTTAGGAAAAAACTTGCTTGTCAAACAGCTGAAATATAAGTTTTCAAAAATTTTTTACTTGTAACATAACCCATAGCACATTATTTCATAATGCACATCAAGCATTGTGGGAGGAAAACTGTAGCTGCTGGTAGCATAACAGTGAATGAGCACAATGGTGGCAGTTCAAGTCCTGATAGGTATTCTTGTCAAGGACATCAAAGATGCTGGAACAGCAAAGTCACTACAGTCATGCTGGGAAAGGTCTAAAGCACTGATGTCTCAGCACCACTGTCACCTATCTGCAGGAATCTGAATGCTCCCTCAGAATCAGTGCTTCAAGGAGCAGCTGGACTCCTTCCATGGCTTCTGTAATGCCATTACTGAGGTGCATCTGCCTTTCCATCAGCTGATTTCACTGTTTATAGCACCCTTAGCATTGAAAGAAGCTCAAAGAGCACACACTGGCAAAAGAACTATACAGAAAATTGCTAAGAAACAATAAGCCCAGCATGGTGAAGTGTACACATCTAAACATTTGGGCTAAGTAGCTACCCCACCAGGTCATGGTCTAGAAGAAGCCAGAAATCCTAGTTCCCAGTTCTCTGTCCAATCTCAGAGATCTAATGACTTTACAGTTTCCTTTTAGTACCTGGTGTGTATCTCACATTTAACATATTTGAAATAATAAAGAGAGAAAAAAATGGTATGTTTATGGTATTTAGTTAAATTACACAAACATTAAATAAAAACTGAGAGAGTTCATCACTGTGATTCAGGCTCCATTCTCTCTGTCACCCAAAAAAATTGGGGAGCAAGGAGCTCAAGGCACACTGCCAAGTGTGTTCATACTCAAAGGCTTTTTCCTACAGAGAGCTGGATGGGAGGAGTCCGAGTTGTCCTCATATGTTATTTGCTTATTTGACTATTATTGGTTGACATTATGTCAGCTAGTTAATGAATGAATCTGGTTTTATAGCTTTTGCACTTGTGCCTAGAGGTGACCCTACACATATTTTCACAAATTAGAAAAATAAATTAATTAACTTATTTCTACTGGGAAACTGCACACCTGAAATAACAACTATTTTCTCCAACACATTTAGTTGTGCTCTGCCAGAAGGCATTTCTTCCCTCCTCCATGGCTGAAAAGCCCTCCTAGCCCACAGGTTGCAACCAGGCACTGTTCAGTAATAATGACTTTATATATAAACTTATATACACAGCTAGCCCCAAGTTACCAGCTACTTCCAAACAACACATTTTCATTCTCTAGCTAAATAAGGCTTCTTTTCCCCCTCATGTTGTGAGGACATTTTGCAGATGATGCTTATCTGCCTGAATGCAGGGCACCCATGCCGGTACAGAATGAAAGAAGCTCACCTCCCACGCAGAGTTTCTCCAGTTCTGCTTCCTTCTTGCTTGAGGCCCCTTGACCAGGCCAGGCAGATGGGCAATGGTGGCCATCAGCGCGAGGTTTGGAGGCTTTATTTTCCAGGGGCTTGGTGGAGTAAAGATTAAAGCCCCATTTCCTAAGTTTATTTCTGATTTAGGAAAAATCCCAACACATAGCCAACTTGCTTATGGAGGTAAATGTGGAAAAAAGTAACAAAAAGTGATAAACATATATTTACTACAAATCAGAAACCATTTTGAATAGTTTCCCATTCATCAGATTTTCCAAGACATTTCTCTTGAAGCTTTTCCTTTTTTTTTTTTGGCTACATCATTCTCACCTGAAATAACAACTATTTTCTCCAACACATTTAGTTGTGCTCTGCCAGAAGGCATTTCTTCCCTCCTCCATGGCTGAAAAGCCCTCCTAGCCCACAGGTTGCAACCAGGCACTGTTCAGTAATAATGACTTTATATATAAACTTATATACACAGCTAGCCCCAAGTTACCAGCTACTTCCAAACAACACATTTTCATTCTCTAGCTAAATAAGGCTTCTTTTCCCCCTCATGTTGTGAGGACATTTTGCAGATGATGCTTATCTGCCTGAATGCAGGGCACCCATGCCGGTACAGAATGAAAGAAGCTCACCTCCCACGCAGAGTTTCTCCAGTTCTGCTTCCTTCTTGCTTGAGGCCCCTTGACCAGGCCAGGCAGATGGGCAATGGTGGCCATCAGCGCGAGGTTTGGAGGCTTTATTTTCCAGGGGCTTGGTGGAGTAAAGATTAAAGCCCCATTTCCTAAGTTTATTTCTGATTTAGGAAAAATCCCAACACATAGCCAACTTGCTTATGGAGGTAAATGTGGAAAAAAGTAACAAAAAGTGATAAACATATATTTACTACAAATCAGAAACCATTTTGAATAGTTTCCCATTCATCAGATTTTCCAAGACATTTCTCTTGAAGCTTTTCCTTTTTTTTTTTTGGCTACATCATTCTCAAAACAAGCATGCCCAAGATGATAATGCAGCAAAAATCTTTCTGATAAGTGAGATAACACCTCTTTTGACTTACATATGATATTCATGTCAGAATTGAAATCATCTTAAGATTTGGTTGGGGTTTTTTACCCTCTCACAGCCTCATATTGATTTTGCATATCAGCCTGGTGACTTTTTACAGACAATTGTAGGTGAAACTTATATACTGTGCAATAAAACCAATTTTGTATCTTGTTTTCTATATGTGCTGAAGGAACTCAGTTATTTTTAAAACTGAGAATTTTGTATATGCTAGGTATATATTCAGCTACACCCTGACTGAAAGAGCACAGTGCGAAACATTCTCCTAGCTCCTTTATATTATTTTACCATTCTAATTTGCCTTTTGCATTCTTTCTGAGAGATTTTAAAATCACAATGATTTCTCCAAACCTGTAGCTCAGTCTGGGAAGGAAAAGGACCCATAGTACATTTCTGAGATGAACAATCATCCAAGATGAAACAGGAATCCCAGTACTGACAATTAAAACAAAGAGTTAGGAAAATTCATTGTCCTAAATATCAGATCTCTTTGTTAAAAAAAATCAAAACATACCTTTGAAAAATCTCAAACAGTCTGTAAACTTGTATAATCTGATATTGTTTCATAGATCCATTTATGAAAAAGAAAATTTGCCTATAAGCATAAGCTGAAATAGTGATTTTATTACTATTACAGATGGAGAGAAGGTACATGTAGTTTTTTGCCTACTTTCCAAATTTCCTGGAAACCTTTATTATTATTTTTAGCACTATATTTATTTAGTCTCCTTCTGAATAATTGTTCAACAAGGACATTTTATGAAGCTATAGATTAGATCCAGATGAAAAATGGCACTTCCTTAATGTTGATGATTGTTTTGTAAAATTCCTTTAAAAGTGTACTCCTAAGTGATTTTTCTTGCTTCCTTCCTTCCTTTAAAAATACTTTAAAAAATCTGTAAGTATATTTGTTACTACCAAGGGACTTTCATGATTAATTCACATTATTCATATTCCCCAAACACAGATTTGACTAATATGCTCTATACTTGCTGCCATCACACTTATAAATGTACATAAAACTGAATGTAATTTAAAAGAAAAATATTCTTAATCTTTTCAATAAAAAATGGCATAACTGGTAATAACAGCAGTATTGGGTATATTTCACCTCTTTTTCTAAGTACAGAGTTTCTATACACTATGATTTTGGCAGTTCTGTTAAATAATTTTCATAAACTTTGTTTGATCCATGACATAGTAGTATTCATTTGCACTGTAGCATATCTGAACAACGTCATTTCTGATTATTGGTCTTTTACACGACACTACTTTTGTCCTGTCACTACATAACTCTTGAGCTCACAGAAATGAAATTAATTTTCCATTGTATTGAAGCACACTAGCTTTTCTTTCTTTTTCTTTTCATGAGCAAACTAAGCTGTACAAATGTTCACATAAAGCCAAGGCAATAGAGGGATAAAAGCAGATGAAGACAATTCATTTGAAAATCAAAGCAGTGCTCACAGAAATATGTTGGCAGGATTCACCCAGCTCTATTTCAGAGTTGTTTAAACACTGTATAGAGCAGAAGAGGAACGGGAGTAATGGTTTCTCCTGGAATCAGTTCAATCAATTAATCTGTCTCCTTTTTTTTCCTCGATCATTTAATTACCACTGCAAAAAAGCAGGGGGAATTAAGCCACAAAACACCCATTCATATAATGTGATGGATCTAATCGAAGCCTTTGTAAGTGATCAGATCCTGAGGTAAGGCTGGACCAGCCTCATCCCACCCAGTTGTATGCTGGCAGGGTGCACTGCACTGGCTGCTGACTTTGGACGAGAGCTTCTGCACAAAGATGAAACTTTCTTGCCTATGTGGCTAAAACCAGACGTCATGCAGCCAGTGAGATGTGGCGATGGTGGCTGGGTGTCCTGCAGAGGAAAGGGCACTTCCTTGCTGGGAAGGAGGCCTTGGCCAAGTTGGTGTCTCTGGCTCAGTGCCAGAGGAGAACCTGTGAGCCCACCTGCACCCAGGGAGTGCTTCCCCACTGGAAAAGCACGCTTACCCATTTTTCTTTCCCTGCTTCTCGCTGCTGCATGGTCCCCGTCCAACCTGGCAGTAGGCCATGGGCCCCCTCTCCTGCAGGAGGCAGAAGGCACTCAAAGACCAGCTTCTTCCTGCAGGGTTTCTTTGTGCTGGAACCATGGCCCTCCCTGAGCCCTTTGGCACTTTCCTCCCACTGCCCTTGCTGGGCCAGGGTGGAGGGAAGGGAGGGTGTCAGGAGTGAATGCAGCTCTGCCACAAGCAGCAGGGCAGGCTGGGCAGCACCATACCACGTGCAGGTCTCCCACAGCCATCTTTCTTGCCTTTCACTCTGGTCAGCAACCCACCCTATCTTTGGTTTGGGCTCCCCCCTTTCCCATAGTATGAAACTCACAGTGTTATTGAACTCATATGAGTCCCAAGACAGTGCAGGTATGCAGAGCTCGCTCACACCAGTGGTGTGTGCTGCATGAATCTGAGGGACATGACCCCGGCCTGGGCAGCGGGGCTGTACTGGGGCAGGCACTGGGGCAGTGCCAGGAGCGATAGTGGGGAAGGAGAAGCTTGATGTGCTCTCCTCCCCCTCACTCGCTAAAGCAGTGCGGCTGCGAGCCGCTCTGCTTTCCTTCCTGGCTACAGCAATTATTAGAATGTTGTCTGTTCTCTTCTCCCCCTAGGTTTAGGTGTGAATTAGGTGCAGGTAGAATGGGTCATGTTAATTATTTAGTGGTGAGGGGCTGCCCACAGAAGCTGTGGATGCCCATCGCGGCACGCGTTCAAAGCCAGGCTGGACGGGGCTTTGAGCAGCCTGGCCAAGTGGGTGGCACGGCGGGGCTGTACACACGGGGGGCTCTAAGGCGGAGTTGCTCAGCGTGCCTTCCAGCCCCCAAGGCTGCGCCCGGCCCGGCCCGGCCCGGCCCGGCCCGGCGGAGGCGGCAGCGGCGGCCGAGCGCCGCGTCCCCGGCAGAGGGCGAGCGGCCCCCGCCGATGCCGCCGCGCCGCGGCTCCCGGGCCGCCCCGGATGCCGGCTCCCAGCGCCCACAAGGGTGTACGTGTTCTACCGACGCCAAAACGCTTTTAGTTAGAGGTTCTTTGTTGCTCTTAGTTTGGTTTTGTTGGGTTTTCTCAGGTACCAAACTCCCGCCGGGTAATCAATTTCCTGAAATTCTTCAAGGCTTCGTAAGCCGTAACAATGAAAATCATAACCAGCAAGGATTTTAATTTCCTTATTGTGTTATTTAAGCAATGAGACATGACAAGGTTTGTGTTATGCTGGGATGCCGCCGCGCCTCGGGTGAGCTGTGTTAGGCAGGAGGCCGAAAATAGAAAGCTGAAACCACTTGGAAAGAGGGTCTGTCCTGGGATGCTGCATCATCCCAGTTTTTGGCATCATCCAGTGGGTCTGTATGAGTAGACTCAGGATTAAAAAAAGGAGAGAATTAAGGAAGGAACACAAAAAATAGAAATGATTTCCATCTTTTCATTGCACCATAATCCGTATAAGAGCATCTCTTATTTAATCTTCATTTAATTTTTCCCCCTACTGGCTTAAAAGTGAAAAATAAGCACTATAAATTAATTAAAATTAATTAATTCTCTAATATACTAATTTCATTATTTTTTTAATATCCTAAAATTTCATAAAAGCTCCCCAGATTTCTAAACTAAACATGTAAAACAGAATGAAAAGGGTTTAAATCTTAGGTCCTTCAACTTCCTCTGGCTAAAATTCTGGGGTTTTTTTCTGGTTTTCACTGATTTTCATAAATGTAAGTTTTCTCTTGTCCTTCCTACAGAATATTTTATTTGGAGAAAGGATGCTATCTTGTTTTTCTCCTATGTTCTATTTTATTGCATTTCATATTGTCTGCTTTCTATCTCTTGTCACCTGATGGTTAACAATGTGTATCCCATATTTGTCTCTGAAACATTCCTCCTGCTTAAATTGCTGCAGCAACAATAAAATCAGTTAAATCTCCTGGAAGAGAAACCAAAGGAGTTGTCCTGTTTGCATCAGCAGAGGTGTGAGGCATTTCCCTGTGCTGAGAGCACATTCTAGGGTAGGAATCCTCATTTCAGACAGAATTCACTTTTAAAGCCCACCTTTGAAGATGGCAGCACACTGCACAAGTTGTATGAGGTATTGTTACATGAGGGCCAGAGAAACCTTGACTCTTTGTCTGCAAAATAACCAGTCAAATCACAAGTATTTTGCAAAGATGTGTCCCTATCCCAACCTCTCAGACTCAAGCCATAAAAATGCAACTCACACAAAGTTACACATGTGTAGAAGTGTTTGCAAAATAAGAAGCTTGACTTTTGAAATTTTTTTGAACTGTTAGTTTTAAATTTAAGTTTAAAACTTAACTTTAGGTAAGGGGAGACAGGAGTTAGGATACTCACTATACTCACTGGTATACTCAATGAGGATACTCAAAATACTCACTGGTCTCAGTGGGTTGGATGTGTAAAAATTTCAGAAAGAAGCCCCACTAGAAAAAGCCAGATGCACATGAAAAGTATGGGGGGAAAGAGACAGATGGGAGCCCTAGAGGAAAAGGGGCTCTAAAGAGAGGAAGGAGGGCAAAGGAGGGTAAAGAGAGAGCAACATACAAAGGCAGAAGAGAGAAAGAGGGAGAAGAGAGAAGGAGAAAGAGGTGAGAGGCAAAACCAACCTGACAAGATGATTTACCAGATACAAAGCAAAGAATATCATTAAATATATAAATATATTGTGGAGTTTCTTCCTAGAAGAGAAGGGTTGAAAAAAGTCAGAAAGAAGAAGCTTTGTCAAAAAAGTTTCATTATATACCACTTATTCCATGAAATATTATTAAAAGCAGGAGTCACTGCAAAAGCAAAAAGCCACAGTGATATCTAGCATATTAAAGGCACTCAAAGCCAAAGGGTTGGTCTAATTGATAGGAATTACCTTGATGTTTCAGTGGAAACACACTGATCATCCATGTAATGGAAGCAGAAAAAGCAAAGCAACTTGGTCTCATAGGGCTGCATCAGGATAAGATCCTTGTCCATGACAACAGCTGGAGCTCTTAGTGCCACTTGACTTCAACCTGTGAGCATGTTTGGCTGCTATTTGCAGAAAAATCCAAGAACCCTATAATTTTAGATAACTTGTCTCACCATGCAGGAACTAGGAGTTGCATCCATTTTGTTGGAGTCAAAATAACACGGAGAACTGTATTGAAGGCCATCTGGACAGCTATTTATATTAGTCAAAGTACACTACATGCTTTTTATTATAGCTTTACCATTCTTACTGTCATAGATATAGCTGTGTCAGCATTTTCATTAAAATCCCCTATTTTTAGGGGTTTATCATTCAGCTGTTAAATTTCGCTTTAGGCTGAAACTTGGCATGCAAAGCCTCAGCCTGCAAGCACTTTTTTTTTTTTTTTTTTTTAGAAATACAAAAAAAACACAAAAACTTTTGGTCACCTTTTATTTTATAGGAAGGCAGATTTTAACATTCAGTCATTTTTAACTCTGAAAAAAGTTTAATTATCTGAATTTTATAGTCTTGCCCATTATATGCCATGCTGCATTTTTAAAAATAGCCCTTCTTTTATTCATGTTGGCAAATTGGCTACTGTCCATAAGCAGTAACTATTTTTAATCATGTTTTTAAGCATATATCCATATTTATATTGTTATGATCCATGCTCTGGACTCTGTAAGGAATAGTAAATGACAGGCCATGTAGGCTTGAGCACAGAGAAAGAACCACAACAGCTGTTAGTTTGCAAAACCCACACAATTTGGAGTGTAGTCTTCAGCTCATTAGCATAATTAATTTTTAATAATGACAGCATTATTTTTTTTTTTCCTGAGTATTCAGGGCCTTCTCCCACCAGTCCCTACTTAGACAGAGTTCACTTTTATCCCATCAGTGGAAAAGGGCTTACATCCTTCACTAGTGATTTGTGACCAAAACTGTGCTCTCACTGAATCGGTGGTTATGCCCTAGCACTACACAATTGGCCCATGGGGAACAGAGGTTCTAGCAAGTCTGGGATCCCTCCCTAGGTCCTGCTTGTTTTACCACATACACGAAAAGGGAGATGCTTATGGTATCTCAAAATGGCCCACAGAAGGACATTTTATAATTCCATATTGCTATGACTCTTCCAGCCTCAACCCACTAAATTAATTACAATTTATATAATTTGACAAGATTTTATTAAAAATAAAATTTTATTAAAAATAAAATCTGCCATAAATGGCCAAAGAAATAAGAATTTAAATAATTACATAATTATATAGCTTACCTTTGGTGTTTTCTCTCTGTACTTTCAAGACAATTATCTAAAATACTTCTGCTCTGTCATAAAACCTAAACTGTCTATCCTGTGAAGAACAGCTTATTTGCTAGCTATTTATATCACTTTCTCTCAAGTCTATTGATAAAATTAAGCTCTGTATGTCATTCTAGGCAACAGTCAAGATGTGTCTTTAGGAAATAGCATATGTCACTGCAGAATTTAACCAGCTCAGCTAAGCAAAAATGAATAAACTTTTAAAAAGCACCTGATCTAAGTTCGTATCTGGTCAACAGCACTGATTCCATTCCTGTTCTACCTGTTCTTCTCTTATTTTCATTTGCTGAAAGAGATGCAGGGCAAAAAATATGAAACGAAGACCCACTAAATAGCAATATGTGTAGATTCTTGTAAACATGGTCAGCTTGATCTTTAAACATCTATCAAGTCAGAGTTCATGCAGACTTCAGAGGGGTTCTAGCTCTATGGCTGCCTGAGAATCCCGTCCTTTGATTGAGCACCAAACCACAGCAATCCTTTCCCACTGGAAGCTAATTCATCTCCATTCTGACTGACTGCTTTTGCTCTTACTTGTCACAGCAGTAGAACTTAACCTGTGCAATTTCTGGCTTGCAGGTTTGACATTGCTTTAAAAAGTATTTCAAACTGATCCTTTTAAATTCCAGCAAAGCAGTTATGGTGTGTGCTGACACCATTTGAAGAGGATGACACAACCCTCTTGACAAGGGACATCCCCACTTCCCTTTTTGTTCCACTAGCTCACAAATATAGATCTACAGGAGTCCAGGAGAGCACAAACATTTCTTGACCTTAACCAGACTGTAATCCACGCTAGAGAAGGAAGTAAACTCATGAGAACCACTTGTACTGGCAGCCTAAATGAGAACCAGTGAGGTGACAAGACAGGTGACAGGTTAAAATCAGCCCTAGCTCCCACAGGCCATGCACTGGTTCATGGCATTAAACCTCTCTTCTAAGTAACATCACCACTGCCACCAAAAGCAAAGCAAAATGGAGCCAGGTTTTATTACCAAGAAGGCGCTCTCCGTCTTGCTGCAGACAGGAAGGGGAGGGGTCTGGTTATTGTTGCAGATTTTTTCCCCCCTCTTTCTTCAGGTCTTTAATCCCAGACTTGGCTTGTTGCGCTTCAAATTGAAATATCCTGAACAGATGTAAAAACACATGTGAGCCACTGCTCACAAGCTGTGCAAAGCTTTGTTTCATCTGCTGATGATGTGAGCCTAAAGGAGATCTTTTTAAAATTTCATCACTATTCAAAAGGATAATTAATACGTACCCCCAGGCTTTGATTATGCTATACCCAGTGTGTACTGCTGGTACAAAAATAATGAGGCTCTCATCAGGCCGAATGAATACTTGCAGCAAACATTCAGTTTCCATAAGAAATTTAAGATTCAGCAGCGGTACCATGTAGGTGGCTTAATCTAATTTTAATTTGTAACACAATACAATAGATAAGATCATTTGTTTGTAACCAGCACAGGCATTTTGTTTACATGAAACCCCAGTCAGCATTCAGCAGATGGTCTTTTTAAAGGCTTAATTGAAGTTTTCTAATCTAACCTTTTTTTCCTCCATTACAAAGGGAAAAATAAGAGGAAAAAAAAAAGAGAAAAAGAAAAGAAGGGAACTAAGGCAACTACAAGGAAACAAAAAAATAACTGTAAACCTCTTTTGCAGGGAAAACACAGAGGAACATTTCTGCCTGCTGTCAGATGCAGGTTCAGTCAGAGCCAGGAAGATGCTGAGGTCAGAGTTTTTAAGCAGCTCCAGAGGTGTATGGATAGGACCCTTTGCCCCCACCCTTGTTGCTAGTGTGAAGGTTGGCAACAAATCACTGCCCCTGCCACAGCTGCCGTTCTGCCTCTGCCAGGCTCCTGATATTAGCTACCTGAGCTTTTCCACGGGTCAGGCATCTCCTTCTCATGCCTGCCTTCTCAGAGGCTCATTATTAGATTATAATTTCTGTGTACTTTATGCATTCAGCTGCTCTGGTTTCAGTCTCCTTTCGGCCTGTCCCTGCTGCCCTCAATATTACCACACTGACCGCAATAAACACTTTTCTCCTCACTGGCTCCAGGCTGCCTCTGGCAGCCTTCCAGTGATGTGTGCTGGAATACAACCTTTCTCAAACATTTAAATCTTCCTCACACAGTCTGTATTCGAAGAGTTTGCCGCATTGGGATTTCTAACAAAAAAAATCAAGTGAGGCCTTTAGTTTCCTTTTCACGGGCCACAGGGAGCACACAGAGGGCAGATTTCAGGCTCTGGGTCCTTTGGCAGTGATGTGCTACCAGACTGCTGGTGCGGAGGAGCCCTGTGCTCCCTTGGCTTTACTGGTGCCATGGCCTTGCTGGCACTGCAGTGAGCTCAGCAGGGCTGGCGCTGTAGACAGTGTAATTCCCCCTCTGTGTTGATCTGATCTCACTACCACCACCTCTGTAATAAAGATGGTATTAATGCCCCCATGGCCCAGCTCCAGAGTTTACTTGCTGAGTTATGGAAGAGGTAAGGAACTTATACCACATAATAAAGAGAAATGAGTTTTACTCATAGTAAATGGCTTGAGAACAATGGTGTGGACTTTTTATTAAACAGAGGACTATTCACCACTGAGGAATAAAGAGGCACTGCGTGCTTATAACACTATCATAAAAGCTGGTGTAGGTTGGATTGCTACCTAGTGATTCACAACCATAAGGGCAGAAATTGAAGAGGGTGATCAAAATAAAACTGGCCTACTTTTCCTGAGGCACAGCCCATGCGTACACAGCTGTCCATAGAGAGACATGCATCAGAATGAATCTTTGTGCCCTAAGTCAAAAGGAGACAAGCCATCTTCAGCTCAAGAGCCATAACACTACATAACAACAGTGAAGGGCCAAGCTAATAACACTACACTTTACAGTGATATAATAACCGCCAGTGTAAATGGAGTACTTTTCATTACATGATTTATGTGCTTAAAGAAAACAAATACCATTGTTAGAATGAAAACATCCTCCAAGAAGTGCACAAGCCAGCTGGGCTTCTAAGGTCAGATTCAGTACTCCACTCATGCAGTTATGGGGTTTTTGGCAACAGGGGACAGTTTAAGTCCTGCTGACTCAAAATCCACTACATGGAGGGGACACTAACAGATGTGCCTACACAAAGTTTGGAAAAAGTCATAAGTTCTTAGAGGAAAAAAAACTTTCATGAGCTATTGATCTATATTTTAAATCAATGTTGTTCTAAGTCCTGAGAAACTTTTCCTGAGGAAACACTACCATTTTTGAGGTCAATTTGACTGGGCTAGTCATTCAGGAAAAAGCCACAATTGTTAGAAGTGTTCATGCCATGAAGCTGGCACTGTCATTAATTGTTTACTGGGGCTGCACCATGGAATCACCTCACTGTTAATGAAACAGGCCTGATTTACAGCCAATACGATTTTTCTGTGCCTCACTGTGGCCGTAAGAGGTTCTTCTCCAAATGACATCTGCAACACCTGAGGAAATGGAAAATACCTCGTTTGCCATCAGCCATATCTGAGCTGACTTTATATCCTCTTTTTAGGCAGCCCTTAGGAATAAAGATGGTGATACGTTCTCTAGTACTTTTCATTCCAGGAGAGTGCAGTGACTAACATGAGGAGAGATAGAATGTCATTGGTTATGGGTGCAGCAGAAGGTTGAGGAGATAGAGACACACAATAACTGCAATGATTTCCAATTATATAAATGGAGGCCTACGTACAGAGGATGATTTACACCCTGAAGAAAATTAATACAAGTTTAGGACTAGGAATTCTCCCAAGGAGAACATAAACTAGAAAGAATTTCTTGAACTACTCCTCTGAAATGAAACACAGCAAAATCCACTAACCACAAAATATATAACCTGATGGGGGTTTTTTCGTAATACTGTTATTTTGGTATGCTGTTGAGGGCATTCCAATAGAGACCTTGATGTAAGATGTTCTATTCAAGACCAAAGAAAGCACAAGGTTTAATTTTGTTAATTTCGTCATATTTCATCAGTTTAATCTTCAAAGACCCTTGGCTGTGCAATACTTTGATACCATAATGTTCACTTTAAACCTAATATTTTCAAGGTAGTGCGCAGGGATTTATTCTCATCCTAGTGAGCTGCATAATTCAGACTCTGTGTAAGTTATTTGATAGCACAGTTTCCTGTAATTCTAGAAGAATGTGGAAAATAAAGATATGGAATGCAAATGCTTATTGACTGAAAAATGTAAATCAGGGATAAGCAGTGCCACTTTGCTTTCCACTAGCAGATTAGAGGCAGGAGCATGAGAGACACAGTAGTTGGCTTCTACATTTTTTTAAATAATTTAGCCCTCAAAATACAGCTTCTTCTGAGTGATGGGCGTGCCTGCTGGGAATACAGAGGTGGTCCCAACAAAATTAAGAGTGGAGGTAAGAGACTTACCTTTTCCAAACCAGCCATCAAAATGGTGCATTGTCCCAAAATGTTTCTATGGCAACACCGACATAACTTTGGGGAGCATGGTTTCTTCTCTCTCCTTTCATGGATCTTAAATCCACAAGACAAATTACCTGGACCTGGTGTCACTCCTCTTGCCTCTCTGGCTAGGCAATACCTCTCCAAAACAGCTGGAAGCCCACAGATCCTTTGAAGATACTTATTTAAGGTCCTTGTTCTGTGAAAATATCAGGCCTACAGAATTAAATACCTCTGACACATCAAAGAGGCATGTCATGTTAGTTGTTTTGTAAAAACCATTGGATGCATGATCAGAAGAACTCAGCTTGTAGTGTTTCTTGCAGTATAAGGAACAAGCCTTTCCTAATCCAGATCTATTGTGAAGCCCCATATCTGCTGTATAAGAAGGGGCAGTTCATAACCAGTTGGAAAATGGGTAAGAAAGTATGTCAGACATAAAATTTCTGTTTACATTGGTTGTGCATATATTGCACATATAAGTCTCTAGACTGAGATTGAAAATCATGTACCTTAGATAATACATACTTCTAGTTAAAGGACATGAGCTCTTCTGGGATTAGTTTAATAAGGGATATCAGCTTTTTGAAAGTGCAAGATTCATTTAATGTACCTTTCTCAGCTGTGAATCTTAGAAAAGTTGGCATTTTTACAAAACTGCTTTCCTCCAGTTGAATCTGAATGCAAACCCATTGCCAAGGCTGGGTTTCTGTAACTTGACATCTGTTCACATTGATTTTCAGATAGACTTGCTCTGAAGGGATAGTGTGTAATGTCCAAACTCTTAGAAAAGAGGAAATGCATTCCCCTGTGATCAAATTGAGATATAATTGCCACATGAGCTAAAGAATCAGTCTGCAGTTTCTGAGGAATTCTGATCTATTAAGCCATTGGACCTATCCTGTTCCACTCAAGTCATCCAGCCCAAATCATGACATATTACAGGGGAGTCCTTTTTAAGATGGAGGCTTCTTTGGGCTGGTTCATTGCAGGATGTTTGTCTTCTACCTTGTATATCTAGTGTTTAGTTACTCTAACTGCATAATTCCCAAATACCCTGGTACAATTGCCACTGAAGACACAAATTATCTGCTATGGGACTACAAGGGATGTATTTGCACCATGCAATGTAAATTGAATAAACAGGTTTGTATCCAGAATGCAATGGAAACTACTGCTTGATACATCTCAGAGCTTCCTGGAAATGGAAATTTTTGAAAAAGTACTCCAAACTTTCTATGGACAGGCAAAAAGTGGAAGACATCCACATGGCTTGCAGGTGTGGAATAACACAACAGCTGAGTAGATATTTTACATTTGATGATGAAAGAGACCCCTAGACGTTTCTATTAAAAATGAGCATGGGTAAGCCAGTTTTGATGTGCACCCAAACACAGCATGGAAGGAGCTGTAAACCAGACCTGCACAGAAGAGCTACAAGCTTGCTGCATTTCCAGCACTGTGAGGTTATGCAAGAGAGGACATCCTTCTTGTCTCTGCAGGATCCACACCCTCTCTTTTTGCTGAGTGTCACGGGACTCTGCATGAGGCAGCTTGGGGTCACTAATAAGGTTGCAAAGGAGAAAGTTACAATAGCTCTTTTGGGGTTGGTTTGGGGTGGGGGGGGTGTGGTTCTGACACTTAACAGCTAAATACCCTTATATTGTGAGTGTTATTTTGATAGTGAATAAACTCTACTGTTCATATTATGCACAGTATTGTTATTTTTAATTTCCACTGCGTTATACACAGATAAAGATGCTGACACGCAAGTTGCGAGAATTTCTGTTGAGATCTCCAGGAGCTAAAACTCTTCAGAGGCATCACTGAAAGCCACCCTTGGGCCACATCCTGTCTGCCAGACACTGAAACAGGTTTGCTGTTTCCAAGACCCTAACACACAAAGATCTGGAAGGAACAGCCTTGGTGAGACCAGAGTCATGAAACAGAGACTGTTTTTTTGTTTTCTGGTAGTGCATTGAGAGTAAAAGAATTAAGCTTGCTTTGGAATTTCCCAAAACATTGATAGTTACTAAATATGATATATGGACTTCCTGAGAGAGCATGACTCTGAAGCAGTCTTCTAAATGCCATACTGTCCACTTAGTCACTGCCCTGTGCTTCTCCCTGAACCAGCAACAACAGACTTAAGTAAATGGACTGATGGTGATACAGAAATAAAAATGTTTGTATGTCAGTCAATAGACTTCAAAAGGTCACATAAATAATCAAGAAGCACTAGAAGAGACTACTGTAAAGGCAGTATCAGAGGCTGATACTCTAACTCACATTTAAGGCATCTACCTGAAAAAAATGCTGTGCCACAGGGACTTAGGCAATTGTACCTGGCACCAGGCAGAGTTCAGTGAGGATCAGAGCATGCCACACACAGCTACCCAAGAAACATTTTAGAGCCCAACTGCAGCTAAATTTTCAGTGCCTAAATGTCTGAAACAGAGGATAGATAGAGGTGACTATCTCTTGCAAAACCACCTGCATGACTATGGAAGTCAGAAGTTAGTCTTCTGGACCCCTGGCAAATCTTCTCTCACTCTCTTTGCAGTGTATGTCAGCACTCTAACTTCAGAACATCAACCATCAGGATTTGGTGACCAAAATGAATAAAACACTCAAGCAGAAGTATCTATCAGAAAGAAAAAATAAAAAAATCCAAAGAGATGTTCATTCTTGAAGGAAAGCATTCAAATTGGCACCTAGTCCTGCTATTTGGTTCCTTTGAGTGAAGGCAATTATGGATTCAGACTTGATATTCAGATACTGATGCTGCAGTTGATCTCATTTGTTTCTTCAAAACAAAAGAACATTCTGCAGTCCTTTCCCTTCTTTACCCCCGCACACTGTTCTACTAAGGTAAATGATCAAATCCAAATCCTGGGTTAATGAGTGCCAATCATAGCTCCAGCCCCCGTTTCAGGCTTGGCAACAAGTTCCCCAAGCCTTAGCAAACAATTATCATTCAGCTACTGTAGAAATTGATTCTTGGGTTGACGAGAGCAGTCCTCCCTTGGCTGGTAAGGTCCTGCCATGGGAAGCAATTACTGCAAGATGCCAGCTGACAGACTCATTCCGTGGAAAGTCAGGTTGTCTTGATCCTCAGGCACTCTCTAGGCAAATTGTATCCTTACACTCATCTCAAACCTCTTACGAACTGTTGGCTTCTATCAGGAAAAATGGATTGTTCCCTTTGTTTCTGTGGCATTTGATAGAATAAATCTGGACATCCTGCCTGCACAATAAGGAGATTTAATTTTAAAATTCTCACACCAAAATGCTTCAGTATGATAAAAAAAAAAAAAAAGGAGAATCATAAAGCAATGAAGATTGCTGCTTGTCTAGGGAGCAGTAATGCAGCGCAGCTAATAGGGCATTTTTTGTGCATAAAGAGACCCAAATACCCTTAGCAATGGCTTGTCTTTAATAATCATAATTTTCTCTTCCCCCTAATTTTCAAATAGTTTGTAGTAACACTTTCACATCACTTTGCCTGACATATTTTGGTTATTAGTTTGGGGATTTTTTTTCAAATCTTTGTTATTCCAAAGTGGCAACTGGAAAAAAAGCACAAATTTACTGCTTAATTAACTTTTCTGACAACATCTGAATAATGATTGAGATTTTGCCAAACACCAATGAGAAAGAGACACATAGCCAGTATCAGCTAACAACAGAAAGTGGCATTTAAAGTCAGCAGAAAATGATTAGCCTTGATATCTGTCTTTAGATAATTGGAATATAAGACTGGCTAAATAAACAAGTAGTAAACCACGCAATCCACTCTAAATACTGTTGGTAAAAATAAGCATTATTTTTCATAACTTCATAAAATAACTCCTGAGTAACATGTTTGTTGTTGATTGTGGCACAAGTTCATGGAAGGTTTATCCCTGACTTTAAAAGCTGCAAACCTCTTTGACATCAAAATAGAAAAAAAGAAAAATAATAGGAAGAAAAAACAAGATGTAAGGACTTCTTGACCTCACCTAGATTCTAAGTTTTACCCTGTGGTACCTGGAAATGTGCTGGAAGCAGCAGGGGTGATGTGAAGCTTTAAGGTGATAAAGAAAAATATTACAGTAAATGGACATTTGCAGTCACAGGTACCTGAGCAAAGAGGGAACCCATGATGGTCAATTTAAAATGTGTTTCGATTGAGAAGTGCCACATCTGTAAAGAAAGTCTATCATGTCTGCAGAGAGTAAAAATGTTCACATGGAGAAATATCAAATATTGCTACTTTTGCTATAGCTGTTAATCCATCAGTTCTGCTGAAATTGTTGGGACTTTTGAAGATTTTAAAAACATATTTCAGGTCCAAATCTCTATAGCATCAAGCATCCAGTGTGCTCAATAGAGTTAAGCAGTCTTTTAAAAACTGAGAACTGAGTTGGGGTCTTTTTCAAATTCTGATGAAACATTTGTCAGAATTTTGCCTAATTAATTTTCAGTCTTTTTAGAGTTTTATTCCCCTTGAAAAAACCTTTACAATATATTTTCACCTTTTCTTTTTGCATTAACTGCATTTCAGATTCACTGAGTGCTGAGTGCACCCTTGGAAAGCCTTTTAACCTGGCTGGTAAGTTAAAACTTTCTAAATCTCACATGCCCACAGGGTTTCCCACCTTAATTAATTAATAACCCCCTCCTTGTCCTTTTAACTGGGTCATGAATTAATTTAAAAAGTTAATTATGCAATTCTTTCCTCTCCCTTTACTTATGCCTTTCATCCGTGTGTCCATTGGCTATAAACAATGTAGAAATAGAGCCATATAAGCAGGAATGGTTGTTGTAAGCTTTGGACTGCTGAAAAAAGAGAAAAAAATCCAAACACATCTCATTCCTTTTTTCCTTCTCCCTTTCTTTGTTCTGCTTTCTGTACCAGGCTTTAGTAGGCTTTGTGGAGAGCAATAAAACCCACCAAAAACTTAAGTACTATATTGAGTTGATATTTTGGTTGGTTAGTTGGTTTTTTTGGGTTTTTTAAAGAGAAAAATAAGTAACTGTAGATGTAAAAAGGTAAAGACCATCAGGTGGGGGGAAAACCCCATCACTAGAAGAAGCAAATGGCTTTATTTCCTTCAACTGATGTACTCACCACATTATTTAGAGTGTATAAGGGTTTAAGGAAAGAAAATGACTCATGCAGGATATGTAGGTATAGAACATGCCTTGTCTGATGTGTTTCTTAGGCATATAGAGACAAGTAGGATAAGAGTATGCAACAGCTTTTCATACTCTCCATGAGGGATGTGCAGAACAAAAACCTGTTGGGTTTTTTTCCCTATCATCTCTAAAAATATCTTCTTCAAATTTTTACTATCAATGGGCATAAAGAAAATTTGTGCCCATTCTTTGATCTTTGTCAATGCCCCAAAATTGAAAATGAACTGTGAGACTGTCAGCCTCCCAAAGCCTCCCAAATACATCCTTATGGATGCACCCTCAAGCAGAGACCCACTAAATCAGCCCGAGCAATAAGAGCAACAACGTTCCAAGAATGCAAGACTGGAAAGTATTTCCTAGGTTAAGTTGCTCAGTGTTCACTATTATGATGAGTCAAATGTTGCTCTCTCTGTGTCCAGTATTTTAATTAGAATAATCAGAAAGCTTTACCACCTGGTCCCACATGGACTCAGTGTGCTTTACCAGCTTATCTAGGTAGGGTGCAGAAAACCCCCAGGACTCAATTAACAGCGATGTTTCCTCTTTGACGAGTGAGGGAGCTGAGACACAGAAAAACATAACATTCAGACTATGGTGCAGACAACCCAGCATCTGAATCCTTGTGCACAGCTGTAGCCACCAGATACATTGCAGAATGCTTCTTTTTAGCATTACTGTTTCAGAGATTAATATTTCATACAATCATCAAGACAAAGGACAAAGGTTGCCATAAGGCTGCAATATTCTGTACAGGAAGTAGTATCTACAGAAAGAACACTTGCATCAAACCTAACATGCACAGCAGGGACCATTTATCTTGGCACATTGCCTATTAAAGCCATTGCCTCCTTCTTTTCCTCCTTCTTCTGGAGTAAGTGACAAATTTCAAACCATAAGAACATCTTAACTTTGTAAGCAGATAACAGGAAATATGACTATGAATGAACCTGCTCTGAGGATTAGCTGAGGTGAATGCCCGTTGAAAATGCATAAAGGTTTCAAATGTTACTCATGTCACTAAGGGGATGCTGCATATTCATTAAGGTATCACAAGGAGCTCATTTCATATTAATGGAGAGGTCATACATCCTTCCAGAGGAATTCCACTGCAGAGCTGCACAAATCAATGTGCTATTATTTTAAGTGTTACCAATTTAAACCTCTCTAAAATCACAGAACAGCCTGAATTTGCAAAATGATTTAGTCACTAGGAAAAATGTTAGTGACTCTTTTTCATCTTGAAGAAGTATAAAAGAAATGTAGTAAGTGTTTTTATATATTGAAACTCAATTCAAACTGCACATTAGGTGTTCCCTTTTAGTGCTCAGGAAAGCTGTAGACATTATTTAAAATACACACATGCACACATATATGTGGTATCAGTGTTCTAAGACCACTTTAACTGGTGGATTAAAAATTGGAGTTCCATACAAAGTTCACTTTTCTAACGCTTTTAATGTTTACACAAATTCCATTGCCCTCTTGTGACAGAAACAGCCAAAAGCTTCATAGATATGTACCATATAAGGATCTTGAATGCTTAATATTTTGATAGTTGAAAATATATAATTATTCAGTACATACAAATTTGTTTTCAGATGTTACATAGTTTCTGGCCTCTGTTTTTACATGTTAGGATAAGGAAGGAGAGCTGACAACACAGATCTAAACCTTTCTCCCCTTTGCCGGATTAAAGTACCCCAGTGTTTAATGTTACTGAAATGTATGTGCAATGGAGCTGATCAGAAAGTACTCAGGCAGATGAGGTGCCATAAGAAATTGCACTTAATGGAACCAGCATGCTTTTCATTAGAGGAAGAGCCTAGAGGTTCTTTTTGGTAACAGTGAAAGGTGTCCACATATCCCCACAGGTGGGAACACACATATGTTCCTGTCCACAATTTTGCCAGGGCAGCAAACTCTTGTGAGCACTCATCCTCATGAATCTGCAGTTAGGAAGGAGCTGCCACTTGGAACATGCATTTCACATTTTCAAAGAGTCAGCCTGGCTGTCTCCCCAGAAGAGTGTCTAGGCCCTGGCCATGTCATCCTGCTGAGCAGTGGCCTTTCTTCATAACACATCAGCATGGCTGGACATTAGTGTAGGCACAGCTGAACTATCTGCAACCTCTTGTGGAGGAGGGAACAGCACACCGGTAAGAATCTAGAACCCAGCATCTATCACAGCCAGGGAGTGTGCTGAGTGTTCGTCTGAGTCTGCCACAGTCCTGCCTGAACTGCTATTGAGGCAGACTTGGTTCTCACTGTGTGGCTGATGAAGAGTCCATCTGCTGGGTTTCAGGCACACAAAGAGCCAGATGTTTTGGAAGTCCAGATGCCCAGGGAGGAAGGGAAGAAACAGAGGGATACAAAGGCATTTGTCCCAAGCCTGAATCCTACAAGCCTGGCAGCTAGCAATGAGAATGGAATGAGCAAGTCAGTATCTCAGCTTTCTGCTGAAGAGCAGTTATAGAGCTGGCTAGAGTCTAGTCAATATTCCTCTCACTACCTCTCTGTGGAGGGAAAGATAAAATAAGGAATGGTCTTACTTTAAAAGCAAAGATCACATGAGTTTCCTCCATGAAATTTTTCAGAATTTCCATTATGTGATGTATTCTGAATAACTGGAAATTGTGCTAAGTGAGAAACAAAACCAAGTTGTCTCTGCCAACATTTCTGTGAAAGGTAAAATTTTGTGTTTCAGCCAGCTATAATTTCAAGTAGGTGTTCTTGAGTAAAGAAACATTTGCAACACATTTTTATATAAGATGGAAAAATCCAGTCACGGATTACTGATGGAATCTGAGGTCTGCCACGATGTTGCTGTCCAAGACAATTCTTCAGACATTGTTGATTGTATGCAGTGGTCCCTCACTGGTCAAATTTTGTCTGTTTTACTCCATTCTGTCATCCCATTTCCATGCCTCCCAAAGCCCTTTCCTTTCCTCTCTTCTTGCATTCTGCCTTCCGGGCTTTGCAGCTTGTTGAGAAACTACACCCTCCCATACAATAGTTATACAGTTGGAAACATATTTGAATACATATTTAGGAAACATAGTCTGTATTGTGCTGCTATGATAACCACTTAAAATTGTTTAGATTAATGACAGTTACATGCCTAATTTATTACTGTAATTATTGTGATAATTTAGAGAAGATAAATGGACATCTATTAGAATTTAATGTAAAAAGCTGTAATTAGTATGCTTCAGAGAGGGGAGAAAGCCAATGCACATAACTGAAAATCCATTAAGCCAATTATAATGTTACTGAGGCAGAAAATGTACAGCCATCTAAAATACACCCATGACTTTTGCATAACCATACCCTAAGCATGTAAACCCATCTGTCAGATTCCTTCATTAATTTAATAAACATATCAAGGCAAAAATTAATTAATGCACATAGTTCAGACCGAGAGTTAGGGTGGGGAGATGGGGGAGAATAAAATTTAGTTGCCATTGAGCAATTGTCATGTAAATAAAATAGCAGCAAATGTGTTGGAAGGGACTTAGAGTAGAGGAGGGTACACTGCTAATCATGGCTTAGGCTTTCTTAGGTATTCCCAGAAGTATTAAAAGCTGTCTTGGTGCAATTAAAAAAATAATATTTGAAAAAAAAGAAAAAAAAGAGAGAGAGAGAGAGAGAGAAGACAGCACTTGCTATCATCTATTTACTGTCAAATTAATTCAGCTGCTCCTGAGATGCCATCTGTATCAGGAGAGCGAGGGTGTCACTAGCTTTACGATCCATCAGGAGAAGTGAGAGCACTGTTCTGTTTGATGGCTCTGATAATGGAAAGAAGCTAAGCAATTGCAACAGATACATCATAGATTTTCTCATAATTACCTGACCTGTTACACTGTGTCACTCTGCCGCCAAACACACTGTTTTTATGTCAGAAGCTGTATGGGCATTCTTTACTTTGATCATTCTGTATTCTGCAGATGTCAGCATTACTGTATTTTAATTGACTCTGGGGTAGCATTAAAAAGCACCTTCTATTTCAGTTGCTTAGACCTGATGAAACTGACAACCTGGCATTTATGAACATTAGGCCTTCATGGTAACTGTGTCAGGAACTGTGTTTTTCCTAAATCCCCTAGGTACAAATAGCAAACTGATATTGGTAAACCAGTTGAAAAAAACCCCAGTGTCTATGCAAAGAGCACCTCTGACATTCTCTAGCCATAAAGATGGCAAAACTTTTCATTAAATTAAACTCTTGTGTCAAAAGTTCATGTTATATCCCAGTGTGCAATTAAGAATTGACCAGTGTGCTGAAAGAGGGCTAGAGCTAGTGAGGACTGAAGTTGTGGAAAAAGTGTTGGTAATCTCAAAACAAGAATTTCTTGACAACTTCCATATTCCCAGTATGTCCCGTTAGCCAGGATCATGTTTTCCTCCTCCTGCAGGGAGACATGTAGTTCTTTCAGTACTTAGGGGTTTTTTTATTGCATGCAGTGTAATCCACAGAAATGACAGATAAAATGTCAGAAATTTTACAGGCAGCTGAACAGAACTCCCTTTTTACCTTTTTTTTTTTTTTTAGAAATACCCTTGGTTAAGTAAAAGTAAACTTGACTGCATGTGAATTGTCCATATTTCCCACCAGGCTTTCTCCAACAATTTCTTTCCTAAGAAATCCAGAAACTCTACAGTACCATCAACGTGCTGAGCTTGTTGCTTGACTCACGGTCAACAGCTACCAATAATTACAAGAGAAGTGAAACTGAGAGCTTCAGTGTTCTGTCCTTGTCTCCTTCAGGGCTGCTGCTTTAGTAAACATTGAACAATGTTTTGTGAAACACATCTTGCTTCACTGCTAACACACAAGGACAGCGTGACTTTCCCCCATCACTCCCATGGGCAGGGATGTTCCCCTCACTTCTCCTCAGGTTCTGATGAACTTGGGTGCAAATTATGCTTACTGTTAAGGCCTTGCCATTCAGATACCAATAGACTTGGTGGTTGCTCCTGTTCAGGTCCCAGCAGAATCACTATGTTATCCCCTTGCTGATAAACTATGTCACACTCCTGATGAGCTGTGGTAAATACATCTGCCTTCAGACATTAGAAAGTTTTGTGTTGTGCATATGTATATAGACCAGTCATGTGCAACAGCAAGTGGTATGAGGCACCTAATCAGCACAATTATTTTGAGTGCTGTATTATCAAGGGTCCTAGAATAGATCTACAAACTAGAAGTCATTTAGGAGTCTAGGTCAGCATGCACTGCAACTTTTCAGTAACTAGCTTGTGCACATATCAGGACCGTGGTGGTTTATGTTTTTGACATTTACTTTCTGGGTAGTTTTGGAAATAGTGTTTATAAACTACTGACTGTCAGTGAGCTGTACCAACTGGTCTAGAGGGCTGACTTTAACATAGCAATAAGGAAGGTATCATTATCAAGCTAATAACACCCTCCAAATTTCACATAGAATCAAATCTGTATTGAATTGTGTATCTGTCTTAGGTCCATTGTTGTAAAATGAACTGGAATCAGTTCTGACCTAGACATCAGAACCAGCAAACAGCAGAAGACAAGCTGTCCATTCAGTACTGTAATACCAAAGGATATTCCCATCCCATACTAAAGGGATGACTGAGGTAAAAGGTAGGAAGGCTATTTTACAAGTGGAGTGAGGCTGTAATTGGGGTCATCTACCCATTTTGCAAACCACAGTTTGGAAAGAACAGTAGAAATTTGAAACATACATAAGAGTCACAGAAATGTTTAAAGACACATTAAATGGCCTCCCTAAGAAGCAAAGAGAAAGAAGTAGACTTTTTAGAAAAATAAGACTGAGCGATAGATTAACTACAAAGTATAAGAGTGTCTGTAGGAAAAATATAGCAGCTTCTGTCAGACTCAACACTCTTACAAATTCAGGTCTTTCAACAGCTTCTAGCTGGTCTTTGAAGGCACAAGTATTATGGTATGGTTTTGTAACAGTAATCGTGATCAACCAGGAGAATAACCAAAGAAATTATCAATAGGTAACTTTTATCTTCCTAAAAAGCATATTTTTGATTTGTGAATAACTGTATTTAACACACATTTATCTGTGTAGCAGTGTAGGTGCTTGGCTGATTCTTTCCAGCCTTAAACTCTGACTTTTCTTCTTTTGTCCTGTCCACCCCCAACCTCCATGCTACAAAACACATGGAAATCCTTGTGGAATCATTCACTAGGCTCTCAGATATCTAATTGAACATCCTGGAGTTCCTTGCTTATAGTGATGAGACTCATTCAAACCCTTGTGTTTAAAAGCAAATGAGAGCATATTTCAAGGAACATAGTTCACAGTCAGTTACAATATTTCACATAAAATATATAAGGATGTCTGGAATAGGTCAGACCCCTTAGTTATCTATCCTGTCAGTGAGCAATATCACCTATCTGGGGAAGATGATGAAAATCAGAACATGTGTCATGATGCTTCCTCCCCAGTACAGAATTACAGAAAACAGCTGACTGAAGTTTGAGATGTTCCTGAGCAAGAACCGGTATTTATGTACTGAAAATTCTTGCACAAAACTTTTTTTCTTCAGCAGCTATTTGGAACCTGTGTATGCTTTCACGCTGTTTTCTATGATATTTCTGACAAGAAAGTACAAAACTTAGAAATTACCTGTATTTTCCTTTTGAAATTCTCAGCAGCATGTTGGTGTGGCTTAGTTCCTGTATTGGAGGAGACAGTGAACAGCTCCAGAGACTTTCCTTTCAGAACTTTTCAGATCTCCATCACTCCTTTACTTGTGGATTTTTTTCCAGATCTAGATATTATTTGAATATGTAGTATCTAGTAATTTTCTTTGATGATAAAGGATATCCCTGTGGTTTTCCTAGTGCTGTAACTGGTACAAAGAGAACTTTAATGATGGTGAGGCTTCCCCACACATCCTATGGGGAACAATTCTGACTTCTCACAGAGCTCATCCCAGGGAGCTGCAATATGTGATAGAAGGGAAAGCAGACATGTTGCTGCAGTCCTTGTGATGACTTTCTACTGTTAGTTACCCCAGATTAAGAGAAGATGAATGCCAGCAGAAGAAACCAAGACTGAATGACCAGATGAGGCTCTGCCAGTTTAATTTCCATCTCAACAATGCCAAAGTATTTTGAACAGTATTTGCAGAGTACTAGATGAATTCTAATACTAGCTTTAGATATGGTAGTCTACAAAGTAATTCAGAGAAAGCTGCTGATTTTTAGTTGTTTGGGTTTCTTTCCTCCCTCCCTCCCAGAGAAAACTGTAATTTAAATTTCTCAGTTCCTTCCTGTAATGTTTTGAAAGCCACTCTTGCATATTGTGAAAAAAATACAAAGACAAAACATATACTTTATTATAATATAGAATGGTTCTCCCCATAAATTAATACAAGATTTTGCCACCTAGGACTACCAATTCCAAGATCTTGAAGCAAGCATGCAAAGCTAATTGAGAACAATTCTGAGAGAAAGATGGATCCCAAGGTATTTGAAGCCCTGAGGTAACAAGCTGGCCTGAAAAATCTAGTGGGAGGGGAAAAGTAATTAGATGTTCCAAGCAAATTGCCCCAGATTTATTGATATTGATTTAAAATCCAGATAATCCTCTGTATGATTTCCAAAGGAACTGAGCAACAATCTTATTTGAAAAAAAAATATGATAAAGCAGCATTACTTACTGTTTGGACCTACTGTACACACTCAGCCACTGGAATGCTTTCATCTGGCAAAATGGTAAAGCCAGTTTCATAGGGATGCAACATTTTTCCCTTTGCAAACTTTCAGCAAAAGCAAGAAAAAAAAATACTCTATTAAAAAAAAAAAAACAAAAAAAAAAAAACCAAAATAACTTCTTGTTCATTTGCCCCGATAGGGAAAGCATCCTAAATGTACGCCTCGTTATTGAAATCTTTCAGCTGATCCATGTTACATGTCTACTTATTAATCTTTTTAACCAGCTTTTCTTAGAACAGAACAAAGCATCAAAGGCAAATCAGTCTCACCTAACCCTTTAATATTTTTTTTATTTTCAAAGGGGTAATAGGTGTTCTGAGGAAAAAAAAACTCCCATCTGTTCAGTATCCTTCTGGCATTGACAGTCATGAGGCATTTATTTATTTGGTTATTCCTAGAGTTTTAGAGCACACTGAAATTATGACAGCTGACCTGTCATAATGGAGTGGTTAGGTTTGTTAGAAATCATATGAATGGATAGATCCTGAGGTTCTCTCCATCTCTGCCAAAGACCAGTACCAGGATCTTCAAGGTTCTCATTCCAAACTGTTGTTACAAATTATGATAACCGAATATTGTTTTTAAGGGTATGCACATGTAGTCACTTTTTAAAAATAATAGCTATGGCAGAGAATTACACAGCCTAATTACATTATTCTTGAAAATCTTTCCCTTTCATTGCTTTTGGTTGCACATCTTTCCAGTTTATTGTGCCCCCTTTTAAGTGTCAAGGTCACCAGCAGTGCCTACTCTGGCCTACTTCTGCTCTCCTTTCCCTCTTCTGTGGTCAGCAGTAGCACCAAAAAAGAGTTTGAGAGGGAATGACAACTTCTAAGAGGCAACCCACAGGCATCAGGGGTGTTCCTGCTGTAACCACAGATCTATTGGCAAACTATCTACTGGAAGTCCCTTTTGTATTAAGTTTATTTCAAGCTAGGTATTTCCTATATGGGGCTAACAGCCTGTGGTGCTCGGTATTGCAAAAGTGGTTCACTCACTCATTTACTTTTTTGGGCATCATTTCTTTACTCTGCAGCTTCAGTAAATCACAGATTAGTAACAGCATCATATGTGGCATTTCTGGAAGGCACATGGGAAGCTATGAAACAAAGAAATTATGCTTAGATAAAGGACAAAACCCTCTATACCATTTTCCGTTTTTGTGGTTGGCTGACCCAATTGGATCACATGTTGTCTCAGCACTCCCCATTCAGTGCTGAATTTTCTTCTTTTAAAAAATGTTCTTTTAATGATTTGCCAGACAATATTTTACAGAAGAAATATATTCAAAATGTACTTTTATTCTGGGAGGGAGGGAGTGAAAAGTGACTTACATGCTTACACTGAATCATAAGCTTATGATGTTTTGCAACTTTTGAATTTTCACTTTGGCTTTATATGGTAAAGTCCCTTCAGGTGGGAATACCTCCTTCCTCCTCATTTTGCTTTCTTGTGTGATATACCTTACATGGACTCACAAGGAAACTTTCTCAACTCTTTTAAGTTTCCCTGTTAGGGAGAGATGCAACTCCACTCATGAGTGACTTTATTGTATTACAGTACTTTGATTTTCTCACGTTAAGTCTAGTAACAGTCAACATGAAGAGGCCAATCCAGCAATGTTTTTCCTGTAGATCAACAGTAGGATCCTATGAACTCCCATGTGGTGCTGGAGATCCAAGACGATTCAGAATGGTACCATTTGTATTAATGTTTTGCTTTCCAAAAACTCCTAAGCCATTAGGAAATCACTGCTGTGTGAGGCATGCAAGAACTCCACCATGGAGGATGTTAATAACTCTGTTCCATGGAGTTAGCACAGCTGTAGCTAAAGTGGAATGGAGAAATTTTACAAAATTTAAAATATCATCTAAGAAAGAAAAGATAGGCAGATTACTCAATATAATTTGATTGAAAACACATTTTAAAACAGATTTCTGGCTGTAAATCCCAAAGATCATATAAAACCTATGTGACAATCTATTTTGAATCTAAGGCCAGCAATCACTCAGGTCAAAGGGGAAACTTGACAGGCTTCACTACATGCTGGAACCTGGAGTCTTCAAGAAGAAAAATTCCTCACCTGACTTGTGTGTAGTGTGGGTTACATAAAAGTAATGAAGAAATCAGCCACCATACCATTTCAGTGGCAATGTCAGAGAAACACTGCCAATTACTGAGTCACTGACCTAATTTAGAACCAAGGTATTACTGGAGAATAAGATAATAATAAATACTAGAAGTGATGAAGGAAGACGAGAAGTTTTGAGCCAACAAGTCACTCTTTTTAGGGAATCTGGAAAACATATTGCTCAATCTGGCAATGAACAGGAAATTAGCACCACTCATATCTCAGTTTAAGTGGGGGCTTAGCAAGCTTAGTTGTCATCTGCACTGGCAGGACCTAAAAGATTATTCATGGATGTGGGTTAGGTGAATACACCAACCAGACTGAAACATTCTAGCCAGTATGGATGGAAAACAAGAGTTCAGACTCAGTTCTGTGTCGATGAACAGTGAAACCTTGGCTCCAACAACACTTCTGTTTGTACTACCACACAAATATATAGGCTGGGGTTTTTTTCTTTTTCAAGTTTTTTGTGTGCTGCCATCAGAGAGCAGATGTAGCAGACAGCTTCTAAGGATAAGACTAGAAGGCCTGCTAAAAATATCACAGCAAATGAGAGAGGCAGTCCTTGAAAGGACTTGAAGAGAAATGTTGGTGAGGAGGGCTGCAGCTGGGCATCCAGGGAGGGACAGGACACAGAATGAGGGAAGAATGCACTCTCTCCTGACTCTTGCTCTCTAAAGGTCTTGAGTACCCTCTCACCTAGTGCACTTTCCACAGAGATGTAGTGCACATATTCGGGTGCAAAAGGATTTCTGATACCAAGAGAAGGCTATGGGACTTCTTTAATAGAGATGAATCTTTGAATTCTCAGGGAATGTGGGACATGACTTGCACATCCCTAGTAACTCTTATGACTAATGAGCATCTGGAGATTTTGTTTTGCGTATCAGAAAGAATCACTTAATTAAACAATTGAAAAGGCTTTTACATAACAAGACTTTTCCTCTGCTAAAATAGTTTAACTGTTCTTTTTTTATTAAATGAATAGAAGTAAATGCATGTTTGCTAATTGTTTTGATAAGAATAATACACTGAATTATTGGGAGTAAAACAGGAGGGAAATATGCAGGGCTGAAATATGTATTCTTAATAAAAATAAAAGATTCTTAAGGATTAAAAATAAAAGTATAACAGCATATATTCACCAGAATGAAGCCACACAGCAATGTATAAAACCAAGCGCAGAAATGAGAATCAAGGAACAGGCAATGTAGTTGGTAATGTTCATCTCAGACAGAGACACAGATAGAACAATACAGAAGTAATATGTGCTTTTGGATTAAGAAAGGATAATATGCTTTCATATTATGCTGCAAAAGAGAAATCTGTGTTACCAGAAATACATCTGAAGGTGTTGAGAAAGTCAAACAGAGCAGCATTTGGCTGTGGCTGCTCATCTGAATGACTGTGTTCCCTAAAAAAAAAAAGTTTTCCCTTTTCTTTCTTTCATTCACTGTCAATTCACAGCATTGATGATGACCTGTACAGGAACACTTCTGATATATTTGATACTCATGCATTTTTCTTGATGAAAGACTACAGGATTAGACCATAGGCCAAAATCATAGTTCTGCTGAAGCCAGTGGCAAAAATACCTGGCTTCTGGCTAATCAACTTACTGTCTCAACCACATCTATGTTATAAGTCCTAATCCTTTTCCAAACTGCTTTCAAAAGGACTTTACCCAGACAGAAGAAGAAAAATATTATCCTGCATATAATACTAAATCTGTCATTCTTCTGCTTCCTTCTCAACTGTAAGTGCCTGCACATATTTATTCTTTAACCAGAGGTATAAAACATATCAATATTCCTACTTCTTATGATCTGATAGGTTGCACCATCTTCCAAATTATGTAAATATATTAAAGAGATCTCCTTGAAAAGAAAATAGTCTAATTTTAGCATATACATATATGTCTTCACTAATATGAATAAAGAAAAATAACATACATGATTAAAGCGGTGAGAATTCATTCTGCAGCCGAATGAGGTACTGGCACAATTTCCCTGTAAAATCTGGAACTCTTGGTGTATGTTACTGAGATTTATGAATGACAGGCACGACCAAAGTCTGTCATGTACTCCTCTTCCATTACAGCCTCTGAATGGCTATGTGATGGAGCATCAAAGCCCTTCAAATGTATGCTTTTCTTCACTGTTCTTAGGTTAGGCTCTGTGTGGATTCAACTCTGATGATAAGCCCTTGAAACTGTACAGGCATTTTGATCACAGAAAAGCAAAATGCTGTCTATAAATCTAAACTGCAGTGAACTAGATCCTCCATAATGTTCGTGAACTAGGTAAGTGTTTCAAAGGCTGTCTAACTCTACTTCAACATCAATTGCCAAACTCCATCTAAGAAGTTTTTACACAGGAACAGAGAGCAAATATTTTAAACTCCTCTTCTTTTTTTTTTTTTTCCCCATTTTTTTTCCTCACAAAGGCATACCAGAATGCCCATTTTTTAATAATAATGAATGACTAGTCCCAATTGAAGCTCTCCTTTCAATCAAGGCCACAGGCTAAAACCTAAAAGACAATGGTAGAGAGAGCCTCCTGGGATCTTGGACTGCTGCATTATTCCATCTCTGATATGCAAACCTAAGACATAACAAGAGTTAAAAAGGCTGTGTCAGGAATATCAACTCTGACATTTCTCTTTGTCACTAATTTTGTACAGTTATGTTACTGAACTCCACATAAGCAGTTCATTTATACCTTGGAAAAGGAGGGAAGGAAAAACAAACATCATGTGTAACAATAATATATGAGGCAGCAAATTTTGTATCAACAATTCTGCCATAGTATAAGGGCATAGATGTGTTTCAATGTTTTATAGGAAGCTTGCATAAGTGAGTCGTTAAAAACTAGGCATGGTACTGTACAGATTAGATAGAGATAGATTTTTCTAGATTCAGCTTTTCTCTGATGGCCATTTTTGCAGTGTATAAGTGCTTTACAACAAATTCTACTGTAGTCATACAAACACAGAATCATTTGCTCCCTGCTTTGCAGGGCTTTCTTGCATGTGCATATATCTGCACACATATCAGAACATATACACAATGTATACATATAACAGCATATATTTTGCATAATTTATACTTAGAAAGTTTATTAAGGTTTAACAACCAAACATCCTTATTCTGACAGTTTATATGGAAATTAATAAGAAAAAAAGTCTATATATTTGTATTTTGACCACTGTTGTACCTGTGTCTGTAGATTGGTAACATTTAAGAAAATAGTTTCAGGTTCTAGTTTAATTTAATTTTTTCTTTAAACTCAGTCCCTGAATGATTACTGGAAAAACACATGTTTATTTTCCAATATTTGTCAAACACTGGATTAAACACTGTGTGAACAGAAAGGTGCTGGACAGAAATTGCCAGGTGAGACCCAGTACAAGAGCCACCCCGTCGCACCTTTGACCCCGTGCGTGCAGCTGGCATCACACAGATGCTTGGAGACATGGCAAATGTCCTGGCCCAGCTTCCATCTGTTGTAAAAAGCACCCAGGCACAAAGAGGAGCCCAGCTAAGCCTGGTGAAATTTCTGCTGTGCCCTCTGGATGCCGGAGACAACGTGCAAAAGGCAACAATAAAGCTCCCATATGCCCTTTGTTTTCACACTATCATAGCTAAGCCGTGCGGCCTTATTTAACGGGGCTGACAGCATAACCTACATGGAACAGCTTTTCTGGCCAGTTCTGAGCATTGATTGTACTTTATTTATTCGGCACTGAGCTATCAAAGGGAAAAAGTGCCCGTGGCAAGCTAGGTTGCAGTAACAATCTGTGCATTTTAAACTGTCTGCATCTACTTAGTTACTATAACTACTCCCAACTGCATGATTAAATACAAATGATGTTTCCATATATTAACTGCAACCTTCTTTCCAATATGCTGAAAATGATACTTAAAACATAAGATTCTGAAATGGAAAAACATTTATGGGAGCAATTTCCCAAACGTGTATGATTATCACTTGCAAGGTTGTACACAGCAGTTAAAATCCACAGTATTATGAGAAATCATTTCCAATCTACTGAGAATGGAAATAGAATTAAAATTCTGCTTCTGCACAAAGAAATCTCTTATATAAATAATCTTACCTGTTTTTCACTCAGACATTAATATAGTGCTCAAATTTGTACATTCTGCATGCAATTTATGTATAAATATTTCCTATTTTACTGTATTAATATGTACTACTGTTTCAGACAGTGGCTTTAACATTTGAAATTACCTTCGATTCCTGTTCTATTAAAATCAAACAGAAAAAACACCCCAACAGTGCCTCCCAACAAAATCAAACCACAAACCATGAAAGGAAAACATTAATCAACGAATTGCTGATCCTTTATGGAGTGGTACTGCTAATGTATTTTGAACAGAAGAATAAGTAAGTCACTGAGGTAAATTAAGAATGGGATAAAATTATGAATGGTAGATCACTTCAAATCAGCCAGTTACCTCCCTCTTCTAAGAGCACTTGCTTGGTAAGCAAGGGAAATTTGATAGCTCTATTCCATCAGAACTTTCATAACTAATTTGATAGGGCATGTAAAAATAGTTATTAAAACGAAACAAGGAACAGAAATCCATTGCTCTGCAGATGAAGAAGGGAGAAGAAGAGACAATATGAAGAAAAGGATATATTCCAGTTCTGAGCTCTAAAGCTTATTCCTGAGTGACGGTGTTATTTAGGGACTACCAACCCTTAGATTTCCTACTTTTGACTGTAGTTCATATAATAAACTTTTGCGTGTGTGTTTTATTCACAGTCTGTTTAACCAAAGAATGAGTGATATGAGAGAGACACTGGCATGAGAATGGCAGACACACTGCCAGGATGCAGACAGAGATGTGTCTCCAGCAGGGCAAGAACTGCTGTTTTTGCACGTGACATTGGGATTAGCTAAATCTGAAGCCATGTGTACTTCACAACCCCGTTCAAAAACAGACTCACGGAGGAACCAGGTGCAGAGGGGACTCTGAGGGTGATGGGAGGAACAGTGCTCAGATCAAAAATGCTGAAGGAGGACCAGCATGTTGTCAGCTTCTTCAGCCTACTCTGATAACTGGGCATTGCTGAACACTGTTGCTGAAATCTCCCTCAACATGGTTTAGGCAGATTATCCTTTAGCGCCTTTGCTCCCCTCATGAGATGCAAAGAACTGAGGATATCTCCCCATATTTGTTGTTTCAGGAAGTAAAATGTGTGGGCATGTCTCATGTCTTTTATGTCATGGTTAGTGCACTAACAGGGAAGAGACAGTGCATCAACTTCCAAGATCTTATTCCAGAATTTAAAAAAAAAAAAAAAATTAAAATCTCCCTGAACATTGCTGAAATAAGGAAAAAAACGCTGGTGCTTGAAATTCCTTGCCACTGTTTATGGTACAGAGGACTGAAGGAAGTACTGATTTCTGCTTTCAGGCTGCACTTATGAAGCAGAGCTGTAGAGAATTTCAACTTTTCTCTATTCTGACAGATACTATTGATGTCACCTGCTACTGGTACTTCTTTTAGTCCACAGTGAGCAAGCGTCTATCAGTGCATCCCATGCAAATGCAACTGCTTGCATGTGACTCATCAACTGGGAGGATTGTTTGGTCAAAATAAGCAATGTCTTACTCCTAAAGGAACCAGCATACTTTGTGCAGTAGAAGGGTTAAAGGTGTTACCTCACTTTTGCAAAGGATGAAGCAGGAGGGGATTACTTAACCTTCCTCCTTCTCCTTCCCTTCTATGGAGAAGAATATTACATTGCCATATAAAGAGTGTCCTAAAAGAGGCTGGACCAATACAAGCTCTCAAAAGAAAATGACCAGTGAAAAATAATAATAAGTCCATATGGTGGAATAGCCTTTAAGAAATGTGAGGATAATGTCAGGTTTTTATGTTGCAGAGTAACTGCTGTTACAAAATATGAGAGGTGCTTTTTATTAATAATAAAAATATTCCTTGACCAAACCTGAAACAAAATGGACTCACAAAGAAATAAAAAACCTGATATAACTGGTATCTAGCATAGTTTCATCTATTAAAATCTAAGTAGAATAAGTTTTACATTACCTCATTTTCTTTCTTCTCAGGTGTGCTTGATTGTGAGATGTAGACCAGATTGAACATGTCAAAGCCTGACATTTCTGTTTATTTTTGTTTATTGCTTTTTTTCCCCCCTTTCTTTCCTGGCTGGACAACAAATATTACACCTAACATTTCAAGTTTAAAGAGTACAAGCTGTTCTTGTAATGATCACTGCATTTAGAGAAAAGCATTGAATCTGACAGATTTGTGTAAGAAACGAGTTTTGTAGTTAAGTGTTTTGTGTTTCTTTATCTTTGTGCTTACAATATCAGTAATATATTTTGCTTGAGTTCTAAAAATATAGCCTTTTTTGATTCAGTCGTTAATGAAAACAGAGTATTATACCATGAAAGGTGACCTATTGAAGGCAAAGTGCTAATAAGTTGCAGATTGTTCAACATGACCTAAACCCTTTTTTTATTGAAAATGAGATCTACAAAGGTACTTTGTAACATGTTTCATAAGGTCTTAATTTTGCCCAGCACTAACAGGGCCATTAAATCTACTTAGAACGTGGATTACAAGAAAACAAGGATATTTGTCTTCTCTTTTACCTTTTTGTGAAAATAAAAATGCATGCCTTGCATACTGCCTTAAGATGTTTTCTAAAGAAACAAAAGAAACTTGCTAAAACCTCCTCTCTGGGGGAAGACATACAGAGAAAAAGGCAAGACCATGGGGGCAGAGGATGAGCTGTGGAACTGACTTCCTTTTTTACCATTAATTATGGCGGATTGTGGAACTCACAAGGGGCATAATGGGCACTCTCCTAAAGCAAATAAGTGGTTGGCTGTGGAGCAGCCACAAAATCTTACCCACTCTGTTCCCTACCTAGATACAAAAGCAGTTGCATTTCAGTTTCATCTATGTCACAAGTGAGTCCACGGTGAGTAGTAAACCTGCTGTCACTTCTGCTCACCAGGGTTTCTGCTGTTGTGCCATTGTGACTTTGCAGGGCCACTCCCCATCCCTCAATTCACTTCTTAGACTTACCTGCTGGTGCTGGTCCCACATCTGAACCAATAATTCTTCAATGCCACTTTAGTTTAAGAGCTTCTAGTGTTGGCGTGTTTTGGCTTAGAGATGTCACAACAAAATAAATCAGTTTGTTTCATTAGAAATTTCTGCACAGAATCACCATCTGACCCAGTTTACAGCTGTACCTGTTCAGGGAATGTCCACCTGCTCAGACAGCATCCCACTAGGGGTCCTCCAATACCTCATAACAAATGAAAGGCTGGGTATTTTTCCCCCTAGATTTACAATCTGTTAGGATCAATCACCTCAATCATATTTACCTGCAAGAAGGAAAATTAGGTTGGAATCTGTGAGGGCAGTAAATGACTTTTAGAAAGCTCTAAGGGAATCTTCCTCAATGTTCACATAATTTCTTTTGCCATGTTTTCTGCTTCACTTCTTTTCTTTGAAGACCAACTGGAAGTCAAATGAACTAAGAGAAGAGGACAACATTTTATTTGGACCCACTCTTGTCAGCAACCCTCTTTCTGACCTCAAGGACATCCCTCAGGGCACCAACACCTGAGCAGGGATGAGTGCAACCCCCAGGTAAAATATCCTCAGGGCATATTTTACCCTTTGGAATTTGTACCAGTCATGCATGGTACTGACACTCTCCTATGTAACATCTTGGGAAAACCACTCATTGTTGAGAGACACCAAAATTCTGAGCAAGATATGATAGTCCACCTGTCCTTTTTCTCTAATATTCATAACTCCATGAGGGCAGTTGGTTCAAGATTTAGTGAGTTTACACCCAGGGAGAGCCAGAAACTGGGAACTCAGATCTTCTCCACAGGAATCCTTGTGTAGTTTCTGGATGTTTACGGAACCTGATCCTACCAATTAATTTACATCCCACAAAAAATTCATTTCTAAACATAGCATAAAAATTATTTCTTTACCAGTTTTAAGGTTACCTGAAGTATATATTCAGATTGTAAAAGAAGATGCAGGAAAATCATCAGTGGATACTGTCTTAACATAGTACTGCAGAATTATTACTCCAGTTCCCCACTTATAAAGCTACCAGTAGCACAATGTGGGCTGTTTGTTCATGCTTTCCTCATTCCAACAAGCAGGAGAAAAGCTGGAAACTGCCTCAGGCATCTTTCTTGGACCTCTTTCCGTTTACAGTGAGCACTGATCAGGTATTCTAAACTCCTGTTGCCAATGGGTTTCCTCTCCCCTTTCCTGATGTGTTTTGGCCTCCCTGGCACTGGGATCTCATTTATGCAACAGCAGCAGCTCATGAGACAAAGACTGGGGTTATTTGAGACCTGTCATACATTCTGGGATGGTTATACTCCTGGTTGTTGCCTTAGTGGGATAAAAGTGACCAAAACCTATGCCCTGACAGGGTCAGGACGATATGGAGGTGTCCCAGAAACACATTGTCATGGAGCATTTTGTCATCACACAAACTCCTGTGGCAAAACCAGTAGTTACCCTCTCCTCAGCCTGAGACTGGCACCTGCTCCTCAGCACAGCTGACACAAAGCTTGGTCAGCACAATTCCATCCTCACTACAGCACAAGAGCAGCCGTGTGCATGGTGGTTTGCTTACTCCAGGAAGGATGTGCAGCAGAGCAGGGATTTAAGGCAGCTCTATTGACTGTCAGGCCTCTGCTCTAACCTCTAGAGCACACTCCATAAATGTTTGAATATTTAATAAAATCTTCTGGGTGTCTGCTTCCTCAACACTAACCGTTTTAAAGTATTCATGGGTTATTTGTTTATGACTATTAAACAAATCTATTAAACACTCTGCATTATTTTTAGTTAAATTTTGTTTTTTTCCCCTTTTGCTTTAATAATTTATATTGTTTTGGATACATAAATATGTCCTAAGAGTATTTGTCATTTCCTAATGTTTACAGTGGGGATATTTTTTTATATAAAACTGTAGGATTTTTCTTCCATATAGAATATGCTTTTCTGTTGCATGCAGATTTCAGAAACAGCCACAGACATTGCATCTGGCAAAGGCATGTGAATTTGCAGGAATTGCAGTAAATGCTGTTTGGAAAACCTCATGCTTTAATTTCTCACTCATCATGTGGTTACAGAGAACAAGAACATCCTTGTATAAAATTTAACAGAATTATGTTAAGTGATGGATAAAAAATTTCTGGCATGCTCCTATCTATTTCAAGAACTACTGAATTAGGACCTTATATCTAACATATTGGAGGATGATGCAAAGGAGAAAAAAAGAATACAGAGGAACATAAGAGTCTCTTAGATAAGGGGCTTATTGCATCAAACTCAGAAATTAAACTGGTTGTAATGAACTGCTTACTTTGTGTAAAGAGTTGGTGGAAATTCTGAGCTGCTCTCTAAATTCTGCAGATAGAAATAGTCAGGAAAGTCAAGAAAGAGCTGAAATACTCCTACTCTAAATTGCTAATAAGATTTGGATGTAATTTTCTATGCATCTGCACTCTTCAAGAAAAAGAATAAATAAAACAGATAAAGAGAAACTGAATCTGCTCTAGAATGAGAATGTTTATTTAAAAAAAATCCTAAAGTCACTGGAATCATCTTGGCAGGGAACTGTGAGCAGGTGAAAATAGTGTGGATTCACTGAGGAAATGCTTCTTATAGGTACTTGTCATTAGATATGGTCACAGATGCAAAATCTTGCACTCCTTGTCCCCCTTCCCCCTGGAAAAGAAAAAAGCACCATCTACTTCTTATCTCTCTCCTGACAATGATTCTTGAGTCCCTTGTGCTTGAACTGCTCCTGGATACAAAAACGTGATGAGAAACAAAAATGTACTAGGTCACACCTACCAGTGGATAAGCAAGAAATGCCTGATGTTAGCATGCAGGTTAATTTAAACTCCATGGAAAAGACGGGACAATGCACTATCTTGGTGGACAATTTCCTTCTCCTACTCTTCCATCTCTTTGAATTGAAATTTTCTGACTGTGTTTTCAATTACCAATATCTACAATGATTTGTGCCACAAGATTATTATTTACCTGGTCAGGCTTACCAGGTGACAGTGATATCTGCAGTCCATTAGTGCCATTGAGAAATGTTATGTTGCTGCCAGTGGCAATGGGAACAACTGCAGGGCAGTCTTGCTCAGGAAAAGTGCAAGGAAAAAAAAAAAAAAAAAAAAAAAAAAAAAGCTCCCAGATGACCAGAAATGGTGGGAAGCTTTTGATTTGCATTCCTGTGATGTTGACCCTGCGTGGCAGGCAAACGTGAGTCTGCTGGGATGCTTGGGACAAGATCCCAAGGGAGGGTTCTTGTTTTGGATGACACCCTTCACTTCACCTGACTTTAGTGTCATCTTGCTCTGCCCTTGTTTCTGTGGCCGAGGAGTGAGAAAGAAGCAGCTGGTGGCAGTGGAGAATCAACTATCAGACACTCAGATAACTTCTTGTAATGGCACCATACCTGGCCTTTGCGCACAAAGGGACAAGGCTTCACGAGGTGTCACTGTAACTTAGCACTCGCCTATGATGTGTTCCAAACTAGAAACAGGAGAAAATGCATGGGTATGGAAGAACACTTAGAATAAAGCAACATACAAATTGGATGTGTGTAAGGTACAGCGACTCTCTGAAAAGGCTAAGAGAGAAAAAAAAATCACAACTGCATTAAAAAGTAAAGGTATATTAGACCATTTGATTTCCTTGAGCAATATAAAGCAAGAGAATAAAAATTACATATGCTTTTACACATCAGTAATGAAAAATGAGCCAGGAGATAAATTTTCTAGAGACAGTAGATGTCTACTTCCTGGAACAAAAAACCCCAGAAATCACAAGAAAGGAGGCTCATTTGGATATAATGTAATGTACAGGACAGAATAGTGACTACAGTACTGAATTTCAAGAAGAGAAATTGTGTAAACAGTGCTGTAACTGGTCAAAAATGAACAAATAGAAAAGAAAAACAGCTCATAAAAGCAGCTTTCCAAAACAAAAGAAGCCCAGGAGCAGCCTGGAGGCTGTTGAAAAATTAAGTGCTAGAAGCCAAGTAAAAGTATATTACAATTCAGAAAGAAAACAAAGGAATCCAGAAAAACCCTTCAAGCCTTAACTGGAAAGTTGTGCAGGCTTCCACATGGAAAATCATGAAAAAAATGAAACAAAAGGAAATCTGGCCTAGAAAAGAAGAACAGTAAAACCTATACACACAGCAAGATGAAAGTACATTAAAAAACCCCAAGAATATCTAAAAAGAAAGCAAAGAATATGACAAAGAGCTCCCTGAAGGCAGCCATGGCAGGAAGAAGGCCCAGGGGATTAGTGAGATACTGTGGTACCAAGGTGTAGAGAGGGGACAGAGGCCAGGGTAAGGTGACTCCTGTGTGCTGAAGGGCCTGGCGGGGTGTGGCAGCCGTGGCCCCAAGCTCTGCCTCCAGTTCTGCCCACCAACCACCTGTGCCAGTGCTGGCTGTGGTCAGCAAGGACGTGGGAAAGCAGATGCACAGTAAAAACTGCAAGTCTGTCTTAGGTAGACAACAGACCACTGTCTGTAAAAACCCTAGGAAAACCTCACAAAACTGAATGAGTTGGAAAAAAGGGATCTCCTGTACCAAGAAATGCAGGATAATGCATCTCAGGAATTGTAATCTAAACCATGTTTGTATGACATTGAAACTAGAGCTGGAAATGCCAGCTGTAACTAACTTCAACTACCAAAAAGAGACTTTGGTGTCATCACTGGCTGACTTTCTAAATCTTTGTCTCCAATGACAGTGAAATACACAACAGGAAATAATATTGGATACTATGGAGCCAAAACATCAGAAATGCATTATCAGTGAGAACAAGACAGACTTTTTGCCACTACATTAAGCTAGAATGTGTCATACCTCAAGTGCTGTGTGTGCAGTCCCAGCTCTGTGATTCAGGAAGGACTTAGTGGATTTGGAGGTGATACGAGAGAGAAGCAATAAAAAGGATCCATGGGATTAGGTAATTGGCTTCCAAAAGGATGCAAAGCTTTTGAACCCATCATTTTGAGCAGGAAGAATAAACATGACTCCATCAGGAGCTGTTTAAGCTGGAGGTGAAGCTCTATTGACTGAGCCCTTGAAGCTGATGAAGCAAAAAGCTGACTGCTTTTACTGAATGCATATGAACTCTTGTAACTTGTTCTGACAGTGAGGGCAAAGACAAGCAGCACCAGCAGCCTGAGAAAAGGAGAAGAAAAGTTTGTGGTCAAAGGTCTATGAACAGATACCAGGAGAAATAAACAGGAAAATACCTCTAACATCCCAAATCCAACAATTGCAGAAACTGGTGCAGTGTGAAGGAAATGGTCTGGCATGAAGTGGCTATGCTCATGTGTTAAATTTCTAGTCACTCTTTCTTCAGACAGAGGACCAGAGTAGATGGACCATCAGTTCCATTTTGTTGGGAATATCTTCTCTTACATTCTCATATAATGGCAGGATTGGAGTGGGGCAAAAGGATAATTCCAGAGAGCACCAAGGAATATTTGTGTCTGTATTCATCTTTGTACTTAGCCTCACATCCCATTTGCATTGAAATTACTGAAATAAATGGTTGATTGTAACTATGTCCTGTTGATTGTAGCTATTCCAGCTAGAGCAGCAGCTCATACCAAAAAGAAATTAAACTACAAATACACCCAGACTCTAGTTCAAAATTGTTTAGATTTCTTCTATCAGTTGACAGAAAGGTGGTGTCATTGGAATGGAAACAAACAAAAAACCTTACTCTAGCAGAAATATGCTTAGTGGTCAAAAATACCTGGAGGGTGAGCTCAGGCCCTTGAATTTGAGGTCAGCTTGTGAATTTTTCAGCTTCTGAGCTACCTTCTTGTAGAAAGCAGAACTTTTCTCTACTATTTTTGTAGCTATTCCTAATTAGCTGCTGTTCCAGCCCTTTTGACTTTACTAGTATTTGCTAGACTCTGTAACTATTTTTTCAGCTTCTATTTTCTCCTTGACCACATCCAAAACGTTTTTCTTTACTTGTTTTCTTCTGTGTGCTGCACTCAGAGACAGCATACTGATCATACAGCTCAGACCACTCCTTTAACATCTTCTTGAATGAAGTGTGAATCTCACTCCACGTTGCCAGTTCCTTCCTTCCTTCCTTCCTTCCTTCCTTCCTTCCTTCTCTCCTTCCTTCTCCACAGATTTCACTCCCTCCCGTTCCTATTTTCAGTCCTCCCTAGATTTGTTCCACTTCCACTTTTTTGCGCCATTTTCTTTCATGGAGTAATGTAAATATGTGTATATATCTACCTATCTATATCTATATCTATCTATATCTATATCTATCTAATCTATATCTATATATATCTATATCATCTATATCATCTATATCTATTGCTCCCATATATCCTGATATAGATTAATACACTCAGGGTGCACAAACACTGAAGGGATGACCATTAGGAATAGCTTTGCTCTTTACTAACAAGATGACAGTTCCTTGAAAAGGCCTGTGTGGTATTTCTGGGTTTTTACTTCTAAAGTAGCCTAGGAATGTGAGGCAGGGCAGTCATTTGGCACAGAGAAGCTGGCTTGCCCGGGTTGGTTTCACATGGGTCAAGTGGGGTGATGGCCCTGTGATGTAAAATCATATTGCCCTTTCATGTCAGAGCAGCTGGCTCATGTCCGCCCTTCCCCAGTGCTTGTCTGAGTGTGTGTCAATAAGTTACTTGATCCACGCTCTTGCACTGGTCTCTTGAGCTTAACTGCCTGAGAAAATTTGGAAGCATGAAAGCACTCAATCTTTGTGGGCTGTTTAAAGTCTCCTTCTATCAGGAAATATCAGTGTTTGTACTGCAAAAATCAGGGGAGAGAGAATGAAAGGAGAACATGAAAGAGCTACAAATTATGTTAACACTAAAGTCACAACCAAAAAATTACTATGATGTATTAAAAGCACTTCCTCCTACAAGCATTTCTATTTCCTCCTTAACTTTCAAGACTATAAAACACATGAACACTAAAGGGAAAATGGGCAAAGCCCACTGGATGCTCATTTACTACCAACCCTGACAGCTGCACACCCAACAATGCAGCAGCAGACACACTGCCCCGCAACTATTGCTGCTCCCATGGCACCAAAATACATGCAGCTCAGACATTGTCAGTAGATTTGTTTCACATTTTCCTAGCAAGTTCTTGAGGCCAGTTTCTGAAAGAGAACTAACCACCCACTCCCTCTTGGCAGCCCATGGTCCTTGCATGATACAGTGGGGATGTTGTGCCAATATTCTGGCTAAGGTCTCTTCCCTGCCCCATTTTTAAAATGAGCTTCAGCTCTCCCTGCTGCCTTTATTTGGGATGGAATAGACAGCACGTTCAGGGTGATATACTTACTTTAATACTGTCATAAACAGATTTTATGGCAGCAGAGTCATTTCCAGACAGACCTTTGGCAAAACATAAAGAATCCACACTAAGCTTATGATTTCTTCTATGATGTCTCAGACATAAAAAGAGAGAATAGGGTTGTTTTTGGTGTATCTCACACTGAGTGCCTTTCTAGAGCCTCTCACACACGTGCTGTTTTCCAACTTAATGCTGAAGTATTTCTAAGCCTCAATCTGTTTTCTATGCCTTAAAATTGCCTCCTTTGGCATCTCTAGTAACACCTCTTCTGGCTCAGAGGCTGTTTCGTCTTTTTCTTTCCACAATTTTCTTTGTCTTTTTCCAGAGCAAAGTATATTCACAAAATTATATTCTACTTTGAATGTGGTTTTACAGCTTGACTACTAGAAGCAGCACAGAGTGGAGAAATTTCATTTTGAGTATCTTCTTAGTGTTGGTGTTGGTTTGGGAGTGGAGATGTTGGTGAAGAGGAGAAATGGGCAGAATAAAAGAGCATAATAATATACTTTGGTGCCATGAAATGGTGTATCCAAATAGCTCAGATCTTGTGATTAGCTGGTACAGTTGGCTCACAGAAAAATGCCGTATTTTTCAGGAAATGAATGCTCCTTAGAAAAGTGAGATTCTATTTTATTGTTTTATACATAACTTCTAAGCCTTCTTGAGTAGACAGCTGTGGCTTTGCTATTTTTACTACTGTGCTTGAGAAGTTGTTCTTTCTTACTGCCAGGGCCTGCCACTCAGACCGTGTCAGGTGGGAGGACAGTATTTGACTATTCATAACTTTCCCACATTTCCTGCTCTTCTAAATATTCTTGTTTCTTGTCTCTTTTTCTGTCAGATGTGGGTATGCAACCCAGTTTGCAAAAGGAGCAGTTTGGTGTGTGTTTTCATACAAATATGGTCTGCTTCAGTCTTCATCTTTGATGAATATGAACCCATCTAAGCCTCCATATCCCAAACTCTTCCAAATACAAGTAGAGGTGAAAGTACGAGTCAAATTTGCAAAAGAAAACAGAGTACCCAAAGGAACCTATTTTGATTTAGGTTTGAATATTAACCTATTTTTAATTTATTCTCTCTCTGGATATTCTTTTTTAAAATATTCTATCTGAATGTAACATGTAGAAGTGACTAAGACTCCCCTTAACTCATGGAATAAAGGCTTCATGACAGCTGCCTTTGTGACATTTACGCTCTATGTAATTTCAGTCCAAATCTCAAATCTACAAACCAATTCAACTGCTGATGTTGAACCTCTTTCAATACAGAATTTGAATCTAAGCAATTCTTGTTCCCATGTTCAAAATATATGGATTGTCTGCAAAAGTAAATGTGATGCATTAATTGCTAACATGCTATCTCAGTATTCTAAAACCAAGTTTATTTTAAAAGTGAAACTCTATTAGTAATTAATATTGATGCTGTTTGATCTCAGAAAACCCTCTGAGTCTAGGGCAATTCAAAGTGCACAGCATATAAAGTTAGGGATACATGCTGAAACTCTAAAAATAAAACAGAGGATGCAAAGACATGAAAAATAGTCAAGAAGTCTGAAAGAATTCACACTCCTATATATGTTCATTTTGAAAAAGAAGCTATAGGAAATATTGATCTTGGATTCCAGGGTGACAGGGAAGCTATAAGGTGGGAAGACCAGGAATATAGCAAAAAAATGTGAGTGTCTTCTACAAGAAATATTTTTTGTTTGAAAGGCAGCAAGGAAAAGAACTCAGTGGATAAACTTTACCAAAAATTAGAGCATTTCTCTGGCTGATAGAGCACCAGAGCAATATAAAATGGAATAAAAGTTGATGAATCACTGTCATTTCTATTGGTAAAAAAAGCAATACAAGATCCTTCAATGTCAACATTAGATATGAAATGTGTTTCTTGCCGTATTAAATTTCATTTTATTGAAACAGCCAAGGTGTGTTTTAACTCTTGACTACTCAGAGTGTTCACTTTTATGCTGCATGAGATGGAGCATAACCTTTCTGATAACAAAAGGGTTTGCAGGAGACCACAGACCCATTATAGGCAACTTTGTGAGATATCACATGCTTGATGGAGGTCATTCCTCTGGGAGAGGAATGAGGTTGCTGGTGATGAACCCTGGACCGAGGTTCAAATTTAAGCTAGCTGGTTTGAGCCTTGGCATCCAGGAGCTCAGGAAACAGGGAAGACCACAGGGAAAATGAGGGCCAATCACAAAATGAGTAAACATTATTTATCTTTTATTCTTCATGTGAGTTTCTTAAAGAAATTCATGAGGAAATGCTAAAAGATGTGTAAGGCTTAACCCAAGGTACCAAGGAAAAATTGATTGTGAAGCATAGGCTTAGGGTTGTGCCTGAAAAGAGTTGTGAGTAAAATGCTGGTGGGTGAAAGATATATGTTGGAGCAGATAAGGAGTTGTACATTGTTTTATTGGGAACTTGAGGTACTTTATAGCGCTAAAAGAGAGGAGGAAATAAAACTAATCGGCTGGAAGACTGGGACCTCCATATATACACTGCTAGGGATCACATCCCCAGAGGTATTCCAGCATGGTGAAATTTATCATACAATATTATTGCCTAGTATCAAAATTGTCTAAAAAAAAAAAAAAGTAATAAAAAAGGGATCTTAAAATTAAGTGATTTTTTCTTTAATTTTTGGAATTTTTCAAAATATGACTATTTTAAATATCTATTCTTACTGTGATCAAAACTTTTTAAGAAATACAATTTTCATGCTGATGCTGCATGTCAGTTAATCTGTTAGGCGCAGATTCAAAATCCACTGAAGGTGATAATGCAAATTCTACCTGGTCAATAGGTTCTTAGTAATTTCATATACTTCTCATTACTTTTCTTTCCATGCACAAGCTTTCATGCTTATACTCCTTCTAGCTTCTTAACCCACAGAATATATTTATTTTTCCACCTATTAACAGTGCTTTCTTATTGGATTTTTGTATAACTGTGGCTTTTTTAAAGACATAAAATGATGCATTATCTTTGCAAGGGGCCTCTCCAGTGCCCTGATGTTCATTACAGAATCCACATACCCATCACCCTCCTATCTACATGGTCTTATTTGCCAGAAAGTAACATAATTACATTTATATGCCATCTATTTCATCTGTGTTTCGTGCTAGTTAAATCAGTTTCTTATGCATTTGTTTCATGCATTCACCACAAATTGATATGTATAACCTATGCATATATTCATCTCGTCAAGTATTCATGTACTGGGTTCCTGTGTTCATTATTGACAGAAATTATTCATCCTAACGACTCCACAGGAACTCCAGAAAGAGCATATAACACAAAAATAACTTAAATTATACAAAATGTACTAAGAAATGTGTGTGTGTGTGTGTGTACATCTGTGTATGTGTGTGTGTGCAAAACTAGCTCAGACTGAAAAAGAAGAAAACCTAAAAGAACATTTGTGCATGTTGGCTGGATGTGTGGATTTATGATCACATTGCTTTCCAGCAATGTGATCAGAAGGATCTGTGTGCCAGGAGTACAATTGTTTCAGAAAAATCAGCAAACAGCACTTTGCAGTCATTATGTGATGGTTAGAGCCCTCCCAAATACAGAAAGGGGAAATCAGCAACCATTAACCCCCTTTAGCTTTCCAAATGTATTCAGTGATTAAAAAATACTTCTAGTATATGGGTGACTGATAATGGACTTCTTTGGGGCGGTCTGTGGGGAGAGTGGCTGTGTGCTGGTTGTTTCTTTTTTAAGAAATGGATGTTCAGGTCCAGCGTGTATCACCAGGCAGCTTCCAGTTAGAAAGGAGCCAGCCTTCACTGCTGGGCTGGCAGCAGTACCCAGGAGTCACAATATAGGGCAGTGAAGCAGAGCTGGGGACTGATGTGCCTGAAGGTGGAAAGGACTGTACTACAATCCCCCTTGTTAGGCTGGTGAGTTTTGCAGGACAGTGCAGAGTGGCTGAAGGCAACTCTTACAACTTGCAGCATACGTGGGATGTGTGGAGGATAATGCTTCTGATATTATGACAAGGTTAAGAGAAGCAAGATGCCCCTGAAAGCTCCTGAACTACTCTCATGTGATAGAGCAGAAACACCTAGCTTCTGTTGTCCAACTATCTTCTCAATTAATTCATATGATTTTTAAGGATGGGCTACCTAGACATACAATACTCTATAAAATAGGACTTTGACACTTGGGTGGATTGGCCATGTAGTGCTGATTGCCTCTTTTTACTGCTTTGATCCCAAGATTTTAAAGTACTTTATAAATATTAATGAATAAAGACTCAGAAATATTCAGTCATTGTGTTTATGCTGTTGCTCATGTCACAGATGGGGGCAAACATATTAAGGCTACAATTTATTCCACCTTGCTTTACATTTCTGTAGATGAGTGAGTTATTGCAGTTCTCCTTCATATTCAGGGAAGGAAATGAGAATTTTTAAGGTGTGACTCATTTAATCTATTTTATACATTTATTTATAAGGAAAGGAATGACGCTGTAGAACTGTCTGTTTCTCTGCATCACCTGTGAAGGGACTCTTAAGGTGACTCACTCAGATTTAGACATCTGACTTGTGTGACTGTATTTGCCAAGAGGGGGACCACGGACCCACTCTCCTAATTCCACAACCATGCTTTGATTAGATCACAAATACTGCACATATTGAGGTTCTCTCATATAACCATCAGTGTACTGGTTAGCATCTGACATGAAAAATAGAAAGATGGTAAATTTTCTGGCAGTATCCAAACAGATTACTGGCAAATTTAAAGGTTACTAGACCATTGTCACTCTCTGGAAAAGAAGGGAAATGCTATCATTAAATATCACTCAAAAAATGAAGGATTTTTATCAACTGTCACTATATAGATGGGGAAAATGTTAACAAAGAAATCCCTTATAATTCTTTTATGCTTGGATAAAAAGATTTACCACATATAAACATCTAAAATATTGGAAATTACTTTGAGAACATTATAAAATGTAACATTTATACTGCTGTATAAAAAATACATTGCAGACATCGTCTGTGTGTATCTGACAACCAGTACTAACCAGGTGAAGAAGTCAAGAGAGGTATCTAAGGATCTTAACATATCTCTGGTTTAGAATAAGGTGTCATATCTTCCAGAGTTGATTGCTACATTACATTAGCTATGTAGATGAAGCTTTGGGTAACCAAAGACACAACTTTCAAACCATTTTCCTGAGATCAATCCCACTCCTTGACTTTCAGCTCAACAATATGGTGAGTACTACTTCTCCACCTTGAAAAAAAGTGCTGACATAAGAAAAGAACAAATATGAACTGACCATGAAATACTGAAGCTTAAAATCGGAAGACATTATATGAACATCCCAGAGGTGAGAATATGAGCAGTACAGCCAGTAGACACGTAGGGAGTCAACAACCTAAGCCTTCAAGGGGATTTCATGAGTTTGTGAGCAGATCCTCATTGTGATGTAACTGATGTCACAACAACAGGGACTGGAGTCAATGAGGTTTTCATTTCTACATTCACTGTTTCTCTCTTTGGAACAGAATTGTTATTAAATGCATTTGTTAACTATTAATTATTAATTGTTTACACATTGATTGTAAGTGACAGAGATTCTTTTTTAATATTATATGAACATCCTACAATTCTATAGGCTTTCTAATGAACAACGTTCTTTCCATCCCTGTACCTGCACAACATTCTCTTTCAAATGCTGCTGCCATTTGACTTAAGTAATTCACATGCAGCCACAAATATTTTATTTTCTAAAATGAAGCGTAATGGTCAAGGATTCAGTATGTTTCCACAACTTCATGTAGATTAAAGCTACCTGACATTTTTAAGAAGAAAAAAATATCCTTTTTTATGTCTGTCTGGAAATACTAGTACTTTTATGTGAAAGACATAAAAAATGTATAATTTTGCATAGCCATGTTTATGTTATTGTATTATCTTTCCCCTGATTTACATGAGGCATAGGATAACTGTAACACACAAAGTATGTCGCAAGTATAATGCACAATAGAACTGCAACAGATGTAAAGACTTTATGCTGAGGTACATGCCTCATGCATTGCCAGAGAAATGCAAGTTGAAGTCTTCTCTACTGAAAAGTTTGAAACTTAAATGGAATTGACTTGATAAAAATGTTGACTTTTAGCCATTTGAAATTTAAACATCTAGAGTAAACCAATGATCTCAGCCTCTGTCCTAAATGCAGTAGAAGTAGATAAGCATTTCCAGCAGGTGATTAATTCCATCTATCTGAGGAATTTACCATAAATATTTGCTCTCTGATGATGCCTGTCATTTTCCAGAGAGATATACTACATGATGCTATTTTATTTATTGCTTTATTTCTATTAAGCTAACATCAAGTGAAGTGAAATATATCCATTTGTGAAAAAAACATTACTTTTGTTCCCTACCCTAGCTGACAGCTATTTAATTCCTGTAATCACAAATGAGAAAAAGAACCTTGATTGAACCATCCCCACCAATTGTCTCAACAATTTTGATATGTGTTTAGCAGCCTGCCAGTGCTGATCTGAACTTCTTGTTCTTCCTATGTTGGAAGTGTTTACATTTCTGTTGCTGTTACTGCAAATACAACCCATTTGCAGGTTAACAGGACAAGTAGCCCAACAGAGACAAGAAAACCCTTTCTTTCAGGGACAATTCATGAAATGCAATCTCTTTCTAGATCAATATTGAAGACCTCTGACTTTTGAAAAAAAAAAAAAAAGAATAATTTGATGCATGCTTGGCTATCTGAGGAGAATAAAACTGATAAAGTTTTGCAATTTCTAGCATTATCACTTGGAGCAATTTAAAACATGTTGAAGAAACAGTTCTAAATTTTCTATGATTTTTAAAAAATCAATTACTTGGCTTTTTGCTCCCACTGTAAAGCATCCCAAGATGTTTCTGTATGACAACATACATTCATTCAAACACAGCTTAAGCACTTTGGGGGCCTTAGAAATCCTCAAGCAGAAGAAGCATCTTATGTTTGAAGTTTTCTGTTAAAAAGGTTAATTGAGCAGGTTGCCATAATGACATATCTTGTAGACAACACAGGAGATTCTGCATCCTTGATGTTAGGTTCTGGAACATTGTAAGAAACCATATCTGTAGGTTTCTTTTGAGTTTTCAGTTTGACTGATTAGAAGGGAATCTATGACTAGTTTTTCTAAATGAAAGAAAATTTCCAAATTAACTAGGGTGATGTGACACAAATGCAAAAAGGCTGACTAGAAAGCAGGTGAACAAGGGAAGCTGGCAACCTCTCAACCTAGAAGATTCCAGGAGTATAAAATGGAATCAAAGATGGGGGGAAGTCACCTTTCAAGAGTTTCTGCTTGGATCAAATTACTGTGATAAGAAGAAATGCCATCATGATAGCTGCCATAGTGTAACTACGCAGGGAGATTAACAGATTCATTGTGCCTTGAAGGCTGCGATTTAAACAGTAGGAGTCTTCATTTTATAACCTATTGCATTTAAACTCTGATCAGGACATACTTTCTGAATAAAAGATTAAGACTTCATATATCAAAAAGACTTGCCCATTCTTCACACCACCACAGTGAGGTAGCACAGCTGATGGAAGAGGAAATGCCCATGCTGAGGTGTACCTATAACATGTGATTATTACATTTCAGTAACTGATACTTTTTGATTAATGCCTGAACATCCAGCAGAGAGAAGGCTTTTTTCCCCCCTTTACAGAAGAGCTGTGCCTTTTGAATCACACAGATTGGCTGAGCGGAGGTGACACTGCACAGGCCAAACATCATTCAGCACCGGCTGAGCTCACTAGAATGTAAATGCATCCTCCTGATAGTCTTGCTTGAAAGACATCTGTAGTCATGGCACAAATATAAAAAGCAAGGGCAGAGCATGACAGATTGCAGTTGTTGGGCAGAAAAAGGCACAATCCTTGGAAATATTTAAGTCTACTGCAGAAACAATTACCACTACAATCCCAATTGCACTGGAATGAGAAGTAAGCCCAAGAACAATTACAGCAAATCTTTGACAATGCCCCATGAAGTAACTGTGGGTTGGATACAGATAACTTGTATTACTTTCTGTATGGTCACAAACATAAATACTAGAATGAAGGAAATGTTGGCTCTTCTTAGATGATTTGTATTTATATAACCTGCTATGAAGTTGACACAGAAGATTTATATGGCTGGGGATGCTTCTCAAAAAGTAATCTGGTCTAATATCTGAAAGCTACCTAAGTAAATTCCTATCACAAAATTTTCTGAGACTCTTCTGTTTGCCTCCCTCAGCAGCATTACATAGGCAACCCTTGTTCTCTTATTCACCTTATAGCAAAGATAAGAGCAGTTTAAGAAAAGGGAAAGAACTTTCTGGAATCTCAGGGTTATAGTTATACTGATATTATACACCATATGATAATAGGGTAGGTTTCCTCCTGTACAAATGCCTGAATGATCTTCCTTTAGAACAGGATAACCTCATAACTGCCCATTGGAGACAGTATTTATCTTAGGGACACCATTATATCCCAAGTATTCCTCAAGGCCAACTCAGGAAACAGCTATGTGATATAGGACAGAATCTTGTCAGAATTTGTGCTAGGAATTTACACTTATGGACATTTGCACATCAGCATGTGAGTCTGTGCACAGGCTCTGTGAAGTTTACTCAAAAGTCCTATTGCTGAAGGAAAATGCAGACAAGGCTACACAGCAGCAGTTTCCATCCTCATCATGATGTTTAATATTTTTGAGAGAAGAGAGTAGCTGCAGATGGCTGCTGCAAAGCAATGTCACAATGTGGGCTTTGCCAGGTACAAAATTTGCAATAACAGGAAAGAGATTGTATGTTTTGCTCCCTTTTCATCTTTGTAGTTCAGATTGTGGGTACAGGTGAAACCTATTAAACCCCTGTGGCTAAGGTATTCAATTTCTGGTGCACGCTCAACAGAAGTGGGACGCATATGGACAAGGAATTCCAGTAACTCCCTTTCTCCTTATTCATTGCCTTCCATTCTAATAGGAATGGTTGATTAAAAGGGAAGGGTTTCCTTGAAAGGTGCCACACACAGAGCTAATCTGCTCTTCAGTGGGAACTGCACTGCCCCACCAGCCAGAAGCATTTTCCATAACCACCTGTGTCTATCAACAGCAGTGCTGCCAAAAGACCATTGTTACCTTAATGGAACACTGAGGAGCTGGCAGTTATTCCCTGACCTGTGGGTGGCTTTCAAGAACAAGATGAGCAGTTAAAAATGAGTTAGAAGACAGAAGGAGACTTCAAGGTAGGAGGTTAAGTATTGGTGGGAAATATTGAATGTAGGGGCTGCCTTTTTTTAAAAGTAAAGGTGAACAGGACTATCTGGTGCTTTTCTTCTGCATTGCAACATATCTGTGTGCCTGTCTTTTGGAAGGAAGTAGGTTGTTTTTTGGTTTTTTTTCATTTCATGCTCTATATATTCCAACAGAATTAATATGTTGAATTCATATTTTATATTGCCTTCTACTGATGCACTGAATTGTACATATATCTCTGAATGTGGGATATAGCTACAATGAGCTATATCCCACATTCAGAGTAAATTCCTTCCTAACTCCGAATCTGATTCTTTTTCACAATGGATCTTTTTCTCTTGAAGCAACTGTTACTTGCTCTGCTTTTTAGTGGGCATCTTTTCCTTCTTCTTTTTACTTAAAATATACACTGGTCACACCATCTTGATATTCACACAATGGTTGAGGTTCAGTGGCACCTTTGGAGATTGACCAGCACAACACCTGCTCAGGGAAGGGTCAGCTAGAACAGATTACCCAGGATGGTGTCCCTCTGAAATGGAGTAGCTACAATGACAAGGGACTCCACAACGTCTGTGGGCAAGCTGTTCCTTTCTTTCTTGTTCCTTTTCTTCTTTGTCCACCCTGACCATAACAGATTTCCTTCCTCTGTTTGGAATTTCCTCTGTTTCAGTTTGTGACCCTTGCCTCTTGTCCTGTCAGTGAGCACTTGGAGAAGAGGCTGGCTCCATCTTCAGCACCCTTCCCTTCCCTTCCCTTCCCTTCCCTTCCCTTCCCGCATTTAAACACATGCTTAAAATCCCCCTGAGCCTTCATTTCTCCAGATTGAGGACGTTCAGGTGTCTTTCAGATTTCTTGCGTGGTAGATGCTCCAATCCCTTGGTCTCTTCAGGACCCTACACTCGATTCACTCCATTATGTCTGTTTTTCTAGCATACATCCTCTGCAGCACCCAGCTGTGTGAGTTATCCCATTACATCTTGCTCATCCTAGCAAGTTCATAGCCTGTAACTGCACATAGATATCCAATTCCCTCTCTTTTTTATCCACACTGCAGACATTAGTGTGCAGCACTTTAGAAAGGTATAGTCTAGTGCTAATTTCACAGGCAAGCATGTGTGTTGCTCCTCCCCATGCCTGTTTGTTTTTTGTTTTTTGGTTTTTTTGTGCACGCTCACTTGGTGTGGGCACCCATGTGCACTGTTGCTTTTTTTTTTATTACAAATTCTTCCCTGTCCACATCAGCCTAAGCCTATTTGCTAACCCCATTCACACTGCTTTGAGTACCTTTGATTTTCCTTGAACAATGCAACTTTTAAAAGATCTGGTTGCTTTTTTATTAATTTTGAAGAACCCTCAAAGATTCCCCATGTGATGGAAATCCTTCAAAAGCAGTTGTTCATTTAATAAAATGCCTTTCTATAATATGGTCCATCTAATGCAAAGTACTAAGAGACTTCCCAAGTTGTCATCTGAACAGGCTAAGAAAGAGTGCAGAAAGCTTGAATAGGATTTCAGAGTGTCAGGAAACATACACTTCTGGAAACAATGGGAAACCATTGCCTTTGTCACAAATTTTATCTTTTCCATAATGGAACATGATTTTGGGGACCAAATTCAGGAAACTAAGAATGAGTATTACATTCTAGGGGGTGGCATCCCTGCCCATGGCAGGGTTGAAGAGCAGAGGAGTTGGAATTTCATTATCTTTAAGGTCCCTTCCAACCCAAACCACCCTGTGATTCTATGATTTCCAGAGTATTTCTACCATCTTTATTTTCTACAACAAATATAAATTACTTTATTCTCTTTCAACCTAAGCTTCAATTCTATTTTAGTAATTATTTGGAAACAAACTTGCTTTGGTTCAACTTTTATAAAAATTTAGATTGATTCTTCCTTTCTTCCTTTCCTTTTTTTTTTTTTTTTTTTTTTTTTGTAATGACAAACATGACACGCCACTGACCACTGTACACCTCAGCTGAAGTGCTGTAACATGAAACTATATTCCAAAGGAAAACCATATCATCTTTGGTCAGGGAATTTATGTTCCACAGCACTTATGTGACCTTGGCTGCAATGAAAGAAAGGGACTTCAAAGTATCTAAGGCTTTTGGAGCTTGCTAAATAGTCAAAACTACAGCCATTGTAGGCATGTGAACTCACAATCACCTTTTTCCTTATTGGCAGGCAGAGATCCTCTGGAGTGTAATAACAAGAAAAAGCCTCTCTGACTCTGTTGTGGCTGCTTTGCTGAGGGTGGTAGTGACAAGATCAAATGCCATTTTGGCACTTATTTTAGGTATGCTGAGTCTCACTAAGTTGTAAAAATACACTAGTGGTCTTATACTACCGGCCTCCGGATCAGCACAAAATACCAAATGAGATCAAAGAGGTGATGGAATCTACTGAAATAATAAGAATGGATGATGATAAATTACCCCAAAGAGTCTGGTCAAATATCACGATAACACAAGTTTAAGAAAAAAAAAAAATCTGACTTTAAATGAGCACATTCTGTGACAGCTACTTTGTCCTATGATATCCAATCAGAAACCTTGTCTTTACCTTAGTCTCTGCTGTCTCACTCTAATGAAAATGCAAAAAAAAAAAAGTTTGATGACATATATCAAAATAATATTCAATATTATTGAAATCTGTTTGTGTGCAACTCAGGTTTATGAAGGTAGACCACAGAAACATGGGAAGACAATTTGAAAGTGAGCAAAATAAAATCCATCAGCTCACTGTGGATGCAACACAAACAAAGCACAGCATCAATTACTGCACTGTACATTACAAGGCTATGAGCTCACATGGAAAATAAGTGTGTGTCTGTAACTATCTACACACCTAATAAATGTCTCTACAAGCAAATGTTTTCAAACAAACATTATTAGAAGGAAAACTTTTTGAATTTATCTGGCTTCTTTATACTTTAATTAATTAATTATTTGTTTCCATCAGATGGGTCCATTATATTACATACTAAGTATGAGTCAGAGTTATTTGTACCATCCAGAAATTGAAGAATGCTATATTCACCTAGGTCATATTAATTCCAGGCACTAGCTCAATTCATCTTAATTCTCTTTAAAGTGCCAAAAATCTTCCTGATTAAAGATAATTAGTATGCACACTAGTGGAGAGTGAGCAATTCAAATATTTTTGTAATTACTAGACCCACCTGAAAAACATTTCTAATAACACATGCAGAGAAAGAAGTGCAGCATTACACAGCAAGACTGCAAGGAAGAGTGAAAATTCTAGAAGAAAATTATTTAGGAAAGGCTCTTGCTAAACTCTCATATCTAGGTAACATCTGAATGAAATTAATTAAAAGGAAGCTGATATGAGATATACTATACTTCTAAACACTTACTCAAGATCCAGATCCTACACTTCTGTTACTTATTCCAATATTGTTTGTCTATTCACTGATTTCAGTGCTGAAATATTTGCAGCACCCTGCTGGGACGCAAATACTGTGTTAAAGTGATCTCAGTAGCTTGCATGTATATGACATATACAGGGAACTGGAAGTCTTCATGTGGGTGGTAGATGATGGATGAACGCCAGTGCAGTGGCAATTCCTGGAATACATATGTTCTGCAATGACAAAAATTGACAGGGAATCATTGCAGACATGCTGTCTGTGTGTCTAGGCCATGTTTCAACTCTGTTTCAGAAGGGAAGGATTATTGCTTGATGACATCGTAATAGAAGGTTTTTTCTCCACTCATTATTTGCATCTTACAAAGACCATAACTCAGCTCCCAGTCAGCAGGTACAGTTTATTGCTTTATGTGGAAACAGTTGCTGCAACTAAATTCAGCAGCCTGTAGAAAACAAAACAAACCAACCAAACAAAAAATCTAACAACTTTCAATAGTAGCATTCAAGAAGATGCTCCATTAAGAGTTCTAAAAGGAGCGCAACATGTTTTTCCAACTAAGTGGCTTATTTTACAGAGTTAAGTAGGTTTTTGTCTGTGTTGTTTTTGTCCCATTTGTGGGAGTGTTGATGTTTCTTTTGGTGTCTAATTTAACACATGGACATTCCAGCCAGTTTTCACTGACTGCCTCATACAGCCCTGTGGATTACGCACTTGGCTTTGTTTCAGGAATCTATGAATACAAAGCCCGTTGAGTATGTGATTTCATACAAAGCTCTATCCATACTTATTAACTTTCTATGAGCACTGAAATGGGTGAACACATTCTTGCTATTTAATTATGCTGCTATCAGACCTCTGTCCCCAAGAAACTGTGATATCTGATAAAAAATATTTGACATCAGTAAAAAAAGCAAGTTAGAAAACTGTACGGTCATACAAAAGGTGTGATAGCTACAAAGAGAGCCAACTTACAAAGGGGCTAGTGACTCACCCAGCCAAGTTAAACACGACACAATTGGGGCTAATTGACTTCCCTCCTTCGACCTCCCAAGTATGAGTTTATGAAAGCCTGGAAAGCTAAATTAACCCCAATTGTGTCTTGTTTGACTTGGCTATTTAGGTTAAATGGATAACACTTTTGTGACTTGGCTCTTTTTGTAGATATAACACCTTCAGATAATTAACCTTCCCTCCTTCCCACCTTTCTAAAACAGCTTTTGCCTTGGTTTACATGTTTTGATTGTGATGAAAGAAGAAGCAAAACTACATTTTTGAGAAGACAAGCTTCTCACAGAATAAAGCAAAATACAAAACATGAAAGCACATTAGAAATAATTACAAGGTAGCAGTTCATAGCAGGGATTCAAGGATGATATGGGGACTGGAGCAAGAAATTGGCATGACATAGAGTAGGTAAGGTATTACTGCATAAAAGAAGAAATCTCACCTATATATTTATCAAATAGCACATAATATCAAGCTGCCAATTCACTTTGTTTCATCTAAATTCAAACTTTTACTGGTAAGCATGTATGAAGCTGTTCCCTCTGACTTCAGCAGAAATTGTTCAGCACTCAGAGTATACCAGAATATAATTATAACTAAATGTTCAAATAGGGGTTGAAGAATCTTGTGGAGGTTCTATCTGTTCAGGAAATTCCTTTTTATTGCAGTATAAACTTTGGGGGGTGGCTCAGCATTGTGGCTTTACACAGACCGAAGATAGCTATAGAATGATTTGGGTTGGAAGGGACCTTAAAGGTTAAAGGTTTGAAAGCCCATGCCAAGGGCTAGGACACCACGAAAAGGAATTAAGATGTTGTCATGAACCATGTCAATTCTTCACAAGATTATGATATGAAAATATAAAAGATCAACTTGAGGCAGGCAAAGTTTCATGGATTTTACCTGTGGAATTTTCTCTCTAAGTATCTGAAAAGCTGCAGTGTTCTCTGACCTTGCAAGGCATCTGGATGAACAACATTCCCATGGCAGGAGCAGCATCTGGAGATGGTTGTGTAAGACAGGTACTGAGGTAAATCACTGTCTGGAGATGATTCTCATGTTCCTGTGACTATAGGAGGAGCCTAGATGACTGGGTTCAATAGATCAGGCTATTGAAATAAATCCACCCTGAAGCACTCAATGCACGCCATACATCAGCATTCCAGAAATTATACCTGCCTAGCAGAATCAGGTCCATAATAGTTAAGGAATATGTTGAATGAACATAGGATGTGTTAGTGGAATAGTCTTCTGTGATTTATTTAATGATAATCATGGATCCCAGCAACACACATCTTTGTAAAATCTGGGAAGGATGAAGCATAAGAACTCAAAGCTGTCCACTGACATTTTTTTAATAATCAGATATTGTATAAAAGCCTTTTTTTATAAGGAGTTTTATGAGCCACAGTCTTTTGTGAAACCAGCAAGAATAAAAGACTAACCAGTATATTGTTAGCTGCCCACATATCATACAGCTAATACAGAAATAAATGTGCAAAACTTTGAAAGGAACAGAAAAGAATGAGTTAATTCTAACATAACACAGACATGTTTATGTACTTGTATCAGAGGGTCTATGCATTGGTACTAAAGACTTTCCTGAGACTTTCTTAGCAATCTATTAAAAATCCAGACCATAATATTAAAAACAAATAAAGAGACAAATGTAGTAACTTATATTAAGGGTTATTCATAATACACGGGTAAGGAAAAGTATGTCAGCTTCAAAAAGAAGAAATGGGACTTCTGAAGAGTTTATTAATGTGAAGAGGTTCAGAGTGGGTGCTGTTTGCTTCTTTCCTTGCCTGATTTTGTAATCAGCCACTTTTCTAAGAACATCTAATTCCTGATTAGGAACTGAGTTTATACAGTTCAAACTGAGACTTTATCAGCTGCTCCCATCAGGTGTGTCCATGGATCAGCTCAGAGTTTTGTATGTATACAGTAGATATCCACTGCTGGCCAGGTGAGTGTTGTTACTTTCAGAACCACATAGGTTTAAAACTGGTGCCAACAGAAGGCTGCAATCAGTTTCTGAGGTCAGAAAAGTTCATTTGTTCTTTCTATGGTGGGATTTGTCAATAGATTTTTTGCCTATTAGGCAAAGTAATGTGATAACTAAAACCTGTAGTGTCAGCTTAGCCTAGTTTGCATAGGTATATTACAGAGAAATGTGTTCCTTCAGTGACCTTTTTTGTCACTACTGAATTTCTGTACTGATTAAACCTCTACTCATTATTTTGTGCACCCGACGTGTTCTGTACTTCAAGAGAGAAAAAAACCACAGAATCCAAATGGTCTTGACTTTCTGGATGGCAAAGTCACAAGTTCTGTCTGGATCTGGCTTTTAAATAGTGCTCATACAAATGGAATAATGACTTTAAATTCCATTTTTAAACCCTAGAGCATTCAAAGTAGGAAAATTCAGGTTCAGTGCTTGCAGTCTGAGCCCCTCTTAATTTAAAAGGAAAGCTTTCCAGTACTAACAGAGGATTAAAAAAACAGAGCAAACAATTTATTTGGAAAGTAAAGCTGCCTTGATATCTCATGTCATCCCATTGCTTTTGAGAGAAAGGTATTCTGAAAACAGATGTAAGTTTTAACCAGAGAGCTTGTGCTGGAAGTCTGCTTGCCAAATGTCCCACTGTTCAGTTTATGTCTCCACAGTTAAAATAAAGGCAGAGAATGAGTTAGAAATTGTGATTCTTTTTGAACTTTCTCCAACAGTTGCTGCAGAATTGGTTTTAATTTTTTGGATTTTTTTTTTTTTATTTTGAAATGTAGTCAGTGAAAATTATCTTTTCAAATGGTCTTTTCAAATCTTTTCCCAAAGGTGCTATAGTTCAGGAGGCATCTCCCTTCCACCCTGTCCCATTCCAGCTACCGAGCTCTTTCCTTTCATGAGTATAATGATTATCAACTTATTTTTCAGCTGAGGGGGAAGAGGAGGGGGAATTTAAACTGCCTGCCTGACAATGCTTTCAAATGGTGATGAAATGTCTTCTTCGTATCTGAAGAGAACATGATTATTAGCACTGAATCTGACAGACACGATTTCTGAATATTTTTGTGGCATTAATTTAAATCAATGTAATGTTTGAAAACATTTCAGCCCCTCAAACAGCTGATGCAGCTTAGATTCAATTATAACAAATTGCAACACACTGTCAAATCTTTTTACCAAGTCATTAGTCAGGGATTTTGAATGCACGGCCTCCGAACGGAGTTCGACTGGCTGACAGCTCTAATTGTTGGGAACCGCTAAAGGATTGCTAATGAACTGGGGGATCTGTTGGGCCTGTAGCTTTCTTCAAGGATGAAATTTTTGAAAACTTTCACAAGATCAAAGCAGCATAACATGGACCATTTGCTAAATTGTCAGCAGTGGAGTGAAACAGTCTGAGTCCCAGCTTTAAAGCTCAAGCTTCAGTAGAAAACACCATGTGCCTCCTGCCCCTGAGCTTTTTTCATGTGTCAGTAAAACCATAGTGAGAAACAATGACTTGAAGAAAGAGCCCCAGAGCCACCATGGCTGCTATGGCTTAATTAGGAGGAGCAGGAAGGGAGATGAAAATTCCTTCCTTTTAGTGGGTGCAAGAGGGAGGAAGTGTCCAGCACTGTTACAGCCAGGCCCCACGGTTACTTAGCTTGCAGCTTCTAAACCTATTAATGGTCAGAGAGACATATGATACACAGGAGCAACATAAAGTCTTCCCCAAAAAGACTGGAGGTGGAATTTGCCCGATTTGCCTTCAGAACCCAAAGGTCTCAGCAAACACTTTGCCATCAATGCCAGGGAGACCAGACCCTTCCCCTCCAGCACCTGCTCCAGCACCCACAGCAGGCAGCAGGAATGTTCCCATTGAGCTGTGTTGGACACCAAATCCATGCCTGCTGTGGCTGGCCAGCACTCTGCAGCCAGTGAATCGCTCCCAGCTGCTGCTGCTGAGCAAATATGTTGCCTCATGTTACTCAGCGGCAGAAAGCCAATGCAGTGAAGGGAAACTTTTAAACCGATCTTAAAAGAAAAGAAAGATATGAAACCTGTCTCTATCACTCCCATCTGGTTTATATTTTCCTTTCATATTCAAGTCTTATTTAAGTCTGTTCATTTTTTTTTTTGCTCCTTCTCATTGAAATTTACTATGGTATCCTTTTACCTAAAGAAAATAATGCCTGCTGAGCTACAGTAACATTGGTCAATTACCCAAATGTCTTAATATAGAAGTCTGCCAGGGGGAAAGAATGTTTGAAATAAGATTTACATTATTACTTCTTTAAATTAACACTTCAACAGGACTCAAGGAAAAACAAACTCTTTCCTCCTCACACTGTGTGAGGTACAGTACCAAGCTGCTGCTATCCTCCCCAAGACAAACTGTGTTTAAAAAACAACTGAAGGGCATATAGTGAAAAAATTTTCAGTGCCTGAAATAGGGACAGTGATTTCAAACATCATTACAGTATGTAGAGCCTTGAATATGAATTTTGCATGTCACACCTACTTCTGGAGACATCATATCTCTATTACTCTCCCTCTCTCTTTCTACCAGATACACATCAGCCACATGAACTTTCTGAAGTAATATTGCTTAGTCTTTCTATAGGGCTTCTATAGGCTCTGGTCAGCAGATGTGGAAGAAATTTCTTTTCTTTTTTCCAAGAAAAAACTTGTCAGGGAGATATGAGCAATTTATACCTGTCCTCTGCTATAACTTTCATTTATAGTCAAGTATTCAGTCTGAAAATAGGTATTGTTTACTTTATTTTTTGATAGAATTCTTAAATTAGACATTTAGCAGCTGACCTAACATCCAACAGAGTTGCAGTAGTATAATAGTCACTGTAAATTTTCAACAGATCAAGGAAGACGTGAATCCCATTCATTTGTACATGGGGACTGGTTTATACATTCAATTCACCACTGATTTAATAGCAGCAGAAAATTCACAAAAAGATCTAACACTGCTTAGTTTAGCATTCAATACACCAGTAGCCACAGATATTGAGTTGTTTTTTAGATGAAAACTTAAATTACTAAACTGACTTGAAACATTCCTCAGTTTTCATTAGGAAAACCCGTATGAGTAGTTTTCCTATCTCCTAATTTTAGGCATTAGACTGAGCTAATGAACAAGATTCCCTCTGTACTTGTTGAGTAAGTCACACTATTTGTCTTCAACACATATCCTGTGACTGGAAAAATCTGGTAGAGCATCTGTCTTCCTCAGCTGGCTCTAGAGGGAGCCCAAATGACAAAATTGGACTACACACCCAATTTTTAGAGTTGAAGTTAGGGCATAGAAAACCCAGCTGAGAGAGCCTAATGACCTCGTTTTGGATTCACTGAGAAGTCATCCAGTTCAGGTCCAGCAAGACACTGCCAGTGCAGGTGAAAGAACAGTGAAAGGAAGACATTACCAAACCAGAATTACAACAGGCTACACTGCCCTGCCTCTCAAAGAGTAAGTTTCACATTGATTATCTTCTCTAACTTGTCTTAAGAGGCCCACTGGGACATAAACACCAGGTTCTTTTCCTGGGGTTTTCATGCCACTCCAGGCTGACTGAGTATTGTCAACACCGAGAACTGCAACAAACATGGGCTGTAGTAGTGTTAGCCAGCTGCTTGGTTTTTTGAACATGAAGTGTAGGAGTGCTTGTCTAACCAAGGGTGACCCTAAGCCTGGATTCACAAGGTAAGATGCTCCGGTCAGTTCATTCTCATGGATTTTATGTTTTTATATCGAGCAGCTTCTGACCAGGTTGTTCCACAGCCTGGGAACTGGGACACTTCCATTCTAGTCTATGATCCCATAAATGCTTACTATGAAATACGTGGTGAAGGAGTAGTTTCAGCATAATACTAATGGAAAGAATTAATGTCTGTGAATTCAAAGTGAAGTCCAGATTTCAGAAATTGACATTCAGAGTGCAGCTAACTTAAAACAAACTTCTCTCCTTAGTTACCCCACTGAATAACACAGGAAGCCCTTTCAGATTGTATTTTGTAGATCCCAGTCAGAGATGCCTCAATCTTCTTGGAGCCACTATAGGAACTCCATTAACCTAATCCAGGACTCTGAATTACTCAAGTGACCAAAGGCCTGATTATTACTGCAGGGCAAGTGCTATAGCAACTGACTTCTCCTGTGGGTCTAGTCTCAGTGAGCACTGCTACTCAGCTCACTGTGTGCAGCCCACTGAGCCCCGGGGGCACACCACTTGCTTCCTGGCTTCTTGGGCCAGCTCCCTCAGCTCTCTGACACAAAACCCAGGAACACTTTGGAGGATATCTCACTCTGTGAAAGCAGGCTGGACAGGCCCGCATCAAGTTTGCCTTCTAGCTAAAACACCCCAACACTCTTCCAGAGGAATTTGTGCTGAATGCCAGTTACATGCTGCTAAGACATGCTACATGTGCCCTCAGCTTAACTACAAAAGCATTGTTCTGGTTGGCTGCAGCACGGGGCCTCTTTATTTAATGCACTCTGAACTAACTAATCACATAACAAATACGTATCGTGGGTTGGGACAAGGGAACCTTGAAGAAATATAGGATGAAGTACTATGTAATAACAGTGCATCTCTGGAGGAGGTTGATCCTGACTGGCCAGGACACATCCACGTGTCCTCAAGCCCAGAGGTGAGTCCTTCTCCTTATTTTTATTTACTGATATAGATATCTCATAGAATCATAGAGGTTGAAAAAGACCTTTAAGATTATCAAGTCCAATGGTCAGCTTAGTGCCACCACAATGTTCACCATTAAACCATGTCCTCAAGTGCCCTATCCACATATTTATTGAACACTTGCAGGGGTAGTCACTTCACCAGTTCCCTAGGCATTCTGTTCCAAAGCATTACAATCCTTTCCGTCAATTATTTTTCCTAATAGCTAATCTAAACCTCCATTGGTGCAATTTAAATCTATTTCCTCTCATCCTGTCACTGTTGCACGGGAGAAGAGACTTACACACACTCACTACCATTGCCTTTCAAGCAGTTGTACAGCAGTAAGGTCTCCCCTAAGCCTCTTTTTCTCCAGACTAAAAAAGCAATTTTCCTCAGCTTCTCCTCATCAGACTTGTGCTCCAGACCTTCACCAGCTCCATTGACCTTGTTGGGGCCAGACCCAGCACCTGTTTCTTTCCTGTAGTGAGGGGCCCAGAACTGAACACAGGAGGCAAGGTGTGGCCTCACCAGTGCCAAGTACACGGGCACAGTCACTTCCCTGGACCTGCTGGCCACACTACTGCTGATACAGGCCAGGATGCCATTGGCATTCTTGACCACCTGTGTTTTCAGTATGTGGTACATACAGACCATAATGGTTTTGAGTTGCCCATCTTTATCTGAAAACTAGGAAAGGTTATGCTTCTTTACACCCCATCTGGATGTTTTAAAGTACCAAGACACTTAATTAGTAGCCCTTTACAAAGATTAAGCACAAGGTGTGCGCTGTTGTGGAAAGCAGATGCTAGCTTGGTTCAGCAGCTCTTGGAGGAAGTGGCACATGTCTTGATGCCTACTCAAAAGTTATTACTTATACCTAAATTTCACAGCTCTGGTAGAACCTGGACCAAGAGCTTGACTTCAGTAGCCCGTCAGAACAATATTTAGTAATGGCTTTCTTTCCTGTTTTTTCCTGCTTCTCTTGTGCTTCTTCAGAAAAGAACTCAGACCTGAATCTCTGTTCACAGAAACTGCTGTTTACCAACTGTTGTAAAGTGTTACCTCTTCTACTTAATTCCAATTTACTAATGAAAAATATCCTTTCTGTCAGGAAAAAGCAATTTCCCTCTATCTGTGTCTTGAAACATAAGAAAACAAAACAGATGCTTGTTGCATTTAATAAAGAACATGCATATGCATTGAAAAAACTTCTAGCTTATTTTTGTGATGCCAATATTTAATTATGTTCATTTTGCATTTTTAATTAGAAGGAAGAACAGATGGTGAAGGCACAAAGTAAAGGAAAGTGTCCAATCATATAACCTGCTACGTGATGCCAGCAAATTCCTGTGCTTAGAGCCTGATCCAAGCTCTACTGAATCCAGCACGAGCTTATTTGTCAAATATCAGGGGTCTAGAGGAGACCACAGAGCAGGGCTTTCCTGAAATCAGTTTTTGTGATGTGTACTTGATTGTATTGCTGGATTGTTTTTTTCTGATTTTAAGGCAAATTTTGGTTGAAGTTCCCATGGGTGACCTTATTTCTTGCTTGCCATCCTGTAAATAAAAATTATCTATTTGTGTAAAATTAATTTCAATTCCAAACCTTAGCTGGGAAAAATGCCTCACTGTATATTGTGGCCTAACAATAACAATTCATGCAGTTAATGGCATAAGTTGCAGAGAGAGACAGATAAAAGTAATTTAGATAATTTTCAATGTCACTGAAAAGCGGAAGCTGAAACTGATCAAAATTTGGGTCCTGTGCTTAATTCAAAAACACATAAAATGAATCACTGTCTTTACTTATTTCACAAATGAAATATTTGCTTCTTTGTCTTTTTAAAAATATGCCATTGTTAACAAAAGAATTTTAAATATACTGAGTAGGTACAAATATATACTAGAAAAGAAAATGGAATTTTCAGCCAAATGAAATATTTACATTGACCTAAATTGAAATTCTGTGTGCATGTGTTATGGGTGTGTTTAACTGTAACTTTTTTTAAGTGTGTGTGATTCATCATTTGTCTAACATCAGTCACAATGATATTTCTCCTGATTTCCAGGCAGGAAATGGATGTTCTTAATCAATATGTCATGAACTTTAGCTATATAAATGGCACTGCTGAGACTGACAGTAGAATATTAAAGCATGTCAACAAATTTAAGAGTGTTCAGAAGAAACTATTATTGGAGGGCTTCAAAACAGGCTTATAGTAAATTCGATCTGTTTAGCTCATGGAAAAGATCAAGAAGTAACTTGATTGTGATGTGTAAGTTATTAATAGGAAACGTCAAAGGGAAATTAAAGCCTTTGAGACAAATTCATATTATTAGTAAGAAACATTTCTAACAGTGTCGTTAAATATTGGAAAAACCTATCAAGAGTAGTGCATTGTCTTCTGCCTCTTGAAGTTGCCCAATCAAGAATGAACAGAGAATGTAATTTAATCAGATCATTTCCAGTCATCTTTGATTCATAGTAGGAGAAGAAAGAATGAGTCCCCATACAGTGAATTTCAGTCTATTGAAAATATGCTTCCTTTTCTCGATAATCTTTTGCAGACCCTCTTAAAAGGGGTCTGCCACTTTGAGTCAAGCACGAATTATTAGTCTCAATTCTGGGGTAACTGACTCTACAGATGTTCTGAGTAGGTGGTCTCCTGATACTCTCGGACCTTTAAAGTCCATGAATCAGGAATTTTTCATATATATGTATTTATTTATAAAATATCATTACATATAGGTATGACTGCATTGATTAATTACATATGCTTTTCAATAATAGGAAAGAACTACCAGCACAGTACAAACAGCAAATTGCTAACATTTTCAGGAAAAAAATTCAATGAGCTTCAGACATAAAATTAGTCACTGAAGAGATCTGTGCATAATTTGGCAATAACTAATAAGCCCAAGAATTTTGCCGTCTATTTGAGAACAATTTGCAAAGAGAAAACAAAGCAAAATTCTTCAGATAAATTATTCATTTGAATTAGTCATTTAGCTCTAGTAAGGAGTTGTAGACTTTTTGAAAATATGTGGCAAGGGGATACAATTTTAAAGAGGTTGAAGCAAAAATACTCTGCTCTTCTAGAGTTTGTTTCATCACATGTTCTCAAGGCACTTAATCATTAATTATGCTGAATATTAAGTAAAACCATTTTACATTTGAATAAACTGAGGCACGCACAGTGCCTTGCCTGTGCTCACGCAGCAAGTGGGGATAAAAGTTGGGAAAAAAAATCTGTTATCTTAGTAACAATTAAATGTTCTCCCTGTCACTATTCTCTTAAAACTTTTCTACCCCATTACATTGTTAAACTTTATTTCTGAGGGAAACAAGTGTTATGTGACCACAGTGGTTTTTTATTATCTTATTGATGAGGGAGGAATAATTTCAGAAGACAGAGATCTCAGAGTTATTGAGGAAGAGATTTACCTGACCAGCTATTTAAATCTTTTGTGCAGTTGTCTACTTCTGAATCTGTCACTATAAACTCTCACTAAGGTCAGTGGCAAGGAATAAGCACATACAGAGTGTGAATCACCTCACACTAGGGTTGGTGCCTACAATTGTCAGATATGCCCCAGAGTGCCCCAGGGAAGTAATTTCAGATGTAAGCAGAACCACAGGGTCCTACATGTTGGGAAGGGTCCCTGCGGATCTTCTGCTCCTGCTGAGACAACCTAGATAACTAACTTAGATAAGGCTGCTCAGGGCAGTTGGTTTCTGAATAGATTAAAGGATGTTTTTGAGGTTATGGCTAAACCTAGATGCAATCATCCCCACTGTGATTTGTAACACTCCTGGAAAGGAGGCCTGACAGAATAGAGATCCAAGACAACGATGTGAGCTAAAACAATATATTGAACACAAAGAGTAGGATTCAGTCAGCTAAACAGGTGCTATGGTGTGCAAGAAGGGGCAGATTTCCTTTTCTTTCTTCACACCTGCAAATCTGGGCAGATTTCTCTGATGCTCTTAAGGCAACTCAGGTGGCCCAGGGTGACTATTCTTTATGCAAGAGAATGATAGAATGCTGTCTGGATTGTAGCAGCTCAAGATTCACACACCTGGTCACTGAAGTCACCCATGGCCATGTCTAGATGTGAGCTAGGTGGTTACTCTCCCACTATCATTAATACAAAGCCTGAAGAGATGTTTCACTCTGCCTAAGAGAGACACACATCTTTGAGGAGCTGAATAACTTCTCAGATTTATTATTCTGTATTAAGCCTAATTCCAGTGCTGGAATCTGGAACTAAATCCCAGTGGTCTTGAGCTCCCAGACTTACCAGTTTGCCAGAATACACTACTGTATTTTAATGAGATATATACTCCATGGCATGTAGAAAGCATGTTGTGAAGTAGAATAGTAAATGCTGGTGTTATGTGTTTAGAACTGATTAAAGTGACGAGTAGGCTAAATATTGTGATCTGATATAGATAACTGCAACAAAAAAATGTGGGACTTGGGCCTCAAATCATTTGCTAAAATTGGACATGTTTGGATGCAGGCAGAGCTTCAAAATTACTATCACTGTTGCTGCAAAACTGGCAAAGAATCCTGATTTAGAAGTAAAATATAGATACTGTTATTTTTAAACCAGAAGTAAGGGTAAAGAGTAGTCTTTGTAAACATTTATTAACATTGTGATTTTGAAAAGATGAAGTGAGTAGTCATTCAAACCCTGGTCCCATTTTCTCCTAGCTTCAGATTTGATCCTTCAGTGTTACCATTTATCTTCTCATTTCAGGTGTTTCTGGTTTTAAGGGCAAAGTTATACCTTGGTCATAATTTGGAAACCATACTGCCTACATAAGGAAATCTTTCTAGGAAGGAGTTTACAAATGATTTAAGAGTCTGTTTAGCTTGAACCAGTTTATAGAGGTGTCACCATGATTCAGCACATCATGAACACTTCATTGTTTCAAAGAGTGTGAGAGATCAAGAGATGCCCTTCAGCTCTTCTCCAAATAGTTGTTTTGAACCTTTCTTTGATTAAGAGAGTTCCTTATATAGTTCCTGAAGGTTCAAGGGCATTTTTATCCTCAGTGTGTTGACCAAATAAGATTTGATTTCAGTGTAATGTAGTGCCTCAGGTACTTCCTATGACACAGGTTTCATTGCAAACATGTTCTCATTCCAAACAGAAAAAAGTATCTTAACACTCCCAAGTCTTCCATGTCACTGCTTCAAATTCTTCTGTCTACATGCAACAGTAGATTTATTCCTAATTTGTGAATTTACTTGTAGATATGGTAATTTCAAATTCCTGCTTCTTGGCTTCAAGTTTATAGGATACAGTTAACTAGACAATGTTTTACTTATTACTATCAAGTGAATAAAAATCTGTCTAGTTGCTAAATTTTTAAAATATTTGACATGCATATGACCATACAGTTCCTATTCCTTATTTCTGCTTCCAAGTCTTGTCTTACTCTGGATGCCTTCCTTCCATAATTGTTGATTTTTTTGTATTGTGGACCTTCACATTTAGGGCACTCTGGAAACCATACAGGAACAGTTGCCATTTGGCGTTAGTTAAAAATAATTTGAAAAGTTTTGCTGAAGTATGGCCCAGAAACCTCCCTCTGGAAACATAAGTACTAAAGAATGGTAGCTGTATGAAAGATGCTCCAGCACTGAATGTATGAGAGGAAGTAATGCAGAAGTATTTATTATAAAAAAAATTAAATAAAAACTCCTGTATATTTTATATGTTGTATTTCTTTCATATGTGCTGCAAAATCTACTTTGATCTGTACAGTATATTTTCAAGTCATATGGCACTGTAAAATACCATCACTTATGAAAAAAGCACACATATAATATAAATATATAAGTAGCACAAGTATGTCAATTTTTTCCTGTATAGTAATAGACTACTATAAGGTTCCAGTCATGAAGTTAAACATCCTGGAGTAGTTAAACAGGAATTCTACCCCAAAGTAAGTGTATGAGCGATGTGAATATTAAGAAGCACAGAAAGCAGCAGAAGCTGCTGGATGGATCAATGACAAGTTCTATCAGCTCTGTTTTTTAAAGTGCAACCCTTTGAAGAAGATGAGAAAAAATACTTGGTTTTGGTTTGAGGAAATTATTATTCTCATGAGAAATTTGATCTAGCACTTGTAATGTCTTTTCTCTGTTATTAAGTCACATCAATAATATTGTCTGGTAATATTTTCCTAAAAGTAAATATAGTGAGGTGCTATTAGTTTTATGTGTGTATTTGTGCAATCCAGCAGCAACCCAATAAAAGAAGAAGATGCTTAATGGATCATTTAACCCTCTTAATAATATTGAAATGATGACATATGTATTATGAGAAAGTAAAACAATTGTTAAAAATTACTTGAGGAAAATATGTCTCTAAGTTTTTTGGGGTTTTTTAAAAATCAATCAGTTATAAAGTCTTCTAACGTCCTCAGGCTTGCTCCTGTTATTTAAAGAAAAATCAATGGGAAATATAAGGAGCATTAGTGCTTTTGAAACAACATTGTATCATCTGGAGGTTGTTTCTAGCCTCACAAATTCACTAACATATTTTTCATGATTGTTTCATCTCAGATATTTTACCAGCAGTTATTCAGGAGAAAGACAATATGCACTACAGCAGAGTAAGCAAGGACCACTGGGGAATGGTCCAATATGAACAGAAGCTTCCATGCCAGACACTTAAGTGTCTCTCTCACTGCAACCCTCAGTAATTTCTTCCTGTAGAAGTATTTCTATATTCTGAGCAATTACATAAAGCGGTCCTTGATGGAAAACTAGTAAACAAAAGAGAAACACTTGTTAGTGTGGACATATAAATAATTTACAGCGAGACAAGTTAATATATGAACCATTAATTACTCCTCTGTAATTTCACACCTAGTTACTTATTTGCAAGCATATGCTGTAAGTTTTTCAAGGTACTTTTCTTACATCAAAATATCTTTGTAGTTCTTCATTTAACTTGTCAGAAAATTTTAACACCATTTTTGAAATTCAACCTGTAACTACAAGTGCCTTTATGGTTTAAGACTAAAACATTTTTTTCCCCTCCATCATCTCATTTGTCATTATTTTTCCAGATAATAAACCTTCTACATTCTACCAATTTCCTCTGCAAAGTCCACCTTTGAACTGAATTGTGCTGTCCTTTTGGATCCCACAGTGTGGCACGGTGAGATTCCTAAATATTGCTCTCAGGACTGTGCTAACGGAACGAGATAATATAGTGGGAAAAAAACTTTAAAATCACAGCTTAGTCCATCAAGATCATTGGCTCACAAGTCTCAGTAGCAGTCTAAAGTTTCAAGTAATGTCAGGTATCTATTTGTCATTTTATCTTTCCTAAACAATGTAATAATACGTATATCAAAACTCATAATCTATTGTAAGAAGTAGATCTAAGGGGATTCTGGAAACACCAGGCTTCCCTTCCAAAATTAAAAATCCATTTAGGAGATGACTTAAACTTATTTCATCAGTTTTATATATTAGTTTCTTCAATGCATTTCTCCTGTATCACAAAAATTTGCAAATTTAGGTTTCATTATTTGATTCAGAAAGCAACCAATCATTTTTTAATTTCAGGATAGATTCCACAGATGAGGCAATAGATTTCCCTAATGTGATACTTTCTATTGTTAGTTGGAACAGTAGATAAGAACTTGGATACAACACAAGAGTCATGCTTTGATTTATTGTCTACAGAAGAGGGCCAATATTTTTTAGCAAATGCAAGCCAATTTTGGAAGAAAAAAAAAAGCTCAAAAGAAAATAAAATCCCTTGGTATTAATTTGGTGACTCAATTCATGATCTGGTAAGACAGTATTCACTGCAGCTGATAATATATTCCAAGGATGGACAAGCACACCAGGCCTGATCCAGGGCCAAGGGAAAGATACAGATGGTCCTTCAATAAAAGGGATGGAATTAAATCTGACTGGTATTTTAAAGCTAAGATAGAAAACTGGAGAAAAAAAAGATAAATGCAAAATTCATTACATTATCCTGTGAAAGAACATTTATATTATCCTGTGAAAGAACACTTATTATTTCTGTTGAACCTTCAGTCCCATGGCTTACTCTTCCTGGTCTTTTTGAAGGCAGAGGTAGGCACTTGTATTTCTCCAATCCTCAGGCACTTCTCCTATTTGTCATGAACATTCTTTACAATGACAACTGCCAGATAGATCCCTTTGCACTCATCAGTTCATCCCACCAGGGTCTAAGGACTCAAATATGTTCAACTTGCTTATGTATTCTCTAACCTGGTACTCTTCCATCAAGGGTAAGTCTACACTGCTCCAGGCTTTCCCTCTGTGCCTGGGTTTTCTGAAGGTTAGTCTTGCTGGTAGAGCTTGAGGTGAAGTATTTCATACCAGTGTCAAAGGTTCTCTGCCACATTCAGCAATGGAACCACATTTTCCACATCTTTCTCTTTGCCACTTAGGTAGGTACAGAAGTCTTTCCTGTCATGTCTTACAACCATTAAAAATGTAACTTCAGGTGGCCTCCCTAACTATATCTCATGCTTGGACAGTGCCTCTGTATTCTCATGTTCTCTGTACCTTCTTTCACCCTCTGTATGCTTCACTTTTATTTTTAAGTTTGGCCAGGAGCTCCTTGTTCATCTATGTAGACCGTCTGATAATTTTGCCTGCCTTTCCCATGAAGCCTGTATCCCCTCCATCTAGGAAAATATTCAGAGCATCAGCACTGAAACAGTCATAGACAATGCAGTACTTTAGGAAGTGGTCATCAAAGATTCTAACTGCTTATGGGAATAAATTCTATGACACAGAGTTTTTAACACAGTAATTGCAGTCAAGCCCACACAACATACATATATTTTGCAGAAAAGAGCAAATGAATTACCCTGGTTTAGCTGACTTTTTTGGTAAATATAATTACAAAAAGTTAGCAAAATACATAGTTTCTCTCAGCTTTCTCTTTCAACATTTAATGTCTTTTTTATTTTCCATGGCCAGGTGTATTTCTAGGTCCTGTGAGATATGAATAAGAATAAGAGAGTGGTAGAGAGGAAACCTTGTCATGCATGCAGTGTATGGAAATTATACAAATATATCATTACTCCTGTGCAGAGAAGACATCATTTAAAGTTCATACATTTACTACTAAAAATTAAATGGTAATTAGATAGTATTATCCTACAAGTATAAAAGCTGCCAATCATTAGTGGTTTTTATAATTCTGTGAAGTTTTGATTCTTTCTTCTCTCAGTTTAAAAGGTCTAAGAGGAAGAACAATTAAACATACACTAATTCATACACTCATCTAAAATTATAGCAGAAAAATACAATCCAGGAACACAGAAATCCCTTGTATTTCAGAGAAAAATATTAAGGATTTATTTGATGATGGGATAATATTCATTGTCAATTACTTGTACAATATATTTTTACTTGTAAAATATATTTCTTTTTTTCATAAGTCTCTTAAGTGTTTATACAGGATTCTGACTGGATGTCAGAATATATAGCCCAGATGTCTTTGTTAATCAATGTGAGTCTATTTATAGCTAATGGAAAGAAAAAGGCATTTCTAGAAAGTCATTCGTCTTGTCCCAAAGTAGACATCTAAATTTAGTGAAAACTGTCATCCCTGGAAACTGTGTTTCTCTCATTAGTGTGGAGGGAGTTCAGGATTATTAGGTCATACATAGACACCCCCAATCAGATGTAGACATTTAAAGTCAGGGTAATGAAGATTTCCTTTTTCACGCTCTGTGTAAATGACCTAAATGTCGGGTGTTTTCATGCAGAAGTGCTCAGCCCAGGCTGTTCCAAATTGCCTGTTATACCTGGACATTAAATGGTGTGCAAATTTAAAACAGGGACTCCTAAATTTCAAAAGGTCTTGTATTAAACAAAGCTACCCCGTCTTTTATAGCTGTTCTGTCCTTTTGCCTCATACTGGACTGGAGCATGATCAGGTCAGAATGCTAGCACTGGAGGGACTATGGGATGGTGGTTCAGGAACACATGTGGGTGTTTCATAATCAGAGCTCCTGAATTTTAAAATCTTCCTAATGGCCAGAGCTTAGACAAAACTTCTGTTTACATCCAATTTGTGAAACCACATCCTTGTTTACTTTGTTTTTAGAAAAGTTTTATAATGTTCCTTATTTCATCATTCTTTCTAGCTAAAAACTCAATATTTAGAATAATTCAAAAACAACATACCCTCAAAGGGTGTATCACTTCATCCAGGGTTTCAAAATAAGTTCTTGATCCCTAAGATTTGATTTAAGTTGTGGGAAATGGAAATGTTTCTAATCTCATGAGTCCATATACACACACACCTGCCACATCTCAGTTGAACCTTACATATATACAGAGAAATTTTTTTTGTTTCAACTATTCCTTTCCCTTTTTGGTTTGTTTGCTGGAAATGTGTAAACTCTTGTGTGTAAGGTAGATGGGAGCCTGATGCAATTCATTCTAGTACCCAGCAAAGACATCTAAAAGATTTCATTTTTCAGATATTCCACAACATACATCTTCTACACATGATTTCATGATTAAAAGCTTAAGCAGGTGGTGGTGGGAAGAGTCATCTCAATGACATCCCAGAACAGAAGTGTTTTCTTTATTTTGAGAAATGATACACAAAGCAGGTCCAGCTCAGAGTAGAGGGCAAGGAGCAAAGAAGCGTGCATCCCTGAGTTTATCACTGTGGGGAGAGTGGGTTAAGCAGAGCTCAGTTTCTCAAATTACATTTAGACAGGTCTAACACCTAGGGCTTCTCAGGAGGACTTGTCAGGTAAGAAAAGAAAATACTGGCATGATTCTCAATTGTTTCTCATTTGTAAGTGGTCACTCTAATTCAGTATGACAAGAGAATGTCTGCAAGTAGGTGTGACTGAGTCCTGTCTGAAAGGGGATATATTTGCACAACTGCAGAAGAATGAATACCATTACCAAGAGACTGCAGAATGTGTATAAATTAGGGCACTGAGCAATGGGAAAAGGTACAGGTCCAGTGCTGAATGGCCCCAGATCTTGTGTATGTTTCAGTTTAATCCATGTTTTAAAATAACAGGAGAGTTATGGAAGCATATATTACTCCATCTCCCAGAAAAGCCCTAAGGAACTGTATGTTTACAAGATTCTGTTAGTTATACAGTGACTTTTCCCCACTAAATAGTACAAGGTTTTTTTGTTTTTTATTTATTAAATGTGTTAGTCATATAGAAATATGAACGTTTCATGGAACTGATTAATCAGTTCAGCTAGCAGAGATCTATTAGCGGCTTTACAGCATCAAAACATCCCTATTTTTTCCATTAATTAATGTGTAGACATTTACAGTATATCCACATATAAGTGGCAGCAAGCTTCTGAAGCTGTTATATGTCCTAGAATATTTGCACATTTTGTCTTGTAAAGAATATTGACAAGTGTCAATGGGTGCAGTAAAAGAAATTGACAGTATAAAGCCAGGCTTTCTTCCTCACTGTCTGTGGGGATTAGAGAAACAAGGCACTGAACACAAGAGAAGATTTTTTCTTTCCTGATGTAATAACTCTATGTAAATGATGTTTCAGGTAGCCTAGTGAAATTGGCATCTGAAATGGAAAGGAGGTAATTTAAAACCTAGATGTGAATAAATTCACGGCATCTGATACAGAATGCTGTGACTAAGTGTTTAACTTTCAAATAACCTTTAATTTAATGTAAAGGTTTTAAATTAAATGAATACATTTTTAAGGCATGGTGTGGAATTCAGGATTTCCAACTCCCGCCCCAAAAAACAGCCATTAGAATCCAAGCTTCCAATTAATTTTGAGCTGCATGCAGTACAGCACTGGTTTAACAATTCTGAACAGAAAGGTTTGAAACTAGATAACAACCTGTGGGCTGTAAACAGAGTAGGCTTAACTCTTGCTGATTTTAATGTGGTCTGATCAAGCAGACTGTAAATAAAAGACTCTGCTCTAGTTTGCCCACTAATTTGAATTGTGCTCATTTGACTTGTCTCCAATACCAGCATTATTGCCTAAACATTTATAGGATCATAAATGAAGAATGAAAAATATCCTGAAAGATGTATTATGGGATTTTCTTTTTAAACTAAGTATGCATAAAAAGAATATTTCTGGAGATGAAAAGGAGACTTTTATAGAAAAAAATAGGCTGCTCTCTAGCAATATTGCCTTATTTTTTATAAAATTTCCCACTAATTGCCTATTCAAGCAACCTTTCCCTGACCCCTTTACTTTTTTACTCTTTTTTTCCCCACATGTGTAGGGTCACTGGTCAGATGGATTGTGTTTAATGGAAGCTGAGGGACATGCAAAGTTTGGATGGAAGAAAACTGAAAATTGAAAAAATAACAACAACCTACTCTAAAAATATTTCAGAACCCAGGAGTGTGCTGATAGAGTCACCTGACTGGGGAAAGTTTTTACAGGCTGCCATCATTGCCTTGATTTATTCCTATTTACTGCTAGCCGTAGTTACTGCACTGTTATCACCAGCTCCTCAGTCACATAGTAGATAGTTCCTCAGGCAGCCCTTCCTCCTCCACATGGGACAAAATCTGCTTTTGGAGGGCGAGATACCCCAGAACAATAAGACGTTTTGTGAAGCCAAGACATCACTGACTGTCATTTTTACAGGCATGCAACTTTACTGCTTCATTGCCAAACCCTTCACTATGAAATGAATGTCAAGACAAAAGTGTGAGGACAGGCATCCCTTTGCGAGGAGCTCCTCAATTTCTGAGACAAGGCTAAATCTGAGGTGCTGCCTCACCATTCTCCACAGCTCTTGTTCCAGAATTGCCCCGTTTGTTGCCTTCCTTGTGATTTCATCACCATGAAAACACTACCCAGCAAAAAAAGTATATCCACAAATGTCTTCCTGCTAGAGGAGCAGCTCCATCTGGTTTCCTGAGGTCTTGGGACTGTGAAATGCAAGACAAAATGCTGGCTGCAAGGAGGGAACCAGTTTGGTGAGGGATTGGGTAAATCACAAGTCCTGGCTTGAGGCTTTGTCCAGATGCAGTGCTGGAGGCAGCTTCCATGGTTACAAAATTGGTGGGATGGAGAGGTAGCAGTCTTTGGAAGCTTGCACAGCAAGATGGATGAGGAGACTGCTGTGAGGTTGTGGTCTGAGGGTGTGGATCTGGCAAGAAGGCTACAAATCAGGAACACGTATATCTGGAAATTATCTGATTTCCCTGTGAAACACAGATGGAAGAATAAAAGGAAATAACATACAGTAAGAGAATATAAAATTAACAATAAATAAGCAACTGCCTGCTCAGTTCTACTCTTCTCTACAAAACAGATACTTAAGCAAAGCCAGACAGATACTCAGGTTTCTCACTGAGCACAAAATGTTTGGCATTTTGACACCTGTTTTGATCTATAGAGGCACAGCAGGTTATGAAATAACATATGAATAACACAGACAATACAAAAATGAAAACCAAATCAGTGTATAAATTTAATTTTGATTTACTCATATGGCCTATCAACATTTTCTGAAACAAAGCCAACTTGTGATATATTTTCCTTCCATATAAAAGCAAAGGTTAGTCCATGACCACTGGAATTAATGCAGCCTCCTGTGGTTTTATAATCTTTGGGTCATCAACTATCTCATGATAACAATAATTTCCATTCCCTTCTGTGTGTTCCCTGGTTAACACACAACTCTTGGCTCATCTGGAGATAAACCTGTGATATTCAGTCCCTGTGTGACTGCTAAGTCCTACCTGGAAGTGGAGATGTTGCTTTCAGTCTCCTCTGACAGTGGTATGCCTAAAAATTACAGAATGTATTTAACTTTGACTCATCTACTCCCTTTTGTGGGGGTTGTTTTGATTTTGTTTCTTTTTTTCTTATGTTGGGTTTCTTCACCTATTTTAGTAAAAATTATCCAGTGTGCTTTTTTTTACTTTACAAGTAAATTACTTTACAAGGCTAACAAGTGAGATGAGTATACAGCATAGTCCCTCAAATGTATAGCTTTTGAGATTAAAAAATTCAGTATGGGTATGATTGGTTTTTGGTTTTTTGAGTTTTTTTTAATTAAAAATGTATTTCTGTTAAAGTTTTTTTTTATTGTGATACTGAAGGTCTTCACAGCACCTGTGGGTATACTCTATTAAACATGCATTAACATTCTGTGGAAAATCACATGTATTAAACAGTATTAAACAGTTCTTTAGAAAATTATAGTTCATCATCATCTGGTTCGTAATGTGATCCCAAAAAAAGAAACTCTTTGCAAAAGCCTTTCATTAAAAACATCCTGAAAAGGTAAACATTTGTTCATGTTTTAAGTGGAAAATAAACGGTGAAAAAACAAGCAAACAAACAAATATACAGACTGAATTAATTGCCTAAATTGGTTACTTTGTCCAACATGACCACAGTCCCAGATGAACTTTTGGCCAAAAAAAATTCATGCTGGAGTTTTTTTAAGCATGCCAAGTATGCAACTTGGTACCTCCTTTACAGGGGCAGGGCATTGGCTTTCTCTTCAAACTGAGGCAGCAGGTCTGCTTCCAGGGCTGCTCCAAACATTCAGGGCACTGCTTCCCATCAGGGCCAGGGTGTGTTGGATGTGTCCCTTTGCCTTGTGACCATGATCACTTCCTGCTGTATCCTGAACTCCCTTTGGAGACCTCGTGCAATCCTAACCCAGCCTGAACCTGACTTCATTTACCTTGTGAGCCCTGATGAAGGATTGTACAATTGCCCTAAATTTCATCTGAAAGGAACTTACATAAATTCCAATGGAAGCAAGAATGCTTGCTGTCTATGCAGTAAATGAGAAATGAGGAATTCTGAGTAGGAAACATTTGATTGAATGCCTAAGAGTTTTCTACAGTATTTTTAGAATGTCTCAAAGCTGGGAGTTTCCACCTCACCTTGTTCTGAGACTTCATTGTTTAATTTTTATGTGCTTTTAGAATGAAAATAAATCCCAAGAAATGGTACTCATAAAAATGTAATAATTTCTTTCCAGAGCATTATATTGCCTTTTGTTATGTGCCACTTACATTATTCACTGCATTGTTTAGCACACTATATAGTGACATCTCAAAAGGCAACAGCAAAATAAGTAACACAGCCTATTTAACTTAAGAGTGTTTTCAAAAATGTTTATGAACCACTAGTTGGTCATGTATAAAACATTTTTTCTCAAGAAAGCAGCATTAGCAAATCAGTTTTGCTGATATAATTAGGCATTTTGCGAATGTTTGCTGAATATATTGAATATTTCTATTAGTTTATGTAGAAAGCTGACTGCAATAATTTTTAAAATATTTTTTCAAACCAGATTAATAATATGGTCATAATATGTATTACATGGTCACGTATTCATATTTTTTATCTGTCTTGAGTGTACATAGTGTACGTTATTTATTTATTGGGATAAAAGCAATCCATGATTTTTAAAAAAAATTCTTAAATGTTAAAAAATATTAATAGTATTGGGGTTACATTTGATATAAACCCAGCCAATAAATTAGGAAATTCAATAGACACAAGCCATAAAAGGTTTGTTTACTTTGTATTCTCAGACAACTATTCCTAAATCAGCACTATTAGAGGATGAAGTAAGGAGGTAATTAACTTCTGATGTTATTATCTGATATGATTTATGATATTTCCCAGGTTTCAGAGAAAATATTAAATTTTCAGGCATCAAGTAATGAGTGTCCTAAACTTCTACTACAGAAGTTTAGTCATTATTAGACAAGACTTTAATTGTGAATACATCCATACCATTTATGTGTAAGAAGCTCTGCAGGATACCTCTGTTTTTCTGTTGGCAGAAATAAAAACTTTTTTTTTTGACCCACATTCTTTGCAGTTTATAGACTAGTCCTCTATTTCATTATCATGAAAACACTGAAGTCTACAACCAGAACAGGAAATTTCACACACCTCTCTCTCCAGAGTGCAGCAACCATAATGGTTTCGTTATCCTCAGATGCTACGTGCAGTCTTTCAGGAGGGGATTTGGTTTGTTGCTTGGCATGTTCCAGTTGACTGTAATTGCTCAATACCTACACATATTTCTTAAGCTTTCAGGCTTACTTTCATAGTAGATCTCCATTTGTCTACCACAGCAGGAAGTTAAACCAAGTTCCTTGTAATTGGTTTATTTCCTTAGGGCTAAATTATGGTTTCTACATTTTGAAGCACAGGGGGATGACTAGCAGACTTTACTTTTAGCTGTGAAGAAGGAGGTGTTATGACTGGAACATGTTACCGTAGGAAATGAACTTCAAAGCACAAAGGAGGAGAAGTGCCAAGCGCCCTTTAGACAGACACCTCAACCACCACATAAATAGACCTCCCACTAAACTAAACTCAGGATAATGATGAATTATATCATGGGAAAACTGTGCCCTCTTTCCTTTAGCAGTGCAACTGCAGCATCTTTGCTTTCCCAAATACTGTATGTATATATTTACATACTTACAGGTTTTATCTCTGTTCCTCGATGGCAGAATATCACTGGCAACATAACCCAGCTGGAGGACACATATCTACATAAATTGACACATAGCTTTTTTGAAAAATTACTTTTGGGTTTGCTGGTTTTTGTTAGAAAAAACTGACAGTGTAGTAGGATGGGAGACATGGTAATTTATTTATCCTCTCCAAGGAGATAGGTACAAAATGAACAAAACTGAACAAAACTTGTATTGGTATTTCTGCCTTGTGTATGTGTACTACTGATTTTCTTTACTAAGTCTTTAATTTCCTTTCCTGTACTTTGTTTAAGAGTTTAATTTGTGCTTTCAATCAATAGCATTTCTGTGGTCTGCTAGTAGGTGTTGTTTGGGTTTGTTTAGGCCTTTTTTTATGATTTTGAGAAATTGTTTCCCATCAAACTAAAATTTTTTACTTTCCTGCTGTTATTAAAAATTCTTATGGGAAAAATGCAGTGCTTTTTTTTGTAACATAAGTTATTTTAATACATCACTTTTTCTTAGTTTTAATTTTCAATTCTGAGAATAGGAAGGAGCAAAATTTTGTTTTTGAAAGGCAGCTAAAATTTGTGTGACAGCGAAACAAAATCTGCTTTGACACAACACCACCATTTAAAATGTCTGGAAATATAGCAGAATTTTAGCAAATCAAGGTATTTGGTAAGCACAGCAAGGCAGAACTTCTATACTTAATAATTTATTCACAGGAATATACATTTTTTTCCTAGTTTTTCCTTTTTTTAGATTGAAAGAGTATATGGTTTTATTCAGCTAGAGAGATTGTTAAGAAAAGATGTACTGATAAGGTTAAAACTATGCAATTCCTTGCCTTTCTATGTACTTCCTAACTGGGGCACAGTTATTTATAGGTAAAACAAGATTTCAGGTGAATAAAAATATTTCTTGATAAGGACAGAATTAACACATTATTGGTTTGGGACATCTTTATGCAGTTGTCACTACATGATGCTATGGGATGAACCCTTATTTTCACTCTTCTTGTTTGCCTCACTTAAATGAATAATCACAATAGTCATAATTACTGCTGTATGGAAATTAAACATGACTAATAGATGAGCCTGAAACAACATCCTCTAAATGAACATTTACATTTTGGGAGGTACATTCAGAACAGGTCTAGACCTTTTTTACAAGGTAAAGGAAGTGAATGCCTCATCAAACCCCTCTAAGATACCCACAAGAGAGTGGAAACCTACCCTAAGTCAGGCATGAAAGGTGTTTGAATTTAGGTGGTTTAGCACTTGACTGCTGTCCAACTTGTACCAAACTTCAGGGATTCCTAGGAAAAAATCTCAAAGACTCTGCCAACACTTAGAGAAAAGGTTATCTGCTACCTGTGATCCCGACCACCAATGTCTGGCTCTAATCACATACAGGGAAAACACTCTTCATTAACTTCTCGGAGCTCAGTGTCTTCTTTTCAACTTGGCAGAGAGTCATGTCTCATTCAAGCCTCTGAAAAAAATTTCCAGACTGTCTTGCTACCAAAGATTAACTCATGTATGTTTCCTTAAGAAGCCTCTGCTTACAAACCTTTGAAAGCAAGGCCCACTTTCCTCATTCTGCTGTGCTGGGTGATGCCAGCAGAATGGGGGTTGGAATGCCCCGTGTGTCTGCAGAAAGATCGATCTCTGGGGTGCTGAACAGGCAGCTGCCAGGGTCAGAGGATCTGCACCCACACCTGAGGGGTTGAGAGTTGCCTCTGTAACTGGGCAAGTAACCTGAGCAAATCCAGGTATTCAAATTCAGTAGACAGTCTTCTAATGGGGCGACAGAATGATGATGTGTGGTTACTATTGGAGGAAGTTCTACAGCTCTTGCAAACAATATAAAAGAAAGATCTTGAACTTAAACATTCAGACAACAGTGATGGTTGTGACTCCAGTCTCATCTCATGCTTCCTTTTAACACCTCTTTTTCTTCATCCAGATCCAGAAGATTTAGAAAGATTTGTCTTTCCCCAGATTAGGATATACTTCTGAAAATGTTTTGGCAGGTTGCATGTACGCTGACTGAAATCTTATGGGCCTGCTTGAAAAACCAAAATTATAACTTCTGCAAGTTCTTATTATAATCACAGATCTGGGTGATACATGGCAAGAAATATATTTTTGTCCTTTGATATTTTGCACAGTAAGGACTTTGTTCTCATAAATAAATTCACGGTGGTTTTATAGCTCATAATGTACTATTTGTGTGTGTAAGGCTGCTCAAGTTGCTGTTTGGGCAGTTACAGTTGCTAAAGCCTGTGAAAAATCATTTATTTAATGGTATGTTATTAGATCTGTTTATTCAAAAAGAAGGATAACATCAGAACTGTTGTCCAAACAGATTGACTGCAGGTTTGCATTTAGGCATCATTATAAATATTGACAATGTTTTGTAAAGCCCCTTGGAATTTGTGTTTTATGGTAGACAGACCTACGTCTTTCAGTGAGGAAACAAAACTGGGAAACTACCATTAGGCTCAGATAAAAACGATGTGCCTCTTTTATGCCCAAATATTTCAACTTTAATAAGAGTTCCTGCTGCACATACTGTATAAATTAGAAAACATGATTTTCATCCTTTTCCTCAGTACTTGTCCATCATCTCTACTGATGAAGCATTACAGCCCCAAAACCTGAAAAATGTATTTCTTCTAAAAAATAAAACTTTTTTGAAAGAGGACATCAGGGGGATGAAGCAGTCTCAGTTTCCTTATGTTCAGAAGACACTCAAGATATGTGCTTGGCTCTAACATTGTTCCGGCTCCCTTACCAGGAAAACAGGAACATTAGAAGTAATTACAGAATTCCTGCAGCTCCCACTGACAGCAGAATCGTGTTGTATCCCTATTTGGTAAGCAGAGACTGAGTGACTTGCAGAGCTCCCAGTCAAAAGAGACAAGACAAACTGAAAACAGGTCCAAGATTTTTTGTTTGTCACAATTGTCATTTTTACTACCAAAAGGATAATACTACTTATAACAGTCCCATAATTAGTACAACCACTGAAGAGAAAATATGCCAACAAGACACTTGGAAAGGAAAATGAAGGGCCTAATTAAAAAGAATAATTTTACCATTTTATTCATTTACTACTGAAGTTTTATATAAAACAGACTTTTTGTTTAAAAATATTTCAGAAAAAAAAAAAAAAAAAGAATGTGCCTTTATTTTTCCTTATGTGAATGAAAATATTCCAGTATTATTTTGAAATCTTCACTGGGGATATTTTTTCCTGAGCTTCACCTATGATTTATTGAACTAAAAGATCATGTCTTACTGAGCTCCCACTCTTCTTTCAGAACTTCACTGCGCTTCCATTACACTATGTTTTTTTGAGTTTGCTTGCTGTGGTTCATTCCCAATGAGATATATATTCATTCAAATATGATGAAAAAAAAACCAGAAGTGTCTTTTATTTGAGTGTTTTTGTGTAATAAAGTCACCACTGCCAAGGATAAAGTATTTGTCATTGTGTGGTAAGAATCTTGTGATAAGAATCTTTACATAGCAGGCACGCTATTTGTTGGGAAAGTAATTCCCCTGTCTTACACACAAAAAACTGCAGCCAACAGAAACCAGAAACATTCATCAATGGCCACTCAACATCACTCCTTAGTCACAGGGTTTTCTGCACTTTCCAGCTTTCTGGAAAAGAAACCTGACAGGGAACCTGAGAGCCGCCCTCTATTCCACTTCCCCGTCTGCACAATCACAAATTGAGAGCATTTCTGCATTACCTGAAAACATGGTCTCCTCTTCCCTACATGTGTTTTTCAGATAATGGGGGAGTCCTCCTACCTTTCCTTCACCTGCCACTGCAGGTTTCCAGGAGGCCTCATCGTATATGACCCATGAGCTTGTCTCACACTCCTGGTGACATCCAGATCATATGGGGCTGCCCAAGAGTGCCAAATAGGTGCCATAATTCAACCAAACCTTACCAATCAGCATGAGTAGCACCTCAGTTTTCTAGGTATGAAGACTATCACCCTGGTGTATGCCTGGAGCAATGGAAACAAGCAGTTCTGTATTCTCTTCTTCCGTGTTCCTAACCACATAGGTGCATGTCACACTGAGTCCAAAAGCACAGAGTTAGCAAACACACAGCAATCTGTCTTTATCCATGGAAGCATCCTCCGTTATTAAGCACATCAGATGGCTGGCAAGGTTCTGTTCCTCAAAAAGTCTCCCTAATGCTGAGGCTCTTGAATCTTTTGTATTGTTCTATCCTTTTTTTTGTTTGTTTTTTTTTTTGTTGTTGTTTTGTTTTTTTGTTTTTTTGTTTTTTTTTTGCTTGTTATTGCTACTGAGAACAAAACTGGGCAAATAAATACTCTAAATACTTACAACACAAAAATACTCTTACATGCACTGCACAAATTGCCTGCACTTAGACCATAAACCCAGCACTCTGAGATACTTCAGATTTACTTCATAGGCCCAGATTCATCGCAAGGAGTGCTTTCACTGTGCCAGGAGCTATCTGGGACCTGGGACTGATGTATAGGCAACTTCATGGGCAGGTGTTCAAAGACTGGGCCTAACACAGGCCACGTGTCTGGTGTTTTCTGAAAGGATTCACTGACCTCATTCTGTAGAACTATATTGGGTGGGTGATGTAGATTTCTGTGGGACTTCTGGACATGTGGCAGCCTTTCAAGCCTATTGTAAAAGCTTAATTACATCTGACTTTATAGTTATAGCAACATCTCTGTCATTCTTGGAGGAGGGAAGAACAGAAAAAAAAATCCATTAAGACAAAACACAGAAAATCATGAGGGTAAAAAAAAAACCCACCTTGTTGTGTATTAAGATGAAGTGATTGCATTTTCTTACCTTTTCTTGTCAGTGTTATCAATATATCCTTGTCTTTGCATCCAGCACGAGGAACACATGCTCGTTCACCTTCCATACTTCCTTTTCCTTTACCAATAACTCTCAACCCAATGCAATTTAATCAAAAGGTCTAGAGTCTTTTTTAAGGACTATTGTAGTGGTTTCTGCACAAAGAAAGCTTGCTTAAATTGTTGGGATAAAGGAGATTGCAGTGGGAGGCAGTGATAGGATGAGATGAGCCAGCTGGCAGATTTTATTTTAACTGAGGCAAACACCAGTTTCAATATAATCAGCCAGGAAACTTGAGCAGCCCTTGAAAACTCAGGACATTCCCAGAAATAGTAACATCTGGTCATCATAAAGATTACATTGGTAGATTCCAGTTATATTTGAGATAGGACCTCTGTAAGGCGAGCACTTACTGTAATTGTTTCATTTCTTTTTTTTTTCTCCTGCAGTACTTCTTGAACAGCTTAAATAGGAAACTTGATCTTCACTGGGTACTTTGCCATTGTCTGCTTCACAGCAAATTTCCTCTGAAGGGCTAACTTGGGTTTATTTGCTGGAGTTTCATTTCCCTGTAAAACCTGCCCTGCAACATGGAGAGGAAATTAAGGTACTGGTCCTTCCACTTTTCCTCTTCATCACTTTCCCTTGTGGTAAGAAACACTGATTAAAAAGAAAAAGTTTATTTAGCCAAAGTGAAAATCAATAGCATCAGTCAGGTATCTGTTAAAAATAAATAAACTATACTTCATTTTCTCTTCTATCAGCTACCTTTTCTTTTCAGGACCTGCAAACAAGATGTAGTTACAACTCACTCTGGCTTACCTGGCGTAGTCCTAATAACTTTCTGGTAATAAATTAAGCCTGGAATTTATTTATTTACTTTAGAAGTTCTGCTAACTAAATTGCTTTTGCAGTATAAGACGGCACTTGTTCATGGCTAAGTAACACATTGTGCCTGACAACGGGTTAATGGGCCAAAACAACTCATTTTGAGAGTGTCGGCTGTGTTGGTCCAGCAAACTGGTTCCAGAATCTCACACATCCTACATTCCCTTTGCACATCTGGACTGTGCACAGACAAAGTTTTCTTTCATATAAACTGTTTATTGTTCTGTGAGATTGATGCCGTTAATATTGGCTTTCAGAATGACAGATTAGCATCACCAGTTAATCAGGGCTATTAGCAGATAAATATCTGTAATTTAATCACTACAGGAATTTATTTTCCAATAATAAGATTTACAAATGCAAGTGATTAAGTAATTAGCTTACATCTCCATAGATTACAATTCCTCTGAGCTTTCCTCTCTCACTTTTTTCCCCAAAAGATTTCAGTATTTAATTAAAGTAACTACTCCCTCCTTTACATGGTCTTTGTATGCACATGTGAGAAGTGGTTTGGTTTTTTTTTCAAACCAAACTACACCTTTTGTACATAATCCCACAAGGATCTTCCATTTCCGGATCTCTTCCATCTCTCTCCAAGGGTTAATACCCACCCTGCCAGTCTTTGCAGCTATAATCTTTCCCAGTACTTTTCCCAATCCATGCAGCAAGTGGGGTGCACAAGGGGAAAGAATAATTTACAGGAAGGGGGGAAAAATTGCCAATGGAAAAATTGTGTGCACTTGATAAAATAAGAGCCTGGCTTGCTAAAACAGTCTATCCAAACACTTCTCAAGGATCCCTTTGTTGCCTTTCCACTGACTTGGCCCTAGGGCAAAAGGCAAGTTCTACTCCTTCCAAACTTATATTCTCCTATTTGCAGAGTAATTTGACAGTTACTGTTAATTTCCTAAATGCAACATGAAAGCTGTTGAGGGAAGCCTGAAAAAGGGGTGGGGAGTGGGGAAGAAGAAATTCATAAAGAGCAGCAGAGAATATGGACAAAATTGTTTCCATGTGTGGTGCAGAGGCACAGCTTGGGCAGAGATCTGTGGCCTTCCCAGAGTTTGACCTCTTGAGACGGTGCCAGTTTACAGGAGAAAAAGCATTGCTCTTTAATGAAGGCCTAATTTTTATTGCCACTCCATCGACTTCAAAGTGCTTCAGGTTGCCAAACATAATTTCACTGGAGGTATTTTCAGGTGCAGAGCAAATACTTCATAAATAATTTCCTCATTAGATTACAAATTCCATTTAAAAGTGAAAGGGGGGCTTGCTTTTCGAAGGTTTTCTTGGAAGCTGATTAAAAAATCTTTCATAGGGATTCTTTATGACTTTAATTCTGAAAGAAAATAATTAAACAGTTTTAATTTTTTATTTATATTTTTAAATGAACATGTAGCTTGGTAAGATGACCAAGTAGGGTGGAGATGTTTTAATATGCTCTCAATTAAAACATATAATCCAATGCCTGTGTGCCTTTCCTTTTTCTTCCCCTCATCCACAAATTGCTACTAAGCCCAGTGACTGCCAGCAACCAGTGTCAGCCTCACTGGGGCCCCAATTACCTATGTAGTTAATAGAAGTACCAGTGATACTTCTACACTTTTCGTGTTTACTTCTTGTCCTCGAGTAAAAATGTTGGTAATTAAAATACACTTCCATACACTTGCCCTGCGAAACGGGAGTGGGGAGCTGCTGAGCCTGACAAAGTGCTGCTGTCACTCAGAGGCAGCTGGGATGATGTGGATGGTGTTGATCTTTAATGCACTTTGCAGGCTGAGATGGGCTCACTACCAAGGCAGAAGGGAGGCTAGTGGGGAGGGGATGGAGGTCAGGAAAGCTCCCATCCCAGCACTTCCAATGAATTACATCAGTCCCTGCCTCCCTGCCTGTCACTGCAGTGTCCCTGTCAGAGCCACTGCTGTGATGGTGCTAAACTCTAACATCTGAATGTTTGTGAGCCACCTTCTCTTCACTGGACAGAAATAGAAATGCCAGCTAGTGCTTGGGCACAGAGCAGGTCTATCACTTTTTAGTTTAGTCTGCTTTCTCTTGCCAATAATTCTGCAAATTTAACTGGTTATAGTTTTTCACTATTTCCTCTCATGAAGGTTGTTACCCTGGAACACAAGGAACAAGTGAATACCACTTATAAGAAGAGAGGTAGGGAATTAATGATTGTTTTGATAGTGCAAAATTAATTTTCCATTTCTTTTTCAGGGGAGTGTTAGTTGGAAGATGAAAGTTAACATAAATATTGCAGATTTTCTTCTGTTGTCACCTTGAAAACCAGCTGGGTTTGATTATATTACAGACTTTTAAAAGTGATATATATAGCAGGTTATATTCTACAGCCATATACCTGCAGCAGGGCTTGTTAGAGACTTCTTATCTCTAAATCTGCACTGAGCAGACTCCAGTCCCAAATCCTGGTGTCTGAGACATTGCTTGACTACCCAACACCTATCTTAAAAAGCAAAATTCCCAGAACCTATCAGAAGTGATCATCATGATGCTTCAAAACCAGTGAAATTGTGGTTTGTTTTTTTTTACTTGTTGTGGATAATTGTACTCACTTTGTTGCTTCGCACTTCTGAAGTGCACTCTGCTAGCATCCCACAATTAGGTTACAAAGACAACTTTGGAGTTGCTAAGGGTCCTTTTTCTGGCGGCTATTTTGGAGTGCATATCTGCCATTCAGGATGAATGTATCAAGGAAAATACTTGACTGCTCTCTACAGAAAAGAAGCTACAAAAAATAAAGCTGAGATTCATGGTTTTTCATGTTCCTTTGACATATAACAAAGGCTTGGCATCAGGCACTGAGAAAGTAGTTATAACTCAGAGAGAGTGGCAGCTTTCTGTTTCCACCAGTTACTCCTGTGGCTTAAATTATAGAGATATGTATGACGGATCGAAAAAGATCTCTGATTCAGACAGCAGAGAAACAATTTTGTCTTTTAGCCTAAAACAATTTTGCTGAAAAAACCCAAACAAATAAACCCAAAATCTTAAAGATATAGCCAAGATAAAACAAAGCTTAAATGAAGAGACATTCTGCTCTAGGAGAGATAAGAAATATGTTGGTTTAGTTATTCTGAGCACAAGATACACTATTCAAATATCATATCATACCTCTTTCGCTGAGAAGGAACAGCAGAAAGGAAAGATGAATATAAGTGACAGAATATCTTTTTGTGCCTTTTCACTGGCTAACTAACATAGTGGGTTACTTTGGGTGCACCTGCATCAGCATTTCAATTCATATCTGAAGTTTATCTCTCAACTAAAAACCTCCACTTTCCCCATTTGCTGTTATTTGGGTCACACCACAGAATGTCTCGGAGTGCTGAAACTGCATCAGATGAAACTAAACTGAGGGATGCAGTCCAGGAACATGTCTAACATGGTACAGCCTTAGCAGAAATTCAGTTTACAGGCTGGTTTGGTCAGTTCACAGACTTAGTTTAAGTCAAAGCTTCATACAGTGCGGACCTCAGTCCTTCAGCCCCAACTTCTTCACTCTGTAGACCTGCTCCTTTTCATCTTTACTGTCCTGAGGGATACCACATAGCCCTGTGACACCACAGAAGGCAAGACTGAGATTGCAGAAATTGATTTTCTTCTGCTGTTCAAAAATTTGATTCCAGTTATCTTCAGTTATTCATTTAGCCTATTTTATTTTGAAGCTATTTATGCTTGTATGCTCTGTCAGAGGAAACAGAAAGGTCTAAACTGGAATGAATTGGTGAAAATTATGCAATACTAAGGAGAAATTTAGGCTCCATGCACAGTGCCAAGAATATGGGACCTACTGGGAGGGAAAGTCTCAGAGAGTAAAGCACCACCTGCATCACTGGCCATGCAAATTGTGAAGATGAATGAAGTTGCAGTGGAAATTCAGGGTAGGGCCATTTTTTTCTGAGGAGATAGCTGAACACAATATTTCCATTTTTCTTCTCTTTTAAGTCTAATTTAAATTCTAATGACTAATGTTTTACATAAGAGAGGACCCTGCTACAGCCATAAAATATTGGAATTCTTTGCTAATATTGCACTGTACATAGCTATATTAGCCAAATGCTGCTGTGATACAGCTGGGTTCAGATCACACTATCTATAATACAGAACGTCTGCAATTTTTCTTGTTTCCCTGGTAACAAGTGTAAATGTACTGGCTCCCTGGACTGCTCCACCCCTCCTGCTGCTGATGTCAGGCACAGGAGAGGCACATGTGCAACTCAGCTCTGTACCTGTCAAACCAGGCGGACGTTCTGTTTGATCACCCATGGTTTGGTCCCACAAAGACCATTCGTGTGGTGATCAGAGGGCAGTGTTAATTTAGTCAGATATCAGGATACTGGGCTGGGGGCAGGGTGGCAGGGCAGGGGGGAGAAAAAAATTCATCCACTTGCACTTTGGTTTTAATCAACAAAGAGAATGGGGAGGCTAAGAGAGCTATCATGTGACTAGAACTAAGGCAAAGTACTCCTTGCTGATAAAATCAGGATCAGCACCATTTCTGTTAATGTCAATAAATTCTGATAATTGGGTGCTGCTCAATGCCAAAGTATTCCCAGATTCTGTACTCTGTTGCATGCATGCTAGAAGAGTTCAGCATGAATAATGTTAATGCATGAAGAGGGAAGGAATGAATGAGGATTTTCCATGTGTTAGATGACAGGATCACTTTCAAACAAATGACCAGTCCTTATTAATGCAGCTATTATTTTGATAAACCAACAAGGATGAATGCGGTATTCATGAAAATGTGATATGCAACACTGTAGGAATCCCACTGTAATTTTACAATTAATTAAGGTACCTGTAGCCATTATTGGAAAAGATTATGGTCTGACCTTAATACTCATGTAGTAAGCTGGCACACTGCCTATTTTCAGCTCAGCATTAATGAAGATGAGCATTTGTATGCAACTCTGTCTCTTCTCGTCATTTTGTTCAGTGTGAGTTTATTTATATAATTCAGCATTTGCCTTAGTAATTATGAGTCATCATACTGCAACAGTGAGTTTAAGTGAGTGCTAAGGTTTATCTTATTTTTCATCATCACCCATGGATGTGCATGCAGTTCACCATGATAATGCTGAAGTTTATTTGATGACTATAAAAAGCAGCAGTAACTCTGCTTTGGTTTGGTTATTTTTTTTTAAGTGGCCATCCATTCTGCTTCCCTTCTTTTTCAATAATACATGGTACACCTGATGAAAAATTTCAGCTTAAATATTTTTAAAAGGAAAAAAAAGCCCAACCCTTTCTTATTAAGGGAGCACTTTTCAAAAAATAAATTTAGTCATTTTCATTTTTAAAAAGTGTTTTATCTAACACATCTGGCAATATAAAGCTGATTTTGGTGTATTTAAAGACTTTTTAACAAGCTTAGTAAAATGCAATTCAGTTAGTAGCAATTGTAAGTAGCAGTACATGGAATTTTAACAATACTGTTACAAGTAATTTGCCTTAATGCTTAGAATTTTCAGTCAGGATCACTGTGCTGGGAACTAACAAAAGAGATGATCACTGAAGGAAGTGACCAGCTACATTTTCTACTTTTCAGAATTTACGCAAGACTACACATATCCACAGTTGTGGTGGCAGTGGAGTCAGTGGTCTTCCAAGATGTTCACATCACTGAACAAGAGAGTGGAAGCAGAAACCAACAAAATGTTGTGAAGGTGAGTCCATCTTAAGGGATAGAGTGAATTCTGCAGGAGGACATTGACCCTACTCAACCAGCCCAAAATGCAGGAACTGAAAATAAAGAATTCAGGCAGGATAAAAATTCTGTCTAATACCTGAGAAATTATAGTTCAAAAATTTCTCAGGCAGGCACAGATGCCCGAATAGTAAGAAAGCTGGGCCTGTTCAGCTTTCCAAGAGTAGATGGCAAACCTTGAGATAAAGTATAATGCAGACTATATTCCAGGTTCCTCTATTTTCCAAAAACTTATTGCTATTATGCAGAGTAACGAGTATTTTTGCCAGAAAAGGTGTTTGGTTACTCTGTTCACCTCTCTTGATAGAATCTCAAAGGGGAAAGTTGCAGATACAGTTCTTTCAAGGATGCACATACCTTTTACTGGCAAACACAAGCATTCTCTTCATAGACTTCAGGCTACATGCATGGAAATTAATTCCATATTGGAACCATCTAGCTGCAGCTAATGCTGTTCTGTGTTCCAGGCAAAAAGCTCATTCAACCCATTCAGCTGAACTCTCATGATACTTAGAGAAAATGGGCATGTTAAATCTGTTATTTTGTGCCTGTTTGGAATTCAGTCCTGTGTAAACAATTTGAACTACAGAACCCCATTCAATGAGCAGCCAAGCCTTCCATAAGCACAATAATTCTGTGACTGTTCTTAAAAAAAACCCCAAAAACAAGTAGGATGGGATCCAGTTCCAAATTCAACATGTAAATAAGAGTGTCAGCATCTGAGCCAAGTGTCCAAATACCCATATAATGTCAATGGGACAAACACTGCAATGGGTGAGGTACAGACAGCTATTAAGCTGGTTAAGTGTGAGGACCTGATTGTCCACACGTGGTGGTCTAACATCATATGAGACACCACAGTGATCCATACAGACCTCCTGGATATATGGCAGAACCTATGAGATACCTTGCCTTTCTGAATTGACAGCTGGGGGCCAAAGTTCCAGGAGACATTAAAAAAAGAACCAGACACCCAGTGTGGCTGAATAAATTGAACTCTAGTTGCATATTTCTGGCTGCTGTAAATAGTCATTAAGATAGACTAAATCTGTCTTCAGTGGCAGCATAGACACCTTACTCACATGTGGATGTCTCCAGCATGGAAAGCCAAATTTTGTTGTAGAATCCAAAGCCTGAATTCCATTCTCAGTATGAAATTCAGCTGCCTGGCAAATGACAAGTGAGTATACTGCAGAGTGTCTTCCTTGGGTTCCAGCTGCCCAGAGATGACCCTGGGGTCTTTCATAGACCATGTGTGCCTCTTCCAGGCACCAATATCCTTGGTGTCCCAGGTAATCCCAGGTGTCATCAATGTCTGTGGTCAGGTAACACTGAACCCCTGCTTCCTGGTTTCCTGACTTGTATGTTTCCTCACAATATGGATAAAGTACTAAATAAAGAATGCAGAAGTTTCAATATGGAATGTATTTCAACATGGAGGTAATGTGCACAAAATTTCTGATGAACATAATTTTAAGGTATACCAAAACAGTATAGAAAAATGCACTAGCCAATTGCAAATACTAGTTTCACATAAAGAAAACATTTATTAGCTCCCTTCAAGTGTGGACATTCACTAAAGAAAGCTTAATTTTTCCAGTACTTGTAAACACTCTAAAATGGGTCAAAACACTCCGCTGAAATGAGAATTAAATGCAGGCTCCAATTATGTTAATCACCAAATTCCTCAAATATTTTTCTTTTTTCTTCTTTTTGTCTTCTTTTTTTCTTCTTTTTTTCTTCTTTTTTTTTCTTCTTCCTTTTTTTTTTTTTTCTTTTTTAACCTACCAACAGGGATTCAGAAGTTGCTGTAGTTCTATCCAACTTCTAATATTAAAAATTTTGTCTCATAAAAAGTGGATCTAACAGGCATCAAAGACTTGCATTCCACTGTGATTTGAATGGTAAAAAATGTAAAAGTGCAGATCTACACACCTTAATATTCTCAATAAGACTTTCCATCTTACATCTTTTCATCCTTTAACTGGATATGACTGCCAATTGGGTCCATATTAAAAAGTAATAAACTTGCACTGGACATAGTATAGGTATTTTTTATAGGTATCTTTATGTAATTGAGGACAAATGACATCTTGATTAAATTATAATTCAAGTAGACACATTTCAATACCATTATTTTTTCCACTTAGCTATATTAGTGGTTTAACTTTTAGTCTCTTCCACCTCATCCATTTGCCTGCATTTCCAGTGAGATCTCAGTGAGATCTCAGAATTCTCTCTTCTACAAGAGAGTCACTTAATAAATGCTGTTTATCGATCTCATGACATGCACTGTCCTCAAGATCCAATTTACTTGAACAAATTCTTTTTTTATTGTAGCTTCTCTTACAAATCATAAGCATAGTTAAATATTGTCTCTCTTTAATTCATTACAATAGCATGCTTGTATTTCTTACTCTATATACCTGTAGAATAAATCAAAATTTCCATACTAAACTCACATAAGAAGAATTTAATTAAACACATATCATCTATCATCCACCCAAAGCATAAATCTTAGACTCTTTCAGCTGTCCTACATGTCCATTCTCCATTTCCCATACTGCCTACAAAACTAGAGAGGAATTTTACATGTCCTCATCATCAACAAACCATTTCTGGCACATAAAGGAAGGAAAGTTAATTGCTGAGACAGTTAAACCTGATTTTCGTGGGCTTCAGAATAGAATCTTATCTTGAATATTTGAACTGTTTATGGTTATTGAAATTCTGGCCAAAAGGTATTCTAAACAACTTCAAGACTAAAACTGATCTGCACCAAGTATTACATAGTTCACTCCAGGAAGTTCTGCTTATAAGGTTTGATGTAAACCTGAGAAGAATTAATGAAAAAAAAAGCACCAAGTGAGAGTTCAAAAGGAATGAACCTCATTTCATTCCTTCTGATATCAAGGTATTGGTTTCCAAGCAAGCAGTACCAGAAACAAGCCCACAAAATAATAGAAGAAGGAAAAAACAAGCAATAGTTTTGGACTCTACACCTAGAGGAAACACCTGCATCTTCTTTACTAAGTGGAGATGGAAGAAAGCTCCTATCCGTTACTGTTACTTGAAAGGACTGATGTCAGTTCTAACATGCTCCTTCAGTTGTAAATCTGAGTGAAAAATGGCAAATACATTTTGCAGTATAAAATGCTGGTATGATCTTCAGAAGTTTGTCTTAAACTTCTTTTCAGTATAACCCTTAAGTATATCAGAAACTAATTTTTCCAGTTGTGTAGTGATTCTGTCACATACTTTTCTCAAAGTATTTTTTGTATTGTTTAAACAATACTCTGAATGACATTTAATGTTTAGTAGTATTACAGTAATTCTTAATATTCAGTTTCCAGAGAGACTTATAATACATTTTTGTTGGACTGAATTTTCTTACTTAGAAGGCCTATGCTCTCCTATGTCCAACCCAAAATGCTCAATTTCAGTCCAGTGATGACATTAAACTCTAAGAAATTATTTCTATCTAAATGAAGCTATCTCACTTCCCCAAGAGCAGAACTTCTCTGGCCAAGTTCCTAATTTATACTGCTAACATCAGAGAGGTCTATCACTTATATACCTTCCAACCTTTCCCCCCACAGAAAATTCCTCAGACAAGCCAAAACCATAGCATTTTTTCATTGAGAAAAAAGAAAAATATGAAAATAGCACATTAGTAATTTTCAGGCCTGGTCGTAAAGCCAGGTTATTTTTGTTACCCCAAAGTCATATTACACAGAAGAAGCAAACAATAAAATAAGAGAATCAGAATGGAGTGGAACTTTTGAAAATGGCAAGGCTAAAAGTACTTTTAAGCAATGACATATTTTGTGCAAAATACCAGTGAGCGCAGTATTACATGATACAGTACCACTAGAGCAAATGTTTTCTAATTCTCTTGCAGAATCCATTTGCTTTTCAAGGGAAATACTCTTCAACTGACTATTTATTTTTGTCAATTTTCAATACACGTTTTCCCAAGAAATTAGTCTTTTGATTGAGTAGCTAAGTAACACAATGATGCTGCTGCAGTGAAATGATTTGTCCAGTCATTTGCTCATGCAAAGCTTTGTAAATAAGAGATTTTATAAATATCAGTTTGTTGGACTTAGGCTCATTTCCAAGACTGACTTCTTTTGTCTCTCCTGTAGGTCTCAAGAAACAACTTTGTTTTATTTACAAATTGGCCTGTATTTTTGAGGGAAGGAGGTTCTTCTGGGATTTTGTTTTAATTACCACAGCATATCCCCCACAAAGCTTGTTTCTGTTCTCCTGTGAGCCTTTGTAAAATTCTTTCTCCAGCCTCATGAACCAGCCCACCAGGCTACACTAGGGAAGGTCAAAAAAACTGAATAATGATGGAGTTGTGATGTTCTAGGGGTGAACAATGGTACACTCCATCCAAAATCAGGGCAGATATGCAATGTTGCATGTGCCTAGCCAGAAATGTTGTGTCTAGTAGGTTATTTTGGCTGATGTCAGAGTGTTTTGGTTGGGGGGGTCTTTATGCCCTTTTTCAGGGACTACAACTCCAGCCCCAGTGAGACAATACTGTTGTGTCAAAAACACAACTAAAAGTTCCTGACAGGTAATACTTAATACTAGTTGTTTGCAATAATATTTTTCCTCTTTCTATACATATTGTAAGAGAGGTTTTGAGGATTTTTTTTATTCCAGTCATTTCTGATACATTACATGACTGATTTACAGTTAATCTTCTCCATACTATCTTCTCTCATATCACCTCTCTACTAAGTCAATAAAATACTACTTTAATAATTTCCATTTGTTTCAGCTCAGAGTAAACAACACTCCAGAAGTAATGACACACTTAGTAAGGTCAGTTGCTAAGTTATACCCTTCCAACCCCTACAAATCTTTATGGAAAAATCTAAAATTACTCTGCAGAATCTGATAGGTCAGGGTTTTGCCTTCTGAGACAGAGAAATTATTTGAATGTGAAAAAAAAATAAAAGGAAGAACAAAACCTTAAGGGATAAATATTCTATTGTATGGGGGTAAGCTTAGTGTGGAATAGAAATACATATCTCCTGACAAAGTTTTTATGATTGAACAAGGATAAGTGTCAATATCCTTCCTTCCCAAAGCCAGGGATTCCAGAAAGTTCATGAATTTCACTAGTAGGGGAATGTGGTTTTTTTCTCTGGAAAGTAATGAAAGATAGACTGCCAGTACTCTGAAAGCTGTCATGAAATAAAAAGGAGCAGATACTAAAGGGAGTTCTTCCTCTGTCGTAGGCACTGTCCTATGTCTAGGAATCATGAATACAAGTCTTACTGAGATTTGTCCTACTTTATTTTTTTATTATGAACAATCTTACACCTATATTTCATCTCCCTCTTTTTCAGAAGCAAATCTCATATGCGATTTTTTTCCAATATTCTTAAAAACAAAGACCAAATTAATTTATTTACAACTAACAATTAGTAACTCTTTTCTAACCTTGGTTTATAACAGGGCTATCAATTAAAAAAAGAAGATAACTTCCTGATTAATTTCCTTCTTTGTTCTTAGAGTTTCTAAGAAGTCATATTTAGGTGTACAGATAAGACTTTGAGCTGCATTGAAGGCTAAAATTTCCAAAAATTGAGTGTGCTGGCACTATTAGACCACCAAAAAATTGCACAGATGTCTCCTGTTTTGAACCAGAATATAGATAGTCTAAACTGATCAGTGCTGTGCTTTCACAAAGTGAGCCTGAGTTACTTACAGTGAGCCAGCAGCTGACCACAGGTGTCTCTGACCCAGTAGACCAAGGTAAAGGAATGTTGGAAAGAAAACCTTCCCTTGGTCAAGGGATTGTGTTAGAGAATACCCAGGAAAACTTGACATCTACAAGTTCATTGGCCCTGATGGGATTCATCCACGAGTGTTGGGAGAGCTGGCATCTGCCATAGCTAGGCTGTTCATGATTGTGTTTGAAAAGCCATGGAGATCAGGAGAGATGCCTGAAGGCTGGGGAAAAAAAAAAAAAACCAAAAAAAAACGTCACCCCAGTCTTTCAGAAAGAGCAAGAAGGAGGACGCAGGGATCTACCAGCCAGTCAGCCTCACTTCAGTCCCTGGAAAGGTGATAGAGTCCCTCATTCTTGAGGCCATCTCTGCCCATGTGGATGACAAGAAGGTGATCAGCATACTAACTGATTTACACTAAAGGTAAGTCATGCTTGACCTGCCTTCTACAATGAAACAACTACCTCAATGGGTGAGGAGAGAGCAGTGAATATTGTCTACATCAGTCTCAACATGGCTTTCACCACTGTCTCAACATTCTCATAGGCAAACTCAGGAAATGTGGACTGGACAAGAGCACAGTAAGGTAGATTGAGAAGTGGCTGAACAACAAATGCAAAAGGGCCATAATGGCACAGGGTCTAGTTGAAGACCTGTCACTAATTGTGTCCTGTCACTAATTGTGTCCCCCAAGGTTCAATACTGGGCCCAGAATTGTTTAACCTATTTATCAGTGACATGGATGAAAGGGCAGATGCCTCCTCACTGAGTTCACTGACAGCACCAAGCTGGGAGGAGCTGCTGACATCCCAGTGTGCTGGGTGTGCAGCCAGCCCTTCAGAAGGATTGCGACAGACTGGAGAGAGGGGCAGAGAAGAACCATCTGAAATTCAACAAAGGCAAATGCAGGGTCCTGCACCTGGGGCAGAATAACCTCAGGGACAAGCACAGATTAAGGGCTGGCCCACTGGAAAGCAACTCTGCAGAGAAGGACCTGAGGTGGACTTGAGTAAAGTTTCAGACTTCCACACAGTTTTGATAGGTCATGGAGCCTACAGACGGTGGAATTCTTACTTCCCCAAGTCAGAGTACTTTGTGCTGGGTAAGGTGCCCAACATACAGCACTGGAAAACCCAGAAATAGGGGATTTTTCTGATTTTTTTTATCTCTAGAGCAAAATCTAAGCAAAACTACTTTATGATAAGGTTTTCAATTTCTCTGACGTTTTATTTTAAACACTAAAAGACAGTGATATGTTTCTGATGATCTAAGATTTTTTACACCGGGCACACATTACAACTTGGTTGGTAAGGAAGTTAATGGCTCTGTTTCATCAGGAAAAGAGAGCATTCTTGAGCAATAGTGTTCTAAAACTAACAGTTGGCTACATCATAGCTCATGCCAGAAATACATGAGATATGGATGTCTATGGGAGATACATAATTTCCTAGAAAAATAAAAGAAAAAATCTGCATTGTTTGTTTTGGTTACCAAAAATTCTCTCAAGTGTCTTAAGATACTTAAATATTAGATTAAAATCTGCCAAAAGAATTTTGCTTTTCTCTGGTCACAAATAGCATTCCCCACTGAACTATATATTCAGGATAATCTCACTGTTAATGTAGACATGTCCAGGTTTGGGGATTTTACTGTCAGTACTATAACATAATTTGGTTTTACCCCAAGTTCCTCTTTTCTTTTCCTCTCAGTAGAATTCAAGGACATTTTTGGAGGATGATCCTTCTCCTTGGGAAGTGGCCAAGGTTTTGAATAACAAAATGTGACAATAATTAAAAAATAGTTTGAGTGGGCTAATGAACGATGATCCACTGAGTCATGGGTTTCAGAGCAGGTGTCTGACTGCAAGCCAACTGTGAGATTTGTTTTTTCTAGTCACGTGTCAAGGTATGTTGCATCGTCTGGATCTCTCTTGGAAGCAGATGTGATTTTTTTAATGTTTCTTTCTGCTTTTTTGTTTTTCTCCAAGATCTGTATTCTCAAATTGTTTACTTTTTCCTAAACACAAAATACCTCATATTCTTATTGCTTGAAATGAAATTAAGTCCATAAGTGGAGTTATTTGGTTTTAAGTAACCTTCTAAATTGAGGACATAAAACTGAGAAAATTAATTTGACTTCCATTTGTGATATCTTATTACAGGGAGACACGGGGAAAAAAAGTATTATGTATGCTATATATTCTTGAAGAGGAATGGCTCCAAGCAACACTTGGGGAACATCCATTAATGTCTTTCCTAAAAAAAAAAAAAAAAAACAAACATGTTTTTTAGGACCTTCCAGAGGCACAAGATGAGGCTCAAGTGAATCTGAGTCACTTCTGGTAAAAATGCCCATCAAACCTGCCAAAACCAACCCACGCAGCAGTGCTGATTACTCTGTAAACTAGGATTGTGATTTCCATTTGAGCGTTCATGGGCACTTCCAGCATTATGTATTTGTATACCCTAACTGAATGTGAACCAAGGTACGTGCCCCAAAAGACAACAAATGCCAGATTACCAGACTAGGAAATGCAGAGAAGAGAGGACTGGTGTCTAAAATCCTACAGAAGGATTGTGAGGCTGCCTCAGAGTCACCAATCCATATATCCTGAAGCCTACAACACTTATGTACTTGCTGTGGTTTAACCTCTGTAAGCAGCTAACCACCATCCATCTTCTTGCTCTCTCCTGCCCTGGGTGGGATGGGGGAAAGAATTGGGACAGTAAAAGCACAAAACTTCATGGGATGAGTTAAAGAACTTCTAATAGTAAAACAAAAGCCACACACACAAGCAAAGCAAAATAAAGGTTCTATCCACTGCTTTACATTGGAGAAAAGATTTTTATCCATTTCCACAGGAAGGACTTCGTCACACCTAATGGTTGCATGGGAAGACAAACAACCCAACTCCAAACATCTCCCCTTCCCTTTCTCGCCTCTCTCCCTATCTTTATTGCTGAGCACAACATTATACGGTATGAAATACTCCTTTGGATAATACTTGCTGGAGTCAGTTGTCCCAGCTGTGTTCCCTTCCAATCTTTTATATACCCCAACCTCTTCACTGGTACGGCAGCATGAGGAGCAGAAAAGGCCTTGACTCTGTGCAAGCCCTGCTCAGTGATGGCTAAAATGTCCTTATATTATCAACCCCGCTTTGTTCAAAAATCCATGTAAGATACTATGAAGAACATTAACTCTACCCCAGCCAAAATGAGTGGAGTACTAATGGGTTCTCAGATTGTGCATTCAGCTCTTCCGCAGTATCCCATCTGCCACTTTCAGTGTGCATATGTCCCAGAGCTAAAATTTGTTTTAGGTAGTACACAACTGCCCTGAGAAGCTGCTACATCCAGCTGCTGCAAAAGTGCCTTGGTATGCTGCAACTTACAGCTTATACACCTTGTTATACATTACTATGCTCTGCAGCAACTCTGCATCCCCTTGTATGCTGATAGGATCTTTTCAGTTACAGTACGTGTTTTGTACAATTACATTTGGAAAGGAAAATATTGCTAAAGCTCAAGTAATGTCCGATTTCATATCCAAATCAGACCACATGATGAGCTGTGTCTGAACTCTGCAAACATGAAATGTTTCATTCCAGCAAGGCATGAAACCAGGCTTGATTCACATGGTGCATACTTTTGTTTTGAACTTTTGCAGAATTCTGTTCTGTATCTCATTACCAGTCCCCAGGAGACACCCCGTCTCTAGCCCTTAAATGGGGATTTTGTCAGGAAGTGTCTCATATACCACAAAGCAAGGTTTCAGGTTTTGGCAAATCAGATATCTGAAGGAAAGTGGATAAATGGTGTCGGAGATGAGCTTTCATAAACAATTTATGTGTGTGCATTTCTCATGGAGAAGCAATGAGGAAATAATTTGAAATAACACAAGGGTACATCTCTAAATGTGTTTTGCAAGATTATAAAGATAGAAGTATTAACCCATGTTAGACTAGACTGTAATATTTGGAGTATTTATTGCCTGGCTCTTGAATAGGATTCTTTGTATGCTCTTTTGCTAAGCTAATCATATGCCACTACAGTCTTCTTCCTCTTCTTCTTGTGGCCAGGTGGCCAGGTCTTTTGTATTGGAAACAGAATTTTTACTTTACTGTAGAGTAGTACTGCTTAAAGGTGTGAATTATAGGCTTTCTGAAATCTCAATCTTAACAAAAATATGACTACACATTTTGCAATCAGAACAGCATATGAAATTGTTCTGCGGGAAAAAAAAATAGGGAAAACACAAACTCCAGCCGATCAGAATTACATCTCACAAAATAGAAACAAATACTCATTTTAAAACTCCAACATCCTGCAATCTTAAGTGCTTTCAGGCTTACAGATTTAATTTGAATTGTTTGCTCAAAAAGGGTTCACCGTTTTCCTCAGTTTTTCTTTCCATCTCAGAAGTTTGAAAAGTAGCTGAAACCCTTGAGGTCACCAGCCAGCTATTTATGCTGGGTACAGTGAAGTTTTCCAAGCATCTTTTACATTCCTCTGCTATATTACTAATTTTTCTCAATCTAAGTTCCCTTTTTCTTATTATTTTATTGTACAATGTCAGCATCAGCAAACGAGGTAAACTTTCTGTTTACTTTCATGCTTGAGGCTTGCTGGAGACCACCCAAAAGTCGTGGATGTTGCTCTTGCGCTGTGTAGTGTTCCTCTTTGGATGAACAATGTTGACATGAGCACAGCTTCTCCAGTTCATAGACAGTTATTCTAAAATAAGTAGGCTTAAAGAGATAGCAAAAGATTAGGTAGATTTACTGGGAATCTAATGTTAAAAAGACAATAGATCCAGACTTTACATGTATATATACAAATTCTGTATATATACATATATATATATATATATATATATATACAATTTCTGTACTGGGGAGTAAAACAGTGAACTGTAGCCATTACTCTAGTGTTAAATTTGAGTAAATAAGGGTACTCTTGAGCTGGGATGTACTTTTAGCATTCTAGGAATGTAAAGTTGTCCAATTCACCACCATTTCTATAATGTATCTTCATGTTTTTCTCTCCACACCACTCCAGATATATGTGTTATGTGTCTCTTTGCCACTAAGTTTTGCAGCATAAATTAAAGAGCAATCAAAGTACTACACTGTGTGTCTTTTGAGGAAATTGTCTCAGATTTGATAGGAAAAGGAATTTTCAAGATTTCCTATTTCCTTCTCTTTCAACTTATTATAGCATAGTGCAATCACAGCAATATTTGACCCCAGCTTACACTGATCTCATCTCCTGTTACCTGAAGCTCTTTGAAGGCTTCATTGACCTTCATTTTAAACAGTGTTTCTCACATGAACAGTGCATATATTCAAATGCAATGATTTCAAACATAGCTGAATGAACAGGACAAAGTCATATCTTATCCAAAATGCTTTCTGATTTATTACTACTGTTTGAAGACTACATTTATCAGCCTGATTGGGTTAGCAGAGCAGCTAATAAACCAATGTGCTTACTCTTTGACAGCCTTAGGTAAATATGTATGGATAAGAACCAAGATTAAAAACCTGCTATGTAGCAGATGCTGAAACTAGTTCAAAGTAAACATTCAGGGAAAAAAATTAGAATTATTATAAGGTGCAGCAGGTAGCCTAGAAATTATTTAATAGTTTCTGCCACAGAGGATGCACAGTAATATTGCCTGTCCTGAAGTGATTAAAAAGCCACATACCCTACATCCACAACTACAGCATTTTTTTTCAAATTCAATCACTTCTTAACAGTTGAAAATAATACTTTTCAACAAGTTAGGAAAAGAGAAGCAGAACTATGTAATCTCTAGCTAATATTCTACAGACTTTTGAAAATTATAGCAATGGCTATACACGATGCCAGTAGTACAAAGTTCAAAACTATAATGTTATTTAAATATGTGGGAAATTTTCATATCCACAAAAAGTTAGTGCATAGATTTTACATGTTATCCCAAGCTATTCTTACCACTTCAGAGTTTCTGCCTCTTGTGGAAACACAGATGAATTAGCAGCATTGAGTTTTATGTATAGTATGTGTGTATATATATATACACGTATATATACACACATATATTTTATATATATATTTTATATATATATATATATATCGTGTGTGTATATATATATAGCATATATACCATATATATATTTTTTTTTATATATAAATGTATTTCGATATGAACAAACCATCTGAGACATGGGTAGACACAGGAATTCTTTCAGCTTGATTGAAATCTAACACCTGTAATCTTCCCTATCCAGCAGAATTTCTATAATTTAGCCAGTTGAGGACAAAAGGCTAAAATTATTTTGAGTACACTGATCCTGCTGAGGAAAAAAGAGCCAAAGATCAGACTACTTTCAGAGAGCAGTCTTATCCTCACCTTTCACATCTTTTAGATGTTAGGCCACTCTTTGACCGTGATGGGATAAGGATGCACCGCCTTCCCTAAGACAAAGCCAATGTTGTTAAAAAGCCAATTTTCACTGGTAACAACTTCTCCCAAGAAGACTGGATTGAAATGCACCAATTTGGCTTCCCAATTCAAGTTGAGAAGAATCCTGCCTCAATACAACAAAAGCACTCATTGGCTTTTATGGTCAGATCCATGACGAACTGGATGTAGCTCAATGTTCTAGTGAGTTACAGGTGGAATTGTGTGGTACTTTTTTATTATTCTTTTGTTTTATGGTCATCTGAATCTGAAAACATGGAAGAGCTAAATGGAACAGCAAACATCTGTATAAGTCTGAGACACGTGTCACTTGGGATATTGTGAAGTAGGTATGTTTCTACACATGGTCTATCTTACTGAAACAATCTGTCCCCATAAAGAAGATGCACACTGCAGTTATTTGCCTAGCCTAGGCACTTGTTAGCAATTCCCTGTATAGACTAGCTGGCACAGGCAGGAGGACCTCAGAGGCACAGGAGTAGTTCATTCAAGAAAAGGCTCTGTGGGAGGACCACAAGTGCCTTTGTAGGTGAAGCCATTCTTTACAGGCAGAAGGGGTGACCACATCAACTCCATTTTTCAGCCTGCTTCTAAGGATATTATATATGTCCTCTCCATGCTTCAGTAATATTTCTCTTCTTGTCAGCTCAGAGGCTCTAACTCCAGCTCTGGAGTTAATATTGTATCCTCAGCTTTGATTTTGAGCACATCTGCAGAGAAGTGGGAGCAGTCTTCACATCAGCTAAATGCTCTCTTCAGGCTGAGGAGGGGAGAAGAATGCATTCATTGCATTCAATGAGAGTCTGCTGCACTCCTGTGGTGAGAGCTGCTGGTATTTAAGAAAACTTGGGTATCTCTGCATAGCACTGCACTCTTTTGGGTAGACCTTCCATGTTGCTTGATGTGCTCCTTCCAGCCCACCTTGCCAAGCAGCTCCTATGTATGGTCCTCAGACATTTCACAGAAACACCACCACAGTAAATAAAAACTCAGCAAACAGACAGGGCTAACACTTCACTGTTGTTGAGGGCTTTTTTCTCTCTTCTCAAAAAGTCCAGGAGTTAGAAAATGATGGAATAGAAAGTGCTGTGAGGCCTCCCATTCCTGTTCATTTCGTGGTAGGTCTCCAGAGCAATTTCATGGTCACACCAGCAAAAGGAGCTTTCTCTCAGCATCACAGATATTTCTTGGGATTATCCTTTCCACTCTATTTACCTTATGACTATTGTGTATGTCCCCTTGCACCTACTCAGAAGCAGACATCAAATGAATCTTGGAAACAGCAAACTGTGCTAACTTCCATTCAGATCTCTGTTCAATACTCCAGTGACTGCTGGGCGGGGTGTCTTGTCCTTGCCGGTTGGGTTCGTTTGAACTAGCAGTTTAAGAGATAAGCTTTCATTTCCCTGAGCTATCCTTCACTCCTTCTCATTTTTAATCCATACAGTTTTGTCCACCAATTTGGCTGGTCACATTTTTATTTTCACAGGAAAAAATACATGTCTTAGGGTTGAAAGTTCCCTTCTTTCTTTTTAACTAAAAATTCCTGATTTCCTTATCCCCTTCTAATTAATTTTCCTCAACAATCTCCACCCCGTTTAGCTGTCTACTCATAGTATTCCCTAAGTTAACATTAATTTACATGCCTTATCCAAATGTATTTCGTATTTTAAATAGATTAGGACTCCATTCCTTTGAAGTAGTCATAATATTTGACAAGAAGCTTTCTCTTCCCCTTCCCCACCACCTCCCCAAATGAATGCAATACCCTTGGAAAGGTCTGCATGCTCCACTGCAGTCTAAGGGGAGGGAGGAAGACATCTGTGTATATACATAGGTACACTTACAGATTTGCATACGTTTGCATGTGTGCTTATGTGCATGACCATTCTGAAAATCCAAACCTGCCACAAAGCCAAAGCAGCACAGGTCTCCTCCTACACTGCTGAGGAGTGTGGCCTTGGCCCTGACCTGAAGAGATCCCCTCTGTAGATGCAAAACATTTGCATCTCATTAAGGAAGAAGATAAGTTGCTTTTCTAGAACTGTAAAGTTTGTGCAGCATGAAAGGGTAACTAATTTGTGAGCAGGAAAACAGTAGAGACACATTTCTGTCAAGAGAGAGGGGTAGAGAGGAAAGAGGTACTGCATATTATTAAGCTACTTGATCACATATGTCTTTTCAAAGGAGAGAAGAGGACATTAGCAGCAAACAGAGGAACATTGTCATCTGCAAACATAAATATTTCAGATTTCAGGTACACTGGGAATGTCATTAATGTAAAAACTGACAGGAAAGGGCCCTGGAGTCAGCAATGACCGTGGGAGGCACTTCAAGAGACAGAAAAAGGGGCTCTGACAACAAGCACTGTAATAATAATAATAAACTCCTTTGAAAGTCATGCAGGAGAAAGGTAGGGAATCAGGACAAAGAAGCTGTATCCCTGCATTTCAGTTTGAGTTTGGAGGGGCAAAGAGAGGAAATTAAGAACCTGCTCCTTGCAGTGTTAAGTGCTCTTGTTGCTGGGGGTTAAGTAAGTTAGTGCCTGTGGCATGCCCTCCATGCTACAATGGAGAAAAGGTGATCAATACGTTCAAATAGACCCTCACCAGTGGGCTGCTTAGATGAAGAGCAGACATAAATGGAGCAATTAATTAGAAATAATTTAGATTTAAGGTGGAGACGAATCATATTACTTGCCAACAGGGTCAACAGACAGAGATTAAGTAGGAGCTTCAGCTACATGATGTGTTATTCCCTGTCAGCCAGAATATTGTCCTGGAAGGCTGGAGAGGCAACAGAATAAAGGAGGTGAAAGGGTCAGCAATTGCTGTAGAGAGTATAAGCTAATTCTTTATTGAATGAACATCTAAGTAGGATGGTCAGGGTCTTTCTTCTTGGTCCCATTCCACATCTAAAGAGCTCATTTTAATGAATTAAACAGACACTGAACTGCTTAGCAAAATTGTTAAAAACTCAAACAAAAAATACAACAGGCTGTATGAGAAATTTTGATTCCTTTTCTGAATGAAAACTATTCATATATGAACTTGGGATATGAATGTTCAGCACTAGAAGTACTTCCACATTATTCACCATCAGGGTTAACAAGGACTATTTATTTCATATCTACATTATAGAATTACACAGATGTCCCTATTTAGGTATTGGAGGGTTTAGACCTATAATTAAAAAAATAAAATGAACATAATAAGTAATATTTTTGACAGCTGTCATTTAGTTCTTCATTATTTATGATGAAATTACATCACATAATAATAAATGTGCTTTAGGATGCTTTAGTATATTTTAGTGAAGTCTTAATGGCTCTGAATCTCAGTACGACACCCTGCTATTATATATTTTCTGAGAAATAGGAAGAGACAAATCAAAATATTATGGATGCAAATTACGGCATGGTAGGAAGTGAGGACCTCCTGTATTATCATTGTCACTTCTTCAAGCAAGAAATTAATCCATTTCTGGGGGGATAGGAGAGAGGGAGGAAGGAGGGTAAAAAACCAAAAAGCAAGCTTGTTGCTCTTTCAAATTGGTCCTGATCCAAAGCAGGAGCCCTAAAGAACTTCCCTCGTCTAAATTTCCAGACTGGAACCAATCGATTGACCTTTGGCCTTTTATAACTAACTGCCCTAGAAGCTTTGAGTATTAAAGGAAATATATTTGAAAAGCATGTCTTCATTTGTTTTAATGTTTTGAAATTTACCATGCTAATCAGTAAGTTAGAATAATCTTGAAATATTAACTGGCCATTTGTAATCTTTTTATCAACTACAAAGAACACATAAATGGATCCCAGGTTTCCTCCCTGGGGGAGATAAGGAGTTTTTCAACTGATACCTCCATGGCTGGAAAGCCTGGGATCACTCCTCAACACATGGAGACTTCCAGACATTATTACATGCGCTGAACGAATAATGTTTGTCTTTAATAATGTCCCCTCCAGATAGAATTTACCCAAATGTAAGCAACTTTGCATTACTCAAACACTTGAAAATAATGCAAAGATCCAGAACAGAAATGCAAACCAGACAGCAAAAATACAGCGCTATAGCTGAGCTTGATTCTTGCTGAAGTGGTTTATACGGGTGTCTGAAGGGCTGAACTAAAAACTAATGACAACTGTCTGACATGATGAGTACCTGGCCTGTCTTCTGTGGACTTATTAAAATGTGCTTAACCCAAATGAAACTTTAAATGGCTCCTAAAGCAGAAGAATATCAGAAGCAGAACCTTATTTTAGTTCTCGCATTTTAAAAGGATAAGACACATATCTAATATCCAATGGAATAAGGTGAGTCTCAGGCAAGTCAATTTCAGTGAAAAGAGCAGCTTTATTTCTCCAAACAATACATCAGGCAGAGGAGCAAAAGTAAGAGAAGGATTTACTTCTTCAATAAGTAATAAACAACATGATTTCACTCAGCATTGAAGGAGATAAACACAATTCTTCCATTCAGATATGATAAAAGCTACCAATAAAAACACAAAAAGTAAGAAATATACGGTCTGATGCTGTTGTACATGGCCAGAAAGTGCTCTGATTTGGGGTAGTTATCTATTCACAATGCTCTAACTTTGACTGGCAATCTTTGTTATGCATTATGTTGTCATGCAAGAACAAGATGGTTCCTGCATCTGCTCCTGGAAAATGAGAAGCAAACATTGTCTCACTGCTGTTACTAAATGACATCAGATCTACAAGGGGACACATGAATACATGATGGTAGCACTCTTATGCAATATGCATTTCAGCTGAGTGACGGTAGTACACTGTCCACGTTAGTCACAAACTGAAAGAAATTTAGGCAAGTCTAAAAAATGTACAGAGGTGACCACAGAGGTCCTAATTCTTACAAAGACTGACTAGAAGAATCAAACAACTAAAAATCTAAAAATGTTCTAAAAAAAAAGGAAACTGATTTCCTTCCAGAATTGCAAAATGTAGGACAGTGTAATAGCAAAACACTACCCATCAAACAAGATCTTCCCTCTACATACATAATATTGCTGCCAAAATCTGCATAGAAAATGGAAGGAATGGCTTCACTTAAAAAATTGGTTTTGTGTATAAATATCAGCAGCAAAAGAGTTATCAATCTGAAAAAAAAAAAAGAGAATGTATTTTGTGTTTTTATGTCATCACACTTTTTCTGTGTTTGCCCTTGCCACCTACTCTACCAGTAACTCCTAAATCTATTGCCCAGTTTCAACATTCTTGATGGGGAGTAATATTTCTAAGACATCACATATCTATACTTATTCTTAAAATAAATGTTCAGGTAACAGAGATACCCTGCTCAGAGAAAAAATATAGGATGAATCAAAAAACTGAATGCACAGAGAAGACATTACAATGCTAAAATCATGGAAGAAGAAATGTAATTTGATCAGGGGACTGTATCTTATTAGATATTAGACAATATAAACACAAGGAAATAATTCATTAAAAAAAAAAAAAACCAAAAACAAAAAAAACCACCACAAACCAAAACAACTGCAAGAGTCCAAGAAATTTGTATCCAGATGTAGTTACAAGGAATATTTCCAAGCTCTCATCAGTGAAGATCTAGTGAATTTTCCCTACAGTTTGGAGAGCTACACAGCTGACCTCCACTGGTGCCCACTCAAGGCTGAGCTGAGAGCATCTTCAGACAACTTTTACTTTATTGACTAGAGGTTCATAGGCTGTAATAGCAATGGTTTTCCATGTCATTAGACAACTATATTTAGGCAACAGAACTGAGCTCTGAAAACGATCTTAAACTTTATTTGTTCCACTGATAGGAGAACTCCTAGCATTTCTGTGCTTTCTAAACATTTTTCTTCCTGTTCTTTTACTGTTGTCATTCTGCCATGATCAGATTACTGCAACAAGAACATCTGTCACTGCCATCTTTGTAGGCTGCCATCTCTACACAAGTTTTATACATTTCTTTTTACCTGCCATATTTTCTTTTGTGGCCATGGGCACATAATAGCCACAGACATCCTTGAGCACGCACCACAAAACAGATTACCACAGCTTTAGAATACATGTGAATAAGATTACAGTGAGCCAGGTGCTACTGTAACTCAAGGAATTTTTAAGCAAAATGTATTTGCAGACTTCATAACAATTCTGAGGGCATAAATAGTATCTAATATATCCTAGTATTTAGGATTTTGTTCCTTATCACACACACTCTTATTTTGCTGATTCTTTAATGCCTTTAATGTAGTCATATGCATCTATTAAAATCAGTACTCTTATAAAAACATCTTCATATACATTTGAAGATTTTTAAAGACCAGCCTCATGACAAAGATGTAGAAAAACTATTTTTCTAACATTATTTTTCCTGACATGTTTCTACACATAGTGAAACATATTTAAACAGCAAGCTGGAACAGAATGCAAAAACCTTTTGATACAAAGTACCCCACATAATTTTTAAATGTTTTTGAATTCTCTACAATTGGAATTAAGACTGTAGGCACCACCAAAACAACTCCTTGTGCTTAAGTGAGGAAAGTTTTAGAAGACTGAAAGTGAGGACCAATGTAGCAAAAGCAAATAATATTTACAATAAATAAGCTTCCTTAGTGACCAAAATTAACAGGGACATTTGTGTCACATGGTCATTGATGATTTGATGTCTTATGCTAGGTCTCAGAGTGTGAAAATATAGAGGAGTTCTTCAGGACAGAAGTGATTGATGTACTGCATGTGGACAATGAACTATGCTGATCAGCTTAACCCACTTGCCAAAAAAAAAAGGAAGATAAATGTGGAGTTCAGCAGTGGCTTTTAAATCCCAAGGGTGACGATAGCTGGTACATGGACATCTTTGATTCTGCACTAGGGGCCAAAGCAGTAGAGTGTCCCTAAAGATGGTTTTCATAGATGCACAGCCACTGACATGCAGAGACAAGCATTCGGAAAAATGGTGACTCTTGTGATGGAGAGATGAATCCATGCCGGTTCACATACAAGGGGTTTAATCTGCTGCAAAAATGGGACAGGGCAATTAAATGAGAGAAAAATTGCATTGGGCAAAATTAGGTTGTTCACCTACAGTCTGGCAGGATTAATCCTCCTACAGTTCACCTACCCAAATCCTGTTTTTTCAGGCTTTGCGCCAAGATGAGAGAAGCATTTCCGATAGGCAAGCTGCAGGCTTCAAGTATTTATAAACAGAGGGAAAGAAAAGGATCTGAAAGATTGTTCAGACTGCTCACATAATTATTAAACTCATGTGGAACATGGTGTCAACCCCTGAATGCACTGAGAAAAGGAAGCATTCAATGAGGAAAATTTAATAAAAACAAACATATTCTGATAGGATTACAGCATCAAAAGTGCATGTGTTCCACATGTTTTTATTTCTCTTTAAAATTAGAAAAAATATCTTTGCTTGATGCATCCTGTAGGGCACTAAGCCAGAAAACACTATTATACTATTTCTTGCTTCATAAAGAATTTCATTTAAACTATGAACCTTGTGATAGGTAATTATATGCAGGAAGCAGAGCACATATGAATTTTATATTTATGGTCTACGCTGAGGTCACAATTTAAATTCTAAAAACTGCCTTCAGAAATACCAGTTAGTGTGTCGTTTTTATTTTAATTGCATTTCCTCCCCTCTGGTACAGCATGATCAACTGAAAATCAGAACACATGTTTTATGTAACATATTTAAAATCTAGCAATAAACTATTACCATCCATATAAACATTAAATCCATTTGGAATGTTGCTAACAGAGATGGGGGAAGGTCGTGGGAGGTGCTAGTAGATCCTTTTGCCCATGAGAAGAAAACAGCATTAAAAAATTTTCACATGCTCCTCATAACAACTGCTGTTAATGAGCTGTTCTCCTTCTTCCTGTGGTGCAATCATTACAACTTTTTATTTCCAACTCCAGATATCTGTTAAAAAATAATTACCAAATATTTTTTTTATGCTAGTGAAATATAAATATGCCAGTTCCTTTTGTTGCGGTAAGTAATGGCACCAGAACCAGCTGGGGCTCAGAGAGGACCTAGTTCCACATCCCATCCAGTCAGAACTATGGGACTGCCGGTACTAGAGGTCATGTTGTTTTTCCCCAAGGGTCTATTTTTTGCAAAGTTTAACACTGAATGTAGTCTCCAAATGGGGAACTGAACCTGAACCTTAATGCTGACCCTGTACTAGCTGTATGCAGTACTTGTAAAACTCAGAGTGCCCTTTGCCTACTGCCTGCTGCATGTGGGCTGTGGCTGGTCTCCAAAATATTGGCAGCAACTGCTCTTACCCAAGATGGTTGTGTGGCTACAACATTCACATGGAAAGGAGATGTGTTCTGCCAATTAGCATGAGGAGTCCTGCTGAGAAACCCCATCTTCTGCTTTCTGTGTCCAGGTTTTAATCCTCCACTCTACAAAATCTCTGCGAGCAGGCTGCAGAGATTCAGGTGAATGCAGGAGCATTCATCTAGACTCCTTCTGTACTCAAGGAGAAAAACAAAATCCACTGGAGGGAGATTCAACCTATCATAAAACCTGATAACTCCCCAGGCAGGTGTGATTAATGTCTGGAAAGGGGACTCTCTGTTCACACCACTGAAAGCACAGGAAAACACCCTGAGAGTTAGAAGACCACAGTCAAGTGGAACGAATCTTATGCAAAACAGTTAAACAGTTGTTAAATGAACATCTTTCAGACTGTCTTCATTCATGTAACTGAAGTTTTTAACTCTGGCCTGGAAGCACACATTCCAAAGAGGAGCAGTTTAGCTTCTGTGATTCACTTGGTCTCTTTACTTGGAGTGATGACAGGATGTCACATTGCAATGACATTTTTATGTGACAACTTTTTCACTAAAATTCAGTGAGCTATCAGTTCTTTGTGACAGCTCAGGGAAGCAATCAAACAGGGATGATCAGACAATTTCAGGTTATTTTAATTTAATTTTTTTGGTATTTTCTTATCCCCCATTCTAAAGAAAATGTCTGGATGTTCAAGACTCCGTCGCTGTGATTGGAACAGGATATACACCTTTGACCTTGAGTTTTAAAATACACCATATAACACATCCCTCTGCCATCTAGTTTCTATCATACCTTCATCATTTGTCATAGAAAATTTTTTGATTGACTTAACATTGATACTTACATACATATGCTCAAGCTGAAAGAGCCAGTTCCTCAACTGGTACAAGTCAGACTAGTTCTATTAACATAAATTGAAGCTGACTGATTTATACCACCTGACAAAAGAGACCAGTATGTAATAAAAATCTGAAAGGTCCTTACATTTTACCTGACACTTACAGAAGTTTTAATCAAATTCTACATTTGCTTGTTTGATTTTTGGCACAGGAGAATTTTTTTCTTAGCATTTGTTGCACCTCAGGATTAAAAAAAAAAAAAAAAAAAAAGCCCAAAACCACATAGTAAATTGTTACAATTCATGAGTAAATTATCAGTGTGATGATTAAAAACAAAAAGAAGATGTGAGCAAAAGCCAAATTAAACTGCCACTTGACATACATCTGAGAGCAATGACATCTTATTGTATAGGGGATTCATATGTTCACTCCTGCCTCAGTGAGACTTTTCATGACACGGAGATAATACAAAATGGGAATAGAATTATTTACCCAGATGAAAATGAATGCCAGCTCTTTTAAAATAAAATAATATGGTTTGAGGCATCATTGTCTAAATTTCCTGATGTGGTCATAGGAAACATTGAAATATGTAGTCTTGGGTCTTTAAATCTTCACTACATAATTTTAAATACAAAGACATTACCTATGGCTAAGAAAGTCCTAGAAACATAAATCACTAAGGAAGCCATAAATCACTAAGAAAGGATGAGAGGATATTTTGGAAAACTATAATGATACATCAGTCTTGTTCTTGGATTACTCCCTAGGCCTTTGTTATAGGTTGTATGTGGATAAGGACAGAGGGCCTTGGTCCGATCCAGTTGTTCTCTTCCTTTCAACTGACAACTGAATAACATGTGACCTCACAGTATGAAAATAAATTAAATCCCAAAAAATACTGTTGAAATCAGATTGTAAATTGATTGAAAGTTCTTACTTGAGGGGATTGCTATAAAGTTGGTAGTGTTGCATTTGAAATTCTCTGACTTTTAATGATATTTACAAAAAAGAAAAAGAAAAACAAGAAACAAAACAGTGCATTTGGCAGCACTATAAATTTTTTGCCTTTCTAAAAAAATTTCCAATGGGATAGAAAAGCAGCATATTTTGACACTGAATATTTTTAAAAGATATTTGAAACTCTGAAGAATTAGCCGTCTTCAAGACTGAAATGAACACTTTAAGAGCAGTTGAAGCAGAATCAGAAATAATCCTTTTCCCACACAATCGTGGCATTTGCACAGAATTGACAATATTAGCACTTTCTGTTTGTAGAGTGACTGGATCACTGGAAGATTTAAGTGTCTTCTAAATTTTAGACAGTAGGAAAACATTAGTTTTGTGTCCTTGCTTTCTATCTGATATAATATTAGGGATATAGCAAAGTATGACATTTGAACTCCAGAAACCACACTCAGTAATTTGAACAAATGTACAAATGCAAACAATAGAAAAGAGGGAATCCCATGAGGCAGGGTAAAGATTATTTAAAGGAATAGTATCTAATTCATATATACTACGGTTTCTTTTACAGCAAATCTGTAAATAACTTTTCATTGTAATATGTCATGAGGCACAAGAACATATGTTGTGTTGAATTCCAAACATATGACCTCTGCTGCATTCCTTTCATCTAATCATTATATAATTCTGTCAGCAAGAACAATCAAGTTTGATGTGCTTAAGTGTTTGCAGGATTGAGCTTGGATACTCTGAAAGCTCATTCCCTTAACATGGGTATCATAATTTTGCATGGGAAAGTACTTAATCTCTTAGAAGGGTAAATGAGAGGATTTTTTAAAAATTACTATAATAGTTTGGTTGTTTAATTTTGAACCATTATTTTCTCCATTAAAAAAATTATGAGCAATACAGAAGTTACTTAGTTAACTTTCATACTAATTCAGGATCCGCATTTCTTGGCTGAGCCAACAGAAATGGAATTCTGAGCCAACAGAAATGGCAATTCCCAAAGTTTTACAGCAGTCAGCAGAAGTCAGTCAATATACATCAGAAGAAGACCTGGTTTTTAAGATTGAATATTTCCTCAACTTCTTTCTGAGACACTAGTATCAAACATAACTCACAGAAATAATCTTAATGAATTCAAGTTGTGTATGAAAAGATCATGTTTATAGATAGTACAGATGTCAGAGTAATCATGAGACAGAAGTCATCATTTTAGAAATGAAGAATTATGGCATTGCTGTATTTTTCTAACACTTCCAAAGTGTGAGAGAGCACTTTTAAACCTGAGCAACTAGCACTTTGCTACTGCATTTCTAATGGTGGAGGTTTACCTGACTAAATAATGACAATCCTGATCTCTATAACTCAGTTACTCCAGGCTCCTGTTACAGACAACTGAAAGAAGCAGGCACTTCATTCTTTTCCAGTGTCTGAAACAGGTCAGATGAACAGTGACCTCAGAGTGCCTATTCCTCTCCATTTCACTAGGTAGCATAAGAAAGCACAGCTCTGAGTGCTTCATTGTTCTTACCACATTCCCTAGAGCTGAATTTTCATCCATATTTTGGTCTGTTTATCTGAATAAAATGGAAAAGTAAGATGGCCTTCCTTTTCAGACACTCTCATTCTTTCAAAATCTTTAATTAACTATTACAAAATGAGTTCTTTTAGTATCTGATGCTCTTTGTTTTTCTTTAAAAATAAACTATCTTACAGAATATCTCACCTTCAACTTCTCCTTCTCCTTTGCAATAATAATAATAACAATAATAACAACAACAACAAGAATTCTGTCTGAAGAACAGCAGAGCTAATCATTCATAACTTTGAAATCGATTGTAATAATTCACCTGAATTTTACCTGATATAGTTTTTACCTTAGGAGAACTGGAACTAAAGAAAGACTACGGTATAAATGTAATATATGCACACGTGGCACCTGAAGCCACTACACATGCATCAACAGAAAAGAGAATAGAATCATGCCACAGATTCCAGACTCACGTTCAAACAAATTATTATCATTGTTTATTTGTTTTCCACTGGACATCGAAAAGATCTAGACGCTTCATACATAACACAAGGATCATACATTTGGCAGCAGCCTGAATTTCCTCTATCAAAACCTATCTCACCTACACTTGAGAAACCTCTTGAATACTTCCCATGCACAGCTCAGCCAGAATTTGCAAGTACTAAAAATCTCAGGAGAATGCCAGATCTTATCAGATGTTCTAAGAAGGTTTAGCAAAGTCTGCATAAGCAAGCAGTGTTTTAGTTGTCTTACTAAACTATATTTTCGAAGTTCACCCATCACTTATCATAGTCTGATGGCTTGTCAGAGATCATTGCAAAGAATTCCCCACTGTAAATAAAAGCTGTATGAATACAACTAGTTATAATGCTTTGGATTTAAATGGATGTATTTTTGGCTAGAGGGTTCTGTCAACATTTATCAGGGAGATGGGCGTACATTTTATGTTGTTTTGGTTCCACAGCTAATTTGGACAGCAAAATGAGATTTCCTTGTAATGAGTACAAAGCCACCTGCTTTGTCTCTTTGGAGGAATTTAAAATATTTAGCATATGAAGTATATCATAAGAGTTCTCATAAATATCAGCAGGAAAGCTGTCTAGGCATAGACATCTCCTGAGAAAAAGAATCAGTATTTAATAGCTCCCTTAATCTCACTTAATGTTAATGGACAATTGGAGGAAACTACTCATCTGGAAATTACTTTAGCAAATTAAACATGGCCAAACATCTTTGCTTAAGTGAATCTGAAAGGAAATCATCTATCTTAGATGGGATTTTAGAGAAGTATCTGCAATCTGAAGGCTGTGTGCCCGTTTAGTAAATGAAAGTCACTTATGAGCTTACATCAACATACTGCATGCTCAATCCATGACTAGACAGAGCTCAATTACCCATTTCTTAGCTGACAAACTCCACTTACAAGCAATGTGCCTCAAAAACTAATGAGAAACACGAGCTTTTCAATGCTGTACTAACTCTGTACATGTTATTTGGTGGTTTAAAATTGTTTTCCTCAGACAAGACTTGCTCAAGTTCCTTGTTCATGTTTGGTACAGTGCTATCACCCCAAGGATTAATTACTACATATATCATGCCATCTTCTACAAGGACATCACTGAATTTCACAAACATGTAAAGCTTTTATATAGTTAAAAATGTTCTTATACAGCAAAAAAATATACATGATTACCCACCTTCCTTATTAATCAGAATATGTGAAAGTATTTGGTAAGGTGATTAAATATTACTCAGCACCATTTTGCTAAGAAGAAGTTGAGGTACAATGCAATCACCTGCTTTGAAAAAGGTTCCTATAAATATTATCCTGAATTCATGATCTGTCTTTAGAAAAGGTAGCACACTGTGCCTCTAACCCCAGAGCAGACTGAAGGGGCATGCAGTGATCAGGTGTGACAGGCTGTGAAGCCCATAGTTTGTCTTCCCATAGAACATGACTCTGCCAGGGAAGGCATGAGCACAGGACAGGAGGGAGGCCAAATATATATGTGTTTAAACATTATACAGGTACCTGGAGCATACATTCATTGGAGGGTATCAGCATCACGGACATGGTATGATCTCTGCCTCAGGAAGTCTCTCAATTGCTAATTGAAAGAAGAAATCCTCTATTTGGCAGGAATTACTTTAAGCATGATCTGCTTGAAACTCTTTGATAAGCATCTGTCAACTGCTGTTAAAAAAAGCATTAGCCTGTCCAGACAAGATACCTTTATATAAACTTTCATTAAAAAACCCAACCAGATCAGTGGGGGTGTTGCAGATGAGCAGGATGGAAGTTTGAAAAATTGCAGACCTCGTTAATTTTATACTTGCCTTTTCTTCCTGCACACATTCTTCATCTTTTTAAGGTCAAAGTCCTTGAATCTCAATTAAACACAAAACCTGTGTAAATAAAAGCTGTGTATACTAATTTGTTGCTTTTTATGAGTCCAATGAGCTACTTATATAACCCTTTATTTCATCACTTGTTTTAGCCCATAGTCTTCCAAGGGAAGTCTTGATCACTGACCTAAATTCAGCTCACAAAGTAAATCAGAGAACATTTTTGACAGTAGGAGACTGCATTTACTCCTAGCAAATTCTAATCACTTTTAGTTAAATTATACTCAACATGCATTTTGACTGGAGTGTTTATTTACTTTGAAATGGATAAACAAATTTTTAAGTGCCTACTAATAACTCCATTTAGGTATGTGATGATAAATTAATTCTTCATGTAGCTCTGTAGAAACCAGTGGGGATGAACTTGATCTATTTAATTTCTATTTGAGAAGAAGGAACCATATCATACATTAGTTCCCAAGCACACTCCTAGATTTTAGCACTCTAACTGGTATAAATGAATATGCATATGTTGATTATATGATGAAGGAAAGGGGGTACCAAATCTATGCATAATACATCAAAAGAGGCCTGCAGGATTCAAGGATCTATAAAAATTATTAGAAAGAAGAAAATTTAAATTTTGGGGTTTTTTTTTCTGATAGTTCAAATTAGATTCAAGTGTTTACATGTGTATATCCTTCATAATTTCTCTAACATACTAAAAGAATTAATGGTATCCTGGAAGTACAAGATGATCAAGCACCACGGTAGAGTGTTAAAAGGCCAATTTCAGCTCTAATTCCACTAATTATATCTAATTCCACGGTAAATAAAGAGAATTAGAATAATTTTATAAAATTATTTAATTTAGATTGTTGACTCCCAGCTTTGCAAGCAGACTGTACATTATCTTGCAAAAGGAAAAATATACCCTATCTCTAGAATAATTTTCTAGCAGTATTGTTGTGCATATATAACTTCAAACATGTTTTAAAAACAGACATAACTGAGTTTATATACAGTATTTTACCTTTTTAGCCAATTATTCTGTTCTAGGGGTTTCATGTGTTTCTAGGTTTCATTATTGTCATTCTACTACAAAAAAATCTAGAATATAAATCTCAGCATGTAAACACTGTATTTAGCTTGAGCTTCTCATTTTTCCAGAATTTATCAGATAAATTTAAAATCAGATTAGTATCATATCTTTGGACATTTGGTTCATGTTCTTTACAGTTCTTATATATTTATCAGTTTTTCATTGAAGAAGTCTCTGGTGAATTTTTAATCTCCTTTCAGTTCATGTTTTTTCAATTTTCAGTTGATATGAACGATAGATATTCAAACACAGTTTGCAGCTGGATTTAAAGAAGCTGTTTGTCTTACTTAGACTAAACTCACGTAAACATATGCCATTGTTCTTCAAATTAGGAACAGAACTTCTTACATAGAAAAAAAAAAGAAATCTAGAGTATGTCTTGGAGGAAGAGAGTCAAAAAGGAAAAGTAATTGCTCTGATTCATGCAAAAACATCTCACATCTAGTTTTAGTTTTCACTTTCCCCTGGGTAAACTTATCTTTTCTTATATATCCTTTGCTATGAAATGAAGGATATCTGACATGCAGGACAAAGAAATGTTTACATCACACTGAGTAGCTTATGATGTAATCAGGAAAATCTTGCTTAATGTAGATTCAGGCCATGGCTGAGTAAATCAGAATCTAATCATACCCAAATATAGTATAACCTGCCTTTTGGTGGTAAATAATCCAATGTGGAAAGTGAAATGAGGAAGGGTAAGTTGTTAGAACAAGGTGAGTACTGTAGGGGAACTTCCATCAGGTTTCCCCCTCACACAACCACAATTTTTTACAGCAGTGTAATGCTAACAAAAATAACTATTGTATTCTATAAACCTTGAATAAAGTTTTTGGTGAACCAAATCCAAACTTCTTCTTGCATGGTAAGAATACCCGTGATAATGTTGGTTCCCTCCACATTTTACTGGCATGGTCAGAGGTGTATCCAGGATGAGGCACTGTTTTTCTTGCACAGAAAGTGTCCAGCTTTACTAATACTAATACAAGACTCACTTCCTGCAGTACTTGTGTAGTACCCCAAAGAAGGGAAACAGTGTGCCCAGAGGTTCTGGCCTAAGTCTAGGCTGAGTGTGTAGGCACAAGTTTTTCTTCTCCAGGCTGGCACACCACAGCATAGCAACATGCCAGCTGTTTTCCAGCAAGCTGACTGAAAATCTCATCACCACACAAAGCATACCCAACACTTTGGAAGCCCTCAAAGTGCTGGAGCAGGCTCCACCTCACCCATGTGCTGGAAACACAGTTTGAGTCCTCCATCACCAAACGTTGCTGCAGCATGTGTTACAGACCTGATGACAGCAGCAGACCCAAGCTGTCCATGATTTGTTCATGGACAAGTGGCATTTAGCTCACCTTGAGTTGTAACCTGCATATAAATTTCAGGAAGCTCATGTCTGAGCCTACACCCACTAACCAGAACCAATTACTCAGAAAATAGCTCTCTTCAGAAAAGTAACTAAATATTATGCCAAGCCAGTTCTCCCTTTGTGGAGAGCAGAGAAGCAGGTAACTGTGTAATAGGTCAAAACTAAAATTGCTATTCAGCCTAAAATAGTTTATAAACAGGTAAGTACTGCAGAAAATTGTAATTCTAAATGCTGATATGAACAGGCTTTTGGCAAATCCATGTGATATCTCTGCTATATTATCATGCTTGGTCTGACAGCTGCCATTGCTTGACAGTCATTTCAGTAAATATGAATTTTTTTTTTCTCCTACAGGTAACCATAATGTTTTTACATTTATAGTATATACATTCTCTTTTCCATTTATAACAATAAAAGCATATACTCCTTGAAGAAATGTTACCTATATTTACAAAGGCAGGGAGTGAAAAACAGATTAAAACACCAACATCTTACCTACCAATAAAAAAAGAAATTAAATAGGTCTTATTACAAAGTGGGTCATTGGTTTTGGTTTTTTTTTCAAAAGGTACTGACAATTTATACTGAAAAATTAAGAAACCTGTCACTCACATACAGCTCCTCCTTGCAAGAGACAAAGTACACAAAGGTTTTAGGGTGAAATCCACAGCAACTAAATTTAACACCTAATATATGCCCAAATTTTCTTGTTGATGCACAGTCCTGATGTCTAGGCTCTTTGGAGCTGCTGCAGAAACAGGCAGATGCCTGCAACAGGCAGATGCCTATACTATCAGCCTAAATTAAACAGACTGGTTTTCATTAGCTGGACATAGATTTTTCATCTGCTTGTCTGACCTGCCCTTCCCTGATCTCAAAAGCAATCTTGGCCAATTTTTGGGAACTTTTTAGGAATTATAAAACCAAGAACTAGTTCAGGGTTTTTTTACAAAAAGCTAAAACCAAGCAGTGGGAAAAAAGTTCCTTTTCAGTCCCAACATCCTGTTCACATTGTGGTAGAAACAACATTATTGTAATAGGTGCTTATTTTTAACCCCAAATTTTGCAGTCTCTAGTTGAAAAATGGGCAGGATGGACACACGACATGTATACTGCTGCAGGAATTAATTTCCACAGACAAAGCTGTGCAGTGGGATGCTCCCTGGATGTGGCCGTACATCTTTTCCACCAGATGTGCCAGGACTCATTCACAGGAATAAGGAGTACAGCCACTAACCACATCCTCCTGAAAGATCAGGCCCTCAGGAATCTGACCCAATTGCTACAAAAACATTTTACAGTGGTTGAAGGACATGTGCTCCCACACAGAGTTAAGGAGCGTTTTGCTTTCTTTTCTGTTTGATTTTGTTCTATGTGACTCAGAAGAGCAGCTGCAAGTCACACTAATGCTGCCTAGGGAAGGTGCAATATCTGAAGCTACCCAAATGCCAGCAACTGTATCCCAACACACTTTGCCAAGCAGCACATATTCTTGGCTCCAGGAAATCCCATGTCAATGGATGTGAAATGTAAAAGACATGCATACGCTCCATTAGGAGTGGGCTCCTCAGCTGATTAAAAGAAAGGAGTCAGTTCACTGAAGTCAGTACAGCTGCAATAATTTATATTAGCTCAGAACCCAGCCTAAGCTTCTTTAATGCATGTGGTTTTATTTCTTAATAATTTATTAAGCACGGTTTAAAAGACAAATCATTGATGGTGATTCCTGTCAGAGAGAAAGCTTTCATGCTAGCTGCATTGTGTCTGACAAGGCAACACATACGGTGGTCCGGCTTCTATTGTACACAAAGGGTGGAATTCAATTGCTTAAACACTGGCATCTGTTGCCACTTGAGACATCTCAGGCGACCCCACCTGGTCTCCAGCTGCCTGTCTGGGAGGACACAGGTCTCTTGTAAGTCCTGTGACATACCTGTCAGCCCAATGCAGATGTCTTGGGTATCCTGGGAAATATCAAACTGCACTACACACTTACATTCAGGCTACTGAATCCTTCCCAAGGACTGCTAGGACAGTCAAAATAATGAGTATTGCACTAGTCCTCTTGATTTGTTGTCTGCTTCTTTTACAGTTTTAAAGAACCTTTGCTAGCAGACTTGAACTCACTTGAATGTATTCTTGTAAGATACATTTTTTGAGCAAAGGGGGTTTTTTGCAATGCTTTAGCTCTGCTGGGGGCTATGCAAAACATAAAATATTATGCAGCTCAGTAAGTCAAAAATAAAACAAACAGCGCAGCTTTCTAACCCCATGGCAGACTACCACCTGTAAAAGCAAAAGCTTGCTAAAATGACAGATTTTATTTACAAGTTTACTAGAAACAAAAGTAATTCCCCTTAGCTTTGGAAAAAGGATTCAGCACCAGATTGCAGATAGTTAAGAACCAAATGTAAGTCGGTGTTTACACGTGAGACAGGTGTGAAAGCTCTCACAGTAGTGAACAGGATCTGGAGCTAAATTTGCACACACCATGAGACATTATATTTCACCCCCTTCCAAAGGATGTGGACATCCTGCAGACACATCACATCCAAGGGACAAGGTCTCATGCATGTTAAGCTGTGCCTGATTGCAATGGATACTTGTGTTTGGGAAATCATAGCATGCCCAGTTATGTAGAGTCTGGAGTATAGAGAGCTATGTGCTCATCCCGAAAAGGGCATCTAAGGCTGGAATCACCCAGAGGAACACAGTAATATTTTATGTATCCTATGTTGTCATAGACACTCACAAGGGCTGCAGGGCATGACACAAGGCATTCAGATTAGCCCATGGCTGGAAGTGTCTAAAATTTCAGGCTTTAACAATTTCATAGTTAAGCTACTAAGTTCTAGCCTTGACTTACATAAATACTAATAAATAAATTTGCTAATGATAGTGGGGCTGCTCTGACCCAATGTTTTAACAGACTCATTGTGAAGGCTATAAATAGTCCTGTCTATATATATAGAACAATTTAAAATACTGTTTTTAAACCAGGATTTGTTTTATATGTTCAGTGCATCATTAATATGCAGTGTACTTAATCACCTAAAACAAATATTTCTTCTTTAGCAGTTTATGTTGACAAATGAAAAACCCGTAATGTGCATTGTGAAGACCCACTCAATCTTAACTCCAAAACCTGCTGGAAAAACTACAGAAGATGATTTCTAATCCTGTCAGCTGCACTTAATATTCTGCTGGTATTTTATAAATTTTGTAAACTTGGGTGGGATAATATCCTTCTTCTAACTGACTGCTTTTCTTTTCTTGTTTTCATTTCTGAGTGTAGTGCTTTCACTGCCCATTGAACAGAGCAGGTTCTTGAAGTCACTGAAGCAGTACTCCCATGGCCATCAAATTACCTTTCTGAACAACAACAATTTTCTAGATGATTAATTTTTTTAATATTTAAATAATTTTCATGTGAAGTTTTCCAAAGAAAGCTTTTCATAAGCCCAAACTTCTGATGGAGTCATCTGTGTCTCCCTTAATGCTGCAAAATCAGGTTCAAGTTTTTGTGTTAATAACAAAGTCAGTACAATTCTTAAAAAAAAAAAAAATTAAATTCCTGCGGGTTTACTTTGGAAGAGGTGTTGGATTTAAAAATTAAAGACTCAACAGTATTAAAGGCTACAAAACAACAATATCATTGAATTGAATAGTTTCTAGAGAGCATTTTGATATATAATTTATATATGTAAATTATTTAGTACTTATGCAAAATAGTCTATTATGAAGCACCCCTGTGCTGTGAATGGCACTTCAGCCCATGGACTCATCAACTGGTAATAAAATAAATATTGAGATAAAATTTGGGTTTAGTTGAAATTTATGTAAACTGATGGCATTAAGCTGAAGAGAAATTTTGAGAGCTTCCTTTTGTACTGAAGATTTAAGAATAAAATCATCCGTGCATTTAATGAAATGGCCTTAATAATGTGAATGTTCTGGAATAAATCTCACTCAAGATTGCAATTCATATCATTATGGGCCTCACTTGAACTATGAGGATTTTTTTAGCTAGTGTTGTACACAGAAGTACTAGTCTGCCCTAGAGATCTAGGTATCTAAATAGGAAAAATAAAAAAATACATATATTCTAGTCACCATTTAAACAGAGGAAAAGGCTGTCACAATGCCAGGCACAACCACAAAAAAACCTAAGAAGGGAACCACAGACCATCCTTCTCTTCAAAACAGTGAGGAACAATGCTAGTTTACCTAATTAAAAGAAAGGGAAGAAGGACAGAGCTTATCAAACCTAAGCTGTCATTATTACCAGAGATTTAGTTGAACACTCCCTTGGTTCACTGTTCTGAAACAGCAGGACAGTACTAGTGAAATTTAAATGTCTTGCTGGAAATCACTGCTTCTCACTGGGTGGATATTTCACGGGATTGTGAACAACATCCAACCCTGGAGGAGCGATAAAAATAAAAATTTTTGTAAGGAACCTGCATACATATTGGCAACCACTGATTTCTAGTAAGATGTAAAATAAAATAGACCTTTTCCTCCTTGTAATTTACTTCATCTTTGATGCGATGAAGACAATACTACTGATCCTGATTAAAACATAGATTGACTACACTGGGGATGAAATGAAGGTCAAACATCACATGTTCAGCAATTTCCTTCTATTGGCCCTAGCAGGTCACTATTACATAAAAATGAATACACAGAAATGTTTGCATTTTAGACAGAAATATTTCCAAAAGAATGAACGTGGAGCACCAGTGGATATTTCATAGGTCATCAAGCATGCTTCCCAGTTGTCTGACTAGGGTTTTCTGTCCTTTTATTGGAATATCTCTGAAAGCTATACCAGGACCTCACTTTTGTATCAGGGCTTTCTTTTACTTGATGTTATTAATTAGTCTAAAGGATTTCTCTCTCTCTCTCTCTTGTGTGTTACACATACACATTCTTTTATTTGTATTATTGGGTATAATCACATGCTCTTTACACCCTCTCTCCACTATGCTATGCAAGCTGTAGTCTTACTCTTCTAATCAAGCTCTTCCTCCTCTGACCCTCTTAACTCACCCTGCTCAAGATTAATTTATTGGTTTTCAACCTGGGCAGTGGTTGAACATTATAGGTGAGATCTTGCAAAGCTTGCACCAGAGCAGCAATTCCCTTTTTCTGGTACTGGAAAATTTTTGATACTTCTAACAAAAGATCACAAACTTCTTGCATCAACAACTTTCATAGCATATTCATTTATTTTATTTATGGTCACTCTCATACAAACATTCTCCACAGTGTAGGAAGTAAACTGATCTTTGTGGTTAGACTTCTGTTGCAATTTCAGAACAAAGGATTCAGGATGGCCAAAGATGCACCAAGAAAAGAAATATTCTGACAATAAGTAGCTCTGTACAATAATTATTTAATCTAATTCCCAGTGCTACTCACAGCACATATGGAACTGACCTTGAAATCACTGCCATAGCAATAACAAATACAGTATTGTGATCATTCTACACATCTGCAATATGATTGTTGAAGATTTTAATGCACGGGCACCTAGAATCATTGGCAAGGCCACCTCAGATTCACATCTCTTCTAGGAAATCAAGGAAATAGTGCAAAAATGAAAGAAGAATGCCTCCTGGGAAGAGCTTTCAATGCCAGCTCCCTGGTTTTGTGGCCAGCCATGAATACAGTAATGAAGAAACTGCAATAACACAACTAGATTGCAATTACCTCTGAGAAATAGATTTGATCCAGCATACTCAGAGGTAAATCCAGCCCATACTGAATAGTCACTTCTGGCTATTCAGCTGAGGGCACTTCTATTTCAGGACAGCGTTGGGAAGGGGGAACATGTTTAGACAAAAATCACTGAAGAAAACAGAAAGATTATTTCAAATCGTGCACTTTCTAATTCCCTCTTACATAAAATAAACATCCTAATGGTACTTTCTCTCCTTTCTTTCAGCATCTGCAGCCAAGGCAGGAAACAGAAATGCCAGTCTAAGGTGACATTACAGTTTCGACAAGCCAAAACTTTTTAATAGGGCCTGTTGTGATAACACATGGGGGAAGAGAGGAGAGGAGAGGAGAGGAGAGGAGAGGAGAGGAGAGAAGAGAAGAGAAGAGAAGAGAAGAGAAGAGAAGAGAAGAGAAGAGAAGAGAAGAGAAGAGAAGAGAAGAGAAGAGAAGAGAAGAGCAGTGATGTGTCTTAAAACTTGGTATTTGAGCCAATACGTTTCCTGGCATAAGTCTGAAGGCAAATGTCTGCCTCAGATCCAGAAGCTATAGAAAAATAACACCAGTCGAGAAAGGCACTTGAGGCCAACTGAAGTTTTTAGAAACTCACTATGTACTTCAGCCTGTGTTAGTTCTTCTAAAATGATGAAACTAGATGGAAGTCATACAAGACTGAATACAACTGCTAAATTGCCAGATAAAATGCATATGCTTACTTAAAATAACAGGCCACTGTGAAACAGTATTTTTCTTTCCTTTTGCTCTCTTCTCTTTTTTCTCCTTCTCCTTCTCACGTGTAGTACAAACTTAAGGACTTAGGACAGAGAACACTGTTCACATAATTTTGGTGCTAAGACTTAAATCTCCAGCTTTTTTTAACTCCCACTGGGAAAAAGCATGAAAGAGAAATAAATCTTTACAAGTTGACATGAGCACAGAGTGAAGAGAGGAACTAAAAATATGCTAGTGGTCTAATGCTGTCCATAAATCACTAGAAAAGAAGAGGGTCTGCTGTCATATGCCTCAGGCATTGCTATAAAGTAGGTAGGGGAAAGAAAATCTATCCATAGGCTAACTTATATACCATTTTTATAGCGCTTAAACTTTTTTTTTGGTTGCAGAATTTTTTTGAGTGCTGCATACAAAAGAAAGAAGATGGAGACAGAAATAGAAGGGGGGATGTAGCAGTCTTGTCCCTCAAGAAGAAAGAATTGGCCTTCATTGAGGTTTGGGGATTAAGTGTAGCAGAGCCACACACGTACAACACAGCCTAGACAAACTGGCAGGCTCCATCAGGCTCCCTCTCTGAGAGCAGAATTCCTGACACCAGTTGGTCCTCCTGCCACTCAGACTGTCTTGGTGTGAGTGAAGGCCTCTGAATGGGATTCACAGGTAGCAGGAGTGAGATGGGACAACTAATGCAGCCAGTAAGAAACTTTAAGGAGAGAGAATATCTTTGATTTAAATCTTTTTCTTATCCTCCAAAGAGGATGTCTCTGTAAAATGGGGATCTAAATTCTCACCTTCTATCTGGAACAGGAGACAAACCAGTATACAGAGTCAAAGTACTGATGGAGGTCCATCTTAACAGCCAAAGGTAATGTAAGACTGCCAGATTCAAATTTTTTTTTTAGATTATAGGGGCTTTTTTGTCCCAGTTAAAGTAAACCAAATGAATTAATATCAATCATTGGCCACAACAGATAATAACAGTTATAGAAGAATGAATGCCTGTTTGTTTATTGCAGTTCCTTTCCATATAATCAGCTTTTGCTACCAGACTAAAAAATCCTCGAAAAAAAAGGTTTACTGGGAAGAAAAAGTCCTTTCCCCTGCTAAGTCACCTTGGGGAAATAAACCAAACAAAGCAATATTTCAAAAGAAAACAAATAAATTACACGGAAATGAAAATGGTGGGGTTTTTTAGCAAAGTGAAATCAATTTGATGATTTTCTCCTTGAAATAATCTTGGGTCTTTTCTGGAGTTTTTTAAGCATGGACAAGGGTAAGATTCATTTGATTAAAAGTGTGTTTCCACATTAGATTTCCTTGTGACAAGAGTCAATGGTTTCTGCATAGATTTACTTGAAATTATTCCTTTTATGTGAACACTTTTTAAAAATATTGCTTCTCTCTTCCCTGCCAAAGCAATGACAGTACTAAATAAACTCAATGAAAATGACACTTTAGTTAAGAGAAAGGCTATTAAAAGAGCTAAAAGTGTTTATGATAAACTCTCTGCTGGGTGTTAGAAAAACTCTCTGTGATCAGTATCATACATAGCCTGTCACTGGAAAGTAGATAAACTGCTGAAGTGATACCATCTGGCATATCCTATGCTCCAAATAACAATTACCATCTGAATATACTGAAAGATAACTACATTGTTGACTTTTTTCCTGTGGGGCTTTGTCTAAATTATTTTTTTTTATTAAAAAATAACATAAAGCCCAATGGAATTTAACCTGTAGGATTTTTTTTGACCCATGTTAAGGACAGCAAACTACTGACTGATTACCAGAAAATAGTGTAAGACATTTCCCAAGTGTCTCTTTTTTTTTTTTTTTTTTTTTCCTTTCTATCTGTATTTGTAATTATTTTTCTGGCTGTCTATCTGTTTGGTAGCCCAGCAATTGTTGTATCTCATTCAAACCATACTTGCATATTTTTCAGATTGTTACATAATACCAAGTTCCTGATTTGCAATGCATAATGCCCTGTCTCCTGTGATAACTTTGTCTGCTTAACAGGACAGATGCTGCCTACAAGAGCCACAAGCAGTAAAGGGAAGCAGTCCTTCTTGGTTATTGCACAACTTTTTAACTGTTTGGCAGGGGAAGAAGGGAGGAAAGGTGAACTGCTTCTGCCATGCTGTTATTTTACCAACTAGGGGTAAAATACAGTTTTAAAATACAGTTTAAAACACAGTTTACTAGGGGTAAAATTACAGTTTACAAAACTAGGGGATATGAGACCAGGACTAGGTCTGCAGGAAGGGATGTTCTCTGAAGGAAAGACAGGTGAATTGAATACCAGCTTTTTTATACATTGTACCCAGAGTCACTGGAAGAAGCCTGGAGTGATTTAGGGAACACAGAAGATGAAACCAGAAGGAGAACTGGACTAGTGGAATTTAAGAGCAGGAAGTCCAAAAAGAGCCTGAAAGCTAAGGCTGAGGATTTGATGCAAAAGAAGGAACAATCTATTAAAATACGCTTCAAAAATATTAGCATGGCCAAAATAAAATGCTATTTCAAATAAAGAGGAAAAAATATTCATTTCAGAATTTGTGTAATTGTGCGTCTGGTTTTGCTGGTGTTTTATACAAATTAGTCCATATATTGGAAATTCCTGTTTTCTTCAGTTGTTTGTTTACTATATCTGGGTTGTGGGCCCAACAAGTTGAGCTTCTTGTCTCCCTCATGCCCAGCCCCAGCAGGGCCAAGTGCCCTGCCTTGTCCTTCAGAGCATGGCAGAGACATTCGATGCCACGTGTGCCTGGTCCTTTGGATGAGTTATCTTAGCCAAGGATTTTCTGTGAGGAGACAGAGACACCTTGGAGATGTGTAGGAGGTACAAGCAGTCACCTCAGAGAAGAGACCAAGGACTTAGGAGAAACCATTGGATGCAGTGGGACAATCTTGTCCCCTACCACAGGAGGGTTTTTTTCTGCCAGCACACCATTTTCTGTCTCTAAAGTAGTCTCCCTGACCTATTCACTTTAAGGCAAAAATTCCTAATGAATATATCTATAAAATAACTGCAGTGAAACTAGTAGGTGGAAAACCATCTCCCAGGTTAACAGCTCTTCTGTTAGATAGGTTTTATTTATGTTAGGCTGGAACCAGTCAAAAAAGCTGCTGGGTTAAATGTACAGGCTATATATGGCTGCATAAGCCCACTTTACTGAGGCTAAATTTATTAGTCCTTGACCAATGTTTACTGAGCCACAATAAGACTACTGTAAATAATTAAAAGACTTCTTTGTTTCCTTTCTACTTTGTGTGTTGTAGGGCTGGTTTATTGTAGTTGGGTGGCAAGTTACAAGGATTTCCTAGGCCAGCTCATTTATTTTATTTGGCTATTGGGCCTTGTTGCCATTTGGAAATTTCCTGATTTCAGTTGTATTTTCTGGGCTGCTTTCAGAGGCCTTTGAGCAGCCTAAAGGGAGAAACTTTGATGGTTAATAAAAGACCGTGGCTTTTGGCAAAAGCCTCACACAGCAACCCTGCTGCCACCCTTCAGCTCCTGGTATCTGACCTCACCAGCGTCCTAACACTTCATTCTCCTGACATCATGAAAAAAAGGTTGCTAAATGTTGCTGATGTGGGAGATCAGGAGATAAAAATCAGAGGCCATGTATCAGTAATAAGTTTGTGAATACTGATGGTCCCAAAGGAAGGTGTCATTCTTCCTAAAATGTGCAGCAAAAAAAAAAAGACTGAGAAAGGCCATACAAGTGACGATGGCAGAGACCTGCAACGGAACAAATCACTGACATCAACTCTTCCTGGTCACTGGGTGACCAGGTCCTAAATATTTGGTAGTTTTCCTCCTGATAGTGCAGTGTGAAGGACATGGAGAGCTTGAAATTAGAAATATCAACAAATACATTATTGATGGCAGGTGAAGGAATTTCTGGTGGTAGAGACCTGAAGAGTGTTTTAATCCACATGGGGGATATTCAAAAGCTGTCTGGATGCAATTCTGTGCAATGTGCTGGGGGGTGACCCTGCTTAAACAAGAAGGGTGGACCTGATGAGCCACTGTAGTACTAACCAACCTGACTGATTCTGAGATTCTGGGATTCACAAAATTAGTGCAACACAACATTAGTATTGGTTTCCTTGTTCACCAGAATTAAGAGGTCTATAAGATGACGTGTAATAATATGGTACAAAGGATGAATTTTGCTTCTCCCAGACTGATTGTTCCACTTAGCCACACTCTGATTCTATATCACTTCCTCCTACCTGCAAAGCCTTCTTAAGAAAACATGATCATGCAGGCCAAAGAACAGATGAGGCAATTCATAGTAAATAAGTCTAAATCGAGCCTGATTTTGTTCAGTCTGTGTCCTTTCAGCTGTGACAGCTGATGGTGCCAGTTAGTATGAACCATGCCTCTGTGCTACGGCTGTATTTTGCAGGCTGGGATCCTGAGCTGACAAACAGGTTTTGCTGTTTGCCATGTGCTCCTGCATTTGCTCATCCATCTGGATTGATATGCCTAGCAAGAGATTAGCTCAACGGGCCCTTGATCCTTTGCAAAGGCCTCTAGGCAGTTCCGTCTCACACATGATAAATAATAAATAACATTAATGGAATGCCAAGGATGTCATTAATAATTTTCAGATATGTAATTCATATTTAGAAGCATTTCAGACATTAGAAAATGCTCATGGGCTGTTGACATGGAAATGATTGTCTGAGTGTGTGACAAAGAAGGAATCATGGCCAGTAAGAATACGTCACAATTGTTTGGCTTTTTTTTTTTTTTTTTGGGAGGGAATTGTTGCTGCTGTGTTCCTGTTTTTTTTTTTTAACCTGAGACTAATTAGAAGTGACTGAAAACTTGACAGATGAATGAACACTGATAAGAACTGAGCTCATAACTTAAAAGCTCATAACCATGAACAGGACTACTGAGGTTGTTCAAGGCTAATGATATCAATACAAGTAGTCCATGCAAATAATGAGACTCTGGACCTAACAAATGAGTCATTACAGATGGTATGAATGTGAAATCAATTGACAGCAAATGGATCCATGGAAACATACATAAATACTATGAAACAATTTGTATGGAGGAACGTCACTAATAAAGGACCAAAAGTCCCCACAGAGAAGGCTAGTAAAATTGTTATTTACCATTGAAACACAAAATAGCACTGGCAGCTATATGCATAAAGAGATAAAAAATAAAGTTGTGCCTTTTAATGTGTTGGGGGCAATTTAGTAAAGACTTACCTCATTAATAACTTACCTTATTAGCAACTCATTAGACTTATGTTATTAGAAACTCATCCTTCAGTTACTGAAGTTGGCCAGTAAGATTTTTCAAATCAAATCCCAAGTCACTGAACAACCTCAGCTGATGCAAGATTTTCTTGTTCTGGTATCTTGTTCATGTGATATCAGAAATAGGCCTGGCCTATAATGAAAGAATTCAAAAAGAGTTTTACATGTTGATTCCTGCAAATTGATGAACAACCCTAGCGATGTCAGACAATTAAAACTAAGTCCATAGTTAAAATACCTTTAAATACCAGAGGACTAGTATTTTCTGGGTTGAAACTTAAGGCAAAACTTGGCAGAAGTCTGAAGACCAGCAAATTCTTGTGTTGGAACAATCTCCCTGTCAATTGAGGGGAATTGAGGTAGGAGTCCATCTGAAACAACAGGTATTTAAATGCAAGTGTCCCTAGATTGTTATCTGTGCTCAATACATTGCTCACCCTTTGACATGGTAGTTGTCAACCCAAACAGAGTATCTCTCCTGGTATAGACCAGACCATTCCAGTAATGGAGCTGCAATGGATGGGTCACCAGTAGTGTGTGGATCCCGCGCCACCTCTGCCAGTCTTATGCAGATGTTTTTGTTACTACAAGGCATCTAAGATTAGATGCAAGGAAATCTAGAGGAATTTTCAACTGATGAAAAACAGAAGTCTACTTTAGGCTGATTGCTAGAAGGTAAAATTTTACTTTTCTTTTTAATAAATTTAACCCTGATAATCCTTCCAGTAATTCCAGAGGACAAGATTTGTGCTCCCAAACATTGGCCATGGTATTCAAAATATCCGCTTATAAATTGCAGATAAGACACAGGGCTTTGGGAAAACCTTTGCACTTTCCAAGCAGGTTTGATGATACAGATTTTAAACTGTATTTGTCTAAATACAGTTTTCTTTCTACTACCCCCTGAGATACCCTAGCTTACCTCACCTGGCCTCCATCTAGCTCGAGGGGTCATATGTGTCCCAAAGTTCCTGTAATGCTTCTATCAGCCATGAGGATTTTTTGAATGCATTAGAATATCACACATAGCATTGAACATTTACATTGTTCAACTGAACCAATGGAGACCACTGTTAAAAAAAGAAATGGCACAACTGATACTGCATAGGCAGCAAGAAGTGTGAAGGTTCTTTTCTGGGCCACCAGATTTGGGCCAGCAATGAAACGCCTTACGTTCAACTGCAACTACTCAGTTCATCTCACATAATTAGTACGTACAATTTAGATGTTGTTTTCAATCTCATTTTTTAAACAGCCATTTCAAGATAATGACACAAAAGAAGATAGGACCAATATCAGTCATGGAAGCTACATGCTATTTGAAGAGCCAGTCACAGATATGTAGTTGATATTCCCCATCTCCACCTCGTTCCATGCTCTTCTCTTTAGTAAATGTGAAAACACAGTAATTCATATCAGTGAGTAGGTCTGTAAATTATTGGAACAGGTTTTAAATGATTTAAACTGGTGCTTAGAATACTGCAACTGTACAATGCTTCTGTTTGTGAAACTATGCTTAAGTAAGAAATTAAACATATAGCAAGTGTCTAGAGCTCTATAAACCATACAGATGCAATTGTCAAAAAAAAAAAAAAAAAAAAAAAAAAAAAAAAAAAGTTACCATGCAGATGCAAGTAATTGTCAAAAAAAAAAAAAAAAAAAAGTTAACGCATTTGTATTCCAGAAAAATGAGGAAAGAGTTTTCTTCTTTTTCCTGTCTTTTTGCGCTATCAATCTCCCGGTGTTTGGGATATTTTTCCTTCTTATACCGAGATTATTTTTCAGTGTTAATGCATCACAGCACAGAAATTTAATATTAGATTAGTGGTCATTGATATGGAAAAGAAAGAACATATATTGTTCATATCTTTTCTAAGGTAGTAGAGAGGCAACAAATGGAAAATACATGACTGGCTAGAACACAGACAAAATACTACAAAAGTCATCAGCTTTCATGTTACTTAAGACATGTAGCATGGCATTAGGATTGTGATAATACTTTATAATCTAAACTATGCCATGAAGTACTTTAAAATGCAACAAAAAGAAACAAAGTAATTTTACAATATTTTATTGTATCTTCATAAAGTCACTTACTCCAGCATAAGTGTAACAGATGTTTTCTTATACTAAATATATGGAATATATGTTACATTCAGAGTAGAATGATAGGTGATGAATGACAGGTTTTGCTGAGTTCAGTACTTGAAATTTAACTAACCCATCAAAATGTTCTTTATTTATAGTAGGTAGATCTGACCTTTACAATTACAGCATTAAAGGGTCACTCATCTTGAAGTCCAAATTAGAAGAAATCCCCAACATTTTCTGATATCTGTCATAGGTCTCAACTAATATTTTTAGCCCATGATATGCAAGACTACAGTCTTTTCCACTGTGCCTTTGGCCCAACTTCTTTAGAAATTATCTTAGGAAAGATCATGTAAGACACTGAAGATAAGGCTTCAGATCTAGACGATTTTGAGGGTGCCTTCTAAGTTAGATTAATGAGTTACTTACTACATTTCCAGAGTTTAGTAATTGAAAACTTTCAGTGTTATCAAAGCCCAAGGCATTTCTCTTAAAAGTCCCCTTACCTCAGATTCACTTCCTTTTTCGTTTAAACACAGACATATTTAATTTATTTCCAGGCCATCATACTGGCTCCAGTGCTGGTGTTAACAGTCACTAGTCCCAAGCTGTTCCATAGCCACTACAACATCAGCCAAGCCTCTGACACTACACAGCTTCAGATGGTTTTACTGTAGCCTGCTCATTTTGAGAAGAGGAAAGCTACTCCCACTCTGACTCACACAAATTTCATTGGGAATTATTCCACTTGGGTCAAGGGGAAAGGTGTCTCTTTCAAAGATACAGTGCCCGCTCTAAGAAAAACATGGATAATTCTTTGAGGGTGTATGCCTGTACTTTTCATTTTACACATGGCAGTTACCATGACATGTAATTGAAAAAATAAATAATTAATGTATTACTGGCACATGAGCTAGATGTAGTTTCTTGAGTTGTTGGCTCACACTGGTGGAAACAGCATATTTTTCGTGTGGTTTAAAATCCAAGCTGTTTTAAATATTACTGAGCACCAAGCAAAGTAGTAACTTAAGTCCATTAGGCTTCCTAAGAATTTCCTCCTTGGATTGTACCTGGGACTAGCCAACTAAAACCACAATATTCTACTCATCCTTCTGGAATTATGTGGTAGATTTGTAGGCTTTCTGATGGGCTCATTCCCATACTATGACAAATAACAGGTTCATTCTTGTAACACAGACACCCCTTTTGCAAACACATCAGTGAGGTTCAGAGTGGTTTGTTTAACTTCCATAGGAGGTCAGTAACAGGACATGACTGGAAGGTTGGATCTTCTCAGGTTTAGACTTGTATATGAATGACTCCTATTTAATTTCTTGATGACTAATTCATTAGAAGAAAATTTTCCCTTGTAGTGGTGAAATAGACCCAAGGGACACACTCATGATTTCTCTGGATTCTGCAAACCTGGTAAATATTTTCAGCATCAAGAGCCTCAGAAAGCAGATTGAGTCCAGTTCTACAGCAGCAAAAAAGTGGCAAGCCACCTGTGAACCTCAGAAGGTTCAGAGGTTTAGCTTGAAGACCTACCACAAATACTTGTACAGAGTTTATCCAAACCATCTGAACCCTCAAGAATGCAGACATGGGCCTCTTGAGAACAGACATTTTAGTTCAATTTCCATTAGTTTCTGTTTCCTTCTATGCCAGAAATGCAACAAAACCTGCCTTTGTTTTGAGTTTGGATTGTTTTTTATTTGGGTGTTTTGGGGTTTTTTTCGGTTTGAGTGGTCTAAGTGGAGCCAGAAGCGTCACTCAGAAGCACAGATTTACACTGAAGTGCAATGGGGACTTTATCTAAACTCATCAGAGTTTGGTTTGAATTTCCAAGAGTGTGCATGTGCTTGCGCATGCACACGTGCATGTAACTTATATTTCAGTCTACATTCACTGGCTCATTCATAAGGGACATTATTACAATTAATTCCCCGCAGCCCTCAGGGATGAGAAAGTAGCCACCTGGTACATCAACATGTTGCTATTTGAACATTTTTCATTAACACCCAAGAATCCAGCCAACTCAGAAATTGTTTTCAATACCTGGTTGCCTCCAAGACTGAAGGAGATTGTAGGTACCCAGCATTGATGTCGGCAGGCTCAGTATGCTGCTCACTCAGCTCCCTGTCTGGGAGGGAAGCCTGCTGCATGTTTAGGGAGCAATTGTTGATGCAGTTGTTAGCACTGCTATCTTCAAGTCATACACTTTAAAGAGCCACTGAATTGGCATCATTCATTCACTCTGTGTGTGTCAGGACAGGGATCCATGGGAAGGCCTGCAATGACTGATGGAAGTAGGACCAGTCCATTACTTTCTCAGTGCATTGAGAGGGTGGGGTTGCGAAATGCTATCAACTGCACAAAGCACTGATTTGCCAACCATTGTTGAATAATTATACAAAAGATAACAGGGATTTATTTTTCTTTACTTTAATATTTTTAGTGTTTGTCCTCCTCTATCATTTCCTTCAAAATAAAAGTTGACTTTTTAAAACAAAAAAGCTAGAAATAATTCCCATCTTTGGGTACTAAGGTTCTTGAGAACCTTAGCATCTATTTTAGCTTCTTCAATCCACAGGAAAAAAGAGAGTGAAAATTCCTCTTCATGCTTTGCACCAAAGAAAGCCCAAGAGGTATCTGATTAGCTATAATTTTTGAGAATGTGGCCCATAGACATGTGACTAGTAAATTGGCACCATAATGTAACACTGCTCTCTTAAAATTTTTCTTGTTTTCAATAAAATTATTCAGCAAATGTCACAACCTTTTAACCCTTTATAGCTTTCAAGGGCATATGAATAAGCACAGAAAAAGTTTTAGAAATTTACATTATCCTGTTCAGTAGATGTACAGAGCAATCTTTCTCAGATTTTCTAAATATAGCCGGGTTTAGTCAAAAATTTTGAACCTAATAGCCTTAACACATTGTACAAAAATATTTGCTCAGGTTCATTGTTCACAAGCATTTTCCTTTCACCCCTCCTTCCTCCTGCCCCATACTTTCTCTCCTTAACTAAACACATAGGAAATTAACGAAGTCTATGACCTAACAAGTGGCAATTCATAAATTCATTAGATTAAAAAAGACTAGCAACATAGCAATTCCTTTAATAGGTTTCCTTCCAATCTCCAATTTACATTTCTGTCTGCCCTGGCAAAGATATTACTTCGTTAAGATTTTTTTCTTCTTCTTCTAAATTAGAGAAATGTTAATGACTTCTCTTATTTATTGCTTCCATATGCAAGTAGTTATCTTTCTTGCAAATGGAAATGAGACCCAAAATTGCAACAAATGGGGCCAAGCCGCTGAGTGCATATGTTCCTTTTTGGAGAAAGTACATATGCCTGATCGAATTAACTTTAACCTCTCTGTCCATTGAACAGACATCCTCTAATGTGGGGGCTTTTAAAACTGTTCTCGTTAAATTTATTTTGAATCGCTGAGAACACTCTATCACGGTTTCAGCAAATAACCTCTGATAATATTAAACACCTGGTAAGCACAGTACCCCAGGGACCCCGTGCTGCCGTGTTTGACCTGTGACCTCCGGCAGTGAAGTTCGGCCCTTGTGATCCACTTGGATTCAGACAAGAAAGCTATTCTGAAGGAAAACACCTGCTTGCGAGGGCTGACCCCAAGCCAGTGCATGGCTGAAAAAAGTCAGCTGGGTAGAAAGAGACCAGAGCCCCATGCAGGTGTTTCCTACAGCACCACACACCTAAAAAACAAGGAAAAATAAAGGATAATGTGGATAACAGTTAGGCACTCTCTCACCTGTTTATTTGGGTTAGAGTTGCTCAAGCTTCTCCCAGTGGTTGCTAAGGAAATTAAGAAGAACTTGGTGGTTCTGCATTTCTAAGGCTCCAGGGACTAGGATTTGGCCAGCAGAAAACCCTGTCTTGGTGGACTTCCATGAGACTTACAGCTATGGCAAGAGACAAAACTGGAGACCTCATCCTTTCTTTCTTACTCATAGCCTTTGCTGCAGTTTCCGTGTTCAGGAAAAAAAGAAAAAAACAACCAAAAACTAGTGGATGGCTTCTTCCTTGCGAAGGTCTTTTTGGCTCTTATTTTCCTGTTATTGAGATGTCCTTTCAAATAATCTACCTCAATTTTAGAAATGCATTTTAAATTAAGGGTTAAAAGCACCAAAACCAGAGCCTCTTGCTAGGAAAGAGGAAGATGAAAAACCTTCACTTGCTGAGTTAAGGTTTTTACAGCAATTCATTTTATTCCATGTGATAATCACTCTTTTTAAGTAGAGTGGGCCCTACATTCAGTCAGGGCTTTTTAGTCAAATGTCACATTACTAATTTGTGTCAGCAGGTCTACACAGTGACAGGGCAATGAGTGGAAAATATTTAATCTATCTCTTTATTTATTAAGTGAGTATCACAAAATAAGATGACAGGGATGGAAACCTAACCCTTTTGAAATTCTTCTGTTAATTTCTTCATACACTTTTCTCCAAGGTCACTGTTCGATGAGGGACTTGAATGTCTCAGTCACACAGCCAAGGGCTGTCAACACACCTCCATTCCCCTGATGAGAGCACCATCAGCTGGCATCAATAAAATCCTTCCATTCCCTACAGTCCCAGACCCTGGAATTCTGATATTAAACAGCTAATTCTGGACTATTTAGAAAGAACTGTGTGGCAGTAGTAGAGGGAAAGGAGAATTCTTCTGCAAGAAAAATTCAGCTCTGACTTGACAGAATTCATTTCAGCTCGGCTTTTTATAGCCCTCAGATCTGAATTGCTTTCCATCACTCTGCCAAAGGCAGGGTTTGTAAGCCTGTCCCAGATATGAGGGGTCAGTGCAGTGTGCCTTGCTCAACTGGTCTCATGAATACAACTGGATTTAAAAAAAAAAAAAAAAAAAAAAAAAAAACTCAAAAAAAAAAAAAAAAAAGGAAAAAAGGAAGAAAGGAAGGAAAGAGAGAAAGAAAAAAAAAAGAAAGGAAGAAAGAATTATTGGCAAGCAGAGTGGTACTAGCAATTTGCCTTCATCTTTTGCCCAGCATCTTGAGTCTGATAAAGACCAACATCTGAAAACAATCATTGAAGCATATTAAGGTTTTTTCCAAGTCATATCATACTACAGTGTAATAATGAGACATTTACTCTGCAGTATTTTAGGGTTTAAGCAATTTGCAATCTATTTTCAAGATGACTGAGATGGAAGCAGGAAGAACACAAGTTCTTTAAGTAACTTCCTCACTGTTCCCTAGTCATACACTGGGAACACTTGACACCCAATTGCATTCATCCTGCTGGAAGTAAATGCAAGTCATCACTTCGCATAAGGCTCTTGGTATGATTTCTGCCAGGGCTGATAACAATGTCCTATTGCTGATGAGCCTCTGTCAGTTTCACTTAGCAGTGAGAATGTCAAATTGTCAAGTGTTTTTAAGAGTGGAAGGTGAGAGACAACCAGTACCAATTTCACTTGGAGCCAGAGGGTTGAATGCCCCCCACATGTCCTCACTATACAGGGTAACTCAATGTGATGGGAGGCTGTAGCCACTGGAAAAACAGTGAAGACATTTTTTAAGATTACGCTCCTGGGAGTGTAAAAGGACAGTATCTTTGCTTATTCTTTAGAGAAACTCCAGGCTGTCTCTAACAACAGCATAAAAATTAAATTAAATCCAGACATTAGGCCTGAATATTCCTAGTCCATCTGTAAGTCCTCTGTTCTTCAGGGACTTCCTTCTGCCTGCCTATAGCACTCCTCTTGCTTTAACTTCCCTACTGTTCCCAAATAGTGGTGCAGTCATTATTCCATACAGAAGGAAATCTGTCCTGTAAAGAATCACAACAGGTAATCAGGTTGCTTATGCTGTGCTCACACATTAAAGCACTGACAGTGCAACCCAGGTCCTAGCAGACAAATGCCTACTTTGCACCACTGTTTCCAGTAAGGCTTCCTGGGCTGAATGAGCAGAGGGAGTTGAATTTATCTCACCTGCATTCCACCCAGTTTCCCTGTAATTCTTGCCAACACAGAAAGCAAGGTGTCTCTGAGGTTCCTGATCATTTAAATAGCTAGAAAAACACCTCAAACAAAGGGGATGCCTAGCAAAAACATTAAGAAGAATTTAGGCTTGGAATTTAGAGAGTAACCTGCATCCTTTTGCATCTTTCAAAGAAGTTTTTTCAGGCTGAGCCTGGTAGGGAAGCCAGCCTACTACAAGTCACCTTCTTACTGTTCTGCAACCAAGAGACATGCAATCTTTCAGGACTGTTAGCTCGGTGGCTTTCACTAAAATAGGAATGCCAAACACTCCAGAAAAATACCACTATAAAGACAGCTTTCCTCTTTATTAAACTTTATCTTCTGGTTTAACCTCAAGTAATTAACTTTCCACGCTGTCTGTTCTAATAGCTTCCTCTTCTGCTCTCCACCATCAGCTGCCTATTCCAAACCCCCTCTGCACAAGCAGAGGCCCACTACAGCACACAAGACACTTCACCTGATACAGTCCCAGGAATATCTGTTTATTTTCTCTGTGCTGGATACCTGTTTAGTTTCCTCACTGCTTCTTTTCTCATGCATGTTATGCCATGGCATTGTCCACATGGCAATCTCTGTTTCCAGCTGAGAACCAATCTTAGCAGGAGCTTTTCAATAAAGTTTTATTCACTGTTTTGCAGTCTGAAATAATTACTACTGTCTCCCAATTTCTAGGTGTTAATGACAATTTTGTGAAAGGAGAAGGAATAAATCATAAAGAGGCTGTGTTTTTCCTCAACATCTGTCTCAAGTTCTCTGCCTAAAGTGTTCTATTGAATTTAGGAAGGGTTACTTATTTATTTGAAATTGATTTTTTTTCCTCTTGCTTTTGCTCTCATGAGTAAAATAGAAAAGGAAAACAGCTGTTTGAGATAAAATCATCCTGCACAACAGCCACCTGGTAATGAGACTATCTGAATTGTTAACAGTAAGGATAAAAGTGAACAAAGAATTTTAGAAAATACATCTTTCTTTTGGTCTTGGGCATATGCTACTCTCTAATTAATGTAGTTAAGGCTTTTTTTTTCTCCATTGCAAAGGTGAATTTTTCCAAAGATGCTTAATGCAGCCATTAATGAAGCAATAAGTTTAAGAGAGAGAGTTGAAGCGCAGTGAGTCATTTAGTTTGGTACAGAAAAGCTATACTTACCTTACTAAGGTTTTCCCTACAGGGTTTAAAGCTGCAGCATTTTCTTATTGTGCTACACCATTTGGATCAGGCTTGGAGCAGACAAAGCACAATTCAAAATACTGCTCCTATGATACTCAAGAAAGCATAGATTTATGCAGGCATGAAGGGATTCCCATCAGGATTATTTCCTTTATCATGTCCTTTGAAACATCATCCTGATTTTCTAACATTGGGGTTTCTTCTCTCCTCCACTTATAAGAAACCTGTGCTTCTGCAAATGAAGAACAAGTGGGACACAACCACAAAGATGGTGAGACAGTCTTAACTCCACTGTTAAAACACATTCAGAAAGAAGAAAAAAAGAAAAAAAATCATTGATAGACCTTGGAAAGAAAAGCAGCACCTCTCCAGTTGCTCTCTAATCAGTCCCAGGTACAGATTTATTATGGGCTAAGAAGGAAAGCAGAATTGCTTTTACTCCTGCCTGCCAAATGCATAATTGTAGCTGTTTAGGAAAGAATGTTCTCCTTTTTCCCAGCTTGTTGGAGTGGTAAATTACTCTTTCCTTAGTTTTGTGGAAAAACACATTCTCTCTGGAAAGTAAACCTGATACTATACATACTTTGATTTTTACGCCCTTTCTATTAAACAAGTTTAGCTGAGTAATATGTGATCTCCTTTGGTACTACACATGTGTATAATCAAATCAAAGGCCTGACACAGTTCTCCACATAACATGCAGTATTTTAAATACTGTCTTACCCAGACAACTGGTGATGAATTTACAAAAGCTCTTACCTGCCATTCTGGAAAGGTTCACTCGAGCAACTCTGAAAAGGCAAAGAGAAAAAGAAAGAAAAAGAAGGTGCATAAATTATAGTAGCCCTGGGGCAGTGTGTGAGTTTTACAGGGCTATTTATTTTGCTTTTCAATAAAAATGTGTAATAGACCCACCGGACCTATTACTTGCCCACTGGACCCATTACCTCTATTGAACAAGGGTAGCATAGCTTAAAGAGAGGGGTGATTGGCAGCCAAGCTTCCCCCAGTCCAGCCAGGGCTGCGCCAGGGATGCAGCCTGCTGCAGCTCCTGCTAGCCTGCCTCCCATCTTCTCCACAGTGAGACAATGCAAAGACAGAGAAGCTGCAGGAAGCCCTGGTGTCAGAGTGGCAGCAGAAAAGTACATTATGGCCATGACAAAAAGCAGGTGTGAACTTTTTGTTGTTCAGCCAAGCATCTTCACAACTTGAAGCTCTTTAACAGGACAGGTCTGGACAGGCAGAGCTGCAGCTGGGATAAGATGTCCTCAATTAGGAAGGGATTAATGGCAATCTGTCCTTCCTGAGGTCTTGATCTAGCAAGGTGCTGAGCACCAGGACCCCAGCCTGGCCAAGCACAAAGTACAGGCTTATGTACTAAGAGTTAGGCACATACAAAAGGACTCTCCAGCTCAATCCTTCCTTGTTTTCCAAACTCTGATTACATTCTTGTCACGGTGTTCTGTACTTTTAAGGTTAAACATATTTTACACAAATATTCAGACTTCCTGCAATTGCTAAATAATTAATCTCCATAAACACAACATTTAGAAAAACCTGTTTAATACTGGCAATTATAAATTAAATATTTCATATTATTTGAAGTCTCACATTGCTGATATCCTCTTTGTGTTGGTGCAAACTGATACAGAGACAACACCATACTTTGCCTGTATTCTTACCAAGTCTGGTATGTGACAGGAATATGAAAGTACCCAGCAGTTTCCCAAGGAATGTCTGCTGAATTACAGCATTTTTAGAAGACATAGAATAAAAGAGAACTTATGACATCACTAAAAAAAATCTTATAAAATTTATTCCAGTCAACTCCATGAATTTAGACAGTTCAAGTGTGTTTCTCCTGGAGAGAAAAAGGGGGAAGTAAATTGTAAAAACATAAATTCTTAAGACAAAATTAATAAATAGAAGGAAAATTTGTTGGGTTTTGGGTTGTTTTTTTTTTTTTTTTTTTTTTTTCATTTTGTTCAATTGGTTTGTCTGGATTTTTTTTAAACCTATTTATTTTTAAGTTATGCCTAGCCCATCAAGGATGCGTTTTACTTAAACTTAATACCAAAATCCATCAGAGCAGACATAAGAGACAACATTATGTAATTCGACACCCGTATTTCTGAAATTTTTTGTGTGAAAAAACTCTTTCAAGAAAAATAAGCATTCTTACTTGCGTTCTGCATCTGTGAAAGCTGATGAGAAATGGTTTACTTGTCCAAGGAGATATTGCCAGGTATTGGAATGGGAGTGCTGGAGAACTCAGTTCCCTCAGCACATCCAGTTCCTTAGGTATTGCAAACAGCTTCTACAGATTTGCTTCAGTTTGCAGTACTGAAGCCTTTCCAAAATCCCTCCAGAACCAGAATCTCTGGCTCACTTGTGTCTAGAGCCCACAAAGAAATTCTTGGTAGTTTTGTATAAAGATACCTCATATCTTGATCTGCAGAGCTGTGTCAAGGCATAATGGTGTCCTCACAGCCACACCCCCTGCCACCTGTACCTTCCTCAGTCTGTGCTGCATCAAATAAGAACCTCACAGTGCCAGGCTTGAAGCCTCCCTAATCCCCATTACTGCTAACTTTGGTCCCAGTGTACCAAAAAACAAGTTTGGAAGCAGTGAAGGTGCACCCCTGGCCAGTACTTCTATGAAAGGAAAGTACTCTCATGCACATCTATTTGGCACATTTCCCAAAAGGAGTTCTGCTCAATGCTTTTTAAGCATAAAATCAATGGTCTTGAGCTTCCAGAAATGGTGTATGGAGTTGCTAGGCTTTCTTTCGTGGCAGCCGAGGCCACAGGAAACAGATGCTCTTCAGTTTCCATCTGAGCACATGTTCATTTTTTCTACACTTTCTAGCACACTTTTTTCTACAGTTTTAATTCAGCCTCTAATAATTTTTTAAAAAACATTTAATAGTAGTAGTAGTAGTAGTAGTAGTAATAATAATAATAATAATAATAATAATAATAATAATAATATAAATGGGTTATCTTACAGGTCCTTCTCCTACCTCCTAGGGTCTTGCCTATAACAGAGCTACTCGTTGGTATAGAAACAAGCTATAGTAAAGAAGAGTGGTAGCTGCTGCTCCTTGAATACTGGTATATATACATGTTGGAACTGATATTTTTATAATTTCAAACAGGAACAATAAATTTAGATGGCAAATTTTCTAGTTTAGAATTTTCAAGACTTCTTCTGGAAAATCTGTGAACTAGGACAACTAGAAATCTAAAACGCACTTAAACATTTGCTCTCAATTTGTTTTCTTTTTATTGCATAAAGCAATCAAAGGAGGCAGATTTCTGTTTAAGTGCTAAGTAAGCTACCAGTGGTGATTTGTACTTTAATATTTTTAATTTTTAGTTGGTTTTGTCTCTATAAAAAAATTATAAAGATTGGATGTAACATGAGCATAAAGCAGAGGATAAACTGGAATGAAATTCAGCCCCTGGGCTTGAGTCTAAAGCTGTAAAACAATCCTTCCCAGCCACTGTCTTGGCCCATAAATTGGGAATGAAGCCATTGAACTTTCTATTCCTTTTTAAGGGTAGTGAGAATCACTCACATGTAGCTGCCAAACCAGAGCATTTAAAAAAAAAAAAGCTGGCTCAGCCTGAACTAAATTAAACAGGTTTTGTTTCTTCTTGAAGAAATGAGGAAAAAAAAGGAAAAAAGTGTTTGGGTCAATTGGGAACAGAACACTTCATTTAGAGGCACTGCATATAAAAGCAAATGAAGCAAAGAGACAGGTCCCAGAAGGAGAGAGATGGTTCACCCCTTTTTTCCAAGAGCCCAGTAGTTAAAGCCCCATGTAAGACACAAGAGACCTGCATTCCACACCACTTGTGAGAATTTAATGTACAGCCTAACTCCCAGTCTACAGCTACTACCATCTGTTAATCTCATTTTCTGAAATGAAGGATATTTCATGGAACTGCACATGGGGAACATGGGGGGAAGAAGGGACTCAGTGAATTAGACTATCACACAACCACAGAGATTGAAAAGGACCTCAACAGCTCTCTGGGCCCACCTTCTGCTCAGAGGAGGTCTATTCAGATCAGAATAGATTCCAAACAATGTCCAGTTTAATCTTGAGCAATTGCAAGGACAGAGATCCCACAGATTCACTGGATAACCTCATCCTGTGTTTGATCAACCTCATGTTCAATCAAAAACCAATGTCTTACATCAAGAATTTTTGTACTTTCATGTGTTTCAAAGAGTGTCAGTTGCCTCCTGGCCTATCCCTGCACACATCTGGAAAGAGTTTGACTTTTCTTCTCTCTTGCTGGGTAGCGGTAGAAAGAAAATAGATCCCTCTGAAAACTTCTCCAAGATTAGCAGACCCAACTGCCTCAGCCTCTCCTCATATGGCGTGGAGTTTGCTACGAGGACCGGGAAACCCCAAACTGGGCACAATATTTCACACATGCCAGATATAGGGGAAAGATAATTTCCTCCACCTTTGACTAGGTAAGGGAAGAGCCAACACAGCCCAGGATGCCCCTGGCCTCCATTGCTCCAAGGGCACGTTTCTGGCATATGCTTGATTTATCCTCCAGGACCTCCCAGATCCTTTTCTCTAAAGCTGATATCCTAGGTGGTAATTACTGAAAGTCCAGGTGTCCAAAAATGCTAGACAAGCAGCTACTACATGCACAGTTAGTCTGAGGATATGTGGTCGTTCAAAGTGGAAGTCAATCCCATAGCCTCACACAGCGAGACTGTGGAGCCTTTGACACAGTTCCCCACAACATCCTTCTCACTAAACTGGAGACAGATGGATCTGACTGGTGGACTGTTTGATGAGGATAAGGAATTGTTTGGACAGCTGTATCCAAGGGTAGTGGTTAATGGTTCACAGTCCCAATGGACATTAGTGACAAGTGGTGTTCCTCAGGGGCCTGTACTAGGACCAGTGTTATTTAATATCTTCATCATTGACACGAAGGGATCAAGTGCCCCCTCAGCAAATTTGAGGATGAAACTGAGTTGAGTGGTGTTGTTGCCACACCTGAAGGATGGGATGGCATCCAGAGGGACCTGAACAAGCTCAAGAATTAGGCCCATGGGAATGTCATGAGGATTAATAAGGCCAAGTGCAAGGAATCAACACAGACAAGGGGATGAACAGATCAAGAGCAGGTCATCTGAGAAGGATTTGGGGGTGTTGATGGATGAGAGGCTGGACATGACCCAGCAACGTGCACTCACAGCCCAGAAAGCCAAACATATCCTGGGCCATATCCAAAGCAGTGTGGGTAGCAGGGTGAAGGAAGGGATTCTGCCCCTCTGCTCTGCTCTGGTGAGACCCACCTGCAGTGCTGCATCCAGCTCTGGGGTTCCCAGCAAAAGAAGGACATGGACCTGTTGGAGCAAGTCCAGAGGAGGGCCATTAAGATGATTAGTCAGATGGACCACCCCTTCTATGAGGAAAGGCAGAGACAATTAGGATTCTTCAGCCTGGAAACGAGAAGGCTTTGGGGTGACTTAATAGCGGTCTTCCAGTACCTGAAGGGACCCTAAAAGATAGAGAGGGACATTTTACAAGAGCATGTAGTGACAGGACTGGGGGAATGAATTCAAACAGAAAGAGAGTAGGTTTAGATTAAACAGGAGGGATAAAAACCTTTACTGTGAGGATGGTGAAGTGCTGAAAGAGGTAGCCTATATAAGGTTTGGATGGCCCCCCCCCGGAAGTCTTCAAGGCCAGCCTGGATGTAACTCTGAGCAACTGGGTGTCATGAAAAGCCTGGATGTAACTCTGAGCAACTGGGTGTCATGATCCTGTATATGGCAAGGGGGTTTGAACTAGATAATCTTTATGGAGCATTCTATGATTCTATAATTTTATTTTTTTTTTTTCTGGTGAAAAGCTTGGGATTTTTAACCTTATTGTCTTCTGATATGTGTTTCTGATTAACATAATAACGGAATTACACTAGTAAGAACTGTCTTACAAAGAGCAGAAAAGGTTTTTCGATTGCTGATTTAGCAGTGGTAGGATGAGAGTGGTGGAATATCTGGGATTAATTAAGATTAACCAAACATTAGTACCTCCAAAATGAAAGAGAAGAATGCTATAATCTTTAAGAACATAACATGAACTGGTGTTACAGAGGGAGAAACAAGCCAAGAAAATTGTGTGGCACCTAATGACATGCGTTCAGTGAGCTTCCCCCAAGGGAGTGACTGACCCCAGGACAAATTGCTTCACCATTTCAGCTCAGTTACAAAGGCAGCCATGCAAAGATGGCTGGAAATTCTCTTGCACTCTCTCACTTACCCATACATGCACATACATGCGCATTCCCCCACAGACACAGACATCTGATGTGTACTGTAAATTTCCATAATGCGCTTAAGGATATGAGGAATTATTTAAAAAGGCTAATTACTATCACTGCTTCTTTTATACTGTCCTACAGATTGCAGAGGCTCCTTGAATGCTCACTTACCCTTTCATATCTTGTCTTCTGATAAAACACAGAACTGTGGCTTACAGACTTGAACTATGGGTTTGTCATCATTTAAAAACACTGTGCAAAATCATTGCATGCTTTTGTTGGGAAGAAGAAAAAACAAATACTGCAGCAGTATCCCTCTGTTATATGATGTATTTCTATAAAGATCATATGAATGTAACAGATATTTTTGGGTGACCATAGACTAGAAATCTTCCCTTTAAGCAGAATAAGGATCATATAAAGAAACAGCACATCATAGGGGCACTGAAAAATATTTTTTTTTCAAACTGAAGTTTCTTAAAATCTTTCTGCATTCAGAATAAAAGTCAAAGCATTAGAACAATAGAATTGTGAAAGACTTCAATTTCCTCAAATGTGAGAATTTTCACTTCAGTTGGATTTATGAATAATGTGCATATAAGCAATTTATGTGTGTATGTGTGTTATATTGTAAATACATATAAATATATATTTACGCATATATATCATAATCTAACACTAAATTATAGTATTCTACTTTAGACAAGTATTGAAATACCTCAAGAAATAGGATACAAAGTTCAGATACTCATAAAAGTCAGAGAGCACTAAAAATGTATCTACCTTGTGTGGACTCTCAGCAGCATCATTAACATCAACAAACCTACACCTCAGATAGATTATCACTGCAGAGGTATACTTTGGGAGACAGGTGTGTGTGCAGATACTGTTTCAAAAACTAGTTTGTGTGGACACAGACTTCCCCTTTAAGCCTGTGAACAGCATATTATTTACATCAAGTTCAAGGAGATACTCTGCTGGGGCTGGGTTTCACACAGGGGACCTGATGAGTTCATGAGACCTTGCCTTTTGGCCATAATTTGGGGCTCACCTCTGAGCCAGGGGTTTCCCTGTTGAAGCCTCCATAGTGACTGTACCATTAGCTGTAACTGGCTTTGTGTAGAAGGTTGACAAATACCTGATGCTGTACCTCTACGGGTCTCCAAGGTTTGCCTCTGTTCACCTCATCTACCCAGAGAGCAGGTTTATTGGCAGACCACAGCCTGCAAGCAGCCAGTCAGTTTTGTCTCTGGGCATGTTAAGCAACATAATATTAATGGCCCCTTTAGGACATGCCTGACCATACAGGGTCCAACATGCTCCTCATGGTAGGAAATGAGGAGCAGGTAACACTTGTAGTCTTCTTTGCCAAGGTCATCTCAAATTTTGTGAAGTCCCCCAAAATGCTATATAGGCTTAGTCATAACATAACCAGTCATGACTCCTATCTGACAGAGACAACAGGTTCAGGGTTTCAAAAGAAGAGCTTTCCATTCAAAATGGTTTTTTTCCTCTCCCTTAAATAAACTTTTATTACAGTTTTCATTTTTGCCTCTGGATTGCTTAGGTCATAGAATCATAGAGTCATAGAATCACAGAGTCATAGAATCATAGAATCATAAGAGTCATAGAATCATAGAATAGCATGGGTTGGAAGGGACCCTCAAAATCATCTAGTTCCAACTCCCCTACCCTGGGCAGGGACACCTTCCACTAGACCAAGTTTCTCAAAGCACCATCAAATGTGGCTGGGTGAGGTCTCACCAGAGCAGAGGGGCAGAATCCCCTCCCTCACCCTGTTGGCCACGTTGCTTTTGATGCAGCCCAGGACATGTCTGGCTTTCTGGGATTCAAACACATACTGATTGGCATCCAGTCTCTCATCCACCAGCAGCCCCAAGTCCTTCTCAGCAGGACTGCTCTCAATCTGTCCATTCCCCAGCCTGTGTTGATACCAGATGTTGCCCTGACCCAGGTGTAGGACCTTGCACTTGGCCTTGTTAATCCTTGTGAAATTCGCATGGGCTTAGTTCTTGAGCTTGTCCAGGTCCCTGGATGCCATTCCATCCTTCAGGTGTGGTAACAGCACCACTCAGCTTGGTGTCATCTACAAATTTGCTGAGGGTGTCCTTGATACTCTCTTCTAAGTAACTGATGAAGACATTAAATAACCCTGGTCCCAGGATGGGCTCCAAAGGGGCACCACTTGTCACTGATGTCAGATGGGACTGAGAGGTGTTGACTGTCCAAACACCCTTTTACCCATCAAACAGTTCACTCATCAAATCAGTCTCTCCAACTTAGAAAATAGGATGTTATGAGAGATTGTATCAAAGGCCTTACAGAAGACCAGATAAATGATATCATCAGCCCTTCCCCTTCCACTGATGTATTCACTTCATCATAGAAGGGGCACTAGGTTGGTCTGATAGGACATGAACCTGATGCCAGCTATGCTGGCTGTCTCAAATCACCTCCCTGTTCTCCATCTGTGTTAGCATAGCTTCTGGAAGGATCTGTTCTATGATCTTCCCAGGTACAGAGGTGAGGACAGGTCAGTAGTTCCCAAGGTGCTCCTTTCCACCCTTTTTAAAGATGGGTACAATGTTTCCCTTTCTTCAGTCACCTGGGATTTCTATGACTTCCATGACTTTTCAAATACCATGGAGAATGGTTTGGCTTGTAAATCATACATTAGTACACAGGTTCTTGTCAGTCTCCTTTAAGTGTTTCTAAAGGTTTAATGCCTCCCAATTCTCCAATCTTGATGTTCATAAACCACTAGGAAATTATTCATGCCTAGGCTAACTCTTTACAGGTGTTCTGTGACTGATCGTAATATGTTGTGAAATACGGAATATTAGACTCTGTTGGAAGACCATCAATGGTATTTTTTGATTAAAGGAGAACTAGTATTTGGTCTGTAAAGTTTAATGGCTTCACAGTCCTTATTTCTTTTCACTGTTCAGACATTTGCATTCACTCATACCGTGCACACATGCATTTAACTGACAACACTATCAGCAGTACTGGGCTACGACTCTCTGCATGTAAGAGTTTGTATCTCCATGTATTTCTTCAAGGATATAACTCTGCACACAATACAACACACGCACTGAACTATGTCTCACTTTTGCCCAGTAAGTGCTACTCTTATCTAGAGACGGTAAGTTGCTATATCTGGATTTCAGTTAGTTCCAGGAAGGACTAATTAAGAATCTGAATTTTAGCTTTAGGGCATGCAAATCAGATTTTGCCAACAAAATGAGAAATACAGAATCTGACCCTGTACTTTATATAATAGGCTATCAATAAAATCCTTTCAATTCTACAAATGTGACAAAACTAAAGTTGAATTAATTTCACATACTTTTAGCAATATGAAAACTGAGCACCCAGTCTAAGCTGGTCACCAAGGCTAGATATAATGTCACTGCAAGCAGCAATAAACCTGTAGAAGGCAATTGATCCTCAAAACGAGCATCTAAAAGAGATAGAATGAACTGCCTCCAAAATGCATGTGTGCCTCTGACTGCAGTGACTATAAATGGACTCTATATGACCATTTGAAATAGGACATCCCACTGTTGGATGGCTGAAATTAGGCTGAGACACATCCCACCTGTATAAAAGAATTTCTTGCCAAGACAAATTCATTAATATCACAAGTATCTTAAAAGAGCTTGAGCCCCTCTGGTTCTGCTGAGATGGATTTTAAGTAACTCTAACTCTGGGTTGCAGTAAACAGGAAAGGTCACTGGAAACTCCTCAAAAATTAACCTCTTACAGTGTTTCTCAATGTCTTTGAGCTGTGTCTCTAACAGATAAAAATAATCTAAAGAACTGAGATGTTTTCTCAACAACTTCAGAAACCCACAGTTGGAAGGCAGCATTGCCATTTAGTAACTACTCCTTAATAGAAGTTTTAGTATTCCTGTATTGCCAAAGGTTGAAAAGAAATGCCAGCTGGAAAGCAACATGACAAATGAAGACAAGAACATTGCAGTACACACTGCAAATACTGAGAGGTAACCTGCAGGCTTCAAGAATCCTGTCTCCAGAGTTAAAGTAACAGAGACTTCGAAACACAAATGACTGATGACATACGTCCTTTGATGCTGCTCCCAACCCTATGCACTGGACTACCAGTCTGGCCTAATTTCAAAGTCTCTGCCAATGCTAAATAACAAATGTTAAAAACCTGTACAAAAGCATCAAAGTTACAGGTGCTACAAAGGGAAAAAAAAAAAAAAGGCGACAACCAAAAAACCATAAAAACCATAAGGAAAACCAAAAACATTGCCACTATCCTATATGACAAATCCTGGAAAGTAAAGAGTTAAAGGTTATTTAGCAAGGGCAAAAGAAAGGGTCATTATCTAGAAGTTGTGTAAGCAACAGTGTACATACAAATATATATATATGTATTAGTAGGTATGTAGGAAGGTATGTAGGGAGATTGGTAGGTTGATAGATACAGAAATAGAGAGATAGATAGATAGATAGATACATTAGATAGATAGATGGATAGATGGATGGATGTAGGAAGAACTTCCAAAAGATGTCTAATTACTGACCTGAACCTGAGCAGAAAAATATGATTAACTGAAGGATATGAAATGCTTTTGTCCTTAATAGGACTATGTCCTTAACATAGTACTTTGTTTCATTACTTAGTTTAAGAGAGCAGGCACAAGACTGGCACAGTTATATCATAAGAATGATCATTTGTCAAATCATGGGCTAGTCCAAAAGAACAAGATCCAGCAGTTCTGTGAGATAAAAGTTTCACGCCATAGAGGGTGAGTCAAGTCCAAGTAGATCTGTGGCTTGGAATTTCTAAGAAAATAAAATATCATATTGATTAGACAGAAACTTAGTATGGGGGCAAGAATACTCCAGAGTCTACCTCTTGGCTTGCACACAGCAACAGCTTCTTCAGATTTAGCATTGTGCACTGTGAGAAGTTCCAGTGACTCCAAAGAGAATTAGTATGCCAGGTAAAGCACGCGTGCAAGTCTTTACGGGATGTAAAAACTCCACTGAAACTGCCTTAACTATCAAATATCATATGTAGACCTGACTGAGTTTGGCAAAATATGTAGATGTCCATATTGCAGGAAATTGCACCATTTATAGTAAAATACTTTAATGTAAATGACTGCACTAAATTAGGCAGATTTATAAATTTTTCCCAACCCCATATCTTCTTGGAACTGCTCTAGCTATGCACAGATATCATACCACCATATTTCAGGGTCAGATACCTGAGCAACAATGTGTCCAGTATTTGTTTGGATCAGTAATTTACCCCAAGAATTTGGGCTCTAGAAAATCTATTGAGAAAATTGGAATGCTAATTACAACTTTGGAAAAATATCGCTTAGGTCTCTTGAAGGAATATATTGTCATTCATAAGCTCAGTTTTTTGTTCACATTTTGGTAAAGGAAGACAAAGTAATTGGCATGAAAAGTGATGAGGCATTAAATAAAGGTCAGATGCCAAATTATATCAAACTATACATAAAGGAATTTCCTGTGGTTTAATGTATCAGTAAGATATGCATATTTTACTATTTCTACCATATGTAAAAAATGTAAAAAAAAAAAAGAAACTGAACAAAGAAAATGCAAGAAACTTAGCTTATTACCATGAATATCTCTTTTTACCATGTTCATTCCAATTCAATGTCTTTAGCAAACTATAGGGACAATTGCCTAATTACGGGTAATTAAAGGTTTTTCTCTATCAGAAGAGGTGACATGTGATATCTGATTTTTAATTATGAATAAATCTTGGTCTATTCCTACCTGTAGTCTCCTAATTAACTTCTAAAATATTTATGAAGGGTTTAAGAAAACAGCCCTGAATTTAATTTTATGTTTCTTAGCAGTGTTGTTAATAGAATAATGGATATTATATGGGGAACTATAAGCTATTTTAATGATCCAGTTTTTTGGGTATAAAACAATCCATGACTACTGAGGAAAAAGAAAATATTTTAGAGAGCAGAATCTCAGCTCGTATACTCAGTATATAAGTTTATAAGCTTATTTAATTGCAAATTTCACCATCAGTGGTTTTCATGTCTGAATAATATTCCTACAGTAGCTGTTACAGCAAACTGGAACACATCTTATCTTTGGCTTAGGTTTTTGTTCATCATCCAGGGATTAGCAAAAATATCTAATAAATCATAAGTGTGCCTAACAATCTATTATTCTTCCATCTAGAGATACAATCCTGTCCACAGGTAAATGCTGTTGGAATGCCTATAAATATAAATGTGTGCACATATGCTAGCAAGTAACACACATACTTATAGGTTTAAAAATTGGTAATCAAATGTCAATATATTACACCAGGTCAAATTAGCAGCAAATGTTTTACTAATTAACAGTAGAATATTATGCAATCAAAAAGAAAGGACTTATTTCCCCAACTACAGCATGCCCATACTTTACACATATTTTTCAAATAGGAAAATGTAAGAACCAGAGTGATGGCAGCACACATTCATTATTTGTGCAGACACACCATTTTCAGCAAGCTAAGTAAAAACATGCAGCAGAAGCAATGTGTGAGAAACTATTTTACATACAAGAACTCATTTTCATATGAGTTCATTTTTACGGTAATTTTTTTTGGAGACTAGGGGGAAAAAAACGTCTGCATGAAGTTGATTTTAGCCTAGGTTACAGTGGGGGAAAATACATGCACAAACAACCAAGTACTACTGAATAACATTGTTTGGTTTAGATAGACCAAATATGCGTGCTTGAAAAAACATGCCATAAATATTATCTGGTGGGGAAAAAAATGATCACACAGGATACAATTGCAAGTTTTTATTTTCTTCATAAAATCACTTTTCTGAAACTGCAGAATTTTTAGTCTGACAGTGTGTTCTTGCACATATAAAGCAAATGAAAGTCTGAAAGATGAATTCTCCCATTCACAAACAATCTAAAGGGGAAGTATGGAAAAAAGATTATACTGTTTAATGTATTTGTATATAGCATTATAAGGGCAATGTAAGACTGTATTCTGGTTTTATAGAAATATAGCATACCAGAAAATGCTATTATATTCTCACATGAATCCACCATCATAATAAAAAATGGCTTCTTTGATTTCAGGGAAATACACCTTCTACTGATTATGGAACATAAATCCACTTTACACTTTTGAAATGCATCCAAAAGAGCTGAATCACAGCAATTTTCAGTGGAAATACCAATAAACAACATGGTTTTACATGCATATGTAAAAATTAAATACTCATTTAAGGCTAAAATGTGACTAAACCATTTTAAATGGCTTCTCCATTTCACAAACCGCAAGCACCTACACAAAATTAGTCAGCATCTAATGACTTTTAAAAACACCAAAACAATAACCATAAAACTTTAACCTCATCCTTAACCTCATCCTGCCATACACTTACTCTGGCTATAGTCTCACACGTATTTAGTATGAGTAATTGTATTGATACTACTCAGTCGTTCCTCCCCTGTGCATTGCTCTTGCTTTATGACACTGTGTCTACTGTTGGATCTCATTATAAACCCAATTCACTATAATAGTATCAAAAATGAATAATGCAACTCTACGCTTGTATAAACAGTGCACTGATATTCTCCATGCACATCTCTCAACTCTTGCACCACGGTTTAGGTGCAAATGACTGGAAGATCAGTTTGCAAGCTTGGCTTTAAACCGTGTGGTTATTTCCACTGGACCGCTGGAAGTTATTTGCAGCAGGTAACATCAAGCATTTGATTGGCAAATGTCTACAAGTCTGGGATCTCAGTTGATTAACTGATGAAGGGGACATGAAGAAGTGGTGGGAGAGGGCAGATGGAAGATGGGGAACCATCTGCTTTCCACTGTCACAAAGAATGCATGCTGACCCTCAGGTGTGGAAGACGAATGAAGTTAACTTCTCCATGGTGTTGCAATACATAGTGACACAAAGCTGCTGGCTCCAACGGGGTCTGCACAAGCATAAGGGACATGTTATGTTTTAACAGACACTAGTGTAGAGTCAGGACTAAATGCCAAACTACGCAAACCCCTTTCACAACCCCCCAGCAATGCTTTCTGAAGGTTAGATCAGCAACTGCTAATGCCATGCACAAGTCCTGCTGGGAGTGCGCTCTCTGCTTGCAAATCACCAAGGCAAGGGATTTCAGGGAACATCTGATAGAGTACTTGAGTGCTTTAGGAGCATCTAGTGGGAAGTACCCAGCACACTTGGTGGTGCCGTTTAAGGATACCACTAAACACAGAAGAGAGCTCGATTAAAGACAAACGAGACCATGGCATCAGCTCAGGATCATTTATTGTACGATCATGATGTTGCAACACTCCAAGAAGCTTTGTGCTGCACGTGTGAGTAAAAGTAACTCAAAGGCAAGATAGTATTTTACATGTAGATTATTAATATACATACTAATATGACTATAAAATTTCATCTATAAAAAGGAATTTCCATGTACATATGTACATCTATAAGTGTGCATATAGTGCATGTGTGTGTGTGTCTCCATATGTGCCTACATGTACATAACAGTGAACAAAAGGATTTTCTGCAGAGATATGAATTTTCAAACCAGAATGTCTTACTTATATGGGTGTGCATATATAATCTTTGGTTGCTAGTAGCTGTAGTTAAATTAGAAGCATTTCTGAGGCTATTGCATTTTTTTAAGGACCATTAGTCCTTCTGGAGCTTATGCTATGTGAATAACAAATGTATCAGTCACACTGCAATGGATAAACCAAACTGCAAACATAAACTTTTAAAGCCCTGCTGTTTCTCTAAAGCAACTTTAATCTGTGCTTTGCCAGTCTGCGCGCTTATTCCTGGCTGTTGAGTAATGTGCCGAGCTTGTTTCAAGGGTTTATGCTTGCAACCTAAAAATCAATTATATGAAAAACAATAAAAAATATTCTTATTGCATGCCATTAAAAAAAAAAAAAAAAAAAAAAAAAAAAAAAAAGATACAAAAGGTTAAGCAGAGCAGCCGGCATCTGCACACTAATGACATGATTGTTATGATAGGTGTTTGCTTTACCCTGGAGTGGTAACATTATAATTCATCCACCGCTGAATGAGTGGGGACAATTAATGCAGTCAATGTGTCCCACGTGTTCCCTGCAGCATTAACAAGGCAGCTCCAGGCCCCTCGGCATACACGGCGCTGAAAATTGAGCCGGCTCTCCCGTTGAATGTGATCCTGATTACCTCCGCGGGGGCCACCTGCTGCTTCGTGCCTGCCGGTTTTGTGCGCCGGCCGCCTCTGCCCGCGGGGCCCCCGGGGAGCGCGGCGGGGCCGCGGGCAGCTGACACCAATCTGTCGAGCCGGGCGGCGACACCGCGGCCTGCGTGCCCGGCAGCCCCGCGCTGGCCCGGGCGGGCCGGGACAGGGCAATGTCCTTCCTACCCCGCTCTGTGAGCGCCACAGGCAGCGCTGCCGGCCCGCTGCGCTCCCTGCGCTGGGATGCCGGGTGCTGGAGATGTTGGGGTGCTGCAATGCTCCGGGAGTTTCCTGGCGTCTTCTGGTTGTGGGGCTGGCGCCTGTGTGTGGTGAGAAACTAACTGGTTGAGTCCTGAAGTCTGTCTGTGTCCAGTGATAATGGAGATGAACCATTCCTCTGGTTGTTGCAGTGCTCCTAAAGTAAACCCATGAAGCAACATAAAACCATCTTCTGTGTCTGGGCCAGCTAGTGATGGGCCCTCGCCACCCCCTGCTCAGGTATTGACAGGTGACGACCATGCCATCTTCCATGTCTGGGCCAACAAGTGATGGGCCCTCACCGCCCCCTGCTCAGGTATTGACAGGTGAGGACGATGCTTGCAGCAGCTCCATGGTGCTTTTCAACTCCTCAGTCTGTTCCCAAAAGCAGGAGGGCTCCTGCGAGGCTGTGATCAGTCCTGCAGGTCTGTGCCGCTGCAGCTGTGGTCAAAGGGGCACTGTGCAGCAGCATCAGGGATCCATGCCTGAAAATAGGAGGAGGAGTCAAAAAGGAAGGGAGAGGTGAAAGAGCTGAGTGGTACCCGGTTAGCACTGCTGTGCTGCAGGGTGGCAAACACAGGTTTCATTATTCTGTAGTGTGAGCTTCTTGCACAGGAAGTTTGGAGGGGGTTAGCAATCTGCTTTCCTTTGCCCTCTGCTAAGTGAAGGGCATTTGCTTCATGAATATTCCATTACCCTGCTGTTCCCTGTAAGCCCTCAACCAACTTTTGAAAATAAACAAGTGTACACACTTCTAGGCAACAGCATCCAGGCCCTGCTTTCTTTATTTTTTTTCTTCTCTAAATAGTAAAAAAATGCCAGATGTTTTTTGCATGTAATGCGTAATCTCTTAGCTAGATCTCACACAAAATATGAAAGTGTACTGCGGACAGATCCCAGACTATTATCTTGTCATGCCAGGCTATTAATCTTCAGTTTACTGATTTAAATTATTTTAAGAAACTCACTTCTTCTTAAAAGCTTCCCAACAAGGGCCTCAGGACTCATTTCAAAAGTATATTTTGATTTCTGGAGAATATGCCACCAATGAACATTATAAATCTGCACTTGCATGACTACCTGTGTTAGTGCATAAGCCAGCTGGAACTGGGCCAGGATCATTTTCTCTATTTGTAGACCACACAGCCAAGGTAACATGAAAGAAATAGAGAAAATTCTATGTATTATTCATATTAATTATTTGTATTCAACTGAGACGGGACTCTTTGTGATATGTTTCTTAACAGATGTGTCATTGGTATAGATGTGCAAGAAGCGGGATTTCAGTTCTGGAGGCATATTTATGTTTCCAAGACCTTCTTGCTTTTCATTAAAGTTGGGCAGAAAAATCTACCTAAAATAATGGCAGAAAAAAATATAACCAATATTTTCATATTTTCGCTCCCATTCTTCACATCTAAGCCACTTTCAAATCTGGATTTTAATCTAATATTTAGCTGATATTCTTATTATGAGTTGGGGTGTCTGAGTATGCAGTCTTAGACTTGTGTGTCTTGTTATCTCTTATGGTTACACAGATGAGATGACTTGTCTCAGGGAGAGAACTGTCTGTGTACTTGTAGGTAGATAGAAGAATATTTGGTGAAATTTATCCAAGAGAAGTAATAAAGTGACATCATCTAAAATTTGGAGGGTAAGAGGAGCAAGGAAAGGAAGATGATTCCTCCACATGTAATAAAATGAAATTGGTAAGTAAAATACAAGCTTTCAAAAAAGAAACCCTTTTCTTTTTGCTTTTGCTTACAATGGAATGATATTTTTATGAGAAAAAGAAAATCCAGTGTTTTAAAGGAAACAAAACTGTGTTCTGAGAATTGTGACTCATTAAAAGTATTTCTCAACTGGTTTACAGTGCAAGAAAACTCAAATGCCCTAACTCCCAGACCAGAACCCACCCACTGAGTTATTTGCCTCCCCAGAGAAAACAGATAATTTCGATGCCATGAAAATAGTATTAATGCACAAAATTCAGATTCCTAAGGATATTAGCATCTTTTCAGTCGTGAATTAATGAACAAATTTAGTTAATAGTTGCAGCAAGCAATTTTTACTGTGTAATATCCAATTCAAAAGGAATATATCAGCTTCCGTCTGCTATTATGAAAAATACCAAAATCAGAGATTTTAGTAAAATAATTTGAAAGCTGCAGCCACTGAACTTTGAGCTAGAAGCCATGCTTGGTAACTCCAGGCTGTAAATTATTCTCTTTCTCTGAGGAGTGGATAAAAAGTTAGACATACAGTGCTGTGTGATCAATTGATTTTACTGGCTGCTGGTCAGGTCAGGAGGACCAGAAGAAAGGCTATGGCAGCACAGCCGGTGAATAAATTGCTGGCTTAACCCAGAGTGTAGCCAGTTCATTCTGAAAAATAGATAATCATATATGTGACCAAGTGTACTGCACCATGCTGCAGAGGCTTTGCTCAGGGCTCTATTCAGATTTCTCTGTCTAGAAAATAAAAATACAGTGTGAATATCATTCCAACATTTATTTTGGATCAAACCCAATGGCATTTGAGATTTTCTCCAAGATGAATCAATTCATATTCATTTCAGCAGGAGCACAATTGAGTAGAAGAGTGCTCAGCCCCAAAAGCCATGTGAAGTCATGTTTAAGCTGTTATTGTAGGTGTAGCAGGTCCTAGGAAATGGGAATCTCAATGTTTCAACAGGTTCCTTACTTCAGTTTTGAATAAATTTTGAATGTGTCGCACAGATTTTTTGCTCAGTCTGCTCTAGATCCTGGCTCAAGTTCAAACGGTCTTCATATCACTCTTCTCTTGAAAACTTAGGTTCTTCTGGGTTTCATGTGTATTGAAACCCCTACCTGAATCTTGTAGAAGGTATCAATTTGGAGTCAAAACACTAAGATCAGGGATTGCTTTCATGCTTCTCAACTTGTCTTATTGGAGTGCCCAGTTTGTGGAAACCTTTTTTGTAATTCAGTGAACATCCACAACTGGATTCTTTCCTGTGTGGTTACATGAGACACCCGTACAGGGTAACCTTTGTCAGTCAGGCATAGTCCTGCCTCCATAATGCCCATTTGATAAATTATACATGGGTACCTAATGTACTCTCATAAATTATTATAGGCTCTTATAGCCCTGTGCTTTATGGTGATATGTCATAGCACAGGAGCAGACAATATATTGTCCCAGAAGGTGCCATGGACTCTGAGATGGCGTTACCAATTCCACCAGTAAAAAATAACAAATTAAGAGATCTGAAAGAAGAATACTTAACAACTGCTCCCTTGATTGAGGAAAATGTTCCTAATGAAAGGGAGTTGTTGCAGGAATCAGTGCATTGGTGAGAGAGAGACAGAGTTTGATTTAGGATCCCTTCTGGCTCTCTTGTTCCCCAAGCAATCAGGAGGAGCTTTGAGTGCTCGGTCCCTAGGGACAGGCAAGCCTTACATCACTTACCAACCACGCCTCGTGTGATTAAGCGGAGAAGTGGAAGCTTTCGAAAGGATTTTCATCCAGTTGTTTTCACTAGGAGGACACTGAATAATATCTTCAAACTGTGGACTTAAAACATATCTAGAAAGGTGGAATGAAGAAGTGTGAGTGGAATCGAATATCTGAAAGATGCAATAACCATATCCTGTCCCAGCTACAGAATGCAGTGAGAAAATTTAGGGCCACTTAAAATGGGTCTGCTTTTTGTCTCAAGATTAATATTAATCATTTAGGATGCTGCTCTCCAACATATGTTACAGCTGTACCTAGAAGGGACTGTAGGACAGCACTCAGGAAAAGGTACTACTCAGTGTAAGAAGGGTTACCACAACTGCACAACAGACTCTGAAGTTTTCTTTCTCCACCAAAGTGCAAAAATCATGGCACTCACAAAGGAATCACATTTAATTTTAAAGTCTTAAATTATCTGAAATGGACAAAATGATGGATATATCTATTGAAGATGTTCTCATACCTTAGGATTTAAAAGTCTTTTAAAGGATTTTTAACATTTTACATCAGAGGTGCATTGATTTTCATCCAATTTTTCCAAAGCACATTTGAGCTGTACAGCAGAACTTCAAGGCTGATGTGGCCTTAAGGTTAGGATCTGTAAAACAATAGTTGGCTGAAGTATTTCCCACACATTTTAGTGGACAACTACTTTTGCCTTTAAAAAAAAAAAAAAAAAAAAGCCTTTACTTCAAGGGTTTTTCTTTAAAAAGAAATCAATGTATTTGATTTATAGGAGAAATTTTACAGTTTTACAGAGGAAGATTAACTGTTTTCAGGATAAAATGTAAAACTTACTTTTTTTTTCTTTTTTCCTGCCCACTTTTTCTCTACCAGAGGAAAGAGTTCACCAATCTAACTTAAAGAGTTACTGCTGCATATTTAGAGCCATAGTGTAATTGACATTACAATCAGGAAGATATTTCTCATGAAACCAAAAATGACATACTTGAGAGGCTAGAAAAGTTTTTATAGAAAAAAAACCAATTAAGACCCTCTTGTTCTTACATCTTAGTCTGTTTAGACGTTTTGGGGATTCTTTTTTAATATACTGCTTCAGCTAAATATTGGTGGTGTGCCTTGTTATCTAAAAGAGAGCAGTTTTGTTGAAAGTGTGTGAAGTGACAGTAATCTTTATTTTTAAGAAACTCCAGTGCTTTAAAATTTGGGTAGGATATCCTACCTTGCAGTAGATATCAGTGGATATCTGATTGGTGAAATAGGGACTTGTGCACTCTTTGGGTTAGTTGTGTGTTTTAATGCCATGGCAGTGAGTACTATAAGCAGCCAGTGGTACTTTTTAGTAAGAGCAGATGTACAAAGTTTAGTCATTAGAAATGACATGGTTACCAAGACAAGATCATATGGTAAATGTAGAAATTAATAAAGTAGTAACTAATGATGATATATGGGTAGTTAGGAAATCTTCAGTTATATCTGAAGATTTTTAGGCTGCTGCCCAAGAAACAAGCACTGATCACCATTTCTACTTTTGCAAATAAAGAAATTGAGATCCAGGAGGAAGTGTCTCATGTAAATGCAGCGATGACAAATGCCATGACATTTCTTGGCAGTCTTCTGTGGATTAGCTAATGCAAGTCACTCACCAAGGGAAAAAAAAAAAAAAAAAAAAAAAAAAAAAAAAAGGAGAAGCTTGAATAAAAGGAATAAAATAATTTGATCAAAAATAATTGTATCAGGGTACATATTACACTATGCTGAATACCATCTTAAACAGCAGTGCTTCATGGGCTGGATTAGTTGATAGTGGAAGAAAAGCAGTTACGTGAGTGGAATCATCTTTTGATGGCATCTTCTGAATTTCTGGCAAGCATGGATGGCCCTTCTCCACATGAAGACAAAATGCAAGGCCAGGCTACTTCTGGTGAATATTTGGTAAAGGTAAGGAAGAGATTAGAAATGATCAGTGATCAACATTAAAATTACATTTTAAGTCTTCTTGAGGATAAATCTGTCAAGAGTTGATATGGACTGTGACATTGAAAACAGAATTTCTCTTTGGTGTTTTTATTTTCTTTGGTTGGTTTTGGGGTTTTTATTTCCCAAATAATAGAGGAATCAGGCTCAGTGACTTCAGGTAGCTCCCACTGACATTAGATCCTTCCACTGACTTCAAAAGAAATTGGGTTGAGCTCAAGCAGTCTAGAAATAAAAGAGTGCATGGAAAAAAAATCAATTTGCTGAAATAGCAAAGGCTAACTACAAGAGAAGGCTGCTTGGCTGTCTTTCGAAAGGTGCTGTATAAAGAATAGATGTTTACAAATACACTGTATTTTATAAAAACATAAAACACAGGCCTGAAGTGAGACTTCTGTGGTTCACTCAGAGGTTTCCTTAGGCTGAACCATGATAACTACAAGACACTTGGTCAGATTAAAGTGATTTACAGAAGTTCTGGAGATCTGGTCAACTGTATCTGTAACAAGGTTGCTTTATGTGACTACAGTTCCCCTGTGGCCTGTTTTACCAGCACATAGAGGCACCAGGGCAGCTGAAGTTTCATTCACTAGTGTGTTTATGTTCAGAAATAACTAGCTAGGCAACCCAACACCAGTAACTTCATCCAATGTTGTGTTTCTGTTCATAACATTCTAGTTGGGTTTTTTTTTTTATTTTCCATATTTTCTTACTAAAAATGCTGATGATTTTTGCTGATTTATTGTCCTCCTGTGAGTGGTATCTACTTACAGCAGAAAGGACTCAGCTATCTTATCCTCATTGAAGCTGATAATCCTACCTCAAGGGATCCAAAATTCATGCAGCTGCTTCAGTTCCAAAAAGGAACATCACCAGAGTGGGATTTACAGCCTCCTCTGGCCACTGTTAAGTACCAGTTCAATAAATTTAAGTTACAGTCCCAGGTAGGAGGCAGATAGAAGGGTTGGAAGCTGGTTGGAAAAGGCTGAACATCCCCTTTTGCTGTCATGGATGCTGTAATGCTGCAGTACACAAGCATATGGGTGCAACAAAAAAGGATGTAGAAAGAAGCACTCAGGTCTGCAAGGAATTCAGAACAAAAAGAACCATCTGAAGCTGCTAGAGAAATAAGACAACATTTTGCCAAACTTTCTGCTGCGCACTTGCAGCTTTATAACATTTAACTTTTTGAAAAATTTTAGAATTCAATTACTTTATTTCTTAAATATGTTTCAGAGCCTTAACACATCTAATAACAGCAGATCAATAGGCTCATTGTCCTACAGTGTATCACAGCACCAGCAAATACCTATGTTATGAAACTAAGTGAATTTACTGGAGTGTAAACCCCCAGTGAGTTGTCTGTAATCAGCCAGCAGGCCTTCAGGGCAAGAGAATTAATGTATTTTAATATTTTAGGTTATCTTCCATATGGCATAATGCTATACCCCATCTGTATGTGTGTGTGTGCAAACAAATGTAGGAGGTTTTTTTCCAGAAATAATTTTCCCTTAGTGGAATCTCACCTGCATTTTAATGTCTTTTATCATCTAGTCCTTCAAACAAGCAAAACTTTGAAGAGTGTGAGTCTACAAATAGCATTAATGTCTGTAGAGCTGAATTAGATTATTCCAGACCTTTTTTCTCTTTGGAGTGTTGAAATACCTGTATTTTAAAGGACTCTGCCATTTAAAAAACAAGGCATCCTGGAAAGGGGACATGGAACTTCTCACTGAATCACAAAAAAGAATATTCAAGGCTTCATATAATCATTGTCATGTAAGTGTTTTGGGAAAGTTTAGCTCTTGTGGTATGGCAGCCATCGGCCATGGGGTGTCTAGTTGGCTTAATGTGCTCAGAAACACAGCTCTTGGTAAGAGCAGGCAAAGGGGGGTGCCAAAAGAGAAAAAGACTCATGCACATTCATATTTACATAGGCATTTTTACTGGTTCCCATGGAGCTTCACAGGGAACTTCTAATAACTCTTCAGAACAGTAGTGGGGAGTCAACAAAGGGGAGCAAGCGTCCCTTGCTGAATCCACATGTCCTGATCAATGGTCAGGATTTCACCTCCTTGGGTGCCCTGTTCTTAGCTTATGTGGACCTGGTGTGCAGTGGGCTCAGCAGTAGAGGTGACAGTGACAGCTCTGTCAGGGGATCACACAGCTCTCCCGTACCTGGCTGCATCAGGTTGAGTGAATCTCCTGTCAGAAACTCAAAGGAAGTAATTCTGGTATCAGCATTAGATAATGTCCACTGGTAAAAAATGTAGGTTGCTAATGATTTAAATTCAGGCTTACTTCACGAGTTGTACAAACTAGGACAGCAACACCGGGCATTTGTGCCTGCAGTAAAATATTTTTAAAGTTATGCTTTTTAAGTTAAAGGAGAGGCTGCAACACTGTCAGCAGCACCATAGATTCAGCAAGAGAGACTACAGCCTGACAATCACACATTGGCTGACATGTGCCTTTGTAATAGAGGTATTATTTACTACTTCAAGAAAAAATAAACAGTGCTATTTGTTTGATCTGTGTCTCAGGCAAGAAACAAATGGCAGAGACTTAAAAAGTGGAATTGTTAACTAGCACCGTTGGATAAATTATTTTATGAAAAAAGGAAGAAATTTTAAAACCAAGTTACATAATAGACCACCTTTTATAGCATTTTTTCTACTGAATCCTGAAATTATTAATGCATTACTGATATTGTAATAAATTCATTGAAGCACTGGTGCTGTGAACAGTAGAATGGAATTTACAGAAGAAAACTCCCTTTCCAGAGACATGCTGTTCAGGTAAGCATATTAATTTTCTTGGTGACAGTTGTGAAAAAAATGTCTTTTAAAAATATTTCCTTCTTCCTTCCGGTTTTGGGTTTGATTTTGGTTTTTTGGTTTGGCTTTTTGTTGTTGTTGTTGTTTGGTTGATTGGTTGGTTGGTTGGTTGGTTTTTTGGGGGGGGGTGTTTGTTTTGGTTTTGGTTTTAAAATAGTTTTTTTTAATTTTGTTTGTTTGTTTGTATGATTTTTTGGTAGTCATGTGGGAAAATACATTTTGCAGGAGTGTTGGCAATGGAAGAAATTATTTTCACAGATGTAGATGTTCTGTCAGGAAAACAGACTCTGAAGGGCTTCCATGCAATCCTGTTAGCACCACATGGCATGACGAGCATTCTTGTGCACTCTGGTGCAGCCATGAACCATTTTTCAGGGTGATACAACCTGTACTGCCTCTGCTCCTGCTGAATGTGAGGAGTTACCTGTAGCCCAGAGATAAAATTCATCCACAGCTGCAGATTTTGCAGAGTTGGAGGCCAAAGAGTTTGATGAGAAAGTGGGAAGCAAATAAAAGCCAGGATGTGGTTGCAGAACAGGAGTTACTTGAATCAGAATGAAAGAGAAGTTTTACAGAATTTTGGGAGAGAAGACAGAGAAACTTAACATACCAAATGGTTGAGCCCTATCACCTAATCACACACCTACATCATCCCTACTCATGTTGATTTAGGCCATGTCCTCAGCATTCCTCAAAGCCTAGAACCAGTCTTTTACCCTGTTGCTATATATTTTTGCATAGACCTCCTTGAAGTAATTTTTCAAAGTCCTCATTTTGAGTTGTTGCCTAATGAAACGGGTTATGTGTTCGTGGTATTCATTCACCTATGTCTGTTTCATACAATTCCCAATCCTTTCTTCCTAAACTAACCTCTATTTTTAAAGACCAAGGACAACAGTCATGCTAACTTCTTTCACAACCAAAATAAGTTAACCCAAATAAGCTAAGAGGTGGATTATTTTTACCACATCTTCTTCCTAAATAAACTAAGGTCACTGGCTTGTTTCCAACATATCCCATTATTTATACATCTCAAGTTTTTTGTGGATTTTCTACATCTAAGAAAAAGTGAAACAGAGAGAAAAAAGCCCCAATGAAGCAGTGTAACGGCACAAAAATATAATTTGAACCCATAGTGCATGGCAAGTTCATGCTAGAATCAAAATTGTCAGTTACATTTGCAGTTTCCTCAAAGCAGCTCCCAACCCACTGCTGCATTTACATTTGATCAGTTTTTAAGTGTACAAACTATTAAAAAAGAGAGTTCCTCACAAAAACTAATGATGCAGATCACAGTTTTTTTCATTAACTTTTGCACAGCTTGACACAGTTTTAGCTGGGTTGTTTGTCATTTTGACTTGAAAACTTGCTTTTAATTTTGCCTATTTCTTGGAATAGAAACATTGTATGTTGAGATCTTTCTCAGATAAACAGGTTTAATTCTGGGAGTTGATGGTCATCCTGAACTTATTGGTACAAAGCACTCTGAGACAGCTCTGTCTTAGAGCAAGAATATTCACCTTGGTGTGAGTTTTCCTTTGCACATATAATTGTATCTATTTAAACAGCAATTCTAATACAACCTTTCATAATAAATGCATGTGCATATGCATATACATATATCTATATACATGCTCATGCACCTGTATTTTTTGTCTCTAACTGGACTACCTTAATCATTTCACTTCCATTGCTCCAAAGATCAATAGGTAAAAGAATAACATCTATTTCTTTTTAAAGAAACCTTGAACATATCATAGCTTGCAAATACCAAGTAATTGATCATGAATAAAGATCAATTATATTATGTATATTGGGAACTGAAAAAAAAAGTGATTCTCATGGGGATTCTAAAGTAAATTGATATTAAAATTAGAAAGTGATCCAAAAAGTAAAACTGGGCAATCTGATACTGAATACTAAGGGTTTAATCTGCACTGCATGTTAATTGTTATTCATTAATTTGTATTCACAACTTCTCTACAGAGTGTATACTTTATTTTTAGAGAAATTGAGGCAGTGAAAGAGAAGTTCACAAGATTTAACCCCAAAAAAGAAGAAGAATAGCAATATCAATCATGGACTCTTGTTCAAGAGTTCCTGGCATGACCATCATAGTATCTAGGTCAGTGCAAATGAAATGGAGCAGTTCTGTCATAACACAAAAGCAGCAGGAGGGCTGCTACCTGTACAGACTGCTGGCTCCATAGGAAAAATATACCTCTCTTTCCACTGTCAGCTGAAAGAGTATGAAACCAGGATGGAAGTAATGTGACTGGCTCTCTTTTTAGTCTGGTTTTTGCCTGCCTTCTACACAAATCTCATATTATCTTCTTTGTCTAATTGTAAAAGGAAGGACAGCTACACTTGCTGTTGTGGTTAAGATTTTTGCATCATATTTCATTGGCACCAACACTGTTCAGTGGCCTGAAGTAAGGTGGGCCTGGGTGGGATTTTAAAGCACATGAGGGCCATATTCTATCAAGTTCTTCAGAAATCTGAAAATACAAATAATACAAATCTGAAAATACAAATAAGCACACATTGAATGACACATATCTCACAAGTTCAGGTACTTATTAAGATTCTCCAAGGCAACTAATTTTCATGTTTTATGAAGTAAGTGCTAGAAATGGTTAAACACTTTGGGTGAAATGGTTTTCCATCTGCAAAGGCATTTTTTCCTCAGATTCAAAGCATTTCACAGAGATGTGGCAGAGTGTATGACATTTCCTACAACTGAAAGTCAAACTAAATTGGATTGAACTTATCTCATTAAAGTAGATATCATTTCATACAAATAAAGGGAAGAGTATACTGTTTTATATTTTATTTTAAAAATTTGTTACATATTCAATAATATAAAAAGCTAGACAACAAGCCTAATTATGTTACAATATTAACAAACAATCTGAAAAATGAATATGTTGGTGCTTGCAAACTGAAATTTATGTTCTAGGAGAAATTTTGAATCTGTGTTTTGATTCGATATAAAAAAAGTTCAGAGTTTCCTAAGCAAAGGGAATTTTCATTTTTTTAAAGCAGTTCTAATAAGAACTCTGAAAATCTGGCACTTAGAGCTGGCTCAACTCAGTTGGCTTTCATGTTCTTTGTAATATTCTTAGAGACTTCAAAGGAATCAATTAGCTTAATGCTAAGGATTTTTAAAAATCTCATTCTCTTTCTGTTCACAATCTGTATAATGGGGAAGTGATTAGAATATCTATACTACAGAGGTATTCTGAAGTTTTAATTAAGTTCTAGAAATTAATTCGGGATCCTGAGATGGGAGAAATGGAAAGAAATAACATCCTCATGTGCTCTGGAGCCTCTGGCTGCAGACTGTGAAGCTGTAGCCACTTTTACCACTTGAAAATATGGAACTTTTAACTCCCAACAGTATAATGTGGAGCTAAATGTCTCCCTTTCTAAGTTGTGAAATGTGGAAATCTTTGTGTATTTAGAAAACTCTTTGCTCATGTTTTGTAATGAGATGTTCATTAGTCTCAGTCTTCAGTCTTTAATATTATTCCTCACTAGGATTCTTTTTGTCAGCCACTTGCAGATGTTCTCTGACTGCTCAGTCTTCTTTCCATCTCATCAGAATTCCTCATTTCAATAACAACGTAGGCATTTTTATGATAGGTCTTTTTTTCATCATTTCCTGGTGCCTTAGGAAATACTGTTTCTGTCTGAGTATGGTCAAGACTGACATCTGTGTAAATCTGAGTATTGGTGTGCATTCTAATACACATATTTCTAGAAGAAAAATTATTTATATGTTTCCCTTTCCCATTATGAAATACCAGCCTCTAAAATCTCTTGAGTGTAAAAGCCCTGTGTGATTGGAGAGTGTGAGAGAGCAGCTGCTACTCCTCTGTTGGTCCTTCTGAGACACACTAGAGAGGGCACATATCCTCCTGCTTCTGTAAGGATATGACCTCCATATAATCCCCACAAGGTAAAGGTAGATTAAAACTGCTGCATCTTCCTCTCTTGGATTAGGAAGGCAGGTTCCCTCTGAAGTGGACATTCAGGAAACCCCACAATCAGTAGGGGATTATCTGAGCTTCTGCAGATGTGAGGGAGAGTGATGATACATACATGATCCACAGCGCTCAATCAACAGGTTTTCAGTCAGAGTCAGCATGTGACAGTTGTCACCCTGTTCTACAGGTAAATTAAATGAGGTGGGTTGCATCTGCACACTGAAAGCACATACCTACACGATTCACAGACTGAGAAACACCTGCACAGCCATCCATGCTAGACAGGTTTGGAAAGCTTCTAGATAATCTGGTCCACTATGTGTAATACACAAGGCTAGACAACTCATATATTCCTTTCTAGTGGATTTTGATATTCACTCTGCTTCCACCCTGAGCCTGCACTGAAACCATAATTTCTGATTGAAGATATTTCTGTAACTGCCCTAACCTCAGAGCTTGGCTGTGGTTTTTTTGCCTCCAGGCACATTTCCTTGCTTGATGGTAAAGTACCCATCACAAACAGTATCTCAGAAACCACTGCCCCTTACAGCATTCCTTGTCACATAATACCTCTAATCATAACCTTTTACTGCCAGATGGGCCAGTGGGACTTGGCAGCAGGAGCATGAGCAGGACCCAGGGGCAAGATGTGATGGGCAAGGCTAACACACAGCTGCAGTAGTGCCACAAAACAGAGGAGTGTGGGCCACCTCATCAGGTGTTAAGGGGCTAAAAAGGGGTCATAACTTCTGGTTAAAGCCCTCCCTTGCTTCTTTGGTTAGTCTGCATCTCTAGTATTTGTGTGATCAGGCAATTTAGAAAACCAGTCTGCTTTAAATGGATTGCATTGCTCTTACTTGGGGAAGTGCAAGGCACAGTATCCCAAAAACAGTTTTCTACCCATAAAATACACTGTGAGAATTAAAGGAGAGAGGAAAAAGTAGCAATTTATTTAGTTGTATACTGAATAACTGGCATCTAAAAAAATTTTAAATTTTGAAGTGGAAAATTAGAAAAATGTCATCCAGATGACTATTTTCATCTTGTTCTTCCAGAATATTTAGTCCCTGTGAAAACAAAAGAGTATTGTTAAAAACAGAAGAATGGGAACCACAGTAGGAATGCAGCAACAACTGTAAAATCTGAAGTTTCTCATGCTTGTGAGTATAAAATGCCTAATGTGACTGGCATTCCTATATTATTGTTTTTATTTTCCCTAAACTGCTCTATCACAGTTCCACACACAAAGTGGCTGCATTGGGGAAACAGATAAAATAGTCCCTACTCATAAGGCTTCTGCAGTGTTTATAGCCATAAACTGTTATGGTTTATGATTTACCAAGGTGAAAGTATGCAACAAATATCAGATCCCTCCATGGCTCATGAGTTTTTCTCACAAAAAGAGACCTTTTAATGATTCAGGAACTTTGCCTATGCAATGTAAATAGATGCTAAAATGAAGCAACAAGTTTCTTTGAGCTCCATTTCATTACTGTGATAATCAGACACGGCAGTTTTTACTATACAGGCGCCTCTCTTTCTTTTTTGCATGACACTTAGTTACTGTCTCCAGAATGGGGAAGAAAAAAATAAAATGTTCAGTCTAAACAATTTAACCAAATGCAACGATTCAGAATGTAAGGAGTGGATCTCCTGTTTGTGCCATGTAACTTGGAAAACTTTGAAGTTTATCCTGTCTGTTCCCTCCCTTCTTTCTTTCCCCAACAATCTCCCAACCAAACATTTATGGTTATTCAGTTGACAGCCAATAAATAGCAAAGTGTTTGGGGGAAATCTGTAGTTTTTTTGGAAAGAAACCTATAAAAGAAAGAGACGCAGGGAGAAAGAGGAGGAGAGAGAGCGTAATCTGTACACCATCTGTTGCCTAGTGCAATCCATGCTGACACAGGGCTTTTTGACATTTTATACCTCGAATGCAAGCACATAGATCATTTCTACCTTGTACTTTTCCCGTCTCATTATCGGAATTTATTCCCTCGCTTTGTTGTTGGTGGAGTCCCTATTCTAATTGTTTCTTACATGTGCTGTAAATCTGTCCTCCAATCAGTAAAGCCCTGGAACATGAAACTGAGACCTAGCAATTTCCTTTGCTTACCAGTGCATCTGCTGGAGCGTAGTGTTGAAATAAAATGAAACATGTTTGCACTCTTTTTCTATCATACTGTAATGCGCCTTTCATTTCGCTCAAGGAATTTTTAATATTCAAGCCATACCCTGTGCATGAAGTCATTTCCCTTCGATATAATTGTAATGGTAATACGCATGGCCTAACTGGCAGTGGCACAGCTGGCTGCTTGCCACAGCTGAGCCTCTGACTCAAAGACTTTAATTCTGTCATGCCTCATCTGGTTTTATGTACTCTTTTGTAGTTAGTTCACAAATTTATTCTAGGGTATCCATTGAGATGGGCAGGCCATTGACTTTTCTCTAAAGATAGCGCACTAAACTAATGAAGGGCACCAAATATGTGCATTGATACCCTGTGTGCATGCTGAATAGAAATCAGATTATAAGTCAATGTGCCTGGGTGGTCAGGACTTATTGACAGATGCTTAGACCCTGATTGTGCAAAGATTTAGTGGCGGTGAATAAAGGTAAGCACAGGCAAAAGTCTTGCCTCATCACTGCCTGCAGGATCTGCTGTCACAAATAGCAAGTGGCACAGGGTCTGCACAAGCTGCAGTAGCAGCTTGTTACCCCACAGGACCATTTAATTAATTAATAGCTGTGTTTTGTTTTGCTGGTTTTAATTAACTGAGTCTTTCTGCGAAATTGTGGTGTGGCTTCAGTCCCAAGGAACTTTTAAAGTATCTCTTCAGGTTCGTTTTCACGTACAAGTTCAGAAAAAACTTCTTCAGCCTAAACTGCGATGTCCTGATGCTTTATACACCTACCATACCTCTTTTCCTTCATCTATCACTAGGCCCAAAATGCATGCTCCCAAAGCAAGGTTCTGTGTTTATCTTTCTGATTTCATCCCTTTCTGCTTTCACTAAGGCCTTCCATCTTTATATTTCTAACTCCCCTAAAAAAGTGATTGTTTCAAGAAGCCAGATTGTCTGACCCCTGCTTCCAATTACCCACTGGAAATATACTTCAAATGATGGTTACCATCTTCATCCATCCTCACCTTTCTGAGCCTGCTGTTTTTCTCCTCTCTATTTGTCCATAATAACTTAGAAGGTTTGCTTTTATCTATAAAGCTCAGTGCACATCTACTGAGTTACAAGAGCAATAAAGTGTTGTTTACCAGGTTTATGGATCACTCACTTTCAGTCTATTGTTCAAATGTGAGCCCCCTCTGAAAGTTAAAAGCTGTTGGTGTGAATCGATTAGGAGTTCATTTTATGCTAGCTGAAATCAATGACCAAGGCTGTTTCTTACTGTGGACGAAAGGTCTTACTAGCTGCACACACTACAGATTTTCTTGATTTGATGGTCAAGCCATAATGCTGAAAAAATGTTATTTGAACAGAAAATTTAATTCAACCTGAGATGAAAATTCTTTTTTAGTTGCACATTAACTAGAACTATTTGAAAATTATGAAGCAAAATTCAAAAGAAAATGCTGATTCAAATTGGAAAAATATGACTTTAGGGAAATTAGAAAGAGTTTTGTCTTCCTTTAAATTCACTTTTTTTTTCCCCTTACCTTTTGGGGGAAAAAAAATTGTACCAGATCTTTTTATAGGATTAGGAAGTAAAAAATACAGTAATGCAAATTAGTTCTGTCACCCTCATATTTACTACCACTCTCAAGTAGTGACTCAGCCAATCTGCTATATAGATCACCTCTGATCTGTATTTTGGGATGCAAGAGTAAATAAGCAGAAATAAGGAAATATTGGTACCTTTTCAAGTCTTGCCCAGATAAGAAGCCAAACACAGACGTGGTGTACATGTCAATTAAAGTTCACAGAAATCACTGTATTAGGAAAAGAGCATCTCAGCCCTTTCAAGAACATATTCTGCTGTTCTCTTGTGAAGACTGCTTTGGGAATAGAAACTACCACAAACAAGAAAAAGTTTTCCAATTTGAAATCTAGGAGCTGAATGTGGCAGAGCTAAGAAAAAAAGAATGAGGGGAGACTTGATCGCATCTACAATTTCCCTCTTCTTGTGCGGGGAAGGCACTGATTTCCTCTCTGGGGACCAGTAACAGGACCCAAGGGAATGGCCTGAAGCTGTGTCAGGGGAGGTGTACATTGGATATTAGGAGAATGTTCCTCATTTTTGGGGTAGTTGAGGAATGGAACAGCTCCCCATGGAAGTGGTCACAGTTCCAGCCTGACAGAGTTCAAACCTGCATGTGTTTGGACACGTGGTGTGATTCTTGGGGATGGTCCTGTACAGGGCTTGGAGTGGGACTTGGTGATCCTTTTGGATCCATTCCAACTCAGGACATACTGTGATTCAGTGAAAACTCACAATTTAAGGGCTTAAATTCCCAGAAAATAATGCTAATTTTCATTTGAATTATTCCTTGATTTATGTACCCACTTGAAAAATTCAGATAATTTTTCTCATGCTCCAACTACTAAGTATTTAACTACAAACATTTAATTTACGAACTCCTGATTCTCCTCTCCACTGTGCTTTTCCCCTTCCTTCATCTCGAAAGAATCTAAGTTTGGAGTGTGTGCCAAGCAACCACTTTCCTAATTTTCCTGATAATCCATGCAACTGAATGATATGATAATAAGGTACAGAAGTTAATTACATTTGATGAAAGAGAAAAAAAAATGCATTTAATGCCACCCCAATCTCTGAAATACTATCCTGGCCCACGCTGTTCATACATACCCATGTCAAAGGTAGCCTAAGGAAAAAAACCACTTGTGCCTCCAGTACGTGCTTGGGTTTAGAATTTTCCAGCCCCTGTTACTCTGTTCACAATTTATTTTCTTCATATCAGCTTTAAATATGAAGTAGGTTCCCAATGTTTACTTAAATTTTTCAGTTTTTAAAAATAGTATTGCAAGCATATGATTCTCATAAAGCATTTTGTGCAGGGAGAAAAGTAAGCCTAGAGGCAAATCCTGTAACTCTCCAGACTGTAAAGACAGAATGATGACAAATTGTATAAATATGTGCAAATTGTCCAAATGATGTCATGTATTCAGGCTTGCAAAAGGCAGGAAGAATACTTGAGTCTAAGGTCAGCACAGACTCTGTCTTGGAATAAAATTGAGCAATTAGATTCAATTTGCTTAAATTTATCACCAAGAAAAATGTTTTGTTTAATCTTAATCTTTGTCTTATTTTTCAAGCATTTTAGAACCTACTGTATTACTACATCAGTGAAGGCCCCCAGTAAATTCAGGAAAAGCCAGATAGCAGCATGCATTAAGCAGGCTGCCTGTTGGAAAGGATTGGTGAAGTAGGGCAGCATACTTGTGACCTACCACGTGAAATTTCTCAATGCAATCTAAATAGCAAATTGCAGAGCCTTGCAGAGGTGGGGGCTCTTTTTTTGAAAAAAGCAGCACTTTAGGTTACTTGGAAAAATTGCATATTGAAACTTTCTGGGGCTAGACAACAGAAGTAAGGTCTCTGGGCTCCAACTGGTCTGTAAATGCTTATACTGAAGTATTTTTGATTTACTTTACACAGGTCTTCGTTTCTCTCTTCTGCATTTTCTCTCTATCCCCCTCTCCTCCCCTCCCCTTTCAGTATCGAGGTCAACCTTCTCCAATTATTTGTCTGCAAACCATTTCTTTCTTCAGGCTTTCCCATTTACATTACATAGGTCAGTGTCTCCTTGGGTCAAGCTGCTTTAACTTCCACTGCATTATTTTCTCACCTTCTAGTGCTTTGCTTCCTCTCTGGTCTCACCCTCCACCCGCCTGAAGAGAGAAAACAAATGTAAAAAGGGAAAGAAAAATAGATTTTTTCTGCTTTCCTGACAAATTTCTTCTAGCCACAACCACTGGAGCACAGGTCCAGCTGAATATGCAGGTGTTTTTTAACCATGCATTGAGCTGCTTGTTGTCCCCTACATCTGCTTTTAGTGGGGACAATTCATTACCTGTTGTTCAGGTTGCATACTTTCTTGGTGGGTGGGAATGTCTACGTAGACACTCAAACCTACTGATGTCTGAACACTTTGGAGCGCCTCAGTAATATTAATTTGACAGACTGTGAGACTAGTTTTTGACAGTGGACCGCTATTCCAAATATCACCTGGACTTCAGTTCCTATCATTAAAAGAAACAAACTTATACGTACTTATTTTTATAGGTTTAAGAATGAATGTCCAAAGAGAGAAGGATGACAGATTAAAAACCTAAAGCATTAAAATACAAAAAATAGCAAAAAAAATTAATGTTATGGTTCTGCCTGTGTGATACACAGTTTGGTATATTAACAGTAGTGCCCACTGCATTTGAGAGGTCAAAGAGATTTGTTGTAAATATATAACATGCACTTGCCTCTATCTCAGGATCAGAGTGCCTGAACACTTTTGTGAGCCGTGACTCGTACAAGGAGGGGATGTGAGTAAAGAGTTTGCTTTCTGGCCTTCTAGCCTGCCTGTTTAGGAAAGAAATTAAGAACAGATGGAACCTGTTACAAAAGAATTTCTGAAGTACAAGCTTTAAAAATAGTTGGTTTTTTGATTTTTTTTTTTTTAAAAAGAAAGAAAAAAAAAGAAAAAGAGAAGCTCTCATGATGTTAGTGGGATGATATGTGGTGCATGGCTAATTTGGCATCATGCAATCTGATCTAACTTAAAGTTAATGCTGGAGCTGCTGAATGAGCTATTCGCCAAACATGTTTCAGCTGCATACGTTAAAGCCCCTGTAACTGTTACTTTTAAGAGTACATTAAAAAGGTTGTGAAAACTGCTCCTTGTAATGATTTCTACAACAGGATCTCTGCAAACTCACAGCTGGAGGCTATCAAACACACACCTCCCTAATAGACAACACTGTGTGTACAATTAACACATTAATTTATAGAGTAAACTGATCAGGGGAGACTAGAGCTTCAAAGCCAAGCACTCACCATTAAGGAAGAAGTGAAGTTACATGGCAGGACCTGCCTTGTTCCCTGCAGCCCTTCCTGACACAAAGCCCTTCCTGACACAAAATGCCTATGCTGCTGAGCCCAGAGGTGCTCCCTGGCTCCTGTGCCCAGGTGCATGCCTCTGCCAGACCCCAATTCCAAATAGCGATAGGAGCAAGCTGTGCTCTTCCCCATCCTGTTCTCCAGTCCTCCCCTTGGCATTAAAGGAAACCTCAGGCCGTAGAGGAGACAGGCATGCTGCAACAAAATATCCCACCTGACCGAGTGGGGAGGAGGTAAATAGGACATCATCTCCTGCCTGCATGGTGTATCTGACATAAAAAATGTCAAAGACGCAATAACACAACCACCATAATAATTTAACAGGAATACTTTGTGTATGCCTGTCAGAGTGGTTTCCTGGCTGGGTTTATGCCCTGCTCTTACATGGAAGAGGAGAGTTTGGCAGAATGAGGCACAAGGCACCCAGTTTAAGCATGGACCCACCAAAAGTCAGTCCCATTCATCATGCCAGGACTCAGATTTAGCCAGGGAGGAAGCAGCATGACCTGGCTAACCATTGTCACTTCACAGTGTTGGAGACGCAGGTCTGAACTGAAGATGCAGAACTTGGAACCACCTCTTAGAGCAGGATGTTTAAGCTTTTTCTGGAGAACAGAGCCTCGATGTTTTTCTTAATTATGTGAGGATTTAGGCAGCTATTTTATTATAATCTGTTGATTAGAGCATTCATGACGAGCCAGTTAACTCATGCTGGGGCATTCAGATTCATCCATACAGCCAGGTGTGCTGTACACATTTTGTCAAAGGGTGTTTTGCAGAGCAGCACTCTGCTCTTGGCCTTCCACTCCCATCTGATTTTCAGGACCTGCCTCCCTCTGATGCCCTGTCCAGACATGTTCTGTACACCTGCAATTACCCCTCCTCATGGAGTCATAGACTTCTCTGGGCTCTCCTTCTGGGTGTTTCCCATCAGAGAAGTACTAAGATTTTCAAGCTCAGAATGAGTTGTCGGGGTTTTAGTTCTTTTTTTAAAAGTTCAGTACCAGCTATCCTCTTTCTCTTTCCACTGTCTACAGCTCCTCAAGGGACAAAGCAATTGGATAATTCCTCCATCTCAGAAGGATCCTGTACTTTCTCACCACACACACTCCCTTCTCTGGAGGTAAATGCAGTGAGTGTGGGCAGCAGAGCACTAAGGGCTAACCAGATCAGCAGTGCAGTGAGGAAAAAATATGACCTGCCTGAAGGAAGAGAAGCTCAGCTTTGAGTAACCAGAGAAGCAGTTCTTATCGTTACTGTCCCTGAAGAGAGCAATGACTGAATGGTCTGGCCAATATTTGTTTGTGTGGTTCATCATTAGATTAATTTTTGAGATCAAAATAATAGTGTTGCTGAGAGAGATTCAGATACTTGGAGGTTAGGAGTTTGCTTTATTTACTTCCATTGCCACAGCCACAATAGACACAGGCCAGGTGCAGCCTTCATGAACTTTCCTTTGGTGAGTTTGGGTTTTTTGGGTAAAACCTCTAATTGCCAATTCTGACACTCCTACCCATAGATTTTCATTTCTGTGAGTCATTTACCTCCCCTTACACATTTTGCTGATGACTTCCTGTGGAGTCAAATGGAATTTGGTCATTTGCTCACATTTTCTGAATCTATTGAGTTTCCAAGCACTTGAAAATCCCAGACAAGTGGTCATCTGCTATATAAACCTTCTTAATATCTCACATTCAATGCTGGCTGCATTGAGCTTGCTGAGACATATTTCACAGTGACAACACAGGAAATCAGATGCATCCTGGATATGCTTGGATTCTTTGTCTATAAAACTCTGTATAAATCCTGAGTTGTTTAATGGACCTAGGGCACAAGTTTACCCATTTTCTTTTTCACCTATAGATTCACAAGAATATCTTTCCATGAAAGAGAAAATTATTTGCTTTTCTAATCTCATTTAAGGATTTCAAATGTGAAATCAATTTCACCTTTTGTCCTACTTTGCTTCATCCTAAAAGATCTTTGCCTGCAATGTCTAGCATATTTACCACTCCCCTTTGCTAAATAACTTAATAGGGTGTCTGTTAAATACTTCCCCTCATAATCCATCTTTCCACTGCTTTGACCAGTTTTCCTCTTCGTCCCTGAGAAATACACCTGCCAACACTAGAGTTCTGGTCCTTCATGCTCATTTTGCAAAATTTCTGCTGCTGCTGAAATGACAGGCACCCTGCTCAGAACATCAGTGAGGTCTTGTCTTTTCAAACAACAGCTCCAGGAGGATTCAAGCTGGAGTGCCCGACTTTTTAGGAGGGAAAGCCAGCCTCCAAGCAGCATGGAGAGATGGAGCAGGAGGCTCTGCAGGAACAAGCAGCCATAAGAACCAGACTCAGCCTATCTGCCAAGTCTATGACTTTTAACATTTGAAATGTTGGCAGGTATGCAGCCAGAGCATGGTTTCAAGAGCACATGTAACACCTTGGACTTCTCTCACACCTCCAATGTTCACTGACAGCTCTCATTAAATTAATCCCTATAAAGCAGTGGGGATTTGGACAAATTTGCCACTCTCTCAGAAGGTGTTACACCTCTACTTCACCACCATTAAGAAGCCTGGCCACCCAGTCTCTTGTCCCAGAAAAACCAAGTATTTGAAAAAAAATCCCATCAACAGAATTCTAGGAAAAACAAGGTTGCCCAGGGAAGTCTAACCAACAGCTAACTCTCATGGACTCAGAACAGAGACCTACAAGAAGACATCATAAAATTAACATTTTAATGGAAACTGAGGGAGACATTCTTATAAAATTCAAAACAGTTGCAGCCATGGGATATACCAATTTCTTTAGCAGGAAAGTTTCCCATACAAAGATTTAAAGATTTGTAGTTGAATTTTGTTTTTTAAACTTCTCACAGGTAATGTTTGTATGCACTGTCCTTGGACTAGGTCCTTAGGCTATCAGTGAACATATTGCTTTGGTTAAACCATTTCTAATTCTGGACGGAAATAAAAATCTATTCACCACCATTTTCAAGCTAAAAATGTTCAGACTGCCTTAACGCCAAAAAATTACTTCATAAAACTATCTTCTGCCAAGAGATCATGAGGTAAAATTAATGACATTAAATTATTTGCCTGTCTTCTCCTTTTGCCTCTGCAATGCCAAACTGTCCTTTCCTCTAATGCATATCATCAGAAAAACAGCTAGAAATAAACTTGTGAAAGTCCTGCTGTGATAAGCTGATGAGACACAAGGGATTCTGGAGAGCATGACTTGTCTGCAGTGAGGCAGAAAGATCCTATATTCACCTTGCCAGCATCCTTTGCTGGAATAACTAACCCCTTTATTTTACAAAGTGAGGCTCAGACACATCTGAGAAGCCTTATTAGCCACCAGGAACTAATAAAAAATAGCCTGAAAGTGAAATATTCTCTGTCCAAGAACATGACCCCTTCAGACAAGTTGTCATGGAACATGGAACATGGACAACTCACCAAATAAACTTTTGTGCTGCTGACCCCTGGAAAGCCAGACATAATAGAGAACACATGCGATCACTCCTCATGGATACCAAAGACAATTTTCATAACTAATCAAAGAGCAAAAGTCTCCTTTTCAAGGATACCTTTTACTGTAGATAATGACCTATTTAAAGATTTTGAAACTTTGGTTAGGGGCCTTTTTTGGTATTTTGTTTAGGTGTGATGCTTAGCACAGGACCTCACATGAAGATATCTTAGCCTTTAGCTGTTATCTGATCTATACCCAGAATTTGGATTCATCTGCTAAAGAAGCAAAAATAACTTAATTTCGCTGATTTCACAGCTTAGAACTTTTTCACAGAACTTTTTCAGTTGTCAGCTTCTCAAAAGTTTTCATTTCAAGGAATAACGAAAGTCAAATCTTTCTTTCTCAGTCAAGGAGAAATGTTGACATTGAAGGGTATTTTTAATTCTTAGAAAAATCTGAGGATGTCAGGTTTAAAAATCCATAGATTTAATGCAATTAAACTACTTAGACTTGGTTAGACTGTAACTGGACTTTGGGTGTAAAATTTGAAACATTTCATGCAGTCCAGGCAGAGCTAGTCAGCAAACCTATGTCAACCATAAACACGCTTTGCTGTATTAAAAGTCAGTTTGGAGGATTTTCATTAGATTTGTGCATTTTACTTTTGACCAACATGAAGCAAGAACAAAATACCTTCTCACTTGGAGAAAAATGCATTAAAATAATCTCTGCCAAACCACTGCAATTACAAGTGGAATATAACCCACAATTCCAAAATTCAAAATCTGTGGATTACTTAGAATAGAAGGTGATATTAATAATTGTCAGTTATTAGCCTGAAGCTTAAAGTGGGTATGGTTCTAAGTAAAAGTTGTTTGTTTCATTTTCATTTGAGCCTGTAGATGCTGCATAGAGGAGTAATCACTAAAACATATGGACATATGTATATTAATCATGTTAATGATAATTGTCATGTAGCTAGAAGAAACAATGTCAAAATCTTCTATCTCTGGAAACTAAGAAATGGTAAACTCTTCAGTGGTTTAAGACCTAAAGGGCATCAATGTGGCAAAGGCATCTGTGTTGAAACAAACATAAACAAATCCAAGGAGATCAATAAAAATTTATGTGGATGCTGTTTCAGATCAAAAGCCTGGACCATTTTTAACTATTATCACTCAGTCATTTACATATTTCTATCAGAAAATAGCTGAGGTCAAGTCCCTTTAACTATGTCTTTAATTTAAAATTCTGAACCTAATAAAATACCTGAAAAAATGAGACAAAACTCCATTCTTTATCCTATGTGGCTGGTGGCTTTCTGCTGGTCAGTCTCAAACAACTGCCAGCAGTTTGAGGGGATCTTGTCATCTTTTAGACACACCCACTTCTGAACATCTGACATTTTATTTTATTTTATTGTTTTATTTTATTTTATTTTATTTTATTTTATTTTATTTTATTTTATTTTACTTACTTTCATTTTTATTTGGAAATGGTCACCGTGATGGAAAGCCATTTATTCTCTGCTTGCTTTGCAGTTCTGCCACAACATTTCAGCTACATGCAGCTTATCAACCCCACAATTAATACAATTGGGAGTGAAAAACCCATCAAATTTTTTAGGTCGCCAAAGTGACAAGTGGAGACAAAGACTGTTGTCATAAAATGGAATTGTGCTAGGGTTTTAGTAGTCACCTGATACAGAACGAGTTCCTTCTCTCAAACTGTGCTGGAGACACCTGTGCTTTCCTGCGCTGGGGAATTTACAAAGGATTCAGGACAGGAAAACTGGCTGAGGCAGTAAGCATTTCTCCTAACCAATTTACCATTTTATTAAAGTTGCTTTTTCCAGACCAGTATCAAAAAGATTTTTAATTTTTTTTTATTCCTGACACCCTCAGAACAATCGGTGCAATCACAATTACTTTGACAGGCGTGCTGGAATTGGAGTAGGCAGAAAATGGCCTTAATGGGAATCTTTTACAAAGCAGCTGTTAGAGTGTGGTAACAAGACTCTGAATAAATGGCAGCTACATAACTTCCCCTAATCAGATTGGAGCAATCAGCTTGAAAAATTTTCCCATATGTTGAAGAGTGGAGCTTAGGCCTAGGGTTATGGCAGGGACACAGGCCATGGTAAGGTTACAAAGTCTGGCTACAATTAAACACTCACTGCAGAAATTGTGATGATGCTTCGGGGAGCTATTGCACTTTAGCCATTTGTAATTGCACGTTCGGAAATTACTCACTCCAAAATTACTCGGGGCCCAGTTACACAGTTTACAAACATATGTTCTCAGAGAGAGGGAAAAACATTATCCTTCCAATGGGCACAATTTATAGATTTTTTTAATGGTTATTAATGAAATGTAACTTTGCAAGATTGTTTACTAATAAGTTCATGGGATTTTTAGGGAGTTGTATTTATCATTAATTAAATTATTAAGGCACATTTCTGCCTAGCAGGGTCAAATCTGCAATTCTTGCAGTCTTTTAATGCCCTGGTTTAATGCTTCTCCTGTCAGCACTCATTGAGTAACCCAGACAGAGCATTTCTCCTTAGTAGAGGTATTTCTTAGTTCTTTGCAGACTGCACCACACTTCTGTGGGTCACATTATCTAGAGCAGGATATGTGGGCTGGCACCTGATCTGTGTATCAGTGCTGCCACTTCAGATATATTTTAGGGCTGATAAAGTGTGAAAGTTGTGTGGCAAATTAGCATATCACAAGCTTTGTAATTATACAGCTTTTTATGAATTTAATGAAGAAAGACAAGGCCTTCAGGGTGTCTCTTTTTACTGGTAGTTAATGCAAGGAAATTTTCCATTATGTTCCAAAGCCTATCCTTCCTGCATTTCTGAATTCTGGGAAACAGACAGCGAGCCCTGTGTGCTTTACAGTTCTGGAGAACAAGATGTACTGGTGACTGGCAGCACAAATGACCTGTCCCCTTCATTGAATGTGAGAGGAGAAACATAAGGCCCTAAGTATGTTCATGGTACAAATGGGGCTGATCAGCAAACCAACAGGAGGAGGTAAGAATGATTTTAGAAAATGCAATCCATGCCCTTTTCAAATGCACTTGGTTCACACACAGAGCTTCAGAAAGATGAGGAGATGTAGTGTTTGATATGCTGTTTGGAGACTTCACCCTGTACAGCAGGACCTCCAGTAGTTTCCAAACAATAATTTGTACAATGAATGAGGCATGATCCTCTATATCTCATGGGAGGCTCTAAAAGTGAGAGAATTTTTCCAGTGCTGTGGCCCACTGTTAAAATCTTCAGTGTTGTCTCATGACAGAAACTGAATGCAAAAAAATACAAATGAACAGCTACATCATTTGCTTCAAACAGAGTAGATGTGATTCCCCACACTTTTATTTATTTATTTTAGCTTCCAACAGAGATGCAAAATTATGTAACTTGGGGAGGAATTCGGAAAACAAGTAGCTCTCCTGTCGGTGACTGAAGTTAACCAAATGACCTTCCTCATCTCCATGCATAGTCAGAAAACAAAAGTTAGCTCTTTGAGAAGGTAGAATGTCTCTGAATGGACATGGTTTGGCACTGCGTGACGTTCAGGGCTGGGATAACAGTCTGAGTATGTGCACTCTCCCGTGAGCCAAGGAGCTCCCTGTGAGTACCTGTTTCTCCCTTGCTCCATGTGTAAAATGCATTGGTCTCGCCCTTGCAGGTGTTCCCTTGCATAAACTAATGTAAGATCCTGCTTTAGGATTGAGGATGTTTCAGGCCCCCTTTCTGTTTTGCAGCAAGTAGAGAAAAATCTTAAATTCTGTAAATATGAATTAGTTATATTTTATCAACAATGTGCTTGAATTCACTTACTAGACCAAATGTTTTCGTTTGATTCTTTTTTCATAAGAATTTTTAAAAATAATTTTACAATCCTTATATTCAAAAATAAGTTGTTTTAGCTTGTGTTTTCTCACATGGGACTTTTTTTTTTTTTTGTCTTATTCTCATTCTATGGGCCAAGAATATTCAAAAATAAGTTGTTTTAGCTTGTGTTTTCTCACATGGGACTTTATGGGCCAAGGTACAGTAGGTGGGCAGGGTGCCATTAAAAAGTATTTGTACTAATATAGTCCTGATACTGATTGCTACACTTTTTGTTGGAGACTATAGATACCAGCTTTAGATTTCAGTTTCATCTGGAAGTATATGTTGGATTGTTCCATTGTTACATTGGATTGTTCATCTGGAAGTATATGACAAGATTGTTCATGCTGCATTCTGGAGAAACAGCACAGCACTTTATCCTTTCTTAAATGCATAAAAAGCTAATGTGAAAAGTTGGTGGTTTTTTTGGTTGGTTTTTTTTTTCTGGGAAAAATTTAAAATACTCCTGCTATGATCATATTTTTAATTTAAAATGTTAATCTGGAAAATTATTTGGTTTGTTTCCTTTTCAATCTTTCATTGCTTTTACTACTGTGAAAAGCATATGAAAAAATAGTAATTCAGGTTTTGACAAAGTATCTTAAATCCCTGTTTGGTGAGAAAATTCAAACAAAAAGGATATTTGTATCTTTCAACAGCACTTATTTAATTTTCACCCTATTCTGATGCTGACACAAGAAAAGGGGTGGCATAAATAGTGAATACTTCAGTGTAGACAGCTTTCTGGCTCAGAAGCCATTTCCAGGACATGTCAAGCACAAAGAGCACTGTCGATGGCTTCTGGAGCCAGGCAGCTGTCTACACTAGGGCTCACTCTCCTGTTAATACCAGGCTAGGGGAATCAGTGCCTCTTCAGATTTTAATCAAACTACCTGAAATGTTGCTGAATACTGTGTGAGCTGGGGGACAGAAGGACTTAAATTGTTTTCAGCACTGTTCAGACATGGTCACTGTTGACACCAGTCGTCAGCAGCCAGTACTTTTCGTAGAGTATGTGAAACCATAATGTCCTCTCAGCCTGAAAATCATTCATTCTCACAACACCCACACATTCTTCTTTATATGGCATGTTTTCTTGAGAAAAAAAGAGAAAAAGAGATAGTCCAAATAAAACAATACTTGCATTAAAAAATATGGCTATTCACAGGGGTTGTAGAAATGTACCCATTTGTAAATTGGTTATAAAGATTTGAAAACTTAAAGAGACAGACACAGTGGTTGTTAGATATGTGGATTTCTCTCTCCCTCTTAGAGAAAAGAAAACATTTATATTCAGCTTAAAAATTGTTTTTGGAACTAAGCTGCAATTGTGCATATTCATTGAAAGAGAGTGGAAAGAGAGTGGAATAGTAGTCTGTCACCTGAGACCCCCAAATGTAAATGAACAACTCTTAGAAAGAAAGCATAGCTATCCATCCTACTATCCATCACTGAGGTGTTAAGGTTAAAATGTATCCCCCTCGGTACTGTGTCTAGTATTTGTGTAATGTGAGGAAAGTGTAGAGCTAGACCATAACCTGATTCTCCGGTACTTACCCACACAAAGCTTTTCAACACCCTGGATGTGTGCCAGCAGTAGAAAACAGGGCTGTTTCTAGCTGAACAAGGCATACCGAGTGACATAGGCTGAGCCCCACATGTGGGTATATGGGCTGTTCTTGTCTGGGGATCATTCCTGCTTCAGAACTGCTTTACCCTTTGGTTTTTGCCCAGCCACTAAGTTCTCTGACCACATGCCAAGGACTTCCCTGCTCCTGTGCCTACAAACCTCCCAGGGTCCCTCATCCACTCCTCTGGTGTGTGTGGGCATATCCCACTCAGGGAGGTGGGGCTGCCACCCACCTGGCTCATGGATCTGACACAGTGCCCAGGCACAGCAGGGGCAGTAACTCTGCAGATGGACTTGGCAGCCATGTCATTCCCGGGAGCCTTTGAGGTTGTGGAAGAGCAAAAGTGATCTTCAGACACATCTTTGCATGCAAGGTAGTGGCTTCTACAAGCACAAGCATGAAGACCATGCAGGTTTAATGTGAAACGCTCCAGTTTCACATTATTAAATGATTTTAATAATTCATAGTAAATGTAACATGATGGGGTGGTGAGAGAGAAGGAGAGAGAAAGAAAGAAAAGAAAGGAAGAAAAGGAAGAAAGGGAAGAAAGGAAAGAAAGGGAAGAAAGGGAGAAAGGGAGAGAGAAAGGGAGAATTTTATTAAGGGAGAAAGAGAGAAAGAGAGAAAGAGAGAGAGAGAGAAAAAGGAAGGAGAAAGAAAGAAGGAAAGAAAAGAAGAAAGAAAGAAAAAGAAAGAAAAGAGAAGAGAAAAGAAAGAAAGAAAGAAAGAAAGAAAGAAAGAAAGAAAGAAAGAAAGAAAGAAAGAAAGAAAGAAAGAAAGAAAGAAAGAAAGAAAGAAAAAATTTCCAGCTAAGTTAATAGTAAGGAAATTTACAGCTGGTCAAAATTCCACAGGTTTGCCTCCAATGTTGATGAATGTGTTAAAACTGGTGGGAGCCACAACCACAGTTTTCATTAAACCTATTGAAAAAGCTAAGCAAAATGGTGGTAAAAATAGCTGCATTCATAGACATCTTGTCTACCCTGTGGTTCCCACCAGGGGGATTTTTTTTCTTATTTGCACACTTCCGCAAATCAAATCAGGAGTATAGCATGGACATGAGGTATTTTACAACCAAGTTAGAAGGGCCAACCACTTCTTAGAATGGTATGCTTCCGGAGTTTAGACGAGGCTTAAGGAATTGAACTAGAAATGAAAATGAATCCCTGGTTGATCATAACACTTCTGAAATGGTACCTAAGAGTTTTGTCTAGTCTGTTGTATTCCTTGCTTTTATTTCCAGCTTGTTCACTGGAACCTCTGACTGCAAGAGATTAATCCATTTTTGTGTATGTGATCCAACTTAGAGTAACTCAATTGAGACTCTTACCTGAGTAAAACCTGCAGGAACATGGTTTACCCTTACAATAGTGTCAGTTCCAAAATCCATCACATTTTAAAATCAGGAAGATTTCAAATGCATAGATATCTTCATTTTCATGCCACTCTTGGAAGATCTTGGCAACTAAACATAAAGAAAGTTGCAGTGACTATAGGTCAGGATGTTTGATGATTAGTGGTCAAGAAACAAAATACCTTCCCTGTCTTAAACACCTACCTAAATTTCTTCAAAAAAATGAGCAGCTCTCTTTGCCTAATTACCACTTACACAAAGGGAAAATGCTATTCAGTTCTTCAGATGAAATTAGTAACTTCGTGGCCAGCACATAAAACATTTATTCCAATTGCTCCAATTTGTAAGAAACAGAAGCTGAAACTTTCTCTTTTAAAACAACAAGAAAGGATGTTGTGTACAAATTTTCCCACCAAGTTTTGCAGAGTCTTCAATAAGTTAGTGCATCTTGTGTGTTTATATAATGTACTGAATTATATTTCCCCTGGTATCCTCTTCAAATGTCAGGTTAGTTCTGTGGTGTGTAACTACAGGAAAAAAAAGAATTAAGAAGTAAAATCAGTCCACAAAATAAAGCTGTTTGCCTCTACTTGCATGTGAAGTTCATTTGCTCCAAGCACTAGAAGCACTATCATATCTCATCTGCCTGAGACCTGTTTGGATCCCCCCAACAAAGTGATGAACTGTTGCTCTATTTAAAAGGAGATGGTTTCTTACTGGACTCTTACTCAGGTACTCCTGTTGTCTTGGTTTATTTTTGTCATAAAAGCAACAACCTGGATGAATGTTAGTTTGGAAAACTAAAAACTTAATGAAGATGGAAGATGCAACAAGTCTCGCAACAGAGCTCTCATCTTGAACTCAGAGTGCAAAGGATATTTCTGCAGACAGTGTTAGGAGCTGCAGTAGTTTTTACCACCCTGACAATATACATATATTCCATACAGGTGTCTTCCATTCATCCCGCTTTCATTCACTGGGCTCTTCCAAGTTGTGACAACTATCCGGCTCCAGACCTCTGGCCTGGGTGAGAGGAATGAGATCTTTGCATCTTCCTCTCTCTCTGGGGAGTCCTCAGTGGAGGTGAAGTGAGAGTAGCTCAGGTGAGATCAGAGTAGAAAGGTACAGTGGCACAGGTGGTGGAAACCTGTGAGCTCCACCAGCTTCAGCAGGGCAGCACACATTTGTACAAGCAGGCAATGAGTCCTCAACAGTACTCTGTCATTCTGTGCTGTCCACCACATGGGTTGCCACCGTGCTCCTTCCACCTTCCAGAACAGAACTCATCTGCCAGTTGAATACATAGGGGTTTTTCCCCTTTAAAATCCTGATTTATCTCCTCACTTCAGAGCAGTAATAACTTCAAAGGATTTACACAAGAGACACCAATGGTAAGCTTTGGTTGAAGATGCTGACTTCAGCAAAGACACTGAAGGTCTTAGGGCTTAAGTTCTCTGTGCTAATATATTAATGATAATTCAATATTTACAGCGTGAAAGCTTGAGCTTTTTTTTTTTCTTTTTCTTTTTTTTTTTTAAGGAAAACAACCCATATTGTGCAGCAAAGGCTAACATCAAAATTTTTCAAGGCTGGTTGCAGTTATGTGTTATCAGTACAACTGTAAATTTAAGGGTAATATTTTATCACTGGTAGGAGAAAGGGCCAAAAACTGCTTGTTTTATTGCAGCCAATACCCTTCTTAAAGTTGAAGAACTATTCATTTGAGCTGGGAAAAAGCTTTGTTCCCCAGATACAAAGTCTTACAGATGAATAAAACTCCAAGGATTGCCAGTAGGCATAACAGCTCCTTTGTAGAACTGTGTGCCTGCAAGTATGTTTGAGCTACCCGAGCACTCCAGAAAATGTGCATTGAGAAGTCTTGCAGTGGGAATGCTGCCTGCCCTGCTCCAGGGGCAGTGTGACACAGAGGCACCAGTATCCTTCCTCTACATCATTCTCAGCTGCAGTGCAGCAACTGTGGTGGAAGAAATTTATTTCCTGTCCCCTTGGTTGACAGACTTCCAGTCACAGCTGCCAGCAACAACTGAAGTGTTATGGTGATTTCAGATTTCAGTGTCAGTGAGTATCAGTTGGCATGAGCTCACATAGTCACCTATCATCATCACACAGTTCCCTTTTTAGGTTAATAAAAAGCAAAGACTTGACAAGAGAGGAATGAGGCTCCAGAAATGAGAAAGCTGGAGAAGCCCTCTGCTTCATTACCATTTATCTGAGTGACTTTGCCTTAGCATGGAGCACTGGAGCAATATTCTCAGCATGATTTCAGTGTTGTGGTGCCCAAGAGAGCAAGGTAAAAAACCTAGGTTATTTAAAGGAGTGGCATCCATTGCAGCCTGGAGAAGCATTTGATGTCCATATGGTGTATGATACTTCTATATACATCTCCAGCTGAAAGTCAGGCATCCCAGAGCATCAGGAGATAGTCCTCTACGCATAAAAACTGTCTGTGACTAAAAATCTGTTTTTCTTGCCTAAATGTACCAGGGGAGAGGCTACCTGAGACTGTACATTTCTACAAAAGGGCAGTTGCTGTACTAGGCTGTGTCTCAGTGAAGTACCTAAAACAGGTGAAATAAATTTAGACCTTAGTGAGCATAGACAGATCTCCCTCATTTACTGTTTGTTGCTAATATTTAAAATATCATGAATAAAACTTTGCCTCCTTGAAGGGGAGGTATGTGTATACCTACAAGAAGGATGGTGACATGCTTAGGGACTGCAGTATTAGAGACTACAGGAGCACCTTAAAATCAGGAATACAATTAAGTGGGTACTTAACTTTCCTTAGCTGTGTTGACATCAGCAGCAAGGCAGAAGGTAGTTATTAGTTCCCTCTTTATTCTTAATCTACATTTTAATTCAAGCTAGGGTTTTGCTGGATTTTTTTTCCTGACAGTGAGTTTTCTTCTTCTCTTTTCTTTCAAAGCTTCCTTAAGACAATGGAAATGTCACGGATCACATTGGGCAGAATTCAAATTGAGGTCTCTGGGATGCCACAAGCGACATTTAAACTTTGATCATCAGCTTGTCCAACTTCTGTTATTCTTGATTTCATACTGGGTGAAAGGAAAGTAGTCTGAGCAATATTTTGCTTTGTGCAAAATATTTGATAAAATCCCATGAACAATTAAATGATGAATTTTTCTATGTTAACTCTCTTCTGCACCAGGAAATGACTGCTTTACAAGTGGATATTTCCAATATTTGGGAGGAAGAGTCTCCTTGTAAAAGCCTCATGTTAGAGTTCCATGTTTGGGAACCATTTACTAGTCATAGTTTAATAATTCATTAAAAATCATATTTGCTGAATAAAACTATCCATTCATGGACTTTTTCTGCACAAACTGATTTTGTCAAATATATTCATTATTTAAAAAAGCATTCATTATTCTGCAAGGTCTTAAACAGCACGTAGATTATGCACTGTTCATCTCTGCCAAAGTCTCAATATATTTGAGGTGTGAAATTACATGATATACATTCCTGTGTCCTGGCTAGATGAGAATCAGCTTATTTAAGCAAATGCTTGCAATTGCCAGTTTCTCTCTCCTTCTGTAAATATTCTGTCATCTATCTGTCTATATGTTTGCTATTGTAACCACCAAAAAAAAGTCCAAAAAGGCATGAACTTACTTGAACCCTTCCCAACACAGAAGACTGCAATTTTTTTTGTTTACTGCAGAACTGAACTAAGGATCATTACATTAAGGTTTTAAAAAGAAGGATAGCATCTAGTAAACATAAGTCAGAGAACAAAGAGAAAACGCTGTCTTCACCTGATCATGAATTTCACTACAGAGGGGAAAAAGAAGCAGAAAGCTTTTTTTTTTTATTTTCACCTGCACATTTTGTGGTCTTGTCAAGATTTACTTCCAGCTCTAGCAAAATGAATTATAATCCCACTTCACCTTTGTATGATTTGATATACAGCTTTAAAACATTGGCCCTAGTCTCTTACAAAAGTATGAAGGAAATATTTTTCCAACATGAAATTCTACAATGTTCATATAACCATCCAAAATCCAAGTTTCTAAATAAGACTCTAAATGTGCATGTCCAAGGCTTCCTTAACATAAGGATCTTCAAACTATGCATAACATTAAAATTTTAAAGAATGTACCTTTACTTACATATCAATATTGAGCAATGCACCAATGAGATTTTCTGAAATTGAAATTAACTTCAAGACACCCACAATATAAGATGTTGCCTGGGGAAATCTTCCTGAAATAAAGATGACATGATAATGTCCTCTTTTCAGTTAATGAAATTACATGTTATTAGAAAAATACATGATTTTGTGTTGAGCAGCTTTCCGATGTTATTTGTAAAATACACAAACCTACCTTTTGCTCACTTAAAGAGAGCAGATAATTCTTCTTCTTGGCTCATTTATGTACCATGAATCATATCATATTTGCTATACAGAGTTACAGTTCAGGGAAGGGGCAGACAGCAAGACCAGAAGAGTAGGAAATGATCCAAATGATCATTAGTTAGTCCCTGGGTGGAGAGCTCAGAAATAGAAAAAAGAATCACTTGCATAAGCTAAAAACTGTAGACCACATTGTGCCAGAGAACTCCTGCTATTTCATGGAAAGCTAGCAGACCCCGTGGACATTATAGCTATCAGCACTTAGGATTGCATTGTTTGCAAGCAGTGAACCACCTGCAATTCTACAGAAAACTAGTAAGCTAGTACATGTATCATACAGCCCAGCTGTACTAGTCTCTTAAGTCCGACTTTTCTAGAGGAAAAATATAAGAAAAATACCTGCTCCACGTGTTCCTAGCCCACAAGAGCCTAGGACATAATAAAAGGGAGCCATCCTCACCTTCAGGGATGAGTTGTAGGTAAGGTTAGTAGAAAAGGCCATGGCTAAACATTCCTTGGCATTCTTTTCAGTGTATGCTATTGGCAAACTTAAACCACTTGTACCTAAATCGTTCTCATGCGTCTGCTTGTTTCTGAAACCACTGTTGAGATGCAACATTCCCGGTTTTGAGCACGCGACTGAATGGCATTACTGAGTAGTGTTAAGTAGCAAGATTTAGAGCTTGGATACAATTTACCATGGAGAAAATTAAGAGCATAGAATCACAAGCCCCAAAACTGCCGAACAGCCGAGCAAATGAAATCTGTGTCTACATCGAGATTCACTTGTTGTGCTCTTACTGCAGTGGTGAAGAAGGTTTTTATGAACTGGATAACAAGATAAATGTTTTTTCTAAGAAAATTCTAGGCTCAAATCAGCTAAAATCTTGCTGAACTAAAAAAAAAGTTAAAGAGGAGCTACACACCATCAAAAAGAAAGATGTTAAAGAATGCTGAGAGCAAAAAGCTGCTATAGGGCAGCACTTGTTCACAAGCAGAGGAGCCTGATGTTCTCTTTGCTGAGGAGAAATGCACTGCAAACTAGAGCATGAAGGGTCTTAACAAGCCCTGAGCTCAGAGCTCTAAGAAGCCTGTATGGGCCAGGCCTCCTGATGACCCATCTAAAAAGAACTAATTACTTTGAATATGTGAAAAGAAAAACTGGGTTATTAAAGGGCTTTTGAGTTTTGGAGGGAGATGCTGAAGGATACATGTACTCAGTAGTAAAGCAATGTTAAAAATTAACAAAATATATTGATGACAATGATCTGTCACAAACATTGCAACAACATAAAGTCACTGCATGTTAAGCTTCATTGTGGTGGCTAAAGGTGAAATAAACACTAAGATGGAAGGTGATGGTCATCCAGGTATATGATAAAGGTTAGCTTCTTAAATCTAGCAAAGACTATAAATCTTATGAAATTTATGAAAATTATGAAAATTACAAATGACAGTAACTTTACTCAACATTTATACATAAAGTCAGGTAACATATATAGTACATATATGTGTATTTAATTACTCTGTGTTATGTATGAAATATATGTTTTCTGTCAAAGTATATTATATTTGTGGCATAAGTTCACATATATGTTTTCTGTCAAAGTATATTATATTTGTGGCATAAGTTCACATACATGGGGAGTAATAGTAAGAATTTCTTCTATGAGCTAATCAGTTTCAAATAAGAGGGAAGCCAAGAAGGCTTCAATGAGATATATTTCTGTCAGTTTGTTTCCCCTTTGCCTTCAAACCATTCTGTAATGCAAAGCTATCTTGAATTCAGTGGTGCTTTGGCTGTTACTAACAGGTGATTTTGTGAACAAACTAGGGAAATATCAGTGGTGCAACAGTTATTGGATGTGGAAGTTTATTGCAAGAGTAATTATAAACTGTCTACTGATCCATAGTTTTATTAACGACTTCGATAAATGAATTGCAAATGCAAATGCATTCATTGAGTCTTCGCATTAAGCCATCTGGAAAGGAGCACAACATGTTGGAAGTCACAGTTAAATTTTGAGATTGATAAAGTGAAGAAGTGTTCAGGAAAAAAAATCAATGCATGATTCAGTAAAGAAAACTGCAGATTTCTACCCTGTATGGAAATAATCAAGTAGTAGATGGAGAATGACCTGTGATTTTAGTATATTACAAAATGGCAAAAAGTCAAATTTTAGAAACAAACAATAGATTTGTGTGAATATTAAGCTCCTTACTACTTGAGTAATCAGATTCTAAAGCAGTCCTCTAGATGGAATATGAGATAAAAATCTTTTGTTACTCATTTAGCTTGTTTCAGTTGACTCAATATTTAAATGGAGATAGCAATATTAATTTAGCTCATCAGAATATCAAATGGCTTAATTATATAAATCTTTTAACACAACTTGATCAAAAATATTTCTAAATATTCTGACCTACAGTATAATGTGATACACAGGTGTCTATATAGTATTATCTATGTTAGTGTTGCTACAGCTCTGTGATCACCTGTCATAACCCTCAGTGAGATGGCACAGCTCACTCCTGATATGCTGAGTACACTCCTTCTCTTAGTGGGTGTTTTAGGTTTCTTCTAAAACATAGATTCTGTCTTATTGCAGTTTCTTACTTGCCGCACCTTTTTCCTTCATTACAAAGAGTTAGAGACTGCAGTTTCTTTATTGTGTGCTATGTATTTTGTCTGAGGCACTGGGTCTGATTTTGACATCTCTTCCACTTCGGAGTGATCTCTCAACTAAACTATAAACAGGGCTTTAAATCTGAATGTTTGAATTAGCCACAGGGATTTTAAATAGACTTTTTGACCTACGACTGTAAAATTCTATGTATTGTTATACACCTCTCTGTGGGACCGTTTTATCACTTTATTATTTATAGATTAAAGAACATTGTTGCTAATTAATACTGTTCTAATTGTTGGCAGTGTATACGTGCTTGCTTTGATGTTTTTTTGATCCTGTATTTTGGGGATTTCACTTACTACTTTTTTTTTGGATGATTTGGGATTTTGGAACCTGCATTTTCAAGCCCTTGTTTCATTTTCTTATTACTGAGGTCTTCTCTATTCTAACTTCTTTGCCTCTCATCATACAATTCCTTTTTCTTTTTAATCGAGTCTTATGAAATGGGGCAGCCCCAATTAATTCCTCAGCACTACACAAGTAGATTCATTTTTCATTGTCTTCTGAAAAAATTTACTAGTACAAAGGTTAATATTTAGCTACCTATATGACATTAGCCTTATGTTGTAGCTTGTTAAGAGGAATGCAGTTAATGCAATACAGTGATTTCAGGCTAATCAAAAAGGGCAAGCTAGCAGTCTGCTAACATTTAAGTTCGCTCCTCTGATGAAGTATTTCTCCCACAATCTCTTGGATGCACAGTTTTCAGAGTGAGTAAAGTCACATCATGGGAATTTCTCTCTCACAGTCTGCCAGATGAGCATTTGAGTATATAAGGTCAGACTGCATGGTTGAATCCATTTCTACAGATCTTAAAGTCTGTGAATTATTCAATCAAAAATCATAGGTTTTGAATGCCTTGAATAGAAATCTTCATGTTTAGCGTATTACTACGAAGTTACTAAAATATATAGTTATCACACATATATTTGCATGACTATTTACATTCATTAAGTTATGTGTTTTATTAATTAAATATGACCAACATGAACTAAATGAAATGTTGTTTGTTTTGTTTCTTTCTTTTTTCTTCCTTTAATGATCAGCAGAAATTTAAGCTTTTTAACAGAAAAATAGTCTTAAATCTGGTTTTATGATAAAATTCTACATCTAACATCCAATACCAGAATTCATATGCACCACAAATACTGTTAATTTTTGCAGATAGAATGTGATGCTACACTTTTAAAAGTACAAAAAAATAATTGTACATAATGTCTCAAACAAGAATATTATAAGGCATTAGGCAGACAACTACAGTTAAGTTATAATTAGTTCCATTGTGAGTTTCAGCTTCAAAGAAACCCAAAACTTCTAAGAAAAAATTCAGCTGACTCCACCAAGCTTTGCCTATATGCTATGGCCTAGATCCGCTAAAAGAATTAGGAGCCTAACAGCCATTGTAAACATCTAAGTCCAAAATGTAGATCTTCAAAGCCCCAGCTGAGCTACTGCCTCACCCCGAGGGAAGATGGTTGTCTTCCCATGGCACCTAGGTTTCTGCTAATAATGTTCTCTAGATCTGTTAGACCACATCTAGAAAGACAGGTAGGTGTCTCTAGCAGGAATTAGGAAAAACTCTTTATGTCTTTACACCAGACTGTAACCCCAAGAAGCTCCATTAAGCTGCTGCCTGACCTGGCAGGCACTGGTCACCCTCTTTCCCTGAAAGTTTCTGCAGGAAAGAAAACTTCTGTCTCTACAAGTATCCTGATGTGATTCAGTTTTGATCTTTGCCTTGCCTCTTGGTTGTGCATAGCCAGAATCCAGATACTTGTTTTTCTCCAGTTAAATTTTCTGAGGACATGTTTGCGCTGCTAGCTAAGAGATAGAAATAACAACTTTGTGCACAGCCCACACTGCTTTACTGTTAGCAGGATCCCTGGCTCTGCTTTGGACCACTCCTAGTACCTTTCCACCAGCTCAAGCCTGCACATGGCTCTGGGGTCAGCCTAGACAAGCTCAAACAGCAGTGCAGGCCGCACTTCACCAGGCCAAGGAGACAGTGCAAAGCTGAGACAAAATGCTTGCAGTGGCATCTTATGGGGCTGCCTGTGCAACACACTGAATTTCATGGAAAACATTTCCAAGTCCTATCTCATCTCACACTGCACGCAGAGTTGGGGGAACTAACTCAGTCCTGGGGATCCCATGAAAGAGAAGAGGCACAGTGTTAGATGGAGGTCTTTCCAACTACATTAGATTTGCTGTTTGACCAAATGAAAATTTTGTACTCTTTCACACATCCCATGCCTTGAAACTCAGCGCAGTTTCTACCAGGAGTAAAATTCAAGTCAGGGACAATCTGAAAAACTTTAGAGAGTCTCTAACACAAGGCAGACTGCAGGTGGGTTTGACTTTCACTTCCTTTGCACAGACCTGCAGATCACAGAATCATAGAATATTCAGCGTTGGAGTAGCCCCACAAGGATCATCAAGTCCAGTTCTTAAGTAAGTTGTCCATATGGGAATAAATGCCATGACCTTGGCATTATTAACACCATGCTCCATTTTCTGAAGCAGTGAAAGTGGTGAAAGGTAGAGGAACCAAGTGCAATGGGTGAAGTCTTAATCTCAGAGAGTAAAACACAGAAACTGCCCAGAAATACCCACAATCTCATTCCCCATTTCCATAAGCCTTGCTCATCCACATCCAGCCTTCATCATGCCAGCCTGCTTCCTGTCTTTTCATACTAGAAATCTGTGCTCAGCCTTTTTTTTTTTTTTTCCCCAGGAATGTTTATGGGGTACATCTACGCAAACTTAAATTGCCAGAATAGTCTTTAAAGTATCCCTCCATTTGATTTAGTCCATGAGGAAAACACAAGAACTTTTAGTTTCTGTGGGAAGTGGAAGTGTAGAACACAGTAAAGAGAAGAGTCCCATGACAATGAACAGTATTAATGATTAATGTTTTTGCCTGCAAAAAATTGTCTCTAATTTCTAGTCCTTTAAGTCTAGAAAGTCAGTTTGAATGAAATACTTTCACTTTATTTTTGGTGTAGGAGAAAATGGCTTGCTTATCTTTTAGTGGGGAATTCTGATAGTGAGTTGTGCTCTAACTGAAATGGAATTTAACTTTTTTTTCCATATTACACATTAACTTACTGACACCAGCAGTTCCTCAAAAAAATGGCAAAAGTTTGATCCTTTTCCCAGGCGCCAGAGTTAATAAATTGAGGGACTCTGGCTGAACTCTAGTCCCACTGAAGTTTGTAAGAAAACTGTTAGAGGTTAATAAGAGCAAGGCTAGGCCAGTGTGGAAGGCACTTGCTGTTCTCCTATTACTTACACAATATTCTCATTTAGTTGATTTTGCTTGTAAAAATGGAAAATTATTTTATTATTTTAAACTTTCAGAAATAAAGCTCCAGTTTTCAATACAGTAAAAAATCATACACCACTGCTTCATCTCTTCTGCTTACATAAGACTCCTTCTCATATTTGTAGTCTTGTTATAATTTGGAGAATTCTCAGAATGGCTTAAATTAAAATCTTTCACATTTTAATTTTTTTAAGTAAAGAGGAATGCATAGGCTTTTTTAGGCTAAACCTTGTTACTAATAAAACATCAAAGAAAGATGATGAAAGAGATACAAAGATAGTATATGTAAATGCTACCAAGTGATCATAGCTTATAAGAGGAATTTAGTATAGCAAAGATTTGGAATTGCCAATTGAGATTTAAAAAAATGAACCACTAAAACCTTACCTCTAGATTCACTAAGGAGCTTTAGCTAGCTATTTCCCTTGGAAGCTGCCTAAGTACACCTCTGCTTTGCTCTCCAAATTTAGGGCCGGTGTGCACTCCCTGCATAACGTACACCAAAGGTGGCCCGACTCGCCCCTGTGCTGCGTTCCTTCCACTGTCATGTCCCCAGAAAGCTGTCTCCAGTGGCACTCTCTGGGGCTCATGTTGAGCCAGGGTAGCTGGGTACCAGGAGCTACCATGGTTCTGGAGATTCTCCACCTGCCCCTGAGCTCTTGGGGAAAATCAGCAGAAATCTGCTGAGGGTAAGCTGAGTAACTTCCAGCTCTGCTCTCTGACTGCTGATCCAAGTCCTCCACTGTTAGGCAGTCATCAATCATTTTTCCACCTCACTTATGGCCAAATTCCATTCTCAGATGTGCATTCGCAAATCCCGTTGACGTCAGTGGTTAGTGGTTAGTGGTTAGTGGTTACCAAAGGAGAAGAATTTAACTCTTAGCATCGTTTTCTCCACTTTCTGGAGATCCTTTTTGCCTTTCCTGAGGCAATAATTTTCCCTTAGATTTATATTTAAATTTAAATGTCATAAAACATTAAAAAGGCTGACATAGCCACTGTCTTGTCACCTCACTGAGCTGATAAAAAACTTTCTAAAGCTGATGGTTTTTCCATTCCTGTTGTGATTGGTAAGATACCCTGCTAGGAAACAGAGTACACTGACAAACTTAGATTTACAGAAGCTTCATGTGAAAAATATCTCATGTCTTAGGACTTGCTTAAAAAACCAGTGAAAAGGGTCTGTATTAAAAAAAAAAAAAAAAAAAAAAAAATCAGCATTTCAGGGTATCTTGTCATGAGCTTTCCAGTCATCCAAAAGGCCATGTCATTAGGGACTAAACTGCTTTTAAATAAATACAATGGGCTAAGGACTAAATGAGCTTCCTGAGCATTCAGTATTTTTGAGGGCTAGGATGAGTCGTTGTGAGCCCAGTTTAGAGACAAATGTATTGTAGTCCTGAGAATCATAATTGTGTTTTGTTGGAGTCTTTCTTCTCAAGCTAGAAATGAAAATGCTCTTTATTTTCAAATGTGGAAAGTATCCTGGCTAGCTTTAAAGTTTACTCTCAACAGTGCAATTTATTGCTGATTCAGCAATTTTAAATAAAGTTTGAAACTTACTCTGAGATGTGGCTGAAGTGGGAAGATGTTGATCTTCAGTCCTCAGCTACTCTTACCAAATGACATTACTATTGGTAAATGGTAATGGTATGACATTGCTACTGGTGAAATATAGTCCTGCAGAACTGGTTCACCAGGACAAGTCAGTATTTCCCTAGGATGTTCTTGCATATTCTCAGAGGTCATAAAGTGTTTCATGGGGTATCATCAATCTGTGGGAGGGAGGAAAGAAAGTGAAGAAAATGAAAATAAGGATTTGGTCATTCACAACTCCCTTCAAGAATCTGGATTTCTTCTTTTACAATATAACTTTCAATTAGTTGGATCTGATTTGGGGCCAACTGCTGAATCCTCACACTGCAGGCTGCAGCTCAGCTGCACAGTAGTATCTTTACATCTGTGCCAGCTAGGGTTATTACTGAGTTTTATAACTTCTGCTATAAATAAAGCCTTGTCATCTAAGCATTCAATTTAAATACCTCTCCGTTTATTTTTGAACACTGGAAGTTAATAATAAATATCATCTTTGTTTTCTAATTTTTTTACTGAGTTGATTTAAATGCTCTTGACAGCTCCAATCCAATCCTCCCATCCAAGCTGACAAGCATGACATGCATCTCTGCATACAAGCTCTCAATTATGCATAATCCAATGTTTTCTAGGGTTTTAATTGAATCACTAGTCTCAAACTTGTTATTTTTAATTTACAACATTTGATTTCTGACACCGGCCCCTCTATGTCATAAATTATGCAGGCAAGAGCCTTAGTTGTGTGGGTGATTAAAAAAACCTAATTAGGCATGATTAAAAAAAAATAAAACAGAGACCACTTAAATATGTGCATGTTACCATGTAAGAGAGGCTTATTTCACTGGAAATGCCTGGGTGATTTTTTTTTAAGAGATTATGTTCAGTTCAGTACAATTTGATTGATTTTGACAGAAATGAAAGAAAATGTAGGATTTTTTCTTCCTGCATATATACCAGAAATTGCATTACATGCCCGTTGATGTGAATTTCTCCCACAGCTCATTGAATGTAATTTTGTTAAGTGGGCAGGAAAATGAATATGAAGAAAACTGAATAGAATCCAACATTTTCCTTGGCACCAGTAGCAAAGTGAGACATGGCATGTATAGATATAAATATATGTGTATATATATATGAGGTACAATTAGAGGTATTAACCTTTTATGCCTCAGCTAAGAGCAGCAAAAAGGAAAATTTGCAGAATATTAAACACCACTAAAATACAGATAGCGGAGGAATGATGTGCCTGCAAATGCTATAGCACTATAGCAGCAAATTAAAGGAAAATAATTATTTTCTCTTTACTGAATTAAAGAAGTTACAATGTATTTGCTACATGAACTTGTAGATGTTTATCATTATTATTCACTAACACCTTAAATCTGGCTAGTTCAAATACACTGTGTCAAAAAGAACAGAATCTCCACACTTTTTAGCGTGTTCTTATTCCAGCAATCTGGGGAAAAATGAGGAAGAATCATCACTTCCCTCCAGCTGTGCTATATGATCTCTGTGCTCTGAGCCTTGAGTCTCTACACAATGGAGATACAGAGTACAGCTGCTTTATCACCCTAATCCAGGCTGTGGTGATAGGATGAATGAGCTAAGGAGTTGCTTCATCAGAAACTTCCAGTTCAGGGAAGAACTTGAACTTATACTCAATGTTGAACCAGTGCAAATCTCCCAAAATGCTGCTCTTCCACTCGCATGTAGTCATATGCTTAAACAATTTGCTGGATTAGGACCAAGGACTCAGATGGTGGTGCCTGAGGAAGAAGCTGGCAGATTTGTTAGTGCTAACACCCTTAACAGCTTTAAAAATTCATGGTAGATAGAAAATCCAGGATGATCAGTTGATCCTCTACAAAACTCACAGTGAATTCTGGATCTGAGGTGATGTTTCACCTGCATCCAGGCAGAAGATATTTCACAAGAACAGGGGGCTTTTCAACTACTGATGTCCCCAGAAATGTATCATGGAAAAGCTCTTCCCCCTGAGGAAGCCCCATCAGAAATGGGACAAGGACATTGAAAAAGTCTGAGGGGCGACAAAAATGAAGGGCTGAGCCCTCAATATTTTTCTACAGTGGGCAAAGATACAAAAGGAAGAGAAAAATCGACCCTTCCAGTTCAGCCATCCTAGGGTGCCACTGTGGGGCAGGGGTGGAATGTGACAAGGAGTTGAGGAGCATCATAATTCTTGGCACATCATCTGCATGAATGTCTTCAGCTGCTAACTGTTGCTTGGAATGGTTAGGGGAAACACTGTAATTGAAAGCTCATCGAATTTTGCAAAAATTCAAGATGTTCATTAATAAGCTATGAAGAAAAACTTAAATGATTGTCTTTATAACAAAATTGATACCCAAACAACTTTTTTTAGATCAAGAAATATGAGTGTTTGGGCATGGAAGAAAAGAGGTCTGAACTCTCTTCAAAGTGATCCTTCTGTAAGTCCTGAGAAAGATTTGGAATGTGTCCTGGCAATAGAATTAGAGATAAACTGGGAATAGGATGATACCATGCTCAAACTTTCTATCTTCTCCTACCTGAAGGCCTGTCTGAACTGGACAGAGATCTGTTTTAAATTTGGAAAGTGCTTCATATTCCTAAGGAGAAACCAGTGGGAAAATCTAAGGTTTATCTGAAATTTCAAATGTTAGAAAAGATATCAACCCACAAGTACTGAAGGTAGAATAGATACACTTTGGTTGTATTCACATGTTTTCATATTTTTCCTCTAAGTCTGGATTATGTTCAGTTACTGCACATATTCTTAAAAGCTCTACTAGAAATGCTCAATACTTTTGCAAATCCAAATTCTATTTAGAGGGGATCTTCTAACATAAATAGATCTAACCAAAACATTTCTTTTTTACCAACAAAATCTAAGGTTTCCCTCAAAAGAGAGAGGGTATTTTGCAGAAGATGTAATTAGAGATGAAACCACGAATTTTCAGAAAGCTCTTCAACCATTGTGGTCAAAGTGGTTATAAATCTCCTAAGGTCTGTACTACAGCTGGCCTTTGTATTAGTGCACAGGGATAAGTGGAATAGGCAAGGGAGAAATGGCTTCCTTCTCTTGGGTAACTTGCTCTCAAAGACTTAACAAAACAAAAACAAAACAGTAGAAGTGCTATAAAAATAATGGAGTTTGTGGAGAATTTGACAGTGGCCGTAATTCTTTTACAACAGCCTTCAGCCAGAAAGCTTCTAAAATAAAACTTAAAACAAACCAAGGCTTAAGACTGGATCAACTAGAAAGCATTAAAATAATAGGCAAACCCACATCATTGAAAGTTCTTAAGAAATCTGTCAGGTATTTTAAACTTTAAACTAGATAGGTTTGTAATTGCAAAGAGTCTTTCTTAGTTAAATTCTTGTAATAATTAGAAACCTTTCTTTAATTTCTCTGTGGACATTTTCTAAACAAATGCTCTGTTTCCTACTTTGTCCTTCAGCATAAATAACTCTCTTGTCATTACTGTTTGGATATACTTTAGGATAGCTGCCCTATTTTCTCAGTTTCGCTTTTGCCAAATTTAGTTAGTCTATTTCTCCTTCTTTGGCTGGAAAAAATATTCAAATTACCAATCCAACATCAATTCTGTCCTCTTATATATGTCCTAATATAGTTTCATAAATGTATAAATAACTGTCTACACATACATAGGTGGTGAGAGGCTGGACATGACCCAGAAATGTGCACCTGCAGCCCAAAAAGCCAAATGTGGCTTGGACTGCATCAAAAGCAGCGTGGCCAGCAGGGCAAGGAGGGGGATTCTGCCCCTCTGCTCTCATGAGAACACACCTGGAGTGCTGCATCCCGCTCTGGCATGCTCAGCAAAGAAAAGGCATGGACCTGTGGGAGCAAGTCCAGAGGAGAGCACAAAGATGATTAGCAGGATGCAGCACCTCTCCTGTGAGGAAAGGCTGAGAGAATTGGAATTGTTCAGCCTAGAAGAGTGGAGGCTACTGGGTGACCTAATTGTGGCCCTTCAGCACCTGAAAGGAACGTACAGGAAAGATGGAGATACTTTTTAGAAGGGAATGTAGAGAGAGGACAAAGGGGAATGGCTTCAAACTGAAAGAGAGTAGATTTAGGTTAGATATTAGGAAGAAATTCTTTGCTGGAACAGTTTGCCTGTAGAAGTGGTGTTTACCCCATTGCTGGAAGTTTTCAAAGCCACACTGGATGCTGTTTTGAGCAACCTGGTCTAGTGGAAGACCTCCCTTCCCATGGCAGGGGGATTGAAACTAGGCCATTTTTAAGGTCACTTCCAACCCAAGCCATTCTATCATTCTATGATAACTAAAGGCCTTTTTCTTTTCCCTTTATACCTCCTTTTTCTAGTTCTACTCAATCTGATCACTTTTATTTAATCTCTTTACCACAATTGATCTCAAATTAATTGAAATGCCAAAAGTGTCATTTAATACATCTGAACTAGGTATCCTAAACTGCTTTTTTTTTTTTAATGATGTGGTTCTTCTGACTTCTCCCACACTTTCGTGTGAGTAAGAGATGCATAACTGAAAAAACAAATGTTTGTTTCTCTCTTACTGTAAAAAGAGTATAGTTTGACTAAGCCCAGAATAAAACCTCATTGTTGCCATAGGTATTTGGCTAGAAACATCCAACTCAATAACATCCTGGCCTTTTAGTCACAGCTTCCTTCAGGAATAATGCTTTGGGAGCCTTCTTAAGCTCTCCACTACTCCCAGTGCCTGTTGGGGATAGCTATTCACCCAATTATCTTTTCAGCTGTTCCTCACAGTTGTTCAAGTTGTTATTTCCTCAAAGCAAACCTACCATTTATCATCAGGGAAGAAAATAACACTTTTCTTCAGTTAACCTGGAACTGAAGCTAGGTATTCACTACAATGCTAGTTTCCTCTTCTGGCTTAGAAAAAATGAGAAGCTTTTCTTAGAAACCTCTAAATAGATGCTTGTCAGAAGTTCCTAGGTCACAGACCCATATTGCTACTTCCTTGGCAGCATAAACGAAAAGGATGGTCATATAAGAGAATCCACATTTAATGCACATGTCAGTAGTACCTTACATTCAGTTATGATGTCCAGGAGAAAGTACTGTTCTGAAATTCTATGCTTTCTTGTACCCAGCTTCTGACAACTGATTAGTGAGAGACAGAGAAGTCAGTCCATATTTTAAAGATGTAGATACAGGTAAACAATATCCACAGCCCTTCTCTCATCCTATGTGTGGGTTCATCATGAGCTTAAAATCAGGCAAGTAACTAGTGGGACAATTTTATAGAAATGGATGTGTGACTGGGCTAAACGAGACTGCAAAGAAAGGCTATCCACATCCAAATCTGTCAGCTGGAAACTTCTGAGTGAAACCAGTTTATTCTATCAAATTAAGTTGTAAGTGCATGTGCTATTTGTTGGGTTGACACCCATCTCTGTGCCACGTCTGCTCATCAGTTATTTTACTCACCTGTTTCATCATGTCTTCAGCTTTTAACCTACTATTATATTCCATACAGGATCTAGCACTTCAAAAGTTTAAATTTCCTAGGACCTCTAGTCAAGCATTGATGTAAATAATATATGTCGTGGTTTAACCCCAGCCAGCAGCTAAGCCCCACCCAGCTGCTTGCTCATTCCACCCACAGTGAGATGGAGAACTGGAAAAGCTAGAAAACTCATGAGCTGAGGTAAAGATAGTTTCGTAAGTAAAGCAAAAGCTGTGCACACAATCAAAGCAAAAGAAGGAATTCACTCCCTGCTTCCCATGGGCAGACAGGTGTTCGGCCATCTCCAGGAGGGCAGGGCCCCATCTCACACAATGGTGACTTGGGAAGACAAACACCATCACTCCAAACATCACCCCTTCATCTCTTCCCCAGTTTTACATGCCAAGCATGATGCCACATTGTCTGGCATATTCCCATGGCCAGCTGGGGTCAGCTGCCCTGGCTGTGTCCCCTCCCAGCTCCTTGTTCACCCCCAGCCTGTTCACTGCTGGGGTGAGAAGCAGAAATAGACTTGACTCTGTGCAAGCACTGCTCAGCTCCCTGTGCTGTCACCATTCCTGGAAATGTATAAGGCTTGGTTAGATGGAATTCTGAGCAATCTGATGTAGTGAAAAATGTACCTGCCCATGACAGGGTGGTTGGAGTTGGATAATCTTTAAAGTCTCCTCCAAACCGTGCCATTCTATGATTCCATGATGTTGTGATTGACTCTGTGATTTTATCTACAGTTTCAAGCACAAATGCAAAACACTGGCCCAGCTACCATGAAGAAAATTAATTTTACCCTAGTCATAAAACCACAATGAGAAAGGTGTTAATTTCTACTAAAGAATCCTAACAAAAATGTTATCAGATGCAATTTCAACTGAGTGTCTGTAGTTAGCTCTTCTTAATTTTGCTCATATAAAATTACATCATTGTATTCTGTGGTGGAGATAAGGAAGGGCTGGTTCAGTGCCCATATAAAGAAAATTTCTGAAAAAAAGATACAACTTACATTCATGTCAGGTCTGTGATCTCACCTTTACTATGGCTGTGGCATACAAGTCAAATACCTTATCTTCTTGTAAGAATTGTTTCCACTTTTATCATGCCAGAGATTTGTTTTTCTCTTGAGTTCTGTACACAAACTGTGTTCTGTGTGTGAGAACATCACAAAAGAATAATCCTTTTCAAGAAAAGAAAATAAAAAAGCTTGGCCAACGCAAATACCAATACCTCCAACTGCAAAGGCTAATGATGAAGATTAACAAATAGACCTTTCTCTGTGTTTCTTCAGTGAGAATTTGCATGCCTGCACTGCTGTTACTTGAAGACACTCTAGTGTGAAGTCCCTTTTCTAATGAAGATACTTAAATGGAATGGTATCAATTCTAATAGACGTTTCATTTCTGTCATGAGAAGGAAGACTGTAGCAGTTAAATTCTCTGAATCACACAAGTTATTCTGGAATAAATCACCCACAGCTCCAGAACATGTTAGCTGTATAAACCTGTCAGTCATGATCAGTAAATTGTTAAACATTATAATACAGAAGAGGATGGCTTTGATACTCAAGCCCTTGATATAGGTGCTGCAACTTCAACACCAAAGATGTATGTTTCTGCAAGCATGTGAGATGAAATTTTATACCAAAAAGCCTCCACTATTATTCCTTGAAGACTTCTCAGCAAGGATTAGAATAGACATATTTCATGCAAAAATCAGACATAAAACCCAAAATGGCTCTTATTTATGAGTAGGGAAATTCAAAACCTAGAGCTGCAACCTTTACTTAATGCCAAGGCCATGAAAATGCAATGATCTACAGAAATTCACACTTTTGTCTCTGGGGGCATTGTTACAGGCTCAAAAAAGTCAAATTGCTGTTACTTGAGCTTGCAAATAATTTATACCTATCATTTGTCTTATAGTCCTAGCATTTGCCTGCTCTGCTGACCACCTACTCATGGATGTATGTTGTAGCAATCTTTTTCTTGACACAGTAACCAGAAAAGAAGAATGTGTTATTTTAGAGTATTTGAAATGTCTGGGACTAATCTACCAAGCAAAATCTACAAGCTCATACACTGAAAAAAAGGTATTTTTCCAAAGTATTATATCATGAGTAATCAAGTAATTTTTTCGAAGGTAACAACTGACTGTACAAGCCAGCAAAGAATCCCTGTTCTGATTGTCACTTATTTAATTTCTCTTAGGAGTTAAATATGTATACAAAATCTTTTAACAAAGAATTTTCCAACACCAGTACTCCACATTCAATGTAAACGTGAAAGTACACATTTTACAAACATTATTCTTGTTATTGCTATTTTTGATATTTTAATGCTTTAAATATTAATCATTCACATCCTTTTCAATCATAAATAACAGAATGTTATTAGTCAGCAAGAACTGAAATATATTCATAACCTGGCCTTACCATTATCCACTATACTGCAAAACACATTTTTTCTGATGTCTTATATAAAATTTCCCAGAGTTTGTGAGTAGGGAAGATTTAAATTTTTATATCAAACAGTGAAATCTGCACTTTTTGGTGCCAATGATTTCCCTTTTCATTGCAGAAAAATTTCTGTCAAATCCAAGCTGAAATCCATATTGAAATTATCTCTGTTAAAAGAGGCTGTGTGTAACCACTCCAGCATTTTCAATCCTTTGGCCAAGGGGAGAAATGTGTCAGTATCTTTCTTCTTTAAATTTATTTAATAGACCTTAGACAGAAAAAAAGAAAAATTCATTAGATCATCTAGTTCATCCTGCCAATCTCTGTATTTATCATCTCATCTTGGGAAAGTACTGTAGACAGCCTCTGGGTGTTCTCTGTATATAATATTGGCAGAATACGGCCCAAAGTTTTTGTTTTCTTACTACAAGTCACCAAAATAAACAAACAAAAATCCCTCTGAGCTGAAACTAAACAAAAAGAGAACTACAACCAGCTGACCTAAAAAAGATATGCAGGAGCTGTGTATCAACTGAGTTTCCCACCCTTTCACTATTCATTTCTAACACAAAAGCTGATCTTAGTGGATTTGCAATGATGTCAGTCAGGGAAGAACAGTCCTATTTTTGGTACCAAAAGGAAAGAAACATTAAACTTTCATATCATAAAATAGCAACATTAGATTTAGAGAACATAAGAATCAAAATATTCTAATGTTTCCCTAGGTTCAGTTTAATTCATATCTGTGCCATCAGGAAAATAGGAACAAGATCACAGAGTTGTGGAATTGTTTTTGTCCCACTCCTTCCCTTTCCTTGGCAAATTGAGAAAAGAAAATTGCTTCAAATCAAGAACACTAGTATTTCTTCTTTGTTATTCAAATGGAGACTGGGACTGCTGAAAACAATTTATTTCCACATACATTTCAATCATGCAATATCAAATTTTATGAAGCAAAAAACCAAAAGAGAGCCAAACCACAGCAAATTTACATTTTTTAAAACCTGAGTATTTATATTTGCCATACGGAATATTGATTTTAATGACTGTCTCAAGTTTTTAAGCAATCATAGCCCCACTTCATTGTAGCTCCAGTTAACCATAACTGTGGCTTAGACTCCTCAAAATGTTTGATCTCACATGCCAAGAAATATACAGACCTTTTATTTGTAAAGAAGACTCATATTAACACCAATGGGGGTGAAATAAAGTTCTTGGGCAGATAAATTCTTTACATTTTGAATATTGGTTCAGTTTAAAAATGTCAGTATCGTACAAAAACTTCAATCTGCTGCTAAAAGTATCACAAAAATTATCCTTGTATATTCTGTGCAACACACACTCAGACACTTCAGCTGAACAAAACAAACTCATGAATTACAAGTTTTCCCACTGGTAAACTCTGGAACTGACAGGGTCTTGCACTGAGATAAAAACTCCATATGAAATCCTAGAATTACTTCGGCATTTCATCAAAATCATGTGGCTTCTGGACCATCAAAAGGCAGGTTTCACACCTGAAGAGCACCTCCCTCAGCCCATAAAATTTTTGCTTACCACTGAATGAGAAACTCACTCCTTGCTGGCTAAAGCGAAAAAGGAGTAAGGACCTGCATCCAAATCCTTGTGAATTTGATAGAAAAATTCCCACTGGAATGAAGAGGCTGAGGAGGATCCAGCCCTGAGTAACTGACAATAAGCCTCCTGATTTGTATTTTAAGCCTGGTAGAGAGACTGAATTCAAAGTATTCATTGTACATGTATTAGATATGTTTAATACAATTCCAGGGCATAACTTTGATTAAGGTATTGGAAATATATGAAAGCAGAAGCTATAATATAAAGCATGTACCCATTTATTTTAGTATATTCACGTGCATTCACTGATAATACTTTCCTGAAGTTTCCAGACAAGCTTTAATAAAAAACAGTGATAAATGCCCCTTACTAGACACTCTTCACTGATCTCATACTAAAAAAAATGCAAAACACCAAAATACAAATTTACACCTTCAGTTTAACTTTTGCTTAAGATAACCAGATGTTAGAGTTTCAATTCACATAGGCTTCTTTCCCACCAAATGTTTCCAAATGGCAATAACAAACAAAACTAAAGCAAGTCAGAATGTTTCTGTTTTCAGATGAGATATGTCTGGTTAGGCAATTCTGAAGTTACTACCAAAGGGTTTTATTGTAAATGTTTTAACTAGTGTTGGTAAATGCTATTTTTGCTAAACTAAAAAAAAGTCTGTACAGAAAGGATGCAGTCTTTCTTCTATAAACAGGAACAGTCTGTGACAAAGTTTGGTAAATGTCACTCCCAAATTATATTTAACACTGATGTCTGAATATGCAGTTTCATTGGCAATATCAATTGCAAGAATGATCAACTCTCAGCTGACCCTGAAATTGCTCCAGGTGGATCCCTACAAATCTACAAGGCCTAATTCCAAGAATCCTCAAAGAGCTAGCTGATGTCATCATAAGACCACTCTCAGTGATTTTTGAACACTCTTGGAAATCCAGAGAGGTCCGAGCTAACTGGAAGCTGGCAAACATTGTCCTGATTTTCAAGAAGAGCGAGAAGGAGGAGCCAAAAAACTACAGGCCTGTCAGTCTCACTTCAGTAGCTGGGAATGTTATGAGAAGATTATTCCAGGAGATATTGAAAAACACCTGAGGTGCAATGCAGTCATTGGTCCAGCATGAGATCATGAGAGGAAAGTCCTGCTTATCAAACCCCATTCCTTTTACGACAAGGTAACCTGCCCAGGTGATCAAGGGTTTGGATTTCAGTAAAGCTTTCAGTGCTGTCTCTCACAGTATCCTTCTGGACAAAATGTCCAGCACACAGCTGGATAAATACATCATGGGCTGGGTGAGCAGCTGGCTCATGGGTTGGGCACAAACAGTGAATGGGGTGACATCGAATGGTGACTTGTCACTAGTGGGGTCCTGCAGGGTTTTGGCAGTGTGGAGTCTGCAGAGGAGGCTTCTGTGAGAAGACACCAGAAGCTGACCCCCATGTTGGACAGAGCCATTTTCATTCAGCTCAAAATGAACCCACCGCCAGCTAAAGCTGAGTCCAGCAGCAACATAAATCTTAGAGGATTGTATTTTCTTCCTTGCCATATATATTACCAGAGGTCTCAATGCTTAACATTCTTATGTAAGACTTGAACTCTTCTCAAATCATGGCTATTTTCAAATAAAATAGGAACTAATAGTGGAAAGAAGCCACTACCATCTATAAATCTCTTTTAAATAAAATACTCTTTCTTACATTGGTACAGTTATGACTTTAAATTTAATGTATTTTACTAGTGATAGCCCTTAAAATTGTAACAATACTTAAAGCATATCTAACTGGGGTGGAAGAACTTAAGTAGCTAAAATATGTCATTCCGAAATATAAATATAATTAAATCAATAAATAAATAGATGTATAGTAGAAACAGACAATGTTATTCCTGAGAATAATTGTGGGGCAATTGAAAAGCTGCTTCAAAACAAAATAATGTTTTTATGTATGTGCAGTGTAGCCTGAATGTTGCAGTATTCTCCACATAAGTCTTTCCTTTTTTTTCTAGTGTTGCTGGGAAGCCACCCAAGATAAGAGAGTTTATTCCCAAAGAAATTCAATAAACTCTTTTTCAGGACTGGTAAAAAATTATTAATCCTTGGGATTAGCCCATGATCTAAAGGGCAGATCATGGACTCTGTTCAGACCACAGTGACGATCTACCAGCAGATGACATGGTCACTTATTCTAAGTAGAGTTTGTGGGCTTGAGACAGTGAATGTCTTTAGGGTGGACTTCTTTCTCAACAATTTTATCCATCCAGGCTAAGAGTAATTCTACTGTGAGTAGACATGGTCCAGACTCTTTATAACTGTAAGGAAAACTGGGCATTTCTAGGACACATGCCATCAAAGAGAGCTGGAATAAATCACTACATACAGATGCCTTTTCTACCAGAAACCAGACTTTAGGCAGCTGAGACAGATGTGTCCTTTCAGGCCAATATTCACATTCTCTTTCTACATGTCAGCCTCACTCATGAACATTGTCCAGTGCAGGACAAAGTGTTGTCACCAGCTGCAGCACCATTCACTGCCTACACAGCAACTGTTTGATGCTGTACAGGAAAGTGACCTGTAAACACACACTGGTGTAACTAGAAAATGTAATGCAATACTCTTGCCTGAGACAAAAAGAAGCATTCTCAAGCAACACCACTTCCTAGCTTATTAGTGGTTTTTGGACTTCTGGAGCAGAGCATTGAAGACAATTTCTACAAACTAGAGCTGTGCATTTAAGCCATGTCATGAACTCCTGTAAATTTGCCCAGTAACTTCCACTTGTTCTGAGGTGCTAGAGCAAGTGGTGTGACAGCAGCCTCATCAATTCTTTGGCTACAGACTCTAACTTTCATTAATCTGACATTTTACATGGCCTATTATGATCCATGAACTTTGTAATCCTAATAACAATTTTGAAACAGCTTTGCATGTGTATATAAGTCTACAAAACAGAAAGGTCAGCCCAGTATGAAACTAAATTCTCTGGAGTGTTTTAGAGATCAACATGAAAGAATTTTACTTCATGTCTAGGGTCTTATTAACTATTACCTTTATCTCCTGCACATCTCCTTGGGACATATAAAATTGAGGAGTGTTGGTCCCTTTTTGATGAGTTCAAACTTTGAAACTATGTGCCACACTGCCATGGGCATGTTTGTCTGCATAACTTCCATTGATCAATGCAGCCAAATCTGATTTTCCAAGGAAAACATTCCTTATTACTAAATGTATATTTTGTCTGAATGCAGCTAAATAGAAACAGGAATAGGCATTCCTTGCTTTTTTGTAGAACACATATGGGGGAGGAGGGAGTTATGCAGGCCATAGTTTCTAGATGTTGATTTACCCTCGTTTTTAAAGGCATCTAAAATTGTTCCAGAATGTCTTCTTATACCTTTCCTATTAGTGTTTTAGCTAACTGTGTACACAATTAATTAAATAAATTATGGATTTTTTTCATTTTTACCCCCATCTTTTTACTTCTTTCACTGAACTGTCACGTGTTGATATCATCTGCAGGGAAGCAGATCCTTCCTCTTTACTGGTACTAAAGGAGACATAGCTCTTCCAGGCCACACATGCCAGCATTGTTTGAAATCCAGACTACAATAAAATGTGCTCTTACATAACATAGCTTGTTCTGTGCATCACCTTGTCATTGCCAACTTCATGCTGACAATCACTGATTAATCACTCAGCCCTAGTGCATGTCTGAAGTGAAGCCCAATGTGATGTCTGACTCCTTAGGAATATTTCAGAAGGACCGTGTGTTTTTTACTTTTAGCTATGATTTAGGCAAGTAAATGTGAAAATACTGTAAGATCCAAATAATATACTGTACTATTAGACTCCTAGCTGCAGTCTTATTATATTATCCTTTACAATCTTGGCTCAAAATCCAGAGGGACTCTGGATTGCTTAATTAGTTAATTTCTGTTTTGATTGGAAAGACAAAAGTAAACCTTTTGGAAATTAATTCATCAATTCAAACTGCATAACAGGCTTTATTGAAATTCAGTCTGCAATGTTCTTAAGTCAGCCTTACCACTGAATGTTAGGACTTATCTTAATTATGGTTGGTTGTAATACTGTACTTATATTAATAATGTTCTTATGTTAAAGAGATTTTTTTGACCTTTTGCAGTGCAGAAATCAATGAGAAGTTGATAAAGCCAAGTTCATTGCTGCCTAAAGTAAAGCAAGCCTGATTTGTTTACTTACCTAAGCCTTCATCTGTCAGACCCATTCTGAAATGATTTATAGACCTCTACCCAATGAAATCATTTAAAGTAGATTAGATTCAAGGAACAATCACCTCTAATATGACAAGCTGATGGAGGCTGACAGGTAACCAAGTTGCTCTGGATGGCAAACAAGTTCCTGAAATTCTGATTAAATTAAAATATTAATGGTACCACTGGGAAAATAAGATTGAATCATGTTAGGCGAATTCAGTATTAGAAACAAAATGCAAATAGAGAATCATTCTGTGCGAAGAAAGCCAGCTGAGGTACCAAGGGAAGTTACCTCCAGTAAACGAGAGAGCAGGAAACGAATTCAAATGAAAAGCATTGTGTCAAGAGCTCACCTTCACCTTTCTGAGGTCTCTAAAACAACAAGGCCTAACAGGCTCTGGGGTTGGTCTGAACACTTTTGAGAGGTTACATATTTATTTGGACTTGCAGCCTAGTACTAATGAACAACTCCTGCTTTCCTAAGGTTATAAGGTTATTCTTTGAAGCCCTAATCCATGATTTTTTTCCTCTTTTTTCATGTTTGCTTAGTTTCTGTTTTCAATCCTGTACATTAAGTGGCTCTGGCTGCACTATAATTGCTATATAACTAAATGTATTGACACTGCCTGCTTTGGGATCTGTATTAATTTTGACATACAGGGTAATTAAATGTGCTATGTGTCTCACGTGCATTAAAGGAACAATAGATGCCTTATCTGCCAGACACGCTGAAGTGTGCAATTACAACATGTTAAGAGCAGTTGTTTTTTGCTTCACAACACCTTTTATTAAGGTTCTTTTAAATATCTTTAGATGTTATTTAATGGCTCTGAAGTAAAAACTATCCATCACAAGTAACACTGATGGGATTTATCTCGCCTCAATTTAGACAGGGTAGACATCTTCATCTTACCTAATTGCCTAACCCCCCCATTTCAGCAGAGAGAAAGAGCTGCTTATAGATTGCCAGTCATCTGGTCTGATTTTTAAAGTTGCATTTGGATTTAATAAACTGCAACCTGAACACAACCCCCACACACATTATTCATATCTTTACGGGAGGAAGAATCTTGGTGGAGGCAGCAGGAAACACCTAGAGGAAACACTGCACCACAGTGCCTCTAAATAGCAAAGTGACAATCTAGTTTCAGAGTACAGAGATCTTTTTTTTTTCCTCAAAGGCACTCTATAAACTGTGGGGGCAATGGTCAGTCCGGTGAGATTCATAACTAGGGGAGGAGTGTGATTAACTGGAAAATGAACCAGCAGCTACACAGCAGCAGAGAGGGAGAGCCTCCTAGGTACCCTACTGGGATGGTTAGTTTTTACAGAAAAAAAAAATAAAATTATGCAATATGGAAGCAGTGGAAGTAAAGTCAGGAGATGGATAAAGCACTGACCACAGTGAGATAAAAATGAGAAACTGAAAGTTTTTTATAATCTTGTAGAGGCAGGACGGTGAAAGGTCAAGAAGAGACCAGGAGAATGTCCTAGGTAATGATCAGCTCTAAAAGGTGTTTGATGAGTTTTTTGACTGCAGAAAATTGAGCTGCTGGAGAAGTACTGGTCTGGAGACTTGGGCTACTAGAAGAAGAGACTACTTTTATTTTCTGAACTGAAAGCAAGAGGAGAAGAGGAATGTATTTATCTTTCAATGCCACAGACAATGACTATGTCAACACTCACATTACTAATTTAAAAACCTGTTTAAATCTAACTAGACTGTTAGGATTATTGTACTGTGGACTTGCCAGTGGCAATACTAAATTGAAAACTAGCAACAATCAAAAGAACCTGGAGCAGGTTGGTCAAGCCTCGGGGACCACCAGAACAAAATGCAGCCCAAGGGAAAGAAAAGGTGTCCCATTTATCTTCAGCACATTTACAAAATGGATAACCAGCTTGACAACTAGCATAGCAGACCTTGGAGAATGCCAGCAAAGACCATGATTTTGAGGTGACTTTTCCACTCATGTGCTCTGGTATGAAAAATCAGCCCATAAATATGTGGCTTTGAAATTATCTGCAGTTTCTCCCAGTTTGTAGGTGCTATTGTAATAGAGAGGAAGTTTAACCTTAGCAATAAAGGAGTCTTTGTGTTCTCAGCACATGTGGCAGATGAAAAATAATAGTGTATAACCTATATTAAGAGCATTGCTAGGTAAAATCCTACCTACCCAGAAGTTTAACTCATGTCATTAGGGAAAAGGATAATAGAGTTCTCACAATGCACATTTTATGTGTGTATCTTCCTCAGTGTCTGAAACAAATTCTCACACATCTGTGAATCATTATTTCCACAGTTCAACTACTTCTGTCTATACAATGTGGCTCTGAGACACCAGAAAATCTCCTGTGGCCAAGTGGCAAAAGTACCATGGGAAAATACTATTTTCTTCCATTCACTGTTCAGCCCATAATGATCTTGTTATTTTGTCTAAGGTTTAAAAAGAATAGGCCCAAGTCTTCATTCCCTAATGATGTTAGAAATTACTTTTCACTCAGATTTTCAGAATGTTTTAGCATGCTATCATTTCATGAGTGCTTTGAAAATTATTCCATGTCCTTAGGTACCAAAACAGAGATCAGGTTCTTTGAAGTTTTCTTTTTTAAAACTTTTGACCTCTAGGTACATTTCACATTGTAGTGATGGAAGTGTGTCTGTAAGGTATTATTTCAAGCCTTGTTATATCTCTGCCATTCAGGATATTAACTACTTAGTCATTAATTTCAGCCCTATCACTGTCTGACACATATGTCATACAGGACAACTCTAAAAGTCCAGTTTCTCTTAAGTTTCAAAACTAATACAGTCTAACATTTTTGACATCTAGCTTTGGTATCACTCCACAATTAATCAATCATTATATGAAAAGGAGCAAAATATCTGTTATATAAAATTCAGGGAAAACAGAAGTGCAAGTTGGAGCTAGAAAATTTGAGCATTTCTCCAATAAAGGCTCTAGCAAGAGGGTGGAATACAATTACTGAGGAAAAAAAATCAACGTCCTTCATCCATAAGTGCAACCAGCAAAGGGAAATAGGAATCTGAGAGAAATAAAGTTGGGTATTCATGCAAATTTCTGTTCAAACTTTCCCTCTTTCTTTTTGAACCCTGAAAACTTTAATTGGACAAAAATATCACTGTCTTCAGCACTCCCTATGAATGTGCCCATGAACAAATCCTTCCTTCTCCTTTCAAGAAGGCAATATACTGACTGTATTGTAAAGCATTGACAATTCTCTCCTATATTTGTATTCTTCTTCATTTTCTCTCACTCTTTCTTTCTTTCTGTACAAATATATATATTATATATATATGTACATGCAAACATAGCAATGTGGATGTATTTAAATGTGTAGCCATCTCTCTGTATATAGCATGGATATGCCTTAATAACAACCTATCATTCTACCTAACTGTAGTGGTAGATATTTCTATGAGCTCAGATGATAATATTCCACTGCTTTTGTGCAACAGAAAACTGAAACTGTTATTTGTACTAAAAGCAATACACTCCAAAAGACCTGGTGGCCATGGCTAAATATGTATCTTTCTTTTGCCGTAGATTTGATGGTCGTCTTATATGTAAGATCTTTATGTGCAATTGTAGGATAACCAAGGGTGTATAATGCTTTTTTTCTGTCCATTATACAGCACAGATTGCTAGTATATGGTTTGCCACATGGCTTCTATCTTTTATGCACTCGCCTCATGCATAGACTGAAAGCATTGAAAACATGTGAGTAGCTGTTGTTGACACTGGGTAAATATGGAATCCATAGATTAAATTTCAACATCAGCTATACAGGTCTGAATTTCTTGCAGCTTTGATTCTAATGCCCTAGTAATGTTTAAGCTATCAATATTAGCTTACATAACATTCAGGCTTTGGGCCTGGTTAAGATTAAACTGCTTTCCACTCTAGCAGAAAATTTTTAGCTTTCTCCAAAATTTCAAATACTACCAGACATCTTCATGGAAATGTAAACAGAGATTTCATTTATGAACAAGTTCTGAATTTTGGCTACTTTTGTCAAAAACTCACTGACTATAGTGCATTCCAAACAAATAAGAATCAAGCATTATTTCAAATGGCTTTTTTTTTTTTTTTTGGTCTAATCTTGCCATCTTGTGATTTGCTTTGTCATTTATTCCTGGAATATCTGTGTTTTTCACATAAAATCAAGAACAGTAGCCTAGAGCTTCTTTCCTCATTGACTTCTGACCTTGATTCAAGTTCACCTTAAAGAGTGTTTCTTGATGGATCCGGCAAAGCTGATGGGGATCAATATTGGAGCTCTACAACTACTTTCTTTGGAAAAGACTCGCTCAAATAAGGAAGCTTCACAGCATTTCTTAAGACAGACGGGCTGTGGATCCATGTGGGCTCCTCTCTTATGACAGCTTGGAATGGGGAACATGCCATCCCTGTTTGTCAAATGCTCTACCCTCAGTTTTGTGCACTATCCCAGGAATTAAAACTTGATTTTAGTTGCCGGTAGTAAGCCATGAATTCTTGTGAAAATTAAGACTGCAATTAGAACAAAGAGGTGGCATCTAAAGATGTCTGGTGAGTAAAAAATTTGAGCAGAGCCATTAGGCATGAAGAAATGACACATGCTTTATCAGTTGTAGTCTTTTTCTGCAGTTTTACATTTAGATGAGTGGTACAACTGTGGGCATACAGGCAAGAGATGACATGCTCACACACCACAGCCAACTCATTGTCTGAAAGGAAAGGTCAAAGCTCCCTGTGGAAGAAGACAGGGGGATATGTTCTTGGGAATTTTTGTTCAAACACAACAAGCTCTCAGGAGGACTTTGAGATTTTGGATGATACTGCCAAGTTAATGGGAGTTGGAGACAGCACCTCAAGCAGTTTCTGTGCTGCCTCAGTACAGCTTGGCCACGTTCTGACTGATGGTTACCCTCCATCCCCCTGTGCCATCCCCAAAAGCATGACACTGGGGCTTGTTCCTTCCAGAATTTGGAGTTAAATTCAATTTAGTTCAATATTATTAGGGAATTTTGATTGCAAAATCATTGACAGTTCAGAATTTTAAAAAATACTATAATGATCCAACTTTGAAAAGAATGATTCTCCTCAATTTAAAATTTACAAAGAAATGTTCTATTAACATCTCAGAACATGTGTTTTTCTGTCTTTTTATGAGTTATGGTTAGTGGAGAAGATGGAGGTTCCTCAAAGAACAAGAGGACTCTCATCAGAAAGTTTCTCAGTGCCTGCTCCACATGACTGTCCTAAAAAATTATGTGCTTAAGACAGAGCTGTGAATAAACTTGTATGAATTCTGGAAAATGTGTTTATATCATCAATTTTCAATTTTCTCCTCTTTTCTCTGTTCTGTGCTTTATGAGTGCTTTATCCCAAACCTTAATTCTTTTGGGTGTTTTCATGAATCATGCTGATAAGTCTATTTTACCTCAAGACCTTTACTGCATTGGTGGTTTTCAAATTATTTGCAAACATATTGTTATATATAGCAATATACATTGCTATTTTAGTGTAAGTATAATTTCTATATAGTTTAACAAGTGCATAATTCAGAGAAACTAACTAGAACAGCTAAGGTTAAGCTTCTGGTTGCAAAAACCTATAGTTGGATATTTCAGTGAGATTCTCTAGCAGAATAAAATTAAATCCCTTTTTTGCATTAGTTAACCAAATTGTAAGCTTAGCTACATTTATCTTTAAAGTAAGCCCTGATCTGGTTATCATATTAATAGAGGTCTGTGTGGGAAAACAACTTCCTTAGAAAATGGGAATATGACCTTTAATTTGTAAACAACATTCTCCTTTGTTCCTAGTCTTTGACTTGTAGCGATGTCTAGAATGACTGATTTTATCTAACTGAATTCACTTAATTGTTGAGATTTCATACTTCACCTTGATGATTTTGTTATTTTACAATTGCTGGGGAATATCACACCACAGGAGTTAGATGTGGTATGAGTCAGATTCTGCTGCTACTATGTATAATGATTGACTGATTAAAAAATATTTATTTCTGGATTTATTGATTGATCTTCATAGAGATTCTTGTCTTCATTAATCCATATCTTAAGATAAATAAACTTTTATGTGTTCTTTCCTCTCTGTGTGGATCTGGGATACTTTCAGTCATGCAAGCATGTCTTGATTATTTCTTTCAAATATTTATTGCCTTTTTATATAGCATTTTCTTCCAACTTTCATGAGGCAACTACAGTTGCTGTCTTCCAGCTGGTATGATCTGTTCCCTAAGCAAGCTGGTTTTCTGATACATCGACACTGATTGTAATTGTGTGTCGTGTCATCATTTGTTTGTTACTGCTCTTTCTAATAATGGGTGTTTTCCAGCCACACTCCCAAGAAAGTAGGAGAACTGATCAGACTGACATGCTTGGCCAGATACTGCATTTCTGCAGGCAGCATGGGGCTTTTTTCAGTACCCATCTCTCCACTACTCACAGCTGGTGTTGCTCAATAAACTGTGCCAGATACTGCATTTCTGCAGGCAGCATGGGGCTTTTTTCAGTACTCGCAGCTGGTGTTGCTCAATAAACTGCGAGCACTAAAACTACCTCTTAGGTTAGTTCCCTCTCTGTTGCCCTTAATCATACCGTGTCAGTGTGGACACAGGGAGATGGCATCACGGCAGTGCCCACTGAAGGGACTCTTGCCTGGGCACAGAGCACTGTGCATCAGGGATGACCAAGCCTGAAACAGATGACAGCCCCAGGGGGACAGGCATCCTTCTGTGGCAGGGCTGACAGCTCTCTCCCCATGTAGAGGTGGGCTGGCATGACTGGTTCAAAACAGCTGACTGAGGTCATTGACGGTGGCCCAGCTTTGTGCCCAGTTTCTCTGCTGAGGATGACAGCAGTGAAAGAGCTCTTTGCAGGGGTCTTTCAGCCCAGTGTTGGTACCTGACACCCAGCCTGTGCCTACACTAGCCCGGCCCCTCAGTGCACTGCCCTCCCAGAGTGGAGGAGGCATAACTTCACGGAATAGCTGAAGCTGGAAGGGATCTTCCCCAAAGTCAGTGGACAGCTCCCACCTTCTATAGGCAAATCCTGTCCCACAGCTGGTTAATTAAACCAAGTGGTTAATTAAGTTGTGTTGCATTGCCCTGCCATGAACCCAAACAGCCACCCACTACTGGTCCTTCAGTCCCAGACTAACAGCTGAATCTCATGCCTCACATCCTGTTTGTGCTGCTAATGTATTTTCTGTTATTTAAACTATTGAATGTTGATTATTGTGATCTTGCCATGAATACACGAGCTGACCTGAGAACTATGAGTCACCCTTTAAATACACTGTCAAATGCACTTTAAATACACTGTCAAAGTAATACTCTCATAATAGAGTTAGAAGAACATAATCCATTCCTCTACTCCAAGATCAATGATATGTAAAATACACTTAATAGACACTTTGATATTTCTCAAAAGTATCCAGAAGCAGAAGTTGCTTTAGCCTGTGTCCTACTGAACCAATAACTTTCACCAGCCTTTTTCCCCATCTGCTCACTGGTTGCTCCAGATGTCTTGGGGCAGAGCTTGTGCTTTCACACTGTCTATGCACTGTATAAAAGGACTTCAGGTTCTGCTAGGTATGGCAGAAGAGGCATTGCTCTGACCCTCCCTAGTTATAATTTTATCTCAGTTGGGAGTAAACCTCAGTACTTGTTCAGTCAGCAGCTGTGGGATTCTCATGTAGAAGACAAACTGGAGAAGCCCAGTGCCACTCCATGGAACCAGGGATATACACTCTGTACTCTCCTTACCCTGGCTCACAGGTTTTGGTTTCTTTTTTTCTCTTTTCCTTTTTAAGTTGCATTTTGCATTCAGGAAAGCCAGATTTTATTTGAGTGGGGTTCAGATGAAAAGGCTGGGTGCATCACAGTTATCTTGAAATTCTAGTCTACAGACATTTTTGCACTTGGCTGGTGCTTATTGCAAGGGCAAAGTGGAATAGTCTCTAGGCTTCATTGCAATATAAACATCAAATTCTATTATCAGCAGTCTCAGCATGGTTTTACATCATAAAATATAGACTATAGCTGCAATAATAACTGTAGAAATATAGAATGTATAAGCAATAAATATAAACATAACTGAGGAAGCAGCTATTATATCCATCTCCGCAGAATTCAAATCAGTTTCCTACCAACTTTGTCCATTGTTTTCCATGACCCTGTACCTGATCTTATGCAATGGTTACATTCATCATAATGAGTCCAAATGTTCTGGAAATATCTTCTTGTCCAGATGGGGAACATTTGTTAAGAAGCAGGTATATGAAATACATATATTTGTATATTTATGTGTATGCTGAAAGGTAAAATATTCATAACCCACTGAAGAAAGCTTAGGCCTTTCTTAAAATAGGGTAGCTTTAATGAAAATAACTGTGATATGAACTTTGCTTCCAGCTTCCTTTGGTAGATTAAAGGAAAAGCATAGACATAAATATATTAACATGTTATTAGTGTTTATTGTTGAAATATGTATATATGAGATGTGCTCCTTCATACATTATGTAATGTCTAAATTACACAAATGTGGGGGAGTTTAATAAGTACCCCACATGGTTTCATCTTTTTTATGTAATTTTGCTACATTCTAAATTAAGCAAGCAAAAGTCACTGTTTTTATTCATTTTAAAAATTGCTTTACATATGAAAGCAGGTGAATAGTAACACAATGGAAATATTGTAGGTAACATTGCATTACAATCATTGATTTTTTTTCCTTAACAAAGCAGGGTGAATGGAGAACTGAAGAAAAACTATGATGAAAAATGGTACAAATGCCCAACAGAGGAGAAATAAGTAGGCTGATTATCAGTAAATCTGTGATTAAAATATGCTGTCTGTAGAAGGTAAATTATTTTCTGTCAATATCTTTTCTTTTTTTTTTAAATCACTTTATCCCAAGCAGTACATTTATTGAGCCATGGTGGTGATTGCTGGATTGGTGACAGAGGCTTAGCCAAGCTGTGGGCAAGAATTGAAGGAGATATCTGGAGTGTTGCAGGATAGAACTGAAAAAAGAAAATGCTGTCTTGAAGCTGTAGTTGGTTGACTCTGCCCAGATGCCAGGCACCCACCAAAGATGCTCTCTCACTAACCCCGACACTGGACAGCAGAGAGAAAATATAACAAAAGGTTCATGAGCTGAGATAAGACCAGGAGAGATCACTTATCAAATGCCATCAAAGGCAAAACAGGCCCAATAAACTGTGCAACAACTTTTGTTTTTCTTTCCTCTTAAATATGTTAGCACCGTTTCTAATTGGCCAGCCTTGGCCAGCAGCATGTCCATCTTTAAAGCCATGAGGGATCGGGTCTGCAGGACATGGAGGAAGCTTCTGGCAGCTTCCCACAGAAGCCACCCCCGTAGCCTTCCCCCCTCATGCTGCCCCACTACCAAAAGCCAGGCCATGCAAACCCAATACAGACGCTAATGCTGCATGGAGCACAATAAAAATTTTCCTTGATGGCCACTTCAGAGTTTGGAGCACTCTGCAATAACTCTTAGGAAATTCTAAGCATGTCAACTAGTAGTATTATTTATTTATTGTTTTGGTAGACATGTTTCAATGCAGTAGACCTGACAAAACATATGCTTCTCACAACACTGGGAGGGATGGAAAAGGGGATATTAGTAAATTTAACACATACAAATATATGTCCATTCTTTCTTATTAAATTGATTTATAGCTATAAGCATTTAGGAACTTCACAGAAGAGCTGTTGCAAATAAAATTGGCTCTGTTGTGTCAGAGAATTTACATACCAACTGATGTGGGAACTCAAATCAGACAGTGTTTGGCCACTGGTTCCAGTGAAAACACAAAGGTGCTTTTGTACTTCCCCCTACTGCCTCCAGTTCTGGCCTTGGATACCCACAGGAAACCAAAATGAGAGTCAAGGTGTCTCATCTCTTTGTTATAAAGACGCTTTTGCTAATCTGAAACCCACACTTTCTAAGAAAAAACTAATTATTTTGGTACCAAAACTCTAGATGCAAAACTCAGTCTTTGGATTCACATTGTAGCTCTCTTTTCTATTTCAGAGGTCATACAGGCTATGGAAATTGTACAGAATATTCAGAATAAACTCCAGGACAAAATAATAACTTGGTTAAAAAATGAGTTAATATTTATTGCCTTTACAATCTGTCATGATTTCAGAAATGTGGCTTGTGCTATGTGTCCCAAACTTGGCATAATCACTAGGCTAATGCAAGCACCAGGAATTTTATTTTCAAGACATAATGTAGTTTGTTTCTAATTCTTGACTGAGTTGCTGTCCTTAAACCACCTGACACAAATCAAGTGACAAACTCAAAGCAGCATCTGAGAAAAAATTGGGAAAGCAAAGCTGCCTACAAAAAAATCCCCTCTGAATTTACTGAAGTCACTCAAAGCATTTAGACAAGATTTCCTCCTTATTTCTCTTTTTCTTGAATATAATCAGCTAGTGGAATTATGTCCTCTTCTGCTGGGGTGGTTCTGTGTAAGTTTGATGTCTTAGATCAAAGGAAACCGGAGGTGTAGCATTAGCCAATATTTTAAAAATAAATATCAGTAGAACTTTTTAATTATTGTAAGAAGCTGTTTCACTTAGAATTTATTATAAAGTCTTAGACTAGCGGTCTTTTCCTTTCTGTGTCACAGTCCCTGCCATGTCTATTAATTTCAAGGCTCAAACACTCTCACTGTTAAACTCCTGCTAAGGAAATTGGATGATTGGAGGGCATTGGTTGGGAATATTGTGAAATGTTTCAGCCATCCATTTTCTCTACAGTGACAGAAAAAATTTTGTTCTGCTATAAAACTGCCTAAAAGTTCATCCTGAGGGTGATGGGGTGATGGCATATGCAGATGTGACAAAATAATATCTTTGAAGACAAAAATGTTACATGAATCACAGAGGAATCTGAAAAGCTTACAGGATCGTGAGTGAAGTGGTTTCAGTGGCTGCTGAGGGATAAAGAAAGGTGTGGAGGTGAAGACTGAGGATGATCCACAGCTCTTAGCTGCCCCTGAGAAGGGACAGGCAGTACCTTAGGTCTGTTTCATCTTGTTAAAATCACCATGTCACAAGGGATGAAGAAGTTAAAGATGGTGCCTCCTCTGGTTTGAGTGTTTCTTCACAACTCAGGTACTATCCACCAGGGCAGCTGAGCCTCGAGGAGCCTCACCCCAGCTGAGGGTGGCACTTCTTCAGCAGCTTAGGACAGGGACCATGGCTCTGAAACTCAGTATGTGGGAAAGCAAACAAGCAGGATTGATGTAGGTACCCTTTCAAATGAGCCCCAGAGAAAGCAGACCTTACTGCAAGTAAGGGTTATTCAATGTGGAAGAATATAAGAGAAATTCTAATAATCTTCACAGTGCACAAGAGTTTACAAGGCCTACGAAAGAAGAAGGGAAAGAGTAAGAAGTTGCTAGAATAGCTGCAAAGAGGGATTGCTCAAAGATGCCACTAAAAAAATACCTGCACAATAATTAATTAAGCTTCAAAATGTCCCTCTGAGGTAGGTAAGTATTATTAAACTAGAATATACAGAATTAATTAAGGTTTGAAGGGAAAAGAAAGGGCAGGAAAAAAAGAAAAAAAGCTGAACAAATTAATGCTAGCCAAAGGGGTAAGGAGAATAAGACTCCTACAGACAGAATCAAGGAAGAAACATATCGTGGGAGGAAAACATACTCATTAATAATGGAGCCATTATTGGAACTGATTGCCAATGCTTTCTTCATTATTGGAACTGATTGCCAATGGCTCCCTAAGGGAGGGCAAAGATGCCAGACTCTTTGCAGGGAGCACGAGGAGGGAAGGACATTACCTCCTTGCTTAGCTTATCTTTTCCTTTGCGCTGACATTGTGCCAAGCAATCACCTCATTTTCAGACTTTCTTTGGGAAGTGTCTAAAGGAAGGCTGTAGAGATGCAGACTCGGGACACCTGCCCAGTGTCTCTGGGACTCTCTCCCTTAGTGTCAAAACCCACCCCCATAGCACAATATTAAACATTTTCATGGAGTTTCATGGTTGCTACCAATCTAATTCTATTAGCTATCACTGCCAAGGGAAGAGAATTTCCACACCCACATCCCTTTGAATTCCAATGATAAGCTATCATATTCCATCATATCTGGAAGTCCAAGCACCCCCATTAAAAATTAAAAAAAAAAAAAAACCAACCTTAAACCAAAATCCTATGTTGGATTTTCTTGGTAAAAGGAGACAAACCCAGTGTAACAGTCACTGTCACATAATATCCTGAAAAAGGAAAAACAAAAAAGTCGACTTAGTATGATGCTTCTAAAAAAATGTGCTGGATCTAGCTGTGATGGAGTTATTTTTCTTCATAGCAGCCTGTACGTGCTGTATTTTAGATTTGTTGATAATATGCTGTTAAGGAGCAGTGCTTGCTTAGTACAGGAGTCTTCTCTTCCTCATACACTGCTGCTCCCAGAAAAAGGCTGGGGATGGGCAAAAATCTGAGGTCTAAATGAAACAGTGGACAAGTACTTGTTGAAGACGGCCAACTCGCTAATAGCCATGAAGAAAAAGCAGAGGCATTCAAGAGGAATGCATTTTTTGCCTCAGTCTTCAATAATTCTGATAGACACTGGGTGCTCAATCCCCTGAGTCAGAGGTCCATGAGTCTAACAGTGATTTTACACTGAAATTGCAAGGGACCAGTTGTATCAGATGAATTTTCAGGAGTCCATGGGGCCTAATGGGAATAATCCCAGAGTACTGAAGTCAGCAGATGCTGTAGCAGAACCCTTCTTGATCAAGGTCCATGTCTTGGGAACCTGAGAAGGTCCCTGCTGGCTGGCAGCTTGTCAGTGTTATTCCAGTTTAGAGAAAAAGCATGGAGAAAGACCCAGAGAAACACAGACCTGTTAGTCTAACCTCAGATCATGGAAAAAATACAGAAAATATTATACTGAGTACTGTCAAGAGGCATTTAAAGAGCAATACAATCATCAGGCACAGCCAACAGGGGCTCACAGTGGGAAAGTCCCGTTTAACTAATTTTATATCCTTCTATGATAAAGTCACATCTCCTCATGGATGAAGGGAAGGTAGCAAAGGTAGTTTTTATGGACCCTAAGAAGGCTTTTGATACTGTTCCTCATAGCATGGGCAAGCTGTCCAGCTGTGGGATGAGCAGGCTCACAGGGCACTGGGTGAACACCTGGCTGAAGGGCAGAGCCCAGAGGGCTGCAGTGAATGGGGTTACAGCTGACTGGCAACTGGTCATCAGCTGACTCTGGCTTTGTCCAATTTAGAGAAAAGGAGGCTGAGGGGAGACCTCAGTTTCTCTACAGCTTCATGAGAATTGGAAGTAGAAAGTGAGGCGCTAACCTGTACTTCTAGAGATGCAATAGCAGGACATGTGGGAATGGTTCAAAACTGTACCAGAAGAGCTTAGACTGGATATTAGGAAACATTTCATAACTGAGACAGTGATCAAACACTGGAACAGGCTTCCTAGAGAAGTTATTGGTGTCCCTAGACCATCAGTGTTTAAGAGACATTTGGACAATGCCCTTAATAACTTTTTGTAAGCCCTGGAATAGTCAGGTAGTTGGATTGGGTGCTCATTGTAGGTCGCTTACAACAGATATGTTCTAGTCTAGTCCACTTTTTTCCCTTAAAAATTGTCCTAAAGCCAAAATATTCTTATGAATATGTTTGCAGCTCAGAGTTGTTTTACACACGTGAGCAAACAAGCAGCAGCTCTTTTTATTTTTTTTTTTTTTTGTAAGCAGTTTGCTGCAAATGCTCATTTAGGGAATTCATTATTCACAAATCATGTTTTGATGTTTGTAATCACTCACCTACTTACGCACTCAGATGCCACAATGATAATTAGGAAGATATTGTTTCTTTTCCCCAACTGGATGACCTAACATGAATAGACAGAAGTGGTGCCTCAGCAAATCACTGGGGCACTTTATTCTCTCAGGGAACATGTGGAGAAACAGAGAAAGATAAAGGTACTCTGAGTAAAATAGAATTGCATGTTTGTGGTGTTTCATATTTGTTTTCATTCTCAAATAAATTGAAATAAAATTTGAAAGTTTTAAAATTTCAAGAAATATGTAAGAACTGTTCAGATTATTTTCAACTATGCAGTATGTTTTGTGGGTTTTTTACAGTATAATTATAATCATGGAAAGTGTCATCCAGGGTTTGACTGTATAAGTACAACTTTCCAAAATACCCAGGCAATTCTAACACTTCTTCTGATTACCTGAAATCTCTCTGGGGAATGAAAATATGTGATATAAATTCTTTATTTTTTAATTTTAAAACATTAATATGCTTGCAGGTAGCAAAAATTTGTGAAGATAGATCTTGATTATTGATATCAGAAAAGTTGTACTAGAGCTCCTATAGCTTGTACTGTCAGATCTTTACAAATCTGCAGAATCCTAAAAGACAAATAATTGTGCCTTTGTATAGGACACATATTTTGAAAAGCACAGAGTAATAACATATATTTTTGGTGCTGTTCAGTTTTTGGTCTAAGGGAGTGAAGAAGTAGATCCTTTAGTTCTAATAAATTAAATATTTTTGTTAACTAAATAAAATGTGGATATTTCTGCTTTCTGTTACCTGAAAGATCATTCAATCCCCAAGGAAGATAGCACTTCTAACCGCAAAACAGACACATTTCTTAAAGAGTCTAAAAAAATCCTCTTGTAACATCTATATTCTTCTTTGGATTTCTATTTTATTTTTAAAAATGCATCTATAAGTCAGTCCTTGTTTATGCTGATTTTTCACAGCATTAGTTGAGTTGCAAGTTGTAAATACCCTTCATAGAGTTTATTGTAGAACAGGGAAGCACACACTTGAGACATAGACAAACAACAAGACTTTATTATCAAATAATAAGGGCCCCCATACAAGAAACCCATGTGATGTAATTAGGATCTTTTTTCAGGGAAGGACCTTCGTAAGGTATTCCTGGTTTGAGGTTTGATTTTGAAAGAAGGAAAGGATGTTCTTTTTAGAAGTGGAGAGGTAAGCATGGATGTGTTATCAGAGCCATAAGCGATGTCATAAAAGCTGAATTTCTTCCATTCATTCCTCAGAAAACTCACAGTTTCAGCATTTATGAAGTTATTTCTGGAAAATGCTTTTTTGCATTCATATACTAAAGATTTTAAAGAAAAAACAAACACTGGAAAATATTTTACAGAAGACATTGGTTACTTTGGTCTAGATGATGTTTCCAGGAAAGAATGCAAATTGTAGCTGTATCTTAAAAACTGGATATTAGCAGTTTCTCTTTGAAAATTCTAGCTGCAAATTTTTGTACAATTCTGGCAGTGTTTGCCTAACGCCCTTATAATGTCAGTAATGGCATGTCTTAGGTGCAGTACATAAGGGTCCTGTAGAGTGCTGCAGCTGATTCTTAGCAAGTCTTTTAAGAAAAAGAGCTTCATAATAACTGCAGTAATATTCATATTAGTGTAGAAATATTTATGCAGCTATTTTTAGTCTTATTACATGCAGAAACCTACAATTACTTTTAGAAATTCTGTTAAGAAAAAGAAATCTTCAGTGACTTTTCAGTTTCTATAGTGACTCTTTGAGCTTAATTAAGCTGAAAATAAATTTTTGAAACTAGCTGGCTCATATAGTACAAATCTGGTTTGGCATTTAAACCAGAATTCCAGTTCTTATTAAACTCTGAAACTAAAATGATGTAACAGGAAACAGTCTGGTTAAAACAGCTAATAGAAAGAGGTAAAACTAACTTTGAAAATATTTCAGAGGTTTTCTGCCTCCTTGGAAAAGGCAGTTGGAGTAGAATGTGTATGCTCTTGACATTCGGCGCATCCAGAATATTTGAGTCAAACCCAGGAAAGCGGTGAGCCAGAGGAAGCATAAGGAAGAACACATCCCCACCAGATCCAGACAAGCCTGAAGGAAGTACATGTTCCTCTTTCTATGACTAACTGAAGGAAACACTCTTAATTGCACAAGCAATGATTTCTGGGCCTCTCCACAACAGGATTTTGTCTATTTATTTTTCTGACAAGCAGCTACTGGGCAACTTAGAAAAAGGTGAGCAGTAGGAGAATTAACTGTTAGTGTTGTTTCTGCAGTGTGATGATGGCAAAGAAAAGCTTTCAGGAAAATTAAGTTGTGAATTTTAATAGAAATGTAATGTATTTATTTTTGTTTGACAGCTTTAATGGACCACAGAGATATTGAAATTTAAAATTCTTACAGTGTTTGTTTATCCAGTGTGTCCAACAGGACAGAGTAAAGAATAAAGGATGGTAATAGGAACACAGTGAGTTTTAATTTGATTTTAGTTTCTTACACATATGTGAATGTCAATCTCAAGGTAGATCTGAACAGATCTAATCTTAGTGCCTGATTTAAACAGTCTCTTTTCTTTCTCTTCCAGAGAAAATGTGTGTGGGTATCCTTCCACTCTAAAAGTCTTAGAAGAGCAGAGGCCAACGTGATCATTTTGGAAGAAGTCCACAGGTTGCCTTTTGCAATATTTCCACCCTGCTCCTCTTCTACAGACAAATAAAAATTCTGCTAAATTTTTAGTCTCTTTATCACTTGAATCTAATTTCCTTTTTTTTTTTTTTTTTTTTTGTAGCCTTGATTACATGTGCTAATTCCTATCTATGCTTGTAAAATGAGTTTTCTGAAGTATTTTGTGAACTGTGTGCTGACATCCCACGGACACAGTCATGCACCACAGATTTGGAAACAAAACTAAACAATGTCCAGGTTTCCAAGTGAGCTTTATGTATAGTTTACCTTGACATAAAAGTATAGTTTGCAGAGAAAAGAAAAAAAAGTCAAAAACTATGTAAAAATTAGTGAGCAGTGTTGCACTACACAAACTGTACTCAGTCATCAATTACATTATTTTTTGCCCAGCTATAATTGCTTTAGCTGTCTTTAATAAAATAAGAGTTATCCACAGAGATACTCAGAGACTAATGTATGAACATTGTTACCATAAATTTTGCATGTGCAAATTTATTTTATTTAAGTAGATTACATATTGTGTCCTTATTTTCCTTTCTTACCTCTCTAACATAATTATAACAGGGTGTAAATTCAGTCAGATCCCTGGTTACAATGGATGGAACACAATGAAATAAACAGAAGTGAGATTAAATAAAGCAAATGCCCAGATGATGCTATAGCAAACAAGAGACACAGGACTGATCCATAACTTTTCAAGAAACATAGTTTGGAAAGTAAATGGAAAATATTATTTCTTGGTTTCTCCCATGCCAAGGACATATAAATATAGTCAACTCAAAATTAAGGCTATTGTAATTGGGAATGAAAAAATGGAAGCTAGGCCAAAGAGGTCATGAGCAAGACATAAGTTTTCGCAAATGTAGTCTTGTATAATTTTGCTACTCCATTTTGTTTAACCTGCCAATAAATCAATGTATCCTGGATGACTGAAATGGTCCAGGGTGTTGCCTTTAATCACTGCTCCTCCACGCACTTGGGTAACACCAGGAAAGATAACCAAAGTTCAGCTCTGAGCAGAGCACAGTGCTTGATGACTGGATAACTCCAGACAGTAAAGGAAGCAGAGAGTTAGAACCAATCAACAGAAAACAATAAGGGGGGAAGTACCTGTATTTCCACCCTTCTTCAGGGCTACTCTTCTAAAACAGACCTTAAAGAAAAGTTTTCTTCACTAAAACCCCAACCCCAGGATCCTTTGCAAGAATAAGCCCCTGCCATTAATCTCTGATAGCACAAAGACCACTTTTCTTTCTTTTCTGGAGTAAACTAGAAACTGCTTTTGTGGGAGACAGCTTTAACTGCCTTCTCAGCTAAGCAGTTTCAGGCATTCATGACTTCCATTCATTCATTCATTCACATTTTTACTCCTAAAATAACAACCGACCTAGACAAAAGATTCTGGGATGTTCCTCCCAAAGCTCACCTACCTGCTCTTAGGAAGAGATGCCTAGCAGGTTCAACTGAAGACCCATCATCTCAAAACCTGGCTTGGTCAGTGACAGGTTTGTATTCTCTTAGAGTCTAAAGTGCATCTAATTCACACCTCAAAGTCTCTGTTTATTTTAAGTCTCTGAAGAGGGATCTGGACAGGCTGGATTGATGAGTTTCAGCCAGTGGTATGAGGTTCAGTAAGGTTAATGCCAAGTCCTGTATTTCGATGACAACAATGCCACACAAAGCTAAAGGCTGAGGGAAGAGTAGCTGGAAGGCAGCACAGCAGAAAAGGACCTGGAAGTGCTGCTCAACAGCTGCTGACCATGAGCCAGTGTGTGCCCAGGTGGCCAAGAAGGCCAATGGCATCCTGGCCTGCATCAGCAGTAATGTGGCAAACAGGAGCAAGGCAGTCACCATCCTGCTGTACTTGTCACTGGTGAGGCCATGCCCTGAGTGCTGTGTCCTGTCCTGGGCCCCTCACTGCAACAAGGGCATTGAGGTGCTGGAGCAAGGCCAGAGAACAACAAAGATGGAGGGTCTAGACAGTGAGTTCTGTGAGAAGAGGCTGAGGGAGCTGAGGGTGTTTAACCCTGAGAAAAGAAGGTTCAGGGGTGACCTTACTGCTCTCTACAACCACCTGAAAGGAGGCCGTAACCAGGCACAGATGAGGCTCTTCTCCCAGGCAACCAGTGACATGACAAGAGGAAATGGCCTCAAGCTGCCAAAGAGGAGGTTCAGGTTAAACATCAGGAAGTGTTTATTCACTGAAAGGTTTGTTAAACTTTGAAATTAAATGCTCAGGGAAGTGGTGGAGTCATCATCCCTGGAAGTATTCAACAAAAAGAACTGAACTTGGCATTTAGTGCTGTTGTTTAGTGGGTCTGGTGGTATTTGGACAGAGGTCGAACTCGATGATCTTAGGGTTCTTTTCCAATCTTACAAATCTTTCCAATCCAACAAATCAATTCTATTCTAAAACGCCGGTCTGGTGAGGACTGTCCCTTCCAGAATATCTGGTGAGCAGATATATATATATGTATCTCATATATTTATTAAAATAATGCTGGAAGTAGTAGTCAGGAGAGGAGTAGTCAGGACTTGTGAGCTGAGCAGGAATATCTCTGTTCACATGAAAGTCATTCAAACAAATAACTGCTGCTGTTCTATTATTCACAAGCATTGAGTTAAACTGGTGTCTGGCCAATATGTGAAAATAGCTGTAGTCTTCAGTGTGCTGTCTCATATACAAAAAATGTACATATACGAAGTGAATTTATTTAAATGCATTGGTCTCCATTTTTAGTCATTGCTATCACTATTTCATGACAGCCATTTGTCACAAATAATTTAGCAGATGCATATGTGTTCTCTCAGCCCTAACTGTAAAGGACACATTAAGATCTTGGTAATAGCCTGTGCGCCACAATTTTTGGGAACAAATCCATGCCTATGCCATATTATATTAAACAGTGTTCCATTAATGATGTTATATAATTAGTCACACCAACTCTCATAATAAGTTACTACAGTTGTAACAGTAGATATGGTTATAGAAAGGATCCTTTCCTGACTTAAAAACATATTTTAGTTGCAGACAAAATGGTTAACTCCTAAGTTGGACACCAGAATCATATATTCTTTCTTATAAACTGTCACATCTAGGAACAGTAAGCAAAGATTAACTGTTTCCTTAAAATACTACCCTAATTTAGAAAATTTGAAATTGGTAAAATGAAATTTTTAGAAAAAAATGCTACAAGAGCTCTGTAAACTACCTATCCAGGGAAACTTCTAAAAATTTTAAAAATGCTCATTTTCCACAAGTGGACAGAAAACATTTTAAAATCTGTACCCGAACAAACAAAGAAATGAAATGGAGAATTGTCAATAAAAGTCACCAAGATGCTCATTCAGAGAGATTTGAACTTGCTTCTTCCATGTGGGAGGTAAAATCCCTTAAAGGTTGCTGTGAGGAAGTGCCTAAGTTTCTTGAGCTTCTGAAGGTGAGGAACATTTCCTGACAAAAGTTCATCTGAAATAGTTACACATTCATTCAAAAAATTTACCATGTTGCTCAGCAATTCCCAAACAAAAAATGGCCTTGTTCAGGCTGAGCCTGAATCCCTGGGTACAGTAGAAAAGCACCATTTACTGCTGAGATGCAAAAAAACATGTAAAATCTCAGTGACATCCTGATGAAGATGACAGCATTAACAAAGAAGAACAGACTATATTATATACCACTGCCACCTTATTCTTCAGGAAAGTCCCATAAAGGTGTTAAAAACCTACTAAGACTACTAGGAAAAGGAAATATGCAATTATTAATAGATTTGGGTTTATTTTCCCTAATATTTCTTAATCTTCTTCCAGTGTTTTGCTTGCAGGAGAGCAGGGCATTAGTGAAAACCAATTAATGCTCCCATTCTATAGTAGCATTGATATACCCAGAAAAATGCAGGTTTGTATTGGAGAGTGACAGCATATAGAGGCTAGCAATGTTCTCAAAGAATTGGTGAGGCAAATGAAGAGTGAGAAATGGATGGCAGCAAATTCCAGACTTACATCATATGTTTGTGCCACAGTGATCACCAGTTATCCTTTAATTTCCAATCCAACATTGATCTCCCCTAAATTTGCCCTGAAAATATTTAGGTGTAATGTACTGGTGTTTATTATAAATTTATGTTTCCATTTAACTAAACACGTTAATTCAGGAAATGTACAGAATTTTTTCAAAATTCTAAGTTTCCTGTACTTGCTACAATGGAAGAACAGTATCCAGAGGGAGAGGCTAATCCTGGGATGCTGGTGTATATCACCTGTACATGTAAACCAATGTATTATGTAAAGCCAAAAGTGAATATTTTTTCCTGTCATTTTGATGTTTTAAAGATTGCTCATAGGCGATCTGGCAACTCTTATTTGACTTCAGCAACATTTAACCATAGCAAAGCTACTCTGAGAGAGGAACCTGGGCAAAAGTAATGAGATATAAACCTCTATCCAATTTGGTTTCGAGAGTTCTAGTGTTTATAGAAAACTAGTTTTTCTTATTTGTTTCTTCATCTCAGTCTTCTGGAAAAAGAAAAGAAGAAGCATCAATAATGTTAAATTGCACTAGAAGGAGTCTGAATTGTCAGATAAGAAACTGCATCATGATGGTTGTTTCTTTAGTAAATAAAATAATAGTATTCATGTAGACTCATATGTAGACTCATTATTTTCTGAAATGCTTGCACTGTGGCACCATGAAAAAAAAGAGGAAGCCCAGCTGAGAAGTGGAGGCTCACGATATGTTGGTACTCTCTCAGCTGCTCTTTCTCTAATGCCTGCCCTAAGAAAAGATGTTCTTTTTATTCCTATCTTCACTTGTAGATGTTCAATATTTAGTGACAATATAATGAACATCATACATTACAAACTAGCAGCCACATATGGTGCTGGAGAGCTCGGCTGAGGTTTGTTCCCCAAGGACTTTGACTGACCACTCTGCTAGCACTAACAAATGGTGGCATATTTTTGTGACTGGCATTTAAGTCCTTGTGGGGCTGATCTAACAACAGTAAACTAATTTTTAACAAGTGACCTAAGTTACATTTGAATTCAGTCCTCCAGAAAAGTAAATACCAGAACATTAAATTGCACCAGATTTTAGTCTGTAAAGTGGGTTCTCAATGACTGACTGGTGATCAAAATCTAATTACTCTGTATAGTAAGCCTAGCATGTTTCATTTTGTTTGTTAAATCATGAAATTATACCCCAGATATTCTGCACTCCTGCAGTATGCCTTTTGAACACAGTACTGCTGTAGTTTGAGTAACCGTTCTCACTAGACTTTGCTTAATAGACCTTATATTTTATGTTTTGAATGAACAACTCATACAGGGTTGAGCCAAGGGCTTAATCACTCTTAATACAATAAAGCAGCACTTTAAAATATTATTAACCTCATCTGTCTAGATTTGGAACTAATAGACCATTGTGTGTGTATTGTCTTTATCCCTGCCAGTTATGTACATATTTATTAATCCACTCTTCCAGAGGAAAAATTTCTAAAGGAAAACCAACAGTAACCTTCAAGTGAGCGGGCACAGGTTAGAAGGGCACTAATTAAATGTCAGACTTGACAGATTAAAATTATGAAATTTAAAATCACCGTGGAGCTCTTTGTCATTGTCAAATTAGGAGTCAGTGTGATGAGGAGCATGGAAGTGAATGGTTTAATGGATTGAATGGGAATGTGGCTTAGCAGCAGCCTTTTCTTGAATTCAGATCAGCCTGTAGTTCAGATCAAAGGCTGCTAGTTCAATTTCACATTCAAAAAGAGTTGTAGCTTACCTGCATCAGTAATGGATGTGTATATATGTATGTAGGCTTAAAGGAAAAAAAATGGAAAAAAAAATTGAAGACAAATACTTTTCATGAAAAATAATTTTTGGAGATTATCTATGTATTTAGATTAGGAGAGCAACATCATTTTTCTATTATTTGGTTATGATGTGTTTAATGAGATTTTAAAGTCAAAGTGTTCATGAACTGCTCATTATGTTCTTTAGAAAGGAACTTTTCTGCTTAAAAAAGTGAAAGATAGGAAATGCTTAGTGCTGGATAGGCTATGTTAAAGGAAAGAAGAACAAATTCAAGTGAGCAGGCCACATCCTGACAATACTTGTACTAATATACACTGGCAAAAATGCTGCTGACTTCATCAGCATTTGCACCATGAATTATATTGAATAAAATGAAAAAGGCAATAAATAAAATGTCATGAACCAAAACACTGATTAGATGTAAGTTTGCTTTATGGAGGGATGCACTTAAATTGTTGATATTGTTAGACGTTTCGTTTGCACACACACATATATATGCACAGATGTACATACCTAAACATTTTTGTATGTAAAAGTGTATGCAATGTCTTACAGACCTCAGTCATAGAAAATCTAGGGATCTGACTCATGTAAATTAAATCAATTATGTATGAAGTTAAAACATTTCCCCTTATTTGGTCATTATTACTATGTTCATAAAATTTGCAATAATCCTCTACTCCTTTCTTAAACAAATCAGAAAATTATTGCACTGCCATTCTGAAACAACTTCCAATGCAGGAACTTTTCATTCAAACATGGTTTTGAATTATATAGCAGAGACTGTACAACAGCAACACAAATCAATAGGATTGGTTTTTAAACAGGATTTGGTAGTTATTTAAACTAGTAGGAAGTCTTTTAAACCATTGGGAATCTTTCTATTGAATTCAAAAGATGTTGGATCAAAGCTGAGTTCTTTAATCAATATATCTAAATTTACATTACAAAAAGCATCAATAAAAATGTCAAGTCATTAATCGCATTCATAATGTTTGGGTTTTTTCTTGAGACAAGCGATACATTATGACAAAATTATTCCAGGTAACTCTTGTCCCATGATCCAGTTTCATCCAGGCACTGTTTAAGACATCTGACAGAACTGGCATCTTCAATTCAAATGTTGATTTGTAGTAAGATGTCTTTAACATACTGTAAACCCCACAATCAAGGCATCTACCTCCTATAATTATGTGCACATGCATTGAACAGGGAGACAGGACTGAATGTGAGTCTACAAAAGCATTTCTGGGGAACTGTGCCCAATAATTTCATGTGAGATGATTCAAATGCAATCCTATCAGATCTCAGATAAATCACTAATCTGCCATGATCACTGACATCCCAGGCAGACACAGCAGTTCTTCAGCCATCACTCAGAGAAAATTTCCTTAATTCACAAGCTTTATCCAGGATTCTAATCTTTCCTGACCGTGGTCAAAGAAATAAAAAGAGCCACATCAAAATATTTCAATATTCTTAACAAAAAGAGGTGTGGAACAGTTATACAGCATAAAAAAAAATCTTTTCTGGAAAAGATCTACTAGTGCCATCAACAACAAAATGAGATGCCCTACATGTTCTACATGTTTCACCTACTGGAGTGATATTACTCCAAAGATGTTTTGGAAGTAATAGTATAATATCTCACCAAGCATTAAAGGACTAAAATTACTGTAGGAAAAAAATGCATGTACTATTTCTTCCCCATCCTGCATTTACAGAATCCATGTGAACCAAACACACAGATTTCTTACTATAATGCAAACTGAAATTCCCAGAAAAGAGGAGGAAAAATAGTTTAGGCTAATCTGAATCAGATAGTCTGGGAAAACTGCTCTTGGGTTTTATGGATGATATCATAAAGGCCCAAAATTGTGCTATGATTTGATAATAAAAAGAACTATACACCAAACAAACAAAGCAAAATTAAATTAAACCAGACTAAACTAAAACAGAGTCTAGTGGAAGACCTGGTACACTCCCCTTGTGTGGCTTCCACCATTGACCCTTAAACTGCACACTCTTTCAGTTGCAAAGCGACTTGCAAACAAATGTGTTGGGAGAGGAAGAAGTCACTAAGCATAGGCACCCAAGAGAATCTTTTCAAAGCAAGATAAACAACTTCTATAAAAACATATTCAAGCCGTTTATCTCAGGAACAAGAAACTCTGTGGGGGTTTTACATAAGTATTCCAATCTCTTTAACCATCTGAGTTGACCCATATTAAGAGTTTTGTTAGAGATATCAAAGGATATTGAATTTTTCTATAAAACATTAGTCAGCATTGTCACTTTTTGGCATGGGAACAAATATGGCATGAATGAAAGAACAAAGACGAAAGCATACAACTGAGAAGTCACTTAGTTCTGTCATGGATTCTATTAACTACTCAATAAATTAGCAAATGCCTGTGTTTCTACATAAGCAAATAATTGTTGCCAATATTGGCCATTAATTTTCCAGTAGCCACTGAGTATCTTCACTTTAAACTTCAATGAGAGTTTCTTCTCTTGTAAGAAATGGTTTCAGGTTTTGCAAAGAAAGCAGATCCTTCCGCATATAAGTACATTTATATCCACATGAATTCATAAAAATACCAGTCATTCTAAAGAGGTTATGATGCCAAATAAGTGACATTTATAAAAGGCCTTTTCCTCATTTTTCTCTTTTATGAGCACTTCCTAAATTATTTAAAAAATGCCAGTGATTCCTCTCGAGTTCAAAACTTTCATTTGCCAGAGTCATACATTATTTATCCATTCCAAAATATCACAGTGACATACATTTCCAGTACATTATCTTATCAAGGAGTGCAAGTCACTTAGAAGACAAAACCTTTAGTGCTGCTTTATTTTAAAAGGAGCTGATTAATCCCTCCCTGAGGAAAGCCCTCTAAATTGTACAGCTGCATATGAGCAGCCCTAACAATAGTAGATCTTAGCAGGAAACTCAGAGAAGATGCAGGTGGGCCCAGCCAGTGCAGGAGATATCCAGACAGTGTCTGCTCCTGTGGGACAGCTCGGTGAATTTTCACTTTTTCTGGAGCTCCCCCAGGAGGGACCAAGCCATGACATGGTCCTTTACTCAGACCCACAGCCAAGGAGGTGCAAGCTTGCACTTGGGGTCAGTGTCAGCACAGGTCAGGCTGCTGGGCTGGTCTGTGCAGCTCCACCCAGGTAGATAAGCCTAAAGCCACTCACCCTGTGTGCCATGTTCTGCAACTGTTTTGAAAATATTGGCCATTCTGTGTAGCATTAAAACCTCCTTTATTTTTCAGGATTTTGTCCTTACTCTCCAGATTCCCACATTGGAATCCAATTTAATTGTTACCAGTCTTTGAGTTTAGGGGTCAAAGGATGAACACTGCTCTTGGTTTCTGGGTTTCCTTGGCCACTTCAGAGTTGCATGGACCTATCTCTCTTTATGCACTTCATCTGCAAAAGTATTTGACATGACCCTCTTGGGCCAGGGAAGAAACACAGAGCTGTGAAATTACTCCAGGTGGCTGGAGTCATTAACCCAATCTGTGTCTTTTAGGTGGTTAGAAGTAGAAAAGGACCACAAAAAGAGGCATCCAATGTGCAAAAATACACCCAGTAAAACTGAGTTTTTTTGGAGAAAATAGGTAGCAAAAGTACATATGATCATCCCTTGTGACTTACACATAAGTTTCTTGTGGGGGATGGGTAATGCAGAAAGATATAATTTAGTGAACAACTGAATCTAGATTCCTGCAGATTTGTGCAGCAGCAGATCTGTTAGTTGGCTATAAAGGCTGACTGGAGCTTTTCCTACAGCTGGGAATTTTACTCACAATATTACTCTTTTGCTCAGAGTCTGGTGTCTAAGAAGAACTGAGTTTTTCTCTAAGTGGTGTCTCTGAAAAGATTTTTCTCCTGTACATAGCTATTTTATTCAAACTTTGAGGAAATTAGTATCTCTCAGATCTTTTCCCTCCTGCCAGCTATGACTGAAATTGGCTAGAGTTTCCAAAGTCATTAAGGAGACACACATATAAGGAAAGAGGGGCACACACAGTAATTGCATAAACTGCTGTATGACAGAGACCAAATATCATAATCATGCCCCAGAATAGAAGGATAGAAGGTTTTCTTCCCAGTGGATAGAGGATAAGATTGAATGAATGTGTTTGTCATGTGAAAATTACCCTTTCAAGACATACTCACATGAGGTGCAGAACCAGCTGGGTTCCATGCCTTCACCAGCCATATCAATATAGCATAGCAGGGCATTTAGTCCTTTTGGCATGCAGGAAGTGCATCCTGCCAATTACATTTGGCAGCTGCCACTGGATTCAACCTAGATAAAGAATAACAGACAACCTGACTCAGGGAATTGCTGGTGGGACATAGTGACGTTTGCCTTTAGGTGATCTGAGCGAAGCAGGTACACAGTTTGCTTTTGTATCAGCTCACAAAGTGGGGAACAACCTGTAGCACTTGTGCAACATGTAGATCATGAGCTATTCAAGTACAGTTCTCAGTTCTGGGTGATATTACACAGCCAGTTGTGCTGGCATTGAGGCTGCTAGGTGCAATTTCAAGCTGTGAAAACAGGTGCATCTGTGGGAGCAGTACAGCAAATTTGCACTCAGAACTCGCAGGGAGACTCTTTCTATCAGTATCAGAGCTATCAGGGAGATCAGGGAACTAGTACCTGATCTAGTTCCTCTCTAACTTGTGAAAATTTTTGAAGGAGTACTATAGGATCCTTTAAGTGATACTCTCACAGGGGGTTGTAGTCCCACAAAAGTCATTGGGCAACAATTGGCACCAATTACATGAAAGAGAGTTAATTATTTTAATTCTAAAGTTTAGAAAGTATTGTTCAGAAGTGAAGAGTGTTGGTAATCACTCTTTTGTTCTGAAAATGGCTGAAAGCCGCTTGCACTCCCTCACTTACTGTAGGGAAGGTCATTGGGACTAGCTTGTAAGTGCTACAACCATCTGTTCAAGCAAACACAACCTGCAGCAAAATGTGGATTGTCACACAAATTCCTGCTTGGCAGAAGCCAGGAGCTGTTCTACAGAAAAGCAGTGGCAAGAGCTATACAAACAGTAACATCCAGCATTGCTACACCCAAAAGAGAATGCTTGCCCAAATGAAAACATAAGGCCAGAAGGAAACACCTGGGTCACCAAGTGTCCCCTGAGATCTCACACAGTGCATTACATAATCACTTGCATATATGTATTGAGTTCCCCCTGCTCCCAACAGAGACTTTTCCTGAAATTGAATGCTTCATGATAACGCATGCAAGTGCTGAACAGTCAGATACTAAAACTGTTCACTTAAGAGTCTGTATTAAAGCATGATGATGAAGAGGTCAAGTAAGATTTGCTATCACAATTTTTAGACTATCTTTCAGATGGTTTCTAATTTAGGACAAAAGTGATCAAATAGGAAATCATCCATAAATTTAAAGTAATTACTCTCACTACATTGGAAATATCTAGTAGGAGATTGTTGTAAACCCTTAAAAATCAGAGTGGTAGAGATACAGCCAAAAAAAACCCAATCTGTATATTTGTAATCATATATTCTTAGGGAGCAGTTTATCACTACAGAAAAATAGATGCTGCTCACTAAAACAAGCAAATTAATCAGACAGCATTAATTCTAGCAATGTAGCTGTTAATGCAGATTAATCTGTATAACCACGCTTCTGGTTATGGGTTACAGTATTTTTCCCTTTTTCAGAGGTTAATTTGCTGGTTTCAATAGACACTACATATTCAACCGTAAACAAGGTGAAACAGATACCCAGCAAATGTCAGTGAAGTCTGGTAAAAATTATTACATTAGAAAAGGAAGTGGAGCTAGCTGAAATGTTTTCCAAAGTTTAAAAATACAAGATAGCACTTTCCAAACAGTACCAAATAAACTTGGAGCTTAGAACCTGATGAAAGTTAATTGGAATTCATGTGTCTGTCTCTTTTTGGCAGAAAGGAAAGTAAAATTGCACAAATTAATCCCTTACCAGCATTTACCTCAGAAACATGAATATTTTTAAAATGTCGTACCATTGTGAATGATTCAATATTTTGAAAATCGAGAAAAAAGGAAAAATAAAGTCAGTATTACAAGATGTGTTTGTACAGTCCATTCTCTGTGTCTGATATCATACACCAAACACGAGAAACATTTCTTGCATCTATCGTTCTTATAAAATAAGGTATGATATTTCATCTGCAAAATGAATTGCAATTTCAGTCTGTATCCCAAGGCCCAAATGTGACAAAAAGAACCAAGTAGCCAGACTTACCAGCAAGCCTGGTGAATCATGCTGGTTAAGTGGTGGTTGTAAGAAAGCATATATTACTTTTATCCATCCATTCATCTGTTCTGTGTATAAATAAAGCACGCAATCTCTTTAAATAAATCTTTGTAGTGGATTGCTTTACAGAAGTCCTAAAAAAATGATGAAAAAGGGTACATAGGAAAACAAGACTGTCTTTACTTATGTGCTCCCTTAACAACATTATAAAACACTGTAAAAATCCAGAAAGTGGTGTGAAATAATTTATTCTGACTTCTTTGAGAGTGATGTGATGTTTGGACACTATTTTCAATGACAGCAAGCCAGAACATTTTCTTATAGTGAGTCTAATCCCTATAATTAATAACTGGGGTGTTTTATTACTGCCTTGATCTAACTGAATGACTTTAAGGAGACAAAAATTCTGTGGCTCCATTAATAAGATACAGAGACACAGATGATATGGAATGCACCTCATCTTAGTTCCATCAGTCTAGAAATCTAAAATTTAGATTAATTCTACTAATTAGTCATCCAGGTTCCACTCTAATGAATGGGAAAAGCCAATCTTCTGAAGGGGGTGATTGCCACCTATTTCAGAGAGGGTGAGTTGAGTCGTTCCTGCCTCCAGTTTCCTCCTTCAGCCTCGTGTCCTAATGCAGCCATGCATGCAGATGAGGAGAGTGTTGCCTCCCTGGGAAGTCATGATGGGCTGGTATGAGGTGGCTTTCCTAGGGCACAAGGAGCAGATGAGTGAGAAAGGAATGAGGGAGCATAAGCCCCAGCCAGGTGCTGCTCAAGGGAGAAAGCTGGGCACCACACAGCAGAGAGGGAGACTGGACATATGAAGAGGCATGTGTCCATGCTCCAGGTGTTCCCAGGATGCTCCTAGGGTAGGTGTGAGATTTACCTAAATGAGGAGCTGATCTGAAAATAGTTGTATAGCTTCAAAGTACAGATTCTTAAAATTAGGTGTCCACTCACAGGTCACTGTGTGTGAGCTCCCTTTATAGCACAAGGGAGCTATAGGATCTTTAGGCCTAGGTTTAACTGCTTAAACATAGGTAGGTAATTAGTACTGGCTGAGCTCTCCTGGATTATCAAAACAGATGTAATCTATATAAGACAGGGGCCTGTGATCCTTACACCCTTCTGGACCAGCAGGTAGAGGTCAGCTGGGGTAAACCAGGACATTCCAGCTGCCACCAGATGATTGTTTATGGACATATGAATGAAATGCTAAAGCTTCATGAGTTAAAATGCACACTTAGGAACATGGTTCCCATGTAGACACCAATATGTGAAGACAGAGCCTCATCTGAGCTCTGAATCTTATTCTGAGGGCCCTGTGCAAAAATCTCATACACCCTCAAGCACCTCAAATATCCTTGGCACCCATGGGCACGCAACTGAACAGAGCTTTCTGTGTCTGATTGCAGAGATTTTATCCCAGAAGTACTGGTGAGATGCGAGGCATACCTCTGGAAAAGGTTATAAACAGTAGAGACTACACTGGCATGGCAATTCTGTTTGAGAAACTTGTGTTGCCAGCACTTTGCAAAATGTAATTACATCATATCCATATGCTTTAGCAGAGAATCAGGGGACCACTACTGCGCTCTGAAGGACAGTCTTACATCTTTAATCCTTCTGAGATGTCGGCATTAAGTGACCTGTCTTCTAATCAAGGATGCTGTGATACTGCATTTCACACATAAAACCCAAGTGTACAAATTCATTCAACTGGCTTTAATTTGAAATATGGGCATTAGCAGTCGTACAATTTGTGTTATCATTTTTATGATGTGTCTGTTGGTATAGCCAATATTTTTTTGCTTCATCACCTACACTTAAATCTTCCTTGCCTTTGGATGCTGTGCATGTGCAATGTGTAATAAAGAAACTGAATTACCTCTCACCCCTGGAGAAGGTGATCCCTGCGAATCTGCACAGTGGCTATTGGCAGGCAGTACACATGATTTGCATTGTCGCTGCCTGCACCCTGCTTGACCTACATATGAATACTGCAATTCACCTAATCCCTATTGCTTGCCCAAACAGCTCTAATATAAAAAAGCATGATAATTGCTGCTGCTACCTGTCACAGGCATAGCATCATACCATAATACTCACGAGACTTTGTGCAAAATGTGATCAACTGACAAGAAAATTAAAGAGTTAATAAAATCAGAACCTTGATTTTTCACTATCTGAAGATGTAAGAAATAAAGGAGAGATTTTCTTTTGGCAATAAATCAGCTCCCACCCTCCTTTTGTTTGTTATTACAGTCATGGTTCAAAGCCCTCTACAAAAACAAGGTCCCACTTTATTATAGGACAGTCAGGTTCAGAGCACAGCTTGCAATAAAGAAATTAGCAAACCAGAAGCTGCAATTCTGTAAAAACACTCAAAAACGAAGAGGATTTAAAGTGACAAGATCCAATTAAATTTAATTACCCAAGCTGTATTTTCATTTTAACTGACACTTTTTATTAAGGAGCCACATGCACTAAAGCTAGAAACCTGGGCCAAATTGCATCCCAGTAATACAGTTATCTTATGCAAAATTCTTAGTATCTAATTTTCTAAAATGAAATTAGAGACATGGGGTTTGTAAAATGTTCTCTTTGTCTGATACTATAAGATGCTGTTTGCAATGTACCTACACTACTGTATATCTATGCTACAGTAACACCTGATGTACCTAATAAAACTTGTTATTGTGAAAGAGTTTTAGTACACCTCTATTATTTTTTAATATGGAAGTATTCACTATAAGCCAGGGATTTAACCATGTCAGTATAAATCAGAGATTAAACAGCAAGGTTAACAACTTCAAATCTAAAACTCTTGAAAACTGAAGCATAAAGTCTGTGACTTTGACAAAAGAAAATTGTTTTTTAATCTTTTAATTTTAGGCTTAAACAGGCTTATAAGTCTGAACCAAATTATTATTTTACTGTCATATTTGTTGTCCCCATGGCAGTAAAGATCAAAGAAGGGCTACAGAGAACAAACCACTACAAGATACTTAGTTCTTTACATGCTTCTGATTTAAAAAAATGCATAGCAAAAAATTTTGAAAAAAAATTTGAAAAGCAGCTGATGATTCATTAAACTAATAAGAAAATAAGAGAAGGGACACATCTATTTAAGAAGGCCAAGCCTTCTTAAATAGGCCCACTGTCTAGTGGGAACAGCCTATCTTGAGGCCTTTAGCATGGGGCTTTAACAAACACATGAGATTGCACAGTGGTCCTTCCCTCCCAATCATTGAGAAGGATGGGCCAACGCCTTTGGTGGCTGTGAGTGGAAATATCACTGGTGTAAGCGCCTCAGTGCCCACATCGTGCCCACAGGCAGCCCTCAGAAAGAATACTACTAACACTCCCCCAGGAGCAGGGGAAATGTGGGAGCACACTGTGCTCCTCTCCTATTCCTCAGCTGGATCACCATTCCCCCGTGAGCGTGGCTGCTCTGCCCCACAGGAGAGCGGCACTGCTGCGCTCCTCCAGACATTCCATGGAGAGGAGAGGAGAGGAGAGGAGAGGAGAGGAGAGGAGAGGAGAGGAGAGGAGAGGAGAGGAGATATTCTGGAGTGCCAGGTTTCAGAGGAAAAGTGCTTCCCCACATGAGCTGTCTCCCTTACAGGTATGCATATGGCATTACCAAGAGCATTACCACAAAATGCATTTGAGAAAGTGAAGCTGGCTTCCTTTTCTGTCAAGTGCTGCTGGTAAAAATCTCAGGTTTCTAAGCAGAAGAGGGCTGTGGCTTTGTTTTGGTAAGGGAGAAAGGAGAGGAAGAGACTGGGATAGAGTCCCAGTCTCTTTTATTTTTAAAGTGTGGAAATAAAGGATGCAATTACCTCATGGGAGTGAATTCAGAGCCAAAAAAATGATCTGTAAACTATTTTGAGAGTGGAATGAAGTGTAGCCAAAGTTGCATGGTTCTCCACGAAAAGTTTCAGTATCATTCCCTTTTGTAATTTTTCAGTTTAATTTCCTGTGAAAACAGTAAAGAATGTGGGTATTAACACCTACCAGACCAAACAAGGTGGCAGACCTGTTGCAGTAAGCCCAGGAGTGTCACAAAGATGATCAGATGGCTGGAACACCTCTGCTGTGAAGACAGGCTGGGAGAGTTGGAGTTCCTCAGACTGGAGAAGAGAAGGCTCTGAGGAGACAACGTAGCAGCCTTCTAGTACCTAAAGGAGGTTCACATAAAAGCTGGAGATGGAATTTTACAAGGGCATGTATTGATACAAGGGATATTGAACTGAGAGAGGGTAGGTTTAGATTAGATATAAGGGGAAAATTCTTTACCATGAAGGCATTGAGGCATTGGAAAAGGTTTCCCAGAGAGGCTGTGGGTGTCCCATCTCTGGAAGTGTTAAAAGACAGGTTTGATGGGTCTTTGAGCTACCTGGTCTAGTGGAAGGCTTGATTCTCTTGACGCTGTCAATACCTTAATGCTCTCTTCTACCCACATTAGGCCAGAAGAGTAGAGATACCACAAGAATTGGATCATCTATTTTAACAACTTTATATTAAATAGCACATTTGAAAAAAAACATAGTCACACACATGTTCCTCCCAAAAGTGAATAGTTTCCTTGATGTAATGTCATATGAGTATGTTATGGGGACTGGAATGGAAAGGTTTCACACTGTCACTTTCATCTTGCCTCTGTGCACAATGGCCGCAAAGCCTAGTGGTGGAGTGGTTCATCTGTCAGAACAACTTGTAACCTGTTACATCAAATTTTATCCTGTAAAGGACACTAGACCAAAGGAAAAAATGGTGCCATAAAGTAAATAAATCCCAATTTTCATTAGGAACTCTGGCTGTGTTCCTGTACTTGAATTTTAAATGTTTAGGCCTAAGATTGGTTTCCCTTGGAGAAAAAATAAATTTATGTGCTCATATATTCCAAATATGAGTATGCACAGCTAATTTAACAAACATCTTCACCCAGTAATAGAAATCTAGTGATAGTCAGGAAAAAATCAGTGAGGAGCCACAGAGCTCACACAGATAAGTTAGGCCAGTTACTGCAGCTGATGGCACCAAGGGGACGGTGCAGTTAGCACCTGTGTTGTCTGCCTCTTACCTCCTATCCTGAATAGCTGTTATACACTCCCAAGGGCTGCTTAGAGTCCAGAGGAAGTTTCAAACTGTCCTTCAGATCCGCAGCATGACTCTGCTGGATCCACTAGCAAACCCCAAAGCCACCACACATACACATCAAAGGTCCTTTGTCAAACACATTTTTTCCTTCCTTCTTTCCCATCAAAAATAATGAGGAAAGAAATGGTTTAAAGTAGAATGCAAATAGATCGCTATAATTTTTTTTTTTTTAAAGTCAGGTTGACTCTCCATTGTGGCTAAGCTCACTTCCTAAGCATGGTTCTGAGCTGTGTGTGAACTTACTTGTGCCTCATGCCCACATTTGTGCCACCCCAGCTCCTCTGAGGTACATTTTCACAGTGCAACATAGGACAGTGGGGCAGAGGTCTTCACCTTCCTGGGATAAATTCACTTTCATTCAACTCTCAATTCCCAGGAACCCCAGGCAAAATGTGATTTGCCTCTCTCTGTCCAGGCAACACACGGAACATCAATTCAGTTGTTAATTATAAAAAGACTACAAACATGAGTAATTTTGGCACATGATTCCTTCCAAAGATAAATTGTTAAAATCTACCCTCAGTAGCCCTTGCTGTAAACAAGACAGCCTAACTCAGATCCTTGAAAGCCTACTCCTGAGAAGGACAGGGGAGGTTCTCACAGTGGTGTCTGGGGTGTCAGTTTCACATTCAGAGAGTAATAGAGGTAAGTAGAATCTGATTAACATTCCAGATGACTAACTAGAAAACACCTTCTGCTTTGCCACCAGTCTTTTCTAGAAGGAGAAATAATGCAAAAAAAAACAAACCAAAATTGTTTTCCTTGCATAAAGCATTAATTTTTCTAACCATTTATAATTTTCTTATTAATTCTGTCATTTCTGATATGTTTCCACCTTCAAACAGTCATTAAATACAAACATTATAGGACATACAGGGTAACCAAAGAGCTTCTTGTTCTTCCAGTTGAGGGATATTTACTGATGTGATAAATCAGCTCAATCAAGGTATCAAACATCAAACAGACTGAGGGGAAAAAAAAAAGGACAAACTATTATACAAGTCATGTACATATTAATTTTGTAACTTCCAATTACCTTTTGAAAGACAACTTCTTATATTACCATTCAAAATCCATTAATTAAAAGTCACCCGCTTAAGAATAATGCCTCAAGAAAAAAAAAATCTGAATTTAGCCCATAGCCACACATTTGTTTAGAAGGCTGAATGACTGCAGGGGAAAAGCCCACCCAGCATAATCCTGTCACACACATGTGTTGAGTAGCTCTAAAGCCACTTTGGGGTGAGCAAACAAATCGTGTAATTCTATCGTGTGCTGATTCAAAAGTAAATGCTGAGCAGACTCAGTGGACTCCGTCTGGCTGTGGAGGGTGTCTCATTTCTAGCACCAGGGAGAATTAACAGGTTCGTAGTCATTTCCATGCTAGTCTGTAGAAACAGCTATAGAAGTCTATGGAAGGTATTCATTAAGATTGAAAAGGGGGAAACAGCTTCTCTTGGATGAATGAAAATATGTCGTTTACTTGGCTGGTGAGCCTTGCTCATAAGATCTGAGTTAAATCAGTCTTCAGATTTGACGTCAGGAGAATATTTCCCCAAGTTCCAGGACTGGCTGTGCTTGCTGGGAGGCTCTTCATTCTCCAGGGCATAATCTGGGAGGATTTTTAACATGTCCCAAGCCATCACAGGATTCTGGGATTGGATGAGGGTCCTGGTCTCTCCTGCTGTCTACCTGAGACACAGTTTTTTGTGAAGCTTCATCATTTCCTAAAGGACTAGGTCTGCACTGAGGTGATGAAAGTGGCAACAGAATCAAAGTATCCATTCATGTCTCAGGCTGAGTCTCACATTTCAAACACAGAGCATGAGAATTTAGTTTTACTATTGTTTGTGTCCTGCTTCATTAGTCTCCATGACAGACTTCGGTGTCCAAGCTGGTCACCTTGTATCTACAAATTTTATTGCATGTGTGTACTCATGCATGCATATAGAATCAGTCAGAATGAAAAATACACACACAGTTAGTGTGACTCAAGAGCACTGGAAGAAGGTCTAAACAAATGCCAACAGTTCATCAAGAAAAGCAGGACTGGGAGAAAATCCAGAGACACCATTTTTTTGCCTGGTTAAGCTGTATTGTTATGCTCTGTCCTCCTTTAGTACACCCCCACCTTTTGTACTAATCGTCCCTACATCTGCTGCCAGCCAGGCCAAGCTCAAACAGCAGTGTCAATTCCAGGGTCAGAGAGGTCAACGGTGACACCCGATTTAAGTGTTATTCACTCTGATGCTGTGACAAGACAGATACAGCGTGGCCTGACTAAAGTGATGTATGTTAAATTTGTTGCAAATTACTGGCATGATGGATCTATTGATGACCCATTCCAGCTGTCAGGATGTCTCTATCAGTCTCTCAGTTACGCTTTCTCCTGCTGCTCAGCCCCATCCCCCTCTGACTGCTCCCATCAAGCACAGGGTTGCTTCATAGTCCCTGAGAAACTCAGGGTGCAGAGCACAGGGAAACAGAGCATCAGCATCTGCTTGAACCTGAGGAGCATTGAAAGTCAAGTCATGAGGAATAAAAGTTTAGTGGTTTATAGACTTGAGTCATTGTGCAAGATTGCATCATCTTAAGACCTATTTGAAAAATATTTGTTAGTAATAGGTTTTCAAGTTAATTACTGTTTTCATCCAAGGTGTTGAAAACACAACAATTTGAGCTGTTGCTTGCAGTATCTCACTCATGTGAGAAATTCTCTGAAGGGGAACAATTTCTCCTTTTACCTTTTGTTCCCAAGTAGAGCAGAGAGATAACTGACCCAGATTCTCTAGTGGAAAGTGGAAGAGCAGGGAAAGACAGACAGAGATTATTCAGAATGTTCCCTTCCTACTGCTCCCTTCCCTTGACAGAGAAGCAATATCCAGCTTCTCGGGCAAGTGGCACTGTAGCCCTGGGAGGGAAGGACAGGAGCTGCTTTAGAGAAGGCTCCCTGAAGAATCCCAGCTTTCCTGCTGACCAGGGTGGCTGAGACTCTCCAGTTTGTCCTGTGGGAAACAAGAGATGTGTGGGAAGCCAGGTCTGAGTTTTGTCTTTGCAATGCTGGGGCCTGAGACAGGCATGGAAGTCTGATCTAGTGAAATGGAGTGAAGCTGATGGAAACCAAATTGTCTCAAGTCTATAATTTCTACTTTCAAACCAACGACTGTCCTAGAAGTGCTTGCTCCTGGGTAGGTGCAGTAATTACAGAAGTACAGCCCTTCCATACATTTTAGTCCAGGTAGGTAAAGCTGTAGTCATGATGATAAACAATATCCCATTTCATAATTACATTGAAGGAACATCTTATGCAAATTTCTTCTGTTTAAACACTTTTTTTGCATTAGCTCTGTTGTAACTCTGAGGCATGCTAAGTTTTTTTTTTCTTTTTTCTAATTATCATTGCTTTCTACTGCTTCTGCACCTTTTGTTCTTTCATTCTGACTCGCGGATTGTCATTCTTTAGTGTTGCAGAGTAATTTTTTATAACAGAAAATTTCTTCACTTGTAAAGGAAGTTATGCTTAGTTGCAGTCCCTGAATTCTGAACAATTTCCATTGGCAAAGGATGGCCCAGGTGGTTCTGCTCTCCTATTTTCTCTCAGATAATATTAAAAGTCACCCAGCAAAGAGGGACATTAAGTGAAAAGTGTTGAAATGCAGTGCCCAAACTGGAGAATATCAGGATAATTAGTGCACAAGAGAGCATTTGAAAACCTGAAGATGTTCTCAGAACACACAACTTATGAAGGAACATTACTAAAAAGAGGGAGGCGAGACAACTGCCTTATTGCATTCAGTTGAACTTGTCATTGGAAGACCAATATGGATCTTAGATTTCCAGTCCCACCAGCATCTTCAGTATCTTTCATTATGACACATATCTGACCTTTTCCATTTTAGTTTGAGTAATCAAAACCATAAAGAACAGAGGAACAGCAAAGAAACATGGGTCACTTAATTCTAGAATTGGAATAATGTCAGCCAAGGTTGTGGTTCCTTTGTTCATTTTAATGCCTTGTGGTTGTTCATTCATGGCAGAGATGAAACACTGACACTGAAAAACTTGAAAAAATTGTGGGCCCTTCAGCAATTTGATTATATTCAGAGAAGTAAAAACAATTTTGCCTGGCTACATGTGGATTGAATTCAACCCCAAAATAATACAGAATCTGTACTTAAATGTTACCCTAGAAGCTTGAACCTGTGAGCTTTAAAACATCTTACAGGATTGCAATACATTAAGTATGATATCTAGATCTACCTTTCCTTCATAACAAATAGTCACAAAACAGTCACCTGGATAGTCTAGAGACTGAACAAGAGAGCTCATCCTATCTATAGCTCCAGAAGCCATTGGTGATGTTGAGAACAGAAACAAGAAAGGTACAAGCACAGTTAAGAATCAGGCTTTCAAATCAGAGTACTCATAATAATTTATCTGAACTGCACCTCATCTGGAAAATGGACAACACAACAGCCATGGCACTCCTCAATTAGACTACACCAAAATGCTGTAACAGCACTTAGTAGTTAAGAAACACTGGCTGAGAAAGAATCATAGAATCATAGAAAGGCTTGGATTGGAAGGAACCTTAAAGATCATTTAAGTCAAACCACCCTGTCATAAGCAGGGAAGCTGTTCACTAGATCATGTTATTCAGGGTCCCATCCAGCCTGGCCTTGAAAACTTCCAGGGATGGGGTATCCACAACTTCTCTGGGCAACCTGTTCCTGTGCCTCACTTACCTCTAAGAATTTTTTGTAATTTCTGATCTAAATTTCTTCTCCTTTAATTTAAAAGTTTTCCCCTTTGTCCACACCTTATCAGCAAGACTGTCAGCATTAACTGTTACGTCTCTGTGCTCTGTTTTTTCCAAAAGGCTTAATTAAATTATCTCCTATATTAAAGAATTTTTCCTTATCTCTAAGTTTCTTGGTGACACTGGCCAAGATTAAAATATAACTTTAAGTTGCCAGATAAGGAGTCTGTCTGCACCACTCATTACCACTTTTTAGCACACTCTTAACAGCCATCCCATCTCCAAGGAATAATATGAGATCTAATCACCATAGCAAAGCTCATCACCTTCCCTTCCAAGGGCAAGGCATGTTTTTATGGCATCATCCCTACTAAAATAAGCAGAACACTTTTATGCATACACATTTTTAAAGCCTTTGAATATATCTCCCAAAGGCAGCTCTCCTTTAGGGAAGAAGATTTCAACACAGAATAGATGATCACCATGTTGACTCATGCTATGCTTCAAATATTAAAATTCTATAGTGAAGCTGGATAAATATATGTAAACTACTTAATTGCTGTAAAAATTGGAAACCCTATTTGGAGAACTAATGAACCTGGTATAGAAAACAAAAATACTTCACATAAAAATGGAGTCTTTTCTCCTCACCTGTGGATCCATTTCCTATCTAGGTGATAGAAACACTCAGGTTTGCTCTCTCTTGGCTGGAAAATGCATTCAATATGTTTAGGTACACATGCACAGAACATCCAGTATGCATTCTCATGATAGGGTGAGTGATTTGGAATTTAATTTCTTGAGGCAAAGGCAAAAATTGGATCAGAAATCCTTCTTCCTGGGAAGGTTCTGGCCACTAAGCAATTGCTTTGAAATGCCCTATATCAAAAGTATGAACTATCATCACATTTTAAGAGTAAATCTTGTGTCAAATTTCTCAAGGGAGTTAAATGACAGAGAATGTCCCTTTCCTTTGCTCTGTTGATGCTTATAACCAAAATGCTCACTGAGATCCATGGGCAGATTTAAAACCGTCAAGGCACAGAGAAGTTCTGATACAAATACATTTTTAACTCCAGGTAAAACTGCAGTCACCCCCATGGGTTTGGCATCTTCCTTCTCTTCTTTCTTTCATACTTCTTTTCTTTCAGTCATTCACTCTTTCAGACTTCCATACTTTAGCTCTTTCTTTCTCTTCCTTATTATTTTTCTCTCTATTTCTTCCTCTTCTCTTCTCTTCTCTTCTCTTCTCTTCTCTTCTCTTCTCTTCTCTTCTGAAAAAAAAAAGTGACTACAGCTTTTCAGCCGTAAACAGGAAAGACACAAACATCTGTGGAATTGTGAGCTAATAATACAAAATCTCTAATTTGTTTTGGAATGGACAGACCTTTGGACAGAGTGCACTTGCAGGCAGTGAAAAAAACTCTGGAGTGAAAAAACACAGACAACTATGACATCATACCTTACTGCCTGCTATTCAGAGAGGAAGAAAAAGGCCTTTTTTTTTCCTAGATGCTATAACTCAACATGAAAATCATGTATGGATATTTTATTGTAATACAAAGCTTTTTATTATGTTAATACATTTTTCATTGTATTGGACAAATCCATGTCTGTAATATAGTCCAGAAGGTATCCAAATATGAAAGCAAATCCTGGCTAAAATGATCCAAATTCCTTTAAGCCTATTATAGTAGTGATATTTCTGACATATTTCTATTTATGTTAACATCCTTTACTTAAATATTACATTAGCAAAAACACACAAAAATGTGATAAGAAAATTACATATGCAGTATGCACATTGTTAATAACATACTTCAAATTACTAGTTTGGGAAACAATTTTTCAGCTATAAAATGAGTAAAAATCATAAGATAACTTTTAATAGTCTGACATCTTGCAGTTCTGGTACTCATCATCTCCTGCACAAGACTACCTGCAGATAAACTCCTGAGACCAAATAACATAGCTACAGGAGACTGAAGTACTGAAGAGATGTAAAAGTGCTGACAACAAATGTCATGTGCCATCAGTAATTCCAGGGAATTCGTCATTTTTCATTGCTATGCTTTCAGCATAGCATTTCTTCAGAGTTGTATGACCACATCTTGAGAACTCCAGGTTAGACCTATTGACCACATCTACGTATGTCTGACCAGTATCTCTGCACTACTTACAGACAGTAAGTACTGCCTCCTGATGCCTGTGCACTGAGGAATGTCCTCAATGTTCAGAGAATCAGGTGTGTTCCCACGACTACAAAACAGGGCTGCATAAATAACATCTTTAAACAATTGCAATTAAACCCTTCAAAAGTCTTTCCAAAAAACGATGTAATGATGGTCAGATTAAAATCCATCATGTAATAATAATAGGTAATGAATAATATATCTTGATTACAGCTCATCTCAGGCCAATTATCACTAAAACAGATATGAACAAAACAAGCCAGATGGTCTGGTAAAGAATGTCCATAAATATCCCAGCCACGCACCCTCTGGCATAACGTGCCAAGATCTGCTTCCACTATTCTCAGCAGGGAGCGCCTTTCTCCGAAAATAATCTCTCTAAGCAGTTTGTTGAAAAGTCCTTATTTGAAGGATAAACTACAGCATAAAAGGGGTTTGTAGGAAATGAAGTTGGAATCATATAGAAATATAAATGCAGGTAAGTCCTGTGGTAGAGCGTCTCTCAGACATGAAGAGCCTGTGCCGTGTCCCATCTTTGTGACTCTGACGCTAAGACTCCAAGATAAAATAAACTTCCTACAAAATGGCTCAGTAACAAACAGAAAATGATTGTGTATGGAGCCACTCAAGCTATAACAAGACTAATCCAATGTGCAGTGCTTTAAATTGCTGAGAAGTTTGGAATCTTTTTTTCTTTGTCTTTCCTTGAGGCTTCACCATGTGCTGCAACTTCTCTATGCATGGAGAGTATAGTTAGTATTTTCATTTGCTGCCTAAGTAGCAAATTACCCTGTAAACAGCCCACAAGAGCTGGTCTGTAATTGAATTGTAACTGTTGACTTTAGACATTTGGTATATTTGCTGCAAGAAGTAAATTTTCAAAACTTCATCTTGATGCAGTCAGACAAAATGAAAGGTAATATTCTTTATCTGCCACAGATTGCTGCAGATGAACTGCTTTCATATGAGCTTAAATAAGATTTAGTGTATTCCATCCTTCAGCTGGCCACAATTGAAAGTGATCAGGATCAATATAGCTGCCCCTGAATGCAGCCCAGTATTGTGCATTACAATAGAGGAAATGGCTGTATTCAAAATTTTCCTGTGTCAAATTAATTTCCATGTTATCTCCAAATTCAATTAGATGGGAACCCCGTGTAACTAAAAAAGTGTCCGACATCCCTTAGTGACAAATTACGGTGCTTAGTGTGCATATCAAGGTGAAGTGTTGAGCCTTGCTAATCTTCTCACTAATTCTCAATTACCGTAAAATGAAGCCATAAATCACACAGACAGGGGATCGATGGAAATGTTGTTTTCAGGGTGATTGGCAGCCTCCCCAAAGGTTTTCTGTAAGTTGGTTTAAGGTTACCATTCTCTAAGGGGAGGGATGAGGTAGTCTTGCTCAATCTCTATGATATAGGCCCACAGGCCTTTTGGGGATAGTGGGGAGGGACAGCACCAATTTCAGCCCATCAGACATCCAATTTTTCTCCTTTTCATACCTGCTGTAGTAAATGAGAAACAAATTAAATTTCACTCCACTATCTCCACAGAAACCATTTAAATTTTTCATGGAAACTAAATTGTCCCTAGACAAATAGCCCCCTGATTCTATGAAAATATACTGGAGCGCTGGGGACAGAAATAAATTTGTGTCACTCTGGATATGCCATTCTCTGTAATGTCATTCACGGCCGGCCAATAAATGAGTCCCTCCCGGAACACAATGGTAAACCCTTGTGCTCTGGTGGATTTGCATTGTTCCCCCACTCTGGAGCGGTCTAATATTCTTCCTGTTATTAATTTGCAGCCTAGGTTTTACATTCATGAGGCCAAGATTGAAATGTAAATGAGGCACAAAATAAGTAGTCAGCAGTAGCCCTGGCCGAGCAGCCTGTGTCATAGACTCATGGACTTACATGAAAATAGTTATCACTCAGAGAGATTAGCAGCTCAGAACATCAATCACTGCTGCAAGGAAACAATGAATAAAATCGCCCCGACACGAGGAAGGAAATTACCAAAGCTTTAAAGTGGAAAGGGAATATGTAATACTGCTACCTGTTGTTGAAGCACTAAGGCTGTAATAAAAGAAGCTGGGTTCCTTCTCTCTCTTTCTATCTCTCCCCCTCCCCTGTTCCTGTTGATAGCTGATATTTAAATTGTGCCATTTTTCTCATCTCAATTTATCTATTAAATGAGCTGCAGTTCCTTGGCCAGAGGTGTACGATACTTCACGTCACACTCAAATGAAACCCACAGTTTTGAGTCTGAACCCGCTTTAAAATGATGACACCCTATACATCACCCAATCTCTTGGCAAGCAAATAGATATATAAGGCCTGAGTCCTCAGGTTTCAGGGAGGCTCAGAGGATGCCAGACTTCAAGCTAGCAGACAAAGGTGGCTTTAGTTCACTGTTGTGCTTTCCTAATTCACAGATGATGCAAAAGTGGTGCAAGACAATAGAAGTAGGGGAGTCTCAGGCTAGCTCTTCCTCAACAACCTCTGAACAACTCTAAGAAGCTCTCCCGGGACCTATCAGTAGTCAGAAGGTGGAAAAGATTCAGCTAATTCTCCTTTACATCAGCAACTTTGATCACCCTCATCAGAAGGGGAAGCCTTGCATCACCTGTTTGACTTCTTTCCTTGAATGTTTCTGTACTCATCAAATGCAAAATGCTATTCCATCTACCACAATTAGTTTTGCCTTCATCTGAGGAAATGTGCCTGATTCTTACACCTGAGCAGCAAGAACATTTTCTCATAGTGTTTGTTCTTTAGACAACAGAAATACAGTCACGTTTTACAAAAAGCATGCCAATTTTTGGTCTAAATTTTCATTCTCCAAAATTTAGACTTTCAACCACAAAAATAGCTTTAAAAATGTGTCCTAGGAAGATGACTTTTAAGAAAATGCCAAAATAAACTCTAGCTCTTCCTATTCTGAGGTAGCTTGTAAATGTGCTAAGTCACAAGACTGCAGAGGGTGCATCTCTCTGACCTCTTTTCCCAAGGATACTGGACTCCTTCTCATGGGTCTACCTTCAAAAACTCTGCTCACGGGGAGAATTATTAAGCAAGAAATGGTTCAGTCTGGGTATGCTTTCTGTTGTCTTACAACTCTTAAGACTGTTTAAAAATATATCAAATTTCAAACAGTTAAAAATATAATGCCCCCTCTATTAAAGCAACTTAATTTGGGATTTAAGAAAATTATTTAACACTTATGTCCTTACATATCACACTCCATGTGACACCTTTCATTTAAGATGTAACTGCTTTTCATGCAAAAATACCAAATGACTCTGAAAAGCTTTATATTTTGATACCAGTTTTAAAAAAGGTAAACCCAGTCTTAAAAAATTTTTGTAAGAAACTGACAATTATAGTAAGATTGGAAAATAAATCTCCATTTTCTGAGTAAAACAGTAGATCGTGGTGCCTTCAGAAACCAGCTTTCCATTCCATTCCTTATCAGGAGGAAGAAAAAACTAATATATGTAAGATATTGAAATAACCTAGTAAAAAAAAATAATCTGTGTTAAGTGAATTATATCATGAATATTTCTTATTTTATGGATAATGGACATTTTGGTCAAATAATCCCTGGAGAATCAGAACTGAGCTGGACAAAGTACTAGCACATCAGAGCTATTGCATATCAGAGAAAGCAACACTGTCTCGAAAAGCTACTTGTTTCACAAAAGAAATACTACCATTTTCATTGAATGTTCATTTTTAAAAGCTCAATTGAGCCATATTATACAGAGCAAGTTTTGAACAATAATGTGTGGGAGTGTGTTCAGTAAGTTTATTCTGTTTCTTTCTGCAGAAGTTCACTAAGCGTAATGCAAACAGCTAAGAAAAGGAACTTGAAATTTAGGAGAAGCAAAGCAACAACATAAAATCAGATGTTCAGCTGTGTATTAAAATATTCTTTCGAGAGGTCAAGAAGTTGATCATGGGTGAGATTGCAGAAGATATTGAACCTTAAACTGCTTTGGTCTTTTTTTCTTTGCTTAAAAAGACAAAGTCAGACCCAGCTTGTTACTGGAGCTTTGGAGCCCGGCAGCAGTGTGCAAGTTCTGGCTAAGGAGCAGAAGCAGCACGACTCATATTGCTCCCACAGCAGGCAGCAGCTTCTGCTCTCAAACCCCTCCTCTTTTCCTCGTGTTGTCATTGTCTTCACTCTTAGTGTCTCAGAATATCTTTTTAATTGCTTATCAAATGGATAGTTATTGTATCATAAAATCTTCAAAGCCATTTCCCAGTCCCATTCAGTTGTGGAGCTGAACTTTTATACAATGATATATCACAATGGATTATGCTAATAAGCTTGTTAATAGCTCCAGCAGTGTTAACTGAGCGCATTAAAACAAACTGATCCTTGCAATAGATTGGGAAATGTTTTATAAGGGGCATGTGATCTAAGAGCAGCCGTGACAAGGCTAGTAAATAATAGCAGAAACTGGCATGACCAAAGAAATGCTCACCTAAATTATTTATATGTTAATCAAAAATACAGTTGTTAAGCAATATCATTAGTTCATTACTAATTGGTTTATGGATTTGTGATGAATTACTTATTTGCATGCAAAGTAAACCCTCAGCCTTTTGTTCATCGTTTCTAACCTTCAAATACTTGCAGGTTTTCTCGCTGCAGCGCTCGTCCTTCACTAAAATGATTACATCAGCTTGTCAGAGAAAGTAGATTTTCAAGGTAAAGACATAATTTTCTTCTGAAATGTATGCAATATATTATTGTCATATATTTTTTAAAAGTCATAATATATCAGAATTTCATGCTTGAGAGATATGCAATTAATGCTATACAGTGTATATTTTTCCTTACTCTCCACCAAAAATCCTACACTTTGACCATTTATTAGTAGTGGAGACTTGTTTCATTCATATATATCAAGTTGAACTGTCACGCACATTATTATGGGGAATGTTAAATTCCACCTTAGTGGAATCAGATTGGGCTGAACATAACCAAAGAACTTAAACACGCCTGTGGATATATTGTGGAACATCCTAGAGATGTGACACAGTGATTTTAAGGTGAAGGTGAAGATCAGTCTTTCATTTGATGCCTGAACTCATTGGCAAATTTATTAATTATAAGGTTTTCAGAACTGCAGTCTCTCATCAGGCTCTTCTTCTCTTTTGTTTCCCTCTCTTCCTCATATTCTTATTGCAGCTCCTTCCAGTCATCGCCTCTCTTTTTCTGCTTCCATTTCCCTCTGTGCAACATTTTTTTTTTCAATTATCCCTCCTCTGTGCAACACCGTCACCTGTGTTCCCAGCTTGTCCCTGATTTTTTCCAGCCACACTGCTTCAGACTAAAGGAGCCAGACCCAGGAACTATGATTGCATTTTTCTCCCTTTTGAGGTACTTTTCCTGTGAGGAAAGCTTAGACTTACTCCCTTGTTTTTCCTTTCCTTTCCTTTTTCCTTTCCTTTCCTTTCCTTTCCTTTCCTTTCCTTTCCTTTCCTTTCCTTTCCTTTCCTTTCTTTCCTTTCCTTTCCTTTCTTCTTCACTTTTCTTTTAAAAAATCATGTAAGCCATGAATATAATGAAATTAAATTAATATTGTCCATCACCTTGGCATGCATTCTTTAAAAAAAAAAAATCACATATCTCTCTTAGAATTTAAATAAGAATAATTATTTTATATTTTTAAAATATATTCTTCAAGGAGGTAGGGATCAATATAAGCTTCCTAGGGATTTTTCACCTGTTATTATTGAGCAGAAGTTCCAGATGTGTAAATGCAAATAGGCCTAGCAAGGACCAGCAGTCCAGGATACAAAAGCAGGTTGCTGTGAGCAAAAATCTAATCCAGATGGAGAACTCTCTTCCAACCAATGTCTCTATGTAATGAGCTAACCAAATCTCCCCTTTCAAATACACCCTGCAATTGATTTTTATTTGCCTTACAGAAATCTACCTTCTGAATATCTTGAAAACCCTTCTTTCAGTTGACCTTCTAGGGTTTTGTCTTTGCAGTCACAGGGGGTTTAGTGCATTTTCCAGCAGCTGCAGGTTGTTTTTCTTTGGTATTTATCATCTACAATCTGGCTCAGCCCAGCAAGACATGCATGCATCACAGTCTAATCCAAGCGAGTCTCACAAGGACAAGAGAAACCTGACCAAAATTCAAAAGAAAGTGAAAGGTAACACAGAAGAAGGCCACCCAAGACAATGAACAACACTTAGTGGTGTGATAAAGCAAAATTTTAATTACTGATAATAATTTATTATGGTATAATAATAATAACAGACAATACAAAGGAACAGCATAAACAGATGTCGAGAGAGGTGTTCCAAATATTTCTTGTCCAAAGAAATTAAAGTAGCATCCAGTTCAGTCATGTCTTGGTTCAGTACTACACACAAGTAAATATTGCAGATAACTTTGTACAATTCTCTGTCTTTCTGTGGTGTCAAAAAAATGTCCAGACATCTTTAAATTAATCTTGGATGACTGCAGAAACTATGATGAGGTTCTTTAAACTCCTTTTACCATGCTGAAAGACAAAAAAGAGAAAGGATTCCTATTCTTCAAGCAAGTTAGGGCTGTATGAAAAATTAAGTTTCCCACTAATCTCTCACAGCATGAGAAAACCAATGCATACATTGAGTCTCTTCTTTGCTGCTCATATCTTGGCCTTTTGTTACTGACATATCTGTAAAAACATTTTTTTGTCTTTTACAGTGGTAGCCAGATTAAGTTCTAGCCGAGCTTTAGCCGTTCTAATTTTCTCTCTGTGTAGCCTCACAACATCCTTGCTAGACAGTTCCCACTTCAAATCTCTCTGAAGAAAGATCTGACTGAATCCAGCAGGTATAAATGCATGGAACTTTCTGAGAGGGATGTGAGGAACTTCATCTATCCTAGCTAAAATTATATTACCTGTCCAATATCTGAATTTGCCAATGCCTACCAGTGCTTGTCCATGTGGGAAATTGGACTCCTACTTAATGCAAATCATCAGCTGCATGTGTGAAATTGAGATTGAAACTACCACAGTGCCTGTAAGGCCAGCATAACTCAGCTACTGCAGTAGAATAACTCCTAATCCCCAGCAGTTAACAAGAACCAAATCTGTTTCCTGAGGCAGAGAAGGAAGGCTCAGTCAACAAAGAGAAACCCGTTCTCTCTCACACTCTTATAGCCCTTGGCCTGCCTTCCTCCATCTAGCTTGACATGCTTTCTTCTATACAGAGATTTGTGGAAGGATTCAGCTTTAGCCCCATGTTTGTGCTTTGGTTCACCCTGGGTCTCTAGGAGCTGCCAATCCCAGCACGTGTGCCAAAATGTGACTGGTATTGGGTTTGGGCACACAGCTGTAATGAGCTTTGGGGTATCAGGACACGCGTAGCATGCCCCTCAAATACCCTCAGCCCCCGAAGCCCTGGAAGAGTTTTGGGTGTGAGCTGTTGTCTGCAGGACATCATGCTTTCTTTCTGGGTGACAAGAGCTCTCCTCACCCTCTGAAGCTTCTTTCTCTGTGTCTCCTTCCAGGTCTCACCTTCTCTGTTCAGGGAGTCACGTGGCCACTCATCAATCATGCAAAAGGAGGTGTCAAGCTAGAACCAGTTCATCAGGAGAGAACCTGATACACTCTGGTATGACTACAGTTAAGGAAAAAACAATAGCCACCGGTAGATGTCTGCCTACAAACAAAGCTGGAATGAAAAGTGAAAGAAATCCTACTTTTTTGTTAGTCTGATTGTCAAAAAAAAAAAAAAGCACACAGAAAGAGTCAACTAGCTACAAGGAACCAAGTAAGTGATCTTTTCCCATTATAATCAGGACACAGAGCCTGTGATATCTCTGAGAGCTCAATCTAAATAAGGCCCCATCCTCTCGTCTATTTCACATTATGAATAAAAACATGAAATTAGTTTTATGTCAGAAGAACAACCCTTAAGACACTTGTAACTTATAATTATAATTTCTAAGCTGTTTGGCTTGTCAGTATCAAGGAATTCACAGCCCAAGACTTCCAGGACTTTATAGGCTGAGACGTGCTGTGCCAGCTACTGAAAATTAACTATGAATTTCTCATCTGCATCCTGATTTATTAACTACAGTGAGAAACAGAAAGTTTAAAAAAGTATGCGCTGTATGTGCATAGCCTGCTAGAATGGAAGGAGCCACTGGCTGTGTTCTGCTCCTATTCAAGAAACTACTAGCAGTGGGTAAATGTAGGGGTTTCTTCCTGCAAAAATATTCAGTTGTTTTCTTGTAAATAAACACTAAAAATTTTTTACCTTCACTGAAGAGCAGAGCCGGCCAGTGTCAATTTCAGGATTTTGCTGGATTCACTGGTAGCAAAAAATGAAAAAAGGATGTCTTGGGACTCCCTTTGCTATGCAAAACTCCATTCCCTTGTTAGATCTGGCTGAAAATGTTAACATTGCCTGTGATGTATTTTGAAAGAAACACTATTTTTTACATAATTTGAATAAGAATTTTTAGATGGAAGGCTGTCAAAAAAAAAAAAAAAATTCAAAATCCAGGATCTGAAATCCACTTTAGGTTTTCCGCTTTCACCAAACAGGAAAATCAATTTTTAAAAAAATTGTGAAACAAAATGTTTCATCCAAGATATTTTGCCCTATCCAAGGGCAGTTTTTATCAAAATGTTGTTCTTCCAAAAAAACCTATTTAACTTGTAAGGGGTTCTGATCCATGATTGTGCAGTTCTCCAGATTCTATTTTCTGCCCAATTTTGAAATATTTTTACAATAAAAACTCTGAAATTCTGAAATTCTACCCTTTACTATTATTTTAGGGATTTAAGAGGCTTGTCTGCATTTCAGATTTTCTGGAGGGGGAGGCAGAGTGTGTTTTTTTTCTCAAAGTCAGTTGGTTCCATTTTGTAGGTAAAACACTTTGTGGTAGCAACACAGGCCGGATACTTAGAAGACATCAAATCATACAATAATTTCTGGAAATAAAGGCACATAGCAATCATTCTCATGATTTTCAGATGGAGAAATGAGGGCAACTCGGCTTAAATAACTTGCCCAGCTCATTACTCTTCTGATTACCAATGTCAAGAGGACATGGGCCTTTGGTTTGTGGGTCCCCAGCACCTTACAACACAATGCCTTGAAGGGTACTGCTCTAATGAAGCTCCCAGATATTCTTTTCTTTTTCTCTCCCAATTTCTTCTAACATTCTTTCTCTTTAGCAATGTTACCTGTCTTGCTTCTTGCCTTCCACACCTGTGGGCTTTCATGATGTACCCCTCCACTCTTTGAAATTTTAAAAATTTCAATTCACCAACAATGAAACAAAGGCAAAAGAGAAGAGTCTGCAGAATCTCAAGGGCTCTGATTACATCAGATGAATTTAGAAATCACTTCTGATTTTTATTTTGCAAGATCAAAATCCAATGACAATAATTTTCGTAATTGAATCACTATTGTGCTACTTATGAGTGCAAAGTTATAATTAGACCCAGGACACTGACATTTATTATCTTTTTTTATGAACAGAACATTTCTGAACTTCTAATAGTGCTGGTGTTCAACCAAACACAAAATAGAATTTGAAATTAAATTTAAAGGAGCAAAGAACCAGAAGAGAATGTTCTTGACTCTGGTATTAAAAAAGGCTTTTCACAGTTTATGTATTCTGGCTGTGACAGCGTTAAACGACTCTTCACAGATATTTGATATATATTGACTGTACCAGATTAAAAGTTAGACTTTATTTGTAGCATAAATCTGATAGATGAATATGTAATGTACATTCTTCTTTTATTGCAGTCATAGAATACGCTGAAACTTTAACCCCCCCAGAATGCTATCTACATATTTCCTTCCATATTTTGTATTCATAGAAATAATCACATTAGTTGTTGGATACCCTTTAGCAACACACTCTTCTTTTAGTAAATAAAAAAGACTGCCACTTTCCATCATTTCACAACACCTAGAAAGACAGTAAAATCTTCAGAGCGAGTGCATCTTTCTTTTGCTGGCTCTCACACACGTTCCCCCTAGAGAAGCAGATGTTTGACTTGTCTCATGTAAAAGGCAAAAATTGAGTTACAGCTTCAGATTGCAAGATTTGCAATGTTTGCTACAGTTTATTAATGTTAACCAAATAAAAATGACATTAGTGAAAAAGATCTACATGATATCTCAGAACTCCCAAGATTAGGCCAGATGGTCACTTCTAACTGATATAATCTAGTAAGCTCTGTTGAGAGACAGGCTATTGATTGAATTTCTGCCTTTAAATGCAAGCTCCATATCTGCACATGTCCACAGTGATATCAGTTGCTTAAAATCCAATACAGAGGTGTAGATTGGGAGATGATGTTAGTTGCTACCTATTAAAACTGTCAATTCCATCTGTTGTCTAACACTTTAAAATACTGAGTGTAGTTTTTAATAGATCAGTATTAGATTAAGAGGCCATATATCAAGGCTCTTACTAGCTGAGAAGTGTGGGTGAATGTGTAATTAAATGACACAATGGAAAAGGAACTCCGTGGGCTGGAACTGGCCCAAATTAGCATCAAGCAGGAAGCAAATGCTGTGATTTAGGATTTCTGCAGCCGCCAGGCTTCCCTAAAAATGAATAATGTGCAGCCCTATTGAAATTATCTTTACAAGCAAGTATATCATGATTAAAACCTGCAAGTGCTGTAAGACTTATGATTATCCAGCTCCCCATAGTGCGCTTCCACAGGTACTTCAGTGGCTCTGTACATTTGCCTAACTACCATGCTCTTATGGCATTCCCAGAAGGGCTGTTTCAGATGGCTGATGACAGCCCCATCAAAGCCATGTGTCTGGAACTTTGTATCCCTAAAAGATCCCTATCCCTCAGAATATAGTTGAAAAGCACCACTGGGGGTCCTGGGGTTACATATAGGGTGGGGGCTCAACCTGCCCCTTCTCACATGTGTGCAGCATCTCAGGGCTCTTGCCAGCTTCCAAGAGCTGATAGAGAGGGAAGGTGATGGACAGGCACTGCCAGCACTGCCAGCCCACCATCCAGCAGCTATGGCTGCTTAAATTTAATCAGAGAGGAAAGATGTCCTTCTTGAGCCCTTTGTACCAGTATGACCACAGGAAAGGGAAAAACTCCTGTCAGGGGAGGGAGAAAGAGAGAATAAAATTAGGGAATGGATCTTAATTTCAGACACATAGGCAGAAGAAATTGCTTGTTTTATAGCTCTTAGCATTTGTATGTAGAAGCTAAATGAACATATCCAGTATGTTGGAAGAAAAACAGAAGCCCTCCCTGGAAAGGGCCAGAAGCAAGATTCATATAAAAATCTATGGTTTCTTTTTCTCACTACTTTTTTATTAGAATAAGCAAATAATCTCCTAAATATTGATCCTAGCTGGACCAATGCTTCACAAAATAGAGGAGAATGTGGATTTAGTGCTCTTTTTACATCAACTTTCAGAAGACATTTCAGTTTAAGTACAAATTTTCAGAGCCACATTATGGTGACCTGTGAAGGATGCAGAGTGGAGGTTCCAAGAGTGGAGTTTCGAAGCAGCTTGAAAAATTCTGTTTGCAAACTACTAGTGAAGGGTAGTAAAAACAGCTTTATAAATTCCCCAAATACACCACAAGAAGTGCTTTAGATACATAAAGTCTCTTCATGTTATTAACCAGTACAAGGTACATGAAACATTCATGGAAAATTAATGTTAAATGAATACTACAGTATACTCATAGAATACAAACTGTGAATTCAGAAACACTGTATTCCCAGCAGATATGCAATTTGAAGAATTATGCTCATTCCAGACAGAAGCAGAGACAATATTGTGTGATGTAGCTGATAAATTAACCAGCAAAGGTCCAGCCTCATGTATCAAATATTCAAAACAAATCTATAGGACCAGAAATATTTTAGAGTAGCATAAATCTACTTAGAATAACAAATTTCTTCAAGAAACCCAAAAGTTGCTATACAGATTATCCACAGAAACAATAAAAATTCAATTAATTGATTATTTAGACATTTCTGCTTGCTTCTTACTATCCTAAGCACAGAAGCTGTCCTTCAAGAAAGCAAAACCTTCGTGATCTTTTTCTCTAAAGTTTGAAACACTTGATGCACCACAGCAGAACAGTGGCAATAAGCATTTCAAGTGTGGAAAATAGCAATCCTCACCGTGGCACCCTTTTAAGGGTCACAATTCACCAGAATAGCCACTTTGGTGAGATTCTCCCTGATATGAATAACACTACCAAAACCAGAAACAACAAAGATTTTTAAAGGTATTTTATAAGAGTTAAACCTTTGTAACATGAAGGGACAGACAGAGAGACTGGGTATTTCAAAATTTTCAGCATGCTTTAAATTAAAAGTGCTAATTTTAATTACCATAATGAGCCGCTGAAAAATCTTACTTTGTAAACCAGATCTGATCAAACTAAAGGTTAAAAATCTTAGATACATTTTAAACTTTTTTTATTAAACCAAATGATAAAAGAAAAATAGTGACCATAATAAACTGTTCTTTTAAATGGATAATTGGCTTTTTAACTGATGTTCTCAAGTGAGACCAGGAAAATGAGTAGCTAAATATGAAAAATATTATTTTAATATAATATATCTCCCCCCATTCTCCAGCAGAAATGGCAATTCACAGAAGGAACTCAAGCAACAGCTGAACCAAAGTCATGGTAAAATGTTAGATCTGTAAGTTAGTGGGGGTTTTTTAGGAAGAAGGTGGTTTTAGTGACAGCATAGATGGGAGGAGTTGCATAAACATAAGCAACTCAAGATGAACCTTATCCCATCACACACATCACATACTTTGGCAGTTCCAAGATTTACATGCAGTCTAGACTCCCCGACCATGTGAATTTTTGGGTGCTCCTTTTCTTTACCCCCAGGACTTCCAAGCAGCCAGTTAGACACAAGATTCCTTGCCGGACTTGTCACGTTTATGAGTGGTTCTGTATTTGTGGTCATGTAGGAATCAAATGCTAATTTTGCATAGAAAGGAAAACAGTAGAAGACTTACCAAAATAAGATATTAGAGGAATGATGACAATGTAGATCATAAATATGGGATGTGAGAAAAAATTGATCTGATACAGTATAAACTGATTATGGTGAACTGCATGCTTATGCACTTGCAAACACACATGCTTACAAGTGGCTGAAAAAACACAAGATATAGGATTGCAGCACACCAAGGAAAAGCAAGAGCATTAACATTGCATAAGAGATGATTAAGGCAATAGCATCAAACATATGGAATATTCTTCTGCTAAAATACACAAAGGATTCTATTGCTATTGAATTTTCACCAGCTGCCAACTTGGCTAATGCTGTTACGAGAACATAGGGATGGGACATGCCTCGAGAACAACACCAGGGGGAATCAGCTTTGCAGACTGCAGAGTCTTTATCCACCTCTCCCCAACACTGTCCCTAACCCACGCTCTTCTGCCCTGGTATTTTCCGGCTCCAGCTCAGAGCTGCTATTTCTTTCTTGTTGGAACTGTGCTGGAGATGCAAGTACTGTATCAGAGGAAGAGGACATGGGGGCCAAGAGAAGGATGGAGAGAAAACAAAAAAATAAGGCAGCTGAAGGCTCTTTCCCACTTCCTTGTCACACCCTTTCTTCTCAGACAAAGTGCACAATGTTCCAAATCAGACCTTCATAAAGGCTGCAGCATCCAACAGGCCCCATACATCACATTCTGCCCAGTAGGAGGCGCTGAGTGCAGAGCAGCATTGAAAATCTGTTGCCTTTTGAAAAAGTTTTTCTGAGCGCCGAGTTCTGGCCAGAGTTACGGGCAATTTTGAAAATTCGATTCCTAGGAGTCTGAAATGCCTAATGTTATAGCACCAAAGTGCAACTGCATAACAGGAGCCTGACCCTCAGTGCCAGGTTAACTGAGTTTCTGGCTTTGTGTAGTAAATATCATCAGGGCAATTATGTACCTGTCCTTGCCCATCATTCCTTTAGTAAGATTTGCTTACATAAAATAGAATTTACTGAATCATGTCTATTTTTTGCACAGTATTTCCAATTCCAGATGAAGTAAAGAGTGACCTGCCTGACATGGCCATTGAATAAGACGGTCCTTTCTAGCAAGTTATTGCAACCGCTGTTCTTTTTGCAAGTTATTTGGATTTACTTATTCATAATATCACTTAGCACAATTTTTTTCTCCACTTATATCTTTATTGTAACAATAAGTGTCACCGATGCGGCAGCAAGAACAACCCAGAGAAAAGATTGCAACTCATTATCATTCATTACTGTAGTGAAGAGAGATTAGAAACATAATGGAAGCTGAGAGAAGATGTACCTTTGTGTCACTTACCTTATACTTCACTCAGAGCTGGGAACTTCCATAGGCAGTGATAGTGACTCGGTCACCAGCTGCCAGTCAGTGACCTTGGGTGGGTCACTCGACCTTCCAAGGACTTCATTGCACCAGTGGAAGCTCAGATAAAAAGTACAATCACATCGAAAGACAGTGCTGTATTTGAGAGCTTTTCTGCTTTTACATCTATATTCTTGAGCTTATGTAGATAGAGCTGCTTAGTGAGTTACAGCTGTTTAATACTTCCCATTATAGGACCTAATTTCAGATATTGTTACTTTGCCAAGTTCTAGTAATCTGAGCAAAAATATTTCATGTTGTGTGACTGCCACAGTGTGACAAAAGGAGTAGTAGTAATATTTTGAATTTTAAGGAAAATTTCTAAAGACAAAGAATTTCTAAACAAAACAAACAAAAAAATAAAGTTCACTGTGTTAAAATAATGATTACAACAGTATGACAGACAAGCCCCCTGCTTTGGTAGAGCAATATGGTATTTGTTAGGAAGTGCCATCTCAGCTGGGAACTCATCTTTTGCCGCCATCTGAAAATCTATGTGTTATTGAACAAATTATTCAGTTTTGTAAAAAACCTGTTTGTTAATATTCAGTGGAAAGTGATTTTGTTCCAGAGACTGTTATTTGAAAATTTCCATCAACATGCAGAATGTCCTACTGCCTCATGAGTCTGAAGAGGCAGGGGCCATGGGGGAGCCAGGCACACTTCATCCATTCCCAGCTCCTGTGCATGACAGGAGTGCCTGGTCCAGAGAAAGACTCACCCTTCAGTACCTCTGTCCCGCTGTAGTCTTTAGTTTTGCAGTAGTACCTGGGCCTTGAGGAGAAGAAGAAACTGGTGAACAAACACTTTTCCTTTTCTGGGCTTGTCACAGTCACACATGAGCTCATATGATTGTAAGGAAGAGCAACAACTCCAGACTTCGACAAAAAATAGCTTATAAAATTATTCTAGGAACGGAACTATGAACACATGCATGTCATAGCTGAATGGTGCAATGACACCATGTGGAAAGAGGCTTGATTTGTTTTTTGTTTTATGCCAAGTTCTCATGCACTTAGGATATCTAAGTTCACAAGGAAGACCCAAAGTCTGTAGTGATTCCAGGTGTTTTGTCCAAAAACTGAAGGACACCTCGTTACATCATTACCTTGCTATTTCAACAACACCAGGCACAGTCAGCCAGCCTTCACATGACAAAATTCTGGTTTTTGGCTATAATACAGCTTCATACTCTAAGGCCTAATGCACAGTCACAAGCTTTTCAGCAAACTCAAATTATAATGCAAGGTGCAAACATCCAAGCAGTCTCTACGAGAGCTAGATGAAGTAAAGTTTATCTGTGAATGCACATAGCTCAAACTTTCCTCTACCATGTCTACACTTATTCAGCCACACTACCAAGATTAGTTTTAACTGTATGGAATACCTCCACTCTGCAGTATGCCTTGTAGTTTCATATATCATGAAAGAAACAGAGACCAGAAGCCAAGCTTCCAGAGATCAGCTGGAGGGATGACATGTGGTACATCTTTCCTTCTCCTATCAGTGACACTAATAAATAATCTGTGACAGTGTCTCACAAATGCATGGGTGTGAAGATAGCAGGGCAAACAAACTGCCAAAAATGTGTTCCTGATCTTGGAAATCAAAGTTCCAAAATAATTATACACACAAATCGGCCTTACATTTAGGATTTTCTGAGGGAGAAGGGTTACAGAATGAGCCTGCTGAAAAGTGAACATCAGCAGGTTTTTCAGAAGCTCTCAGCATGTAAGTGCATGGTATTTCTCAGAGCGCAGCCAGACAAGTGTTGAGGATGTTGGATCCCACATCTCATTTCAAACACTCGTATTTGAAAATGATCCAGGACAGTCTGACAAAACCTTTATTTAATATGAAAATGACACTTCACTGAAAACTTCCTATGGGAGAACTCCCCATAAAATACATGCCATAGGACACAGCAGGTCACTGAATTTAGTACCTTATTTCTCAGGCAATGGATGCTATGTAATCTCATCCACAAATTTATCAATGTCTATCATAGTATTTGTTAAAGTTTATAGTTCAAGTTCAAACTGCTTGGTTTTGGACTTTTTCCCCCTATTTAACATATTAGATAGTTGTTATAAAATTTAATTGATGAATGGAAGTCTTTGAATTTTCATGGATGGCATGTGCACATGCCATGGGAAAATCCATCTGGGGTCTGTCAACACTGCATGAACATGGGATTTCCAACATCTGAAGTGACATGAGATTTGTCCATCGTCTCTATTTCCCTTTCCATTCTACCTTATGAAAACAGCTATTTTAATATGCCCATTGTTGTATATCCCTCCCCTGTGCAGAATAAGTGTGAGCTTCAAAATTCAGAAATTCCAGAGTCATCTGTTCCTCAGTTTGGTTTGGTAGCAGACATGACCAGCTTGCTTCCTCTTAAGCACAGCACAGATTTAGTAAACTGTCTTCAGTTCTGCTGAACAGTCATGAATGGGGGTGGAAAAATGATGAATTGGCACATTTAAAGAGCTGATGCCTTTTGTGAAATCCACTTTTCAGTGTGCAAATGTAGGCAGCACCTCCAAATACATTAGGCACTTAGACAAGTTAATAGAAATTACTAGTAAAAGGTAATTAATTTAATCTAAAAATGTTGTTGAGGTCATAAGTCGTTTCTACTGCTTTCTGGTTTTGAAGGGTTTTTTAGATAGGGTTTATTAGAGAAAAAATACTGCTATTATTGCTTTTTTCAAAATAAAGTACTGCAGCTGCTAATTCAAGCTCTAATTAAATGCACAATCCTGAACTTGATATTTGCTTGTGTTTCATGTCATTTCTCAACTCAGACTTCAGGACAGGCTCAAAGCTGACACCTCTGGATCTTTCATAGAATATTCTTCCCTCCATACAGACTTCTCTGTCATCAAAAATGTGGCTCAGATATTTGTGTGTGTGTATGTCTGCAGGTAGATAGAAATTTAACAAGCTTTTATTATCCACTCTTAATATCAGCCTGAATCTTTTGGTTAGTTGGGAGTTAATTGCCAAAAGGTTTTATGGTATATCTAATTGGGTCAGTCATCCTTCCATGCCATGAACCCTACCAGACTGCCAGTGTGCCCTGAACTCAAACAGAGGGTAAGAGACCATCAGTTATTTAGTATGTGCTAGAAGCATGCATTTTCTTTTCACTCCATGTGAAAATAGTTAACCACAAGGAAAGAGTCCCACCCCTCCACTTTGCAAAATGGTGAAATTAAGTTTTCCGTACAGCTACCAGGGGACTGCAGTAAATTACCCTGGTAACAGAGTTTACATTGATTCTGAAAAAAGCACTTGTCCATATGTAACAACGATAACCTTTTAGAACGTTTGGAAAACAAATCTGACACCCCATTAAAAGGCAAATGATTTTTTCTCCACACAAGAAAAAGAAACTTTTAAGACATAGAAGGCTATTAATAAATAATGGGGCTTTTTTATAGGAAAGGCTGACATGAAAGCTTAAGCTATAAACTGTATCAGAGGCAGTATTTTGACTTGTGTGGTTTATTTGTCAAAGCAGTGAGATGGGATCTCATTTTTATTAGCTGCACAAAAGATATTTTATTGAATGTCACATTGTAATTTGATTTTAAAAGGAATAGAAAAAAATTACATTTTCTCGGATACGTAACACTGCAAAAACATGATAGTCATACTAACCACTAACCACAATGAGCAGCAATATAAGCCCTACAAAATACACACTAGTACCTTACCAATGCAAATGTGTATTTTGAGATTCCATGTACCAGAATATTTTTCCTGAATCTGGTTTCATTTACTACTGTCAGAATAATATATAAAAAATATATGCATGTTATTAAATTATGTATGTAAACAACTAACATAAGAGTTAGATTTGAGAAGAAGGACAGATTTTAATATTTTAGAATTTGTCTTCAAGCTCGTTCACATAATTCATTTATTTATAAGAAAAAGATCATAGCTGAATGAAACACAGAACAGTGTTTATTACCTAGATATGATGGGAATGAGAATAAAGACTCACAGCATAAAGTAAAGAAGTCTGAGTAAATTATATTCTTTTTCACTTTGCCATTGACTCCCTGAAAGTTGTTTAAGCCTCCTTTGGTCCACCTCCATATCCGTACTTGTGAGCCCTACCACGAAGGGTAACAAGCAGGATCACAAATACAGCTTCCAGCACTCTTTGTGGTACTAGTTTTGTCACAAGAGACAGTGGCATCATCCCTGGGTGGGCAGCGTGGGCTTGGTCCCAGGATGAGAGCATTACTGTGGAGTGCTCAGCCCCTCCTCCTCTCCCCCAAAGCCACTCCATCACACCATTCAGCCGGTCAGACCCTGAGGGTGAGCCCTTACCCAGTAAGAGCCAGACAAATGCACTTTTGTAACTCACAGGAAGCATCCATTGCCACTTTAACTGATCAATATAATACAACTTCAAAAAAAACCCACATTATTCAAAACAAGGTCTGAGTGATATGGAAACGTATTTTAATTCTTAATATTTTCACTAAAACTAACCCACTGAATTTTTACATTTAGCTCATCTAGAGCCTCACTTTTTGTCAACCACCTGACACAACCAAAAATCAGTTTTCCAACTGCTCAATTTTTACAAGCAAAATAGAGGGAAAACAAAAGGAGAAACATTAGTGGGTGAACCAAATCACATTTAAAATCATGAATAGAAAGATGTGTTCTACAGTCCCACTGCTGCTTCACTAGTTTAAATCTGCTTATCCCACTGAAGTTGTCACTGTCCCCTGGACCATTAGCAATCATATATATCTTGCAAGACTCTCAAACTCCTCAGCTGGAAGGTGGTTACAAGTGATCAGCTCCTCCTGCAGAATTCAGCAACAGATAGCACCTACCCTTGGACAGTCTTGTTTAGATAGAATCAGTTCTGGCAGAAACTTAATATGGGAAGCACTCCAAAAACATTTGTCAATCCATGGTCTTCTCCATGATAGTTTAAAATCTGATATAGATCCCAGAGGGAAGCATGCAAGAAACACACATACTACTCCATCCCAAAAGGTGGGATTGCAAAACAGCTAAGGAAAATTTGGGGCCAACAGCCTGTAACAGCTCTTGCACTCCTGAAATATTTGAGGTTAAAATCAGTAATGGTCTCTTTTCTTGTCACAGTGTTTATTTTTTGGGCACTGACTGAAATGATGGGATGCAGAGTGCACAAATGTATCTATAGCTGCTAAAGGCTGTCTGCTGTAAAGTCCACACAAGGGTGCTGAAGCATGCTGGAGTGTCTTTCAAGGCATAGAACTTCTTTAAGACTCCAGTGCCAGTTTATTCCTTCTCACTTTTAAAATTAAAATTTTGTTCAAGTGTTGGAATGAAAACTGCTTTCTCAAACTCCATAATTTGGTAATTGCAGTATTTTACTCAGAAGTAGGTGTTCCTATAGGCAAAAGAAGAGGATTGTCAAATTTTATTGGTTCTCAGGTAAACACTATTTCAAAATCAGATCCCTACCATTTCCTCTTCCAACTGGTTTTGTAAAGAAAGCAGTAGCTACCACTGTGCTGTGTTAAAAGCTCTCTTCAAGACAGCTGTAAGGTCACTATTGAACATCTCAAGTGCTCAAGGGAACTGAGACAGGAAAATAACACTTTCTGGCAGCTGGTTAGGGTGAAGCAGAAGCATGATAGCAATTGATGAGCCTGAAAAGATCAAGTCAGGTCTGAAAACATAGAAAAGCATGATTCTGGGCTCTGGGAACCTCTCTATTCAAACAAGGAAGTTCCTAGAGGTTCTGGATGGTTCTGGAATTAGGCAGAAGTATCTGAATGCACTTTCAAAAAGTTCCTAGGTTAGGCCTGAATGACCCAACCAAGTATTAAAGTCCTTACTAAGACCTTAGGAACTTCTGGAAGTGAAATCCAAAGGTGTGAACAGAAATTCAGTGCAGCAAAATATGCAGATGCTTTCATAAAAGATAAGAGAGTTTTAGAATACGAACTCTAACAGCAGCCTCCCAAATCCTGAATGATCCTAAGGCCTGACTCCAGAGGGCCTGTGGTAAAACTGTAGTTTTGCTGTTAATTCTACAAAATGTAAGAAAATATCCAAATAGAAAATCCTCTGGGTATTTGGGTTTTTTTTTTAATATACCCAAAGGCTCTTGGGCCTCACAGACTATTTCAGCATTTTTTGAGGATGAAAATATCAACAGGTATGTTCAAAATCAAATGACAGCACAGCAGTATCTCTCACTTGCCTAACCTATTTTCATCTCTCAAATCTGTCTTTGGTCACCCACAAAGGTCTTCAATCTAACTCTCAATACATTGTGGAAAGTTCTTAGAAAATACCCTTTTGTGACCATTAATGTTCTTTATGCTGGGAGAGTTGAGTCCCTACATTGCATGTGTACCATAGCACAAATTATTGGAATAAACCACATGACCCCTTGTGTTTCTTGAATAGTTTAATTGGAATACCAAATATTCCTATGGCTACCACATGTCTGACTTTTACCAGCCAGCTACCTTGGGCAGATGAGAGGTGCTCATCCCCGTCAGAGACAATACATTTGTTCTGCACAGTCTCCTGGTGAGAGGGATGCAGGTTACTGCAGGACAGCACAACATCTACCCCACACACCCCCTCTAAATTGCAATCTTGCTTTTGGGAACAAAGGCCTTCTGAGAGGTCAGCTGGGCACCTCCCCATACCCACCTTCTCACTGTTTTTTGCTACTCAGCTGGCAGAGAAACTGTACTCCTGCTAATATTATTAGCATCTGCTTCATCTGATCATTAGCATACTTCATTTGCCAATCAACATGTTCTAATTATTACTGGGCATCAGGCAGTAGCCATAGCAAATTGTGCCAGGAAGAAAGCACGTCTCCACTCTCCTCACTGACTCCACTGGAGTCTCCAATGTTGCTCCCTACCTCTGCCTCACCTCTTCTACCAGCCAGTTCAGGCCAGCACACATTTCGTGGCTGCTTTGCTAAATGACTCTCGGAAAACACCTGCCAATTCATCCCTGAAGCAGCTTTTGCATGCTCAGACTCCAGCTATAAGCATGGGCCACGCATTCTTGTCCCCAGCACTGACCCTACAGACTAAGCTGCTCTTTCTGTACCACTGCCATGGTATCTCTCATCTCTTCATGTCCTATAATCAGCACAAGTATGGTCCTTAGAAGATATCCAAGCATTTCGAAGTTTGGCCTCTATCACTAATTTCTTTGGTTTCTCTGTAGAATGGTGATGAAAAACATTCCTCTTAACAACGTTATAGCAGGGGATCTGGCCACTTTCAAAGCACTTTAATATCCTTTTAGGGATAGCATCATAAAAATATAGTGTAACTAATAATGTCTGAGGATTTTTGTTTATTAATTATAAGACTTAAATGAATTTCAGATTTTTAAATCCTGCAGATGGGGACTAGCACGCCAATATCCAAGTACTTATTAGATTTACAAGAACATTGACTTTAAGGTTATTCAAACCAGATTTTTTCTATTAATATTACACTGTTGTGCCAATCTCACAGCAGTTGGTATGTTATGAAGAAAACATCAGAGGGGTGTGGTAGTTGTCTGCAAAAGTTCAAAACAACACCATGGCTACAAACATGATATTGCTCATCTTGGTCTAATATTCTCAACCTTTTCCTGACCCAGGATTCATAACCAACAAAAGGAAAATATGAGGATGGCTATTAGAGGGGGTTTTTTTTTCACCTAACCTCAAGATGCCTGCCTGGGATAGGTGTCACCAGCTCCCTTCAAAAGGTACTTCTGTTGTGCACTCATTTGAACCGGTTGTCATCTTGAGGGTGAGATAAATTGTTCACAGAAGAGCTGGCCAGCTCAGGTGTAAACATCCAATTCAGACAGATGAATCCTGCCTCCACACTTCCTCCATTAAATTACAAAGCTGGTGCAGAGGAAGAGAAAGAGGAGAAAAGTAGTTATTTCTCCAAATATTAAATATAAGGTCCAGCAGGAAAGGGTTACCATCATCAGGGTGTCGCACGTGACTGCCCACCCACTTCCTCACCCACCAGAATCACCCTTGGTGCCTCAGCTCAGGGAGGAGGCTTTGGAGCCTGTCAGCAGCCGTGCTGGGCCAGGCACAGGAATGAAATTCCCACCAAGGCTTCCCAGAGGGGCAGGAAGCAGGACCAGCTCAGGGTTTTTGGCACTGAAGCAGCATGTCCTCTCTCCCTTCATGCAGGCACTGTTACCTTCTCTTGCCTGCAGCTATAAAAATCTCTTCTGTTATTAATTACCGTCAAACTTTTTGAAGTAAGAACAGCTTTAGTACGTTATCCTTGACACTGAAATTCACACTATCAGAATTATGTTATTTATTATTCCTTTGCCCTGTTAAGAACTTAAAAATTTTATTTTTACTAATTGCCAGAGATTTGGTGGCAATTTACTTGGTTTTCTGTAAGTTACCTTTCATTAAGCTGGAGTGTATCACTTTCAGAAATGCAGTAGTGTTCTTCTGTCATGTGAGCACTATTAAAAATGCCCCCTTTTGATGTGCAACCCCTTTAAATCTCTCTATATATGTGAAAGCCGTCTGGCTCTAAGGCAGGGTTCTTATTTGGGTTTTTTACAACCTAGCAGAGAATAAAACTAATAAGTATTCTCATTCTTTAAAGATTGATTTATTATCAGTTCCAAAAACATGCCTTTTCATTTGGAAAGTCATTTGCTCAGTTATGATTGGATATAAACAGCTGCTAAGGGTCAGCACAGGCCTTGGTGCTTGTTATTGCTTGCACTCCTTATGATTTTAGCTCAGCATAACTAGCAGTGGTGTCCTGGGATTCCAGAGTCTGTACTGATTACCAACAAAAGCCTCTTTAAGATCAGCAGAAGCAGTCAAGGGACTAATGGTGCCAAGGCAGTCTGAGGCACTGGAGCGATGCCGCAGGTCATAAAATGAGCAATGACAATTGCCCTGTCCTTGCTGATTTTATCAGCCTGAGAGTTTTTTAGTATCACACGGAAGACAAAAGGAATCTTTAGCCTTGAATAATATTATCAGCAAACGTGGCTTGTTTGGGGCTTTTTTTTTTTTTGATTTTTGTTTTCTGTTTGGTTTTGCTGCTGATCGCTTATTGTGTTCAAAAAGGCAGGTGGATGGATGTCTTAGTTAAGATATATATATAATGGCTTTACACCAGTGGCAGCTCCTTTCACTAGCTACTTGCTTTCACTGCTTTCTTATTATGCTTATTTTGGAGAAAGTAACAAAGAAAAATAGGAAATTTTACTATTTTAAGTACGTTTATATATGTCGCAAAGTGAATATTATTCTTATATATGAATAGCTAAGCTGTATGTCAAATTCACCTCATCAGCAGAGTTTTCATCTGGGCTTAGGCTAAAATGAAAATGATCTGTGACTACCTCATCTCTCACTCCAAATGAACATTTCAGAAAACCACTATATGACTGGCACTCTGTGCAAAATGCACAGGGATCAAGTTGAAGAAGTGTTCACGCTTCTTGAGCTGTGATCATCTGAATGAAGAAGATTTCAAAGCTTTGTGGAATTCCCTGGAAGTTACACCAGAGATGAATTTGGCCTTTAGAATGAGGTTTTATACATCTCATTCACACACAGCAAAATGTTTCATCACAAGTGGAGACACTTTTTAAGAGAGTCTTAAAATTAATCCCAAATGAGGAAGCCTCTCTGAATGAGTGAAACTTGGCAGATTTACAAATTCAACCTGAGATGCATTAGCAGATCCTGTGTAGAGAAATTTGTATAATATCTGCCCACATGATACCTGTTTAAAATCAGGTCTAGCAATCATATTTCTGCTGAATTGAATGCATTATAGAAATAAAACATATCAACAAGCAGTTCAGGTTTGCTGTGTTTTGAAGTACTGGGTATTCCCATTTCCAGTACTGACTATTCCCATTTCCAGTAAGAGCCACATATTTCAAGTACACTCAACTTCTGTTGCTCTCAGACCCAGATTTGCTAAGGTGTTTGGGCACCACATTCACTTGGTATTCACTGAGCTTCTAAATAACTTGTTCATTTTTTAATTAAAAATAAATAAATTGGAAAAAAAGTCCTGAAATAAATTTCAAGGAATCAAAACAGGGATTATTTTTTTTGTATGAGAAAATCTCATTCAAAACACAGAGAGCTTGGGGTAGCCAAAAAATGGTCTGGAACTGTAAGCTTGTAATTGCTTTGCAGATCATTTATATTTTTATGCATAATTTTAATGATATCTGGCACAAATCATCATTAATGACAATCCAGAGTTCAAATAGGAAGAGCACAAATTCTATGGCTTAATTCATTTCTGGCAGCAGGAGAAACTTAAATCAAGATTCAGACAATTATGTAAGCAGAGTGGAGACAGTTTGTCACACATCACTTCTGTCTTGGAATTGCCTGTGTGCTCTTTCAACTACCTCTGTGGTTCATCTCTAGGTATTCATGCAAGGTGTCTAATAGGATGTTACTGAAGGGTCTCATTGCAAGTGATGCAGTAGACAGAATCATTTAGCACATTATTAAGCAGGGGAACACAGGCAGGGTCAAAAAGCAGTAGAAGTAAAATGGCAAAAGAATGGAAAAGTAAACACATTATCAAAGGAAGGCTCCGATGAAAGGACCTTTTCCACTACATACATTTTCCTATAAGAAAGCAGAATTCATGTTTTGTGGCAAAATGCCCACATGCATGCAAAAAACTCTTAATAGAAGACTGAATAATACTGAAGATTCCTTCAAAATTCTCATGTTTTGGTCAACAGACAGGTGCACCCCTTTCAAATAAATATTCACTAAAATCTTATGAAAGAATTTTGGGGAGAGAGCTCTCTGATCAAAGAAGACCAGGGGAAATAATGGAGAGAGGCAGTTTGAGTATTTGAGTTTGGTGCCAGGCTTATGGCTTTCCCATCCTTTTGATGTTCAGTTCAGCATGCATCAATACCCACTTTTTCATTTTGTAGGCAGGCAGTGCGTTCCATTTGTTAAATTTCTGAATTTCCTCATGTTCCTATTCCCTTCTTAGTCATATTTAAGAACCAAATGTACAGCAATTGCTTGACCCAAAAAAACAAATGATTCTTGCAGGATGAGGCAGAGGGAAAGGCCCAGCCCAGAGCAGAGTTACCTCTCTCCCTCAGCACACTATGGCCAGCTCTCACCCTGCTCTTTCCTGTTGGCAGCAGCTCTGAGATGGACACCATATAAAACAGTCTTCAGTGGAGAATTTTTTGCTGGACAGTTCCCCAGTGATATTTCCAGAGTCCCTGAGGGAGGATCTGTGGCAACTTTTGAGGTTCCCTGTAATTCATACAGAATCCTTAAACAACTCTGTGAAGAACAACTGCACTTCATGGAGACTCTAAAAGGTAGTGCAGCTCAGATTTCCATAACCCCCTAAAAGAATAGCCACAATAATAACCAAGGAAAACTTGATAGCCCTCTAGTTCTGTTTGTTGCTCAAGACTTTAGCTCAGGGCTAAAACACATATATGCTCAATTGACTCTGTGATACCACTCTTGTGTCGCTCTGTGGGGAATAAACTGGCTAACATCAAGTTATTAAGTGCCAGTAAGTGTTCAGAATTGTTATACAGAAAACACACAGACATTATCTACGTTTGGGAGGGGGGCGGGGGGGAGGGGTCTTTAGATGGGAAATCTCTTGCCCGTTTCTTTTTTTCATCCAAAATAGGCTGATGCAGAGGTGTAGGGAAGACCTGGTGCACACCTTAATTCGACTTTGATGTGTACTGAGGAAGATTCACAGATTCCCAATCTACTAAAACAGACCCCTAGACATTTGTGTAATTATGTCCACTTCACAATCAGTCCACTTACCAGCATGAGTAAAGTTATGCAGCTATTCTGTCTTTTGCACATTTTTATGCAATTGCATTTCTTTCCTTTAAAAACCCACAAATTTGAACACAAGATGTAACTTGGTTATTTGCAGGAGGAGCTTAAGATGAACATAAAAATATCTTTTTTACTTAGGACTACTTAATAATCCAGAATCTTCAATCTATTTCCAAAGTTACTCAGTCCACCTTAATTTTTCTTGACACTTTTTCAAATCCAGAAACCAAAAGGACATAGTTTCAAATGTGGTTTGTTTTATAATTCTCCTCTTTTTAACATTCAGTGCTACTTTAAAATTGTGTCCAAATATGGCAACATGCTGGCCTAATTTTGTGAAGACAATGATAAATAATGAATATTGGTGAAAGAGAAGTAGAATGCAAGCTGTTTCAGTAACAGCTAGTATTTTCAACTTTTTTTTTTTCTAGGAAACAGAAAGCTAGAAATAACATGAATGGGGTTTTTTTTGCCTTGGAAACACTTCTGTATTAAAAAAAAAAAAAAAAAAAAAAAAAAAAAAAAAAAAAGAGTGAATTATTGGTTTCATCCAGTTGTGCAAGTTCTAAAGGATAATGTTTATAAATTCCACCCCATCAAACATTTCACACTGCCAACATCAAGCAAAGAGATGTGTTTGAGAAGCAAAAGGGAATCATACCAGGAAAAACATGATGTGCCTAGTGTGGTTATGTAAAAGTATTAGAGGATCTTGGGGGATGAATCCCCAAGAAGCATCAATTAATTAATTGAAGAACATGGCAAACAAATTCAACAAATTCCTCAAATAGATGGCATCCTATCTCTAGTAACTAATGAGTAGGATTATTTTTAAAATTCTGTTTTCTCTAACTGGACTCTTACTCTGCACCAGCTAACATAACACAATATAAGTACCTATGACAATTAAGCTGTGATAAATAAGAAATTAAAAAGCAAAGTTTACACTTCATACAATTTTAAATACTCATCCTATAGTGCCCTCAGACAGAAATGCTTGGTAAAAAGGTGCATTGGTTGCCCAGTTGTAAAATCTCAGTGACTGCAGCAAAAAAAGCTGTCAGTTTCTTGCTTGTATATACCAATTGTTAATTGCTAACAGAGGTACAGAAATAATGGAAAGATTCTATGTCGAGGGCTACATAAAAATATTGGGGTGTTCTGCTCCTATACAGGCTGCTGTGTACAGACATGGTTGTTACTAAACATATCTGCCCTGCCTGCTTTTACAGGACAAAGCTGTGTAACAAAAGTGCTCATGTGGGTCACAGTCCTGACACATGGCCCACATATCCTGGGTGAAGAAAATCTCTCATACCATGCTGTTTGATGTCTGCTTCCTAGAAAGTTTAATCCTACAAGTGGGACCTCATATTGAACATGTGTAATCTTGAAATTGGAGTTCTCATGAGATTTGAGGCCTAATTTGATAGTCAAAAGACATTTTTGAAGTATCTCTGCTTTGCCTAATGCAGATGCAGAAGAGGGATAAATGGGACACTGCTGGTTTGCAATGCTGGTGGGCATTGAAATGGGTGATGAGAGGAAAGAGAGCAAATATAAGCATGGAGCACCACAGGATGGTGTCTGTGAGGATATTTGGTAAAGACACAATGCAGCACCTGAATCTGTAACCCTAGACTCTTTTGTCTGAACTCAGATATTAGTGACACTTTGGGGAAATTAGCAAGGAGCACTGGCAGACTTTTAAATCATGTCAAACAATTTCTCCTGATGCCTGTTTTAAAATAGTCTCTTATCTACAAAGCATGTGACAGGTATTTCAGCTAGACAAGATGATCTCTGCAGTTTGCAGCATGACTGAGTGATTCAATTTAGGTCACAAGTTAATCTTCAAGTGATAAAATAGGACAAAAGTCCTGATAGCAATGTCCAGTTTCTCAATAACACAATAATCAGTGAAATCAATACTAATAGATTGATAGCTGAGCCTCTGGATTACTGCTTCGAGTATGTGTAAAAACTCTGTTACTCAGAAGGACTCTGTAGCACAGAAAAGCTGAGTTATTCAGTCTGACAGAAAGAACAGAGTTGAGAGCAGCGTCAGGCAATGAGCGTGTGCAGGACACCATGGGTTCTAACTCTCCTTCTTACTGTGCAACTGCACAGGCACTGCACACCCTCTCCCACTCCCTTTCCATCCTGGCTGCTTACAAAGTGAATTCTGCAGTGCAGGAACACGGAGTCTTTTCAACCCTACTCATAACAAGATCATCCAAACCAAAATTTGCAAATGATGAATGCCCTTAACATTTCTATTATCAGCTGGGTGCTAAATATTCATAAAACCGTATGTGAACATTCTGCTGGATTTTCCCTTTATTTGAGGGTCTTATCTACTGGTCCAACACATAGACTAAGAAAATAACTGGCACCTAATTTGGAGTTACTTTTCTTTTAAAAAAACATATTCCTTGACTAATAAACTGATCACTATGCAGTGTGGTACTGGATTCAAATTTGGCACTTACCCACTGTAGACCAAGTAATCTCAGGCATGTGAGTCATTAGAAGAATCCCTCTGAATGTCACACATATAATTGCAGCAAAAAGACTACCTCTGTTTACCTCTCCTGGAATGGCTGTAGTGTAGACAAGCAGGCTCTGTTGACATTTCTCAAAACCAATTATTCATCTGTTAACAATTCACCTATTCTGTCCCTCCTGCCTCCTTTTTAAGGTCATGCTTTTCATGTAGATATTTAAAAGCTTCACTATGCAACCTATACAAGGCCCTTATTATTGTAAAACTCATTAAATAAAATAAAGCAACTAAACACAGGATAAAAAGAGGATTCGAATGAACATTCCTGTTGATGAAAATTCCTCTTTAACTCCTTTAGAATACTGGTGTATAAAACTTTGTCTGTAATCAATATTTACTTTAGCCTTTACCTTGGCCACAAAAAGAAGTCCTTTCTGTATCTGTTAGTGTATCACTAATTTGGAAAATGCAGCATGTTTCTTCAAGGATGTTGTAAAGTGTCAACTTAAAGTTCAACATTTTTATGAATGTTTTACAAAAGTTGGGGAATTTTAACCAAATATATTAGAGATATTTTCTGTTAGGTCAGCTACTTCATTTGTGCTGCCAAAAACAAAAGATGTTCCTTCCAATGCAATCCCTAGTGTTTTGCTTGGCTGTGCTTCAAATTACTCAAGCCAGAAATATTTTTATATAATTTTACATTGTTTACATCTTATGAAAAGCTGGACTGGCCTCTGATAAGGAGAAAAGATGACACAAGTGTCCTGATAAAAACTATCCTGAACATCCCGGACATCTGTGACCTTATGCAGAATACAAATCAACTATCTTTCTCTTGCTACTTGAATTAGAAAAGCAGAACAGACCCAGAATGGAGCTGGCACCAGAAGGGACAGACTGTGGCAGTTTTACTCATGCCAAGAAGTACCTTACTCCAGAGGAGTGTTCCCTGACTCGAGTGAGCCAATCCAGTAGAGTCTGGATTTAGTGTGAAAGAAGATACTGTAAATTTCACTAAAAGTGAAAGCACTTTTGCATTGTTATAAAAGAATGCTAACTTTGATTTGAATTTATAGATTAAGTGTCCAGATGAGTGAGACGATGTAGTAGCACCTCTTGCACCATCACCTATAAAGACAATGAGAGATTACTAAACTCAACTGTAAATGTCTGAGGTCTTGGGAAACCAATCCCACACAAGACCACCTCTTGGAATACATCAGTAGATAACCTAGTAACTAGAATGGAAAAAGAATAGGCAACAAATTTATAACCCAGGTTATTTGCAACCCAACTGAAAATGAGGACCATTAGGAATAGACCACATCAAAGAAAATGAGCCCTGTAATATACATATATATATATATATATATATATATATATATATATATATAATCTGCATCAGTAAAGTAACCAATTTAGGTGCAAGTAAGGTGATGTCACTACCACCCAAACACAGTGGATCTTCTTATAATTAAAATTAAATTACGTTTGAGGAGAAATTCTGAAATGCTTGGTTAAGTTCTGGTGGGGTTTTTTTCCCACTTGCAGTATCCACCAAATAAAAAGAGTAGAGAAACTAAAAACTGACCATTCATTTGGTGTTTCTGGTTCAGAGCAGGAGAAGGAAGGAGAACTTATTCTCATGAGGTTTCCAGCAGATTTCACGTCAAAGAGGTTAGAATAGTTTGAATAAACGCCACATAAACATCTGGGGCCAGATTCATGGGATATTCCAGCTGCTTTGGAGCAATTCAGTGACACAAAGCAGCAGTAAAACCCACTTTACTGGCCATTTAAGTCAAGTTTATGGCTGCTTTGCATTCCCAGAGCAGCTCAAAACAGCCAATACCATTGAAACTTACTCTGAATTTCTGGGCTTTGAGTGGAGCTGCAACCTAACTCCAAAATCCTCTAATGTGTCCATTTCTACTAGACATAACATTCTAGCTCAGCATGTGTCTGCTCATCACCATCTTTGTTTGCAGCATGATTGTAATGATCTAATTAGGAACTAAAAGCACTTTCAGTCAATAACACTCCTTGAAGTTTAAAGAAACACAACTTTCAATGAGTTCAAGTAACTGTTAAAGAAACATAGCATTTTCTTTCTAATTAATCTGTTTCTCGGGATTCAGACTGTAGTTTCAGCCCCTGTAATATGGTATAGCTCTCGCTGGTAGCAATCTATCAGATTTGCACTGAGTTTCCCAGACCTCAAGACTGAAGCTTGTCAGGCTTGCCCTGTCTTTCCCTGGGTTTTTCTTGACCAGCTGGCAAATTTGCAAATTTTCTTTACCATCAAGTTGTCTAATGTAACAGGTACCTCTGGCTGATTTGTTTTACTTTTGTTTATCTTTATATGATATATGATTGATACCACTATGATTTATATTTTACAACTTCAGTGTACATAATAATGCAGTGCATAGAAATCCAGTAGAGAAGTGGAGAAAGGAGGCAGTGTGGAGGAATACCTCCATGGGATGACAAGAAATGTGTACACAGACTTGTTACTCAAGACCCACAGCTGTAAGCAACTAACCTACAGTCAGTGAAAGAAATGCACACCTGGAGCTGGACAAAACTGGGTTTAGGTATAACTGAGAAAGAAGACATAGCATCTAGCCTACAAAAAGGGCATATATCCAGCAAATTAAGACATAACTTAAAGCTGCAGACCCACGAGAAAAGAGCAAATATGCAATTACATGTTAGCAAGCGTATATAAAGTCCTTCACTGAGGAAGAGGAAACCACTAGGATGAGCATCATATTTCTTCAAGTGAATGACTAGAAGCTGACAAATCTGCATTGCCCCAACATGCTTAAGAGCAAATGAAACAGACAAACTTGGGAGCAAGGGGGGAAGGAAAATGTTGAGCATAATAACAGAGAAAGCAGTGGAAACTAATGTGTATAATATTTTAAACTACATTTTTATTATTAATGAGACTTTCTGTATTAAAATATTCTTTTCTGAAATGAAATTTGCACAAATGATTACTGGATTATACTGAAAATATTTTAGACATGACAACAATAAATTCTTGGCTTTATATAAAAAGTGTGGGGTTTTTTGCTCACGTACAATATTGTGCGCGTAACAACACACATAACAAATAATAGTGATCAACAGCCACCTCCCAGGATTTTGCAGAAATACATTATTGAATGTTCTTGAAGACGTTGCATATTATAAACATGAGTACCATGAGTACCATTAACCGAATGTAGTAGGAGGCCTAAATGAAAAATGGTGAGGAAATTAATAACCCTGTACTTAGAGCAAGGTCTGTATTTTATGAGATAAATAAGACTTGGATCTCCATACCACCTGTGAAGAGTAGAAAAGTCATGAAGGACCAGTCAGTCATTCATTAGGTGAAGCAGGGGTCCCTGGAATTGTAGCATAATGGTGTTGGCTGCAGAAGTTAAATTAACATTACACCAGGAGCCATATATTTCCTGGTTTTTCAGTGCTCCATTTAGCAACCTTAATATTCTTTTAACCACAGGTATTTAGTGCAATGTATATACAATATCTGTTTTCTCATTAGTTTTTTTTTCCCCTTTTCTGCCTGTCCCTTAATAGGGATGGATGGAGCAATTAAAACACAGCTCCACTTCAGAGCATACTGCAAAACCCAGGAGAAGCTTCTGCCTCTCAGAGTGCCAGAGGGCATAGCTGGCAGCAGCTGTGCCATTTCTTCCAAAAGTGTTATATATATATTTATGTATATACTTTTATGCAGCTAATTATTTCAGATGGACACTCCAAAGGAAGCAGAAATATGATCTGATTTATTCTAAAATGCCTTTAGTGTTTATTAGTACATTACTTTACAGCCAAAATAGATTTTACAAAGGAAGGTAAAAGGGGGCAGATTCCTTAATCTCCACAACCTCAGAATGTCTGTAAGGAAACACCCCATTATCCTGTCATTATTATCCCTGCATACGAGTTTGTCTAACAATATACTCCCATCTCTGAGCCAATTTTTTCTAATTTTTTTCCTCTCTTTTCTTTCATTGTCTTTTTTAAAGTGGTTATAAATATGCAAGAAGTTGATTTTATTCCTCATTTTCAACTTGAATAATTTCAAATTCAATACAGTGTATCTACATTGCCTATTTGCAATGTACATGCATTGCAGAGGAATAAATGTATGCCATATATTATCAGAAATGTATACATCATAACATCAATTATGTACAAACTTGAAAACCCATTTAAAACCCATTCTGTTTTTCAGTGGGAAGTTAGCTTCCTCCAAATCCCAAACAAGACATCTTGGACTGACCTATGGATTAATTTACCGTGTTTCAATTTAACATATTTCTTAGGCAATGAGAATGTGCAATGATACATTGTAGAAATCTCATCAAGACAAAAATCCCAATGAGAAGAGCATAGGGGTGTAAGCTACAACAAAATGCAGCTCCTCTGTTTCTATGGGGTGTCTTAGGCTGACACAGGTTCATGTTCACCTAATCTGAAATACATCACCTTGCATCTCTTAGGTGAATAAAACATTTTCATTTGAGCTATTCTAATTCCCTAACTAAATATTATATTATGTTACTTCCTACTTATAACATACTGAACAATTCCAAACTTTTATTAAAAATCATATTTTGATAAAAGTTTCTTTACAATGCCACACTGAAAATTCACACCCAGCTCTATATCTGAACCATAACCAATGTCACAGCAGACTTCAATCTATATGAGTAAGAGATAACTGAAAGGACTGATGTATTTTCCATAGATTTGCTATAATTTGGTTTATTAATTGATTAAAATGAATGAGATTCTTCCCTTCTATTTCCCTTATCAACTTCACTGCTTATCCATTTATCACATTGTGCCATACGAAAACATGCAGTTTTCTGTGGAGGGCTATGTGGGTTTGGGTTGTTGGAGAAATGGGGCGATTTATTTTATTTCACAGTATTTAATCTTCTGCAGCCAAGAAGACATCCCTCTGTATTTCTATAGTCTTTGCTCCCCTAGTTGTTTTTATGGTTCCAAGAACAATGATAATGAAAAAAAGAAAATACACAACCAGTGGTACTCACTTATTTTAAGATGCTTCTTTTTCTACAGCACAATAAAAACCAACCGTGAGCCTCATGAGTATAACACAGAAGACAGTATTTTAGTGCATTTCATGCTCTATTATCTTATTTAGTGATACATCAGATTCTAAAATTAATGTAACAATACCATTTACTTAAATAAACCATGCCACAAACACGGGGAAAAGCCATTGAGAAGGATTAGCAGGAAGACAGCATTTAGGATGTCTTTGTTGGCACAGTATATTACATTTAAAAATACACAAAGTTAAGAACATCACGTTTGTTTTTTTATCGTTAGCTGTCTGATAGGCTATTTATTTCAGAAAATAGTGATTGAATACTGGCTGCCAGGTAATAAGCTTTCCCTAGTCTGTTATAGGAATTAAATTATCAGCAATCAGTAGTGCTCCTGGTAGCCATGTATTATTATGTGTACAACACACTGGCTGTCCTTTAAATCAAGATGTATCTTTTAATCAGAAATGTGTTTTTTCCATAAAGAATTCAAAGTTGGTTCAAGTCCAAAAGAAGTTAGGAAAAAAGAAAAAAGACAACTCATTCACGACTTAGCATGACTGGTGCCGTCACAGTTATTTTTATTTCTAGTAAAGCACTCAGTGGTTGCTGTGTGGTGCAGGTCCCTGGGAGGACTCAGGGCTCTGTGAGACAGTCGTTCTCCTGTGCTGCCCTAGAGGTTTAGCAGGAAGCATCCAGCAGGCTCTGTGCTCCACCACGTCCCCCTCAATAAATTCACTAATGAAAGGGTCAGTCATCTTTTGGAGCGATGTATCATGTTGCCTTTTTCTTTCTCAAAGAAGAGGTTAAGCCGCTTGACATGAGCTCAGGAGAGGCCAGGATATCCTTCCTTAAACAACAGCAAAACAGCTTCACCAAAGGTCTTTGTGGGAAGCAAGGGAAATTCAGAAAGAGCTGGGATTTGTGAGCCACTACACGGAGCAACTTCATTACTTCCTCAAGTACTGCCAGCTGCGAGACTACAGTGTCCAACTACCAGCACACCCAGATGGACAAAAGAGCAGGTGTCTTTCTGGATCTTCTTTAATGATAAAGGACAGTAGTGCATATTAAGGCTGTGGAACTCTTGTTTATTTGATGCAACCTCGTAAAGTCTTATTTGTAGCTTTGTGTCTTTATGCATGCAAAAATTCATCTAGGGAAGAAATACAAGAGAGCCTGGACTGAAGACAGAATCTGCCTATGCACCATCTTTGTCATATCCATCCCAAAGAGTTAATAACCATGATGAAAAAAAAGACCAACCCACATTCCACAGATGTCAGATATACATAAAATAAACCCAAAACTCACAGTTTTGAGGAATGCAACAGGAAGGATTACTTCCGACTTTCTCATTAATCGTCCCCTAAATACTACACACTTGTGACTGTCAGGGTTAGAATACCAGATTAAACTGGTTATTTCAACTGTTCCCTTCTTCTTGAGACTTGATCTTAAGATATTCTCTAAGACAGTCAAAAACTGACAGGTCAAGGACCCAAACAACCTTTTGGAGGGCTGGACCAGAAGAACTGCAAAGGTTCCAAAAAAATTATTCTGTGATTCTGATGTCACTCCATATGATTTTTCCTGTGTAAGACATTATTTTCCACGCCACTCACATTGACTTCTTCTTTAAGGACAGCAAGAGAAAAGGATCAAGAAGGGTCAGAGTGGTGACTGCACATAGACATTTCTCACCTCAGGAACTCCCACCCATTTCAAGGGAGCCAGTGCACCAAAAGAAATCACAAAATGGCCGGGGAAAAACACAAGGTGTCAAAACACCTAGTCCTATCTTTCCCCATCTTTGAAAACTTCCAGTTTCTGGAGCAGCCATAAGAGAGCAACTGACTTTTCATGCTGTGCACCCCAGTCACCTCCTCTGAGAATCCCCCTGCATGACATTTACTTTAATAGGTCTAATTATAAAGAAATGCACTTTTCAGTCAGAACCGAAGAACCAGTAGGTTTTCTTCTTTAACATGCCAACCAGCTGTTTTGAAAGGTACTTCTCTAATCTCTTTCCTTCCACATGTTCAAACAGATGAAAGTAATTTTGTGCTCAACTGTCTATAAGTAATTAGACTGGGATGTAAAGGAGTCTTTATGTATCAGTTCAGAAAGAGCTACACTCTTAGCATACAGAATAATTATTAGCAATCTTCTTCATCTGTAAGGTATACCTTATGCATTTTACATGAGTTCCCATTATTAACATAACCTGACTATCAAAGCTCCATTGAAACTGGTGTCTTCTTTTTCATGTAACTGACTGAAATTCCCCAGAAATACAGTAATTTGAAAACAGCAATGCTGATGATTTGTTTCAGCTGTAATTTGTTATTTTTTTCCTCTTCTTTGTTGTTCTCCTAGTAAAGACCTAAACCAGTGGGGCTCCAATATACACAAACAAGTGTTCTGCTTTTGCTACAAGATGGATATTAATATTCAGTAAGGGTCCTAGAAAGCTGTCTTTTGTCAGTTTCCTGGGCTAAATTCCCTTAATCTTATTAATTAGGAGGTCACAAAAAGAATACTTTATTGGGAAACAAAATGTGTGTTCTAAAGATAGGTTCAATTAAATCTATGAATTTACTAGGAACAATGACAGGAGAACACTTCTTCAGACTCTGCCTCTGAACTGTGCTTGGCATGTCTGTAAACAGGGTGGGCAATTACTGAAACCTCAGATGGGTAGAAACATCTTTTGAACAATAGCTATTTAAAAAGTTGGAACATCTTTTGCAAGAAAAGTTAGAGCTTCAGGACTGGGATTGTACTCAGTATAAGGAAAGCTGGAGAAAAACCACACACCATCCCAGGACTTGCAACCCTGCACATAGGTGCAGGCAAAAATGAATCAGGCTGGAAGGGATTCAGTAAAAGGCAAGGTGTTTTGTTTTCGTCCCATACGGCAAACATTTTTTGAAAGCAGATTACTTCCTCAAACATATCCCTCGCTTCACAGCTACATACCATGACCACATCTTTTCATAAAATAAAGTCCCAATTTTCTTAGAATATAATTTTAGTTTCTTTAGAATCACGACACATCCTTAGAAAGTGAAGTCTGACTCTTGGTGGTTTTGCCACCAAAGATGGAGGACAGATGGTTATTTGCCAACAGACAGATCTGCATCATGAGAACAGTGGAAGAGAGCCCAAAAGCTCTTGTTCTTTTGATCGCTGCCAAAGAAGCAGTATTTTGCCCAAGAGCCAATCAGAAGGACTTGGTGTAACCTTCAAGGGTTACAAGCATTACATGTCAATGCAAGTGACCCAGATGCTCTGTGTCTGTCCTCAGAGTAAGGCACACTCTGAATACAACCAGAACGGAGGCGCTTTTCATTTGCTGTTTTGACTGACAGAAACTATACTCTACAGATGTGTTAGAACAGCTGCCTCCTGCCCTGAAGAGCTGATTTTCCAAACAGACTGAAAAGCAGCAAAAGACCAAAATGAAACTGAAAAGCAAAGTGAAGATATATTCATTTCTTATACAACATGTTAGAGCTGTGAGAAGTGGTCCAGCAGGACAAAGTCAGGGCATTTTTCTGTCAAATCCATGTCATGATGAAGGTATGTCAATAAAACACTGTCATACTGGATCAAAACATTATCCCACTGCAGCTCAGTCCAGTCTGGCCAGCCATACAGTGAAGAGTAAGAAAAGCAATACACCAGATATGAAAATTTAAGTGTGCTGGGAAAGGCTTGAGAAAAGCCCAGAGCTGGACTCAGCCAACTTCTAAATGACCTTGTGAGGGAAGCAGGAGATGCACAGCCTCAGCAGGGGTATGCTGGTGACAGAACATGTGGCACACTCACTACCAATTCTCTAAAAACTGACATACATCCTAGTCAGTCTGTTCCTGACAAACGAGATACTTATTCTGTTTACTAGCTAGATGTGTGCACCTCTGGTACATACCCTAGCAGAAAACACAACAGCAGCAGGACATATCTTTTCTGCAACAAAGACAGCTCTTCATGTAACTGATTTTTAAAATTAGAAGTTGCGTAGTGAAAGGATGCACCACGAACCAAACAAAAATATTTGGAAATGTTACCCTATGATGCAGGGGAAAAGGAAGCATTATACTTACACAGTTTGTATCAACAAGGGCAAATAATGTTCCAGATTTAACTTTGAGATAGAAAAAAATTACTACCCACTAGGCAGGAAAGGATAGGTTGAGATGATGAGAGCATCAGGCACATATTTTTCCATTAGAAATCAATTAATTGCTGCCTGGCCCAGAGTTCAAATCACGTGACTTCATGCATAACACTTAATGCATTCAAGACTGCAATGTAAGTATCCCATGGAGGCACAAAAATATGGAAAGAGAAAGGGCTGGAACTGTGGTTATATCTTGTGTTCTTGCCCTCCATATTATTTGTTTTCTCAGAGACCAAAGGTGTGTATGATACATTACAAATGCTCTCTCTCTGCAAATACCCAAAATAATGACTTCCATGTAATGTATTAAAGATGTTCTTGGATGCCTGAAGCACTTAGGAAAGAGTTCATTCTCACTTTCTCTGTTATGTCCTTACTAGGTTATTACTTTCCTCACATAGACTCTTGGCTGTTAAGAAAGCATAATAGAAAAGATCACAATAGCCACATATATAAAAGCATTACATTAATAGAGGTCAAAATTACTCATCACCTTCATCTGAATACAATTTCTGTGTTTTGGTAGGTTGTTCTCATTGACTCTAGAAAGAAATGTTATTGTTTATGTCCATTATTATTTGACTGCTTTGCTAAAGGTCTGGTTTTGTGGTGAGCACCAAACTGTGCAGGGGTTCTCCATCAATGCTTACAATGGTATCACCAGAGATGTGGAGATTTGGTCCCAGATCCTAGATTTGGTTTCTTTTCTTGTCAAAAAAAAAAAAAAAAATATTCTGGTGCACATTTCCTAAGCATGGGAAGGTGACAAAGAGACCCCCAAGAATCTCTTCACAGGGTTTGCACTCAGCTGGCTATGCCCTATGATACATCTATATACAGGAACAACCGGGACAAAGGGTGTTCTCTTCTAACCTAAAAAAATTGCTGCCAAAAGGACCAAAAAAAGGCAACATCTTGCCAACCACTCCCAGGGACTACCTAACACAGCTGCTCAGTCGCACTGGAAGGAACATGGCAAGCCTCTGAAACGATGCAGCTGTCCTGAAAGAAACCACTGTGGGCATCTTCAAGAATCATCAGACCCTCAGAGAAAAGAGGTGCTGGAAAAAGAAACTCAAAGAAACAAAGGACAAATAAATAAAACATAACCCCTCTACCCAATTAAGGAAGACCCCATGGCTGACAAGGGCTTAATTTAGTCAGAGCTGATTTAACACAAAGGTGCTTAGTTGCTGTGTGGATGCTGTAGAACGGGCAGAAAAATTACAAAATACTCCAAGTATATCATGACATGCCTGTGACCATTCAGCTACGTCAGACTTGTTTTAATGTTGGATGGCACTCAGAAGATCATTGAAAATACTGGGCATATACAGAGTGAGTAAATTGCTTAGAGTAAGGTGAGTAGGTCAATAAAATGAGAAACATAAAAGCTGTGGATAGGCAGAATAAGTGTAAGTTATAAGGGAAACCTAATTTTTACCTTGATACAAACCTCAAGTACTAATTGTTCCATCTAGATAATATCCTAATAAGTCATATGTGGTCTCTGAGGATATTTTTCATTATTTAAAAATTTGTTTTGTTTTAAAAGATGGAATCTTTGTTTATTGTTACCTAGTAGAAGAGTCTCTGCAGACAGGTCCTGTAGATACTAATTTTTCTTATGATTATTCTTTGCCAGAGAATGAGTCATTCCTGTTCCCCCTTTTTTTTTTTTCCCCTTCCCTTGAGTTGTGGCTTTTCCTTGTGTATATTCATTTTATATGATATGAATTATACCAAGAATGTGCATCATGGGAATACATCTTGTGTTGGAGAAAAACTGTGGACTTTTTTTATTCTTTTAACTGAGGGTCTGTGACTGTTTACTTTGTTTTCCCTAAATTCTATGAACAGTCACTATGATTTTATGATCTTTCCATTTGCTACCCTTTGAAATATATAAATAGAATGTTACACAATGAGCAAGATTCACCAGGAGGCTCTGACTGCCTGATGCTGCTATAATGAGTGGATGCATCACTAAGCCCCACTTATGTTGGTTCAAAACCAAATTATGAGCTCTGACCCCACCCAGTAAGGTTCGTAATTCCAACAGGTTTGCTCCCCTGTTAAAAAAAAGAAAAAAAGTCCTTAAGTGCTCTTTTGGATTAGAGATTCCAGTCTGTGCATCCCTGTGCCCCACACTCACTGCTCATAATCATCCAAACACGGAATTAGATGGACAGTGGTGTCCTCTCAGTTTCAGGTCAGGAAATTATCTATTTTCTGTAAATTGCACAAGGCAGCAGAGCCAAGTATTTATTATCCCTGCTCAATCCCAAGAAGCAAAATAATGCAGAACATACAAAATGCAAACAAAACTTTCCATTAGACTCCCATCTCCTGACAATAAAATTCATCTGTGTGACATAAATAAACTACCTTGCCTTTTGAAAATTCTCAGCTATAATTTTCCTGAGCAAGATCACACAAACTGAGATCCTAAACTGCAACATCTCGAAGGAGGATTTCTGGTGCTCTTTCTAAGGAAGTTAGAGCAATGAAGGAAGTAGGTAGTGCAGATGGGCTCCTTTCTTCCATGGGAGAGAGCTGGAGACAAAAATAAGAAGTTACACGATAATACTCTTGTTTCAAGCTATATAGCTCTGGGCAAGCAGGCAGGCCCAAAACCAAATATTTTGTTTCTGTTGAGGAACTTGTCTCAGGTATTGATGATGATAGCAGAGTTGTGGAAATAAAACTACCAGGTACCAGCAGTGGTTCTTTGTTCTCAGTAGGGTAATAAATACAAGTACCTTCCTTAGTAAATAAACAGACTGTTGAGGCAATTATTTTGATCCCTGTGAAAGCCCCATGTTCAAAAAGCATTTACTTTTGATTGCTCCATTATGGGTTCAATCTCTTTCCAGATCACATCGTTGATCTCCTCGCTGAGTTTTGATCAGTGCTGTACTTAATTGTGAGGAATGGTCTGAAAGAAAGAATTGCCAGTTGCAGAGTTCAAAGGAGGGATATGCTTCCTCTCAGTTGTTTGAATGTTCACTCTTCAGGTTGTCTTTGAAATTCACTTTGCTTCTTAAAGGTTGTTTGGTTTGGGCTATTTTTTCCCCTGTAGAACACAGCCCATAAAGAATTCAGAAGAAAACAAATTGTAGTGAAGAAAAAAACTAGAGCAAAACCATAGCATTTTATCTATATTGAATTCTTTGCCGTCTACTGTGTTCCCTCTCTGTCACTTGAAATATTGCTCCTCCCTGGGAAAAAAAATATATTTTTAACACAATTTTTAAGCAGCTTGGCTTTATTGAGAAAGGTGATGATGAGGTAGTAGTAATATGAGTCAGACTGAGTGCTTTCATGTGTCATGTCTCATCCAGAATTCTGGTGGGGTTTTTTTTTTTTCCTCTGGGAATGTATTTACAAGGAATGCACTTTTCTCATCTTCATTTGTGCGCACTACAAAAAACACCTCATTATTTGACAAGTTGGCAACTGTCTGTGCCCAGGACTGAAAAACAGACTTCTTGGAAAGAGGTGTTTCTGGAAAAATTGCACAATGAATGAGTAAAGATAAGTGTTAGCAGTCTCTCTGCTTTCACTTTACCCACATTTCCTTAGAGGAGTTCTCTTTGATAATTGTTGCTAGAATGCATCACGATCCTAGGAGGCTCTGTAGGACATCAAGGTTTTGTCTCACTATTAAGAAACTCTATTTACGTGCATCCATTCCAACTTCAGTCAGCTAACAGAAATCCCTACCCTGGGAGATCCTCAGTGTAGACCTCCCACTGGTGGAAAGGAGATTGTCATCTTCACAGTCAAATTAAAACTTGGAAGGGCTCAGCCATTTTCCAGAAGTACGTGTTTCTCTCCATTTCCTGTGGAGGGGATCTCAGAGCACTAAGCAATCTTAAGCAATTCAATTATGTGTCTAAAATTACAGATGGCATAAAATCCACCCAAATTACATCCTGAAAAACTGAGGAAAGGTGTTTAGTACCACCTATGCAGGCAGGTGGATAAGAAGTACCAAAGAGTGAATATTAGAGAATATTGAAAAGACAAAATCCACCTTGGTACTTTATGTGCAGGCTATGAATGTAAGGCATTTCTCTTTGGTTTCTCACCCTACCACAGCCTGCTTCTGAAATGATTAGTTGCCTCTTTCTTTGGTCCTCACTTGCAAAATGAGGAGAAAACCCTCCCTTCCCTGACAGAAAGTACATTACACATCACAATATGGAGTACAGGGAAGTCCTCTGGAAAGTGGTTTGAATGGGAACAGGTATCTACATTTCCTTAAAATAGATGGCTAAAATAGAACCATAGCCTTGCAAAACTGGTTTATTGCAGCATTTCAAGAGTACATGAAATATGCTTAAAGCAATAAAGGACAAATGACACCTTCAACAGCACCCACTTCTCAAAGAGGGTACCTACAACACCATGCCATAATCAGAGCTAAACACAGACATGAGCTGTCCCAGGGTATATATAAGCCAATGTAAATTACATGTCAGGGACTATATAGGAAAAAAATCAGTAGTGGAGGATGGGAAAAGGAGAGGGAAGTTCCATCTTCATATTTATTTTGCTTCATAAATATTCATTCCCCCTATGACCCTCTCGTGTCCTGGCACAGAACTGTGCTGTTTTTCATTTTACCATTAAAGAATGTCACATCATAAACAACCAGTTCCAGCAGACATGCATAAAATCTCACACTCAGCTGAGCCCATAACTTTCCATGAGTAATCAAATGCTCTATGCAATAATTTTTAAGCTGTTAATTATGCATTATTTGATCAGCTTGTATGTTCATGCTAGATACCTGATTAGCAAACACTACAGTATTTATTCATTTTTCTTCCATTGCTGGCTGGTTATCTATCTCTCTATCTATCTATCTATCTATCTATCTATCTATTTTCTATTTATATGTTCCCTACTATGACAGTGTCAAAGTATTTTCCATGTATTTAAAAACAGAAACAACATTGTACATCTTAATTTATTTTTTTTTTTTTTTTTTTTTTTTTTTTTGCTTTCTTTCTTTTCTTGGCTTGATTTGTTCATAGGTTTGTCAATTACTTATATTAAACTCATTTCGCCTTAAGATCAAACAAGTCTTTTACAGTAAATGACTGCGAATTTTGAAACCTAAGGTTAAAAATATCTGACTTTTGCATTTGTACCTGAAAAAGCAGGAAGCACCTCTGTCATCTTGAGGGAGTCAGAAGGTTCTGCAGTGTTTCTGTTCCATCTTTTGAGGACATACTTCTTGGGAGCTTCCCCTGCTAAATAAAGTCTTGCTGGCTCAGTACATCTTACTTGCCATGAGAGTTTCTTGGGAAGAGAAAGGACGTTCAGTCCTGGACAGCTTCACACCTTAGATACTGTAGTTTATTCTACATTTAATGCCAGCACATAATAATTTCACAACCAAAATGGGCAAGGGCATTGAGGTTTCTTCACCCCTAGCATGTTCATCTCCCAGTAGCATTCTGCACCCCTAAAGCACACAAAAACTTCACATCAGCTTAGCTATCTGAAGGTAAAGCTGTTTGATACAGGAAGAACATTGTGCAGGTGGTACAGTCTCCAAGCACCTTTTCTCAGAATTGCTTTAGCATAATTTTAATCAGTTGGTCTTAGCTGAAGACACACACAAAAAGTGTGTTGATCACTCAGCACTATTCTCTACTCACTGAAGTGGTATTGCTGAGCTCATCTTCTGGCTTTCCCTATGCACAAACACAAGGGAGAAGGAAAGAGCAGGCCTGCCCTGCTCCCATGATAGTGGCAGTCTAAAACCAAGCCATAACATCCATTTAGTGCCTCTTTAGAGGAGCTAAATGGATTTTGTAAATTCCACTGGTAAATTAGTGCTAGTGTTATTCACATAAATCTTGCCATTAAAATGATTTACTTCAACTGTGGCATTATTAATGTTCAGTAAATTAGGTCCATAAAATGACATTTGCTGTGCCATTAACTGAAGATAATCCACAAAGCTCATTTCTAACTCCTTTTATATTTTTATAGTGTCCTTCATAAACACTACTGGAGCTCTCTGAGATGCATGCAGTCATCAGTATATTGATAGCTCTGACACAGCATATGCTTCAGATCAATTACTGAATCAGGAGACTAATTTAAACAATTTTACTTGTGGTCAGAAAAAGATTCATTATTTATGAGTGCAAACAAAACTGTATCATTGTTCTTCAATTCAAAACACATGTTCCCTGGAACATCAGCCCTCTTCAGACTGTCTTCAGTCAAAGTAGATTATAGCCCTGGAAAATTTTGGACATTTCAGAAAGCAGCCGAACAAGGATGTCAGAAATTTAAGTCGAGACCGCAAAGCAACCAAGAAAAAAACTATTTAAAAATTCTTTACAGTTTAGTTGAAAGATAAATCTCACAAAGCATTAGAAGTTCAATAACATATTTTTAATGTTTATATATATTAAGCATTTCCATTAAAGCACTGGGATTTTTTTAAGTCCATTCACACTTACAGTTTCATCTGAGCAGAAAAGGTCTTAGAAGGTATTATTAATTTGTCTGATCTCTCAACTGCTTGATTTTCCCAGTACAGAAAATTGCAAGCCTAACACTTGCATTATCATTTTATACAATTCTAAGTGTCCTCTGGTCCCACTGATGACATGAAGATAATGTCATTAAACCATGTCTCTTGATAGATTTGCAGAGCAAATGATTCATAGATGACTTCACTGCATTGGGACAGAAGAGTCTGCACCCATCTGAAAAGAAAATGAGCTACATGGAGAAATATACAATCAACATTATTCCATAAAATAAGAGTTCAAATTACAAGAATAAAAATATTCTAATTCCTTAAATCAATTATGTGATTTTATAGCAATAAGACAAATTAATTTTACAGTGTGTTCTGTGACAACAAAAAGGATGCAAGCACTCTGACCAGGGAGTTTTACTTGTGATTACCTTTACTTGAAACTACCTCAAGACCAACTCAATATCACCAGGATCAAGCTCCAACAGTTTAGGAATTTACTGCCCTTTGGCTACTTGTAAATGGCCCCCACATAAAAGGCAGTATTTTTCTATGTTTGTATTCCCCTTCTGCTTCAGCACAAAATACAATTATTTGGCTTGAAGAACCGACATAAGTGTTTTACCTGTTCAAGCATGCTTCGAAGAAGACCTTTGATTGCATCCTATTAACCTACTGATCTCTGATGGAACTCCTGCTGGAAGAGCACCTTCTAACCCTTTCCTCCAACTGTGCATCGCCAAGTTTCTGCACCCATTCATGCTAAGAGAGGAAATAGCAGAGTCACACATTTCAGTTTTCTTAATCACTTCTAAACAGGATGCTCCAAACATTGGAAAGCATTGCAATGATAGCTTTGTTGCCTACCTTGTTATCACTGCTCTAAAGGAACATGATGAGCTTGATCATACTTAAATTCATTACGTCTACAAGACAGAGTTAATTGACCTAAACCAGGTCAATCTTGTTACTGCACTCCGACCACTCTCAGCGGAAGTGTGAAATGGCTGAGGACGATTTCTGTAGTGAACACCAGGAGTTGGCAGAAAAATTGCCGTACCAGCCAAAGTGCAGATATGAGGATGGGAATGGGATGCTGGTCCTACACCAGGGACACCAACAGTCCTCAGAAATACAAAACAAAGATGCTACAAAATATCCAGAAATATTTGGATATTTGGGCTATGGAACATATTCCAGCTTCATCCTACTGAGTTCAAGCTCCCATAATGGACTGCAGGGCCCACAGACACTCACTCTCAAGTGGAAGAGCTTTATGTCACTCTTTATGTCCCCATGCCCTTGCTGAACATCTCCATTCCTTTAGTGAGGAGAATTAAGGCTTGCAGCCACTCATGAACTGTGTCTATTGTCCACCCATTTACAAAATGTGTCTAATGTCCCCCCACTCACATAAATCATAAAACATCAAGTCAGGCACAGTATTTTTAGAACATGAAAGTAATAGAATATGAAAGTCATGATTGCCACAAGTCCAGCTTCAGCTCTAATTAATAGTGTATGCTGCCCCAGACACTTTTTGCTTTCTATATATGATGGCATGCTTCATGCAATGTGCAAGTTAGCTTGATCCAGTTCTTAATGAGTACAAGATGCTGCTGTGGCTTTTGTTACCTGTTCTTCATTAGTTATTAGTAAAAAAACACTAAAACTTATTGGGCAAGACTAGGTAATTGAAGAAAAAAATATGAAAAAAACAGCATATCCCTTTATGTACAAACTACACCAAAGGGTTGCTTACATTTTTATTTTGAAAGCAAAGTAAAATTTTTAAAACACACAGCTTAGAAGACAAAAGGTATTATTAGGCATTTCCATATATGCAAATCCTCCTGAGACAGAGTATGAAAAACATGCAATACTTTAACTTTGCCAAAAATAATTATTGGTGGCCCTATAACCTAAGCTTTATAGTTTTGAAGGTTAAACATTTTTTTTCTGTATGGATTTTTACTGTTAAAAGAAAAAAAAAAAACAAAAAAAAGAGAAAAAAAATAAAAAAAAAGAAAAGAAAAGCCTCACATATTTTTACAGGAACAAATCTCAGCCAGTTCTTGTAAAATTCAGTTCAGACTTACTTAGTCATCCTTAAGAGCAGGACAATACCTAGTTCATTGCAAAAAAAAATGTTAATGAAGGTTGGCTTTCCTCCCTAAAAACAACTGGGCTTCTTGTGGACCCCAATAATGGGATGTAATTATAAAACTGAAGATTTACTAACCCATTGATGAAACACCAACCATGCAAATGATATTACAGATTACATAACAAGTATCAGAGATTTGATTTCTTTGACTGGCACATAAATATTACTGTATTGTCATTTCTCTAAGCTGCTGTAAATTTATTATTATATATACTCCAGTCAGAGTCTAATAGCATGACAATTTCCATCACCACTCAGGATGGCCATATGCAAAAATGAGCAGTCCTTTATACCTCCTGTTACCCTGCTATCTGCACACCTTATGATATAGGAGTTTTTTAAATAAAACATATGTAGCCTTACTCTGTTGGCTGTTGCACTGGTATGAGCCCAGCAAAACCAGCTGTGTGACAACAGCTTCAATGCTTGGTTCAGCTTCTCCTCCTATCCTAGAACAACAGGAGTACAGTCTATTTATAAAGCCTACATTTTCACTTGTTCTTGTATTGATAGTCTCAAGGCAGATTTAGTACCTCGTTTGTAGAGTTCAACTCAGATATCTGAAGATAACCCTGAAGCAAGCTTCCATATCACTAATGTTCTTCACATATTATTTTGCTGATCCCAAGAGAGAACGTCTAGTAATATGAAGGGAATCAAGAAGAGTGAAACTGCAAAAGAAGCATGTTGTACTTCTGGTCTTGAGGATGAAAAACAGCATTAGAAATATTTAGCCTTTAGCCAACAAAAAACCTATGGCCCTGAGCAGCCTTTTACAGGCAAATTAGATGCTTAAAGGAGAATCAGAGGAGTGATAAGAGCTGTTTGCATTTGGAGTTGCATCAGCTCAACACAATCCAATTTTTATCACTCTTTGCATTTACCAGGAACAAAGGTACATGTGAACAATTTTATGCCCAAAAAACCATTGAAATTCTAAGTTTAGTAAATGGCAGCAAGGAGAGAGGTTTTACCTGAGTTGAAACAAACAACTTGGGCCAAGCACCAACCACACTGTGCAGTATGTGTGTTGGGGACGTTATGACAAAACAGGCTTCTCACCCTTTCCTTGTGGAGGTCAGCTTGGAAATATAAAATGCACCTGGGCAGTGAGGGTCCACTCAGAGCCAAAGCTCCTTGTCCGTGCACTCTGCCAGCAGGGACACTCACAGAGGGTGACAGAGCTGAACTGAGTAACCTTGGGAGATCCCTTTTTCCCCATTAAGTTTAGAAGGAGCCCATGCAACTAGCTTGGCATAGATACTTTAACTTTAGACAGTTAAAGCTGAACGAGATCAATCCAAACCAAAACTAAGTTACCTCTTAATGGATGGAAATCATCATTTTAAAAGCCACGGTGCCAGAGGCAACCCAAGGAGGCTGACAATGGGTTTCTGACTGTGAAGATCAGTGTGTTTCTGTGAAGCACTAAATAAACAAGAGGAGATGGAAGAGGAGGCCTGCATTCTTTAAAAGGACAAGTACAAAAAATGAACTCATGGTTTCACAAAAGGAAAAAAAAACCCAAAACAAAACAACTAAAACCAGAAAACAAAGCAGGCTGTTTTCAAAAGTAAACTTGAATCACCAAATGTGTTTAATGTAAAGAACCCAGCATGTGGCTGCATCAGAAATATATATTAAGGAAAAAATCTTGTGTCTGGAATACATTTCCAAACCATTTTATTTCCTTTTAATAAGAGAACACAGAATATAGAGGGAAGGAAAGGGGTACATGACTCTGACACCAGAAGTCTGTCCTTTCTCAACTGGGCAAAAAAGATTTAAGAGATGAAAACATCTTATGGAGCAGTCCTAGCAGAGGAAAGGACTTGGAGTCCCTTTGAAGACCTGTAACTCTCACTCAGCACAGAGGGTTCTTGTGGTGAGGACACTCCTAGCAGTCACCAGAGGTAAGTATCTTACAAGTAGAGGTGGTTACCAAATCTAGAAGCAAATCATGAAACCGTTTTTGATAAAGCACTGAAAATCTCTGCTGGTTTCGCATAAGTGCTGATGAATGGCATATGCATATCCCTTACCTTTGGCAATAACACCGGCAATACTGTTCCCTCCACATCAGGAAAAATTGACATCAGAGTAAATGCTGCAGCCTTAAGAGATCTTTGACAGGGAAAGTTAGTTGCTGCTGCTTGCACACCATACAAGCAGCAGCCAAAAGCAACATTTTCTAAAAAACTCAAAGGGCAGACATCAACAGAAAGAGAGAAATATCTTATCTGGCAACCAAGTATAAAATACAGAATATGTCTTCTGCTAATCTTATCTTGCCTGTAATGTAATGTGCTACGCATTTTATGGAATTCTGCTTTGTTCCTGGTAACCTTTAATTTGCCATTCTTTGTGTTGGTGTCCTATCCACTGAGGATTCTTTTTCTGTGCAATAACTTAGACTTTCTTTCTACAGAAATTTCTGCTTGAATACTAGAGAATTGCACATAACTACTTGATTTGCCTGTCAATGAACACCAATGTTTGTGTAAGGTAAAAATAATCTGCTCTCTGGTAAAGCATTTCAACATCTTTGTGAAAAACATTGTGTAGGAGTTTCCAAACAATATAAAAATAAGTTGGATAGAAAAATGTTATCAGCAAGATTGTATTCTATGAGATGACTGGAAATATACTTCTATTATGTTCAAGTCAAATTGAAACATACTACTACAAATTTTACAAACCACATTTTTTATCAAAATTTCTGAAAAAATTAATAGTATTTTTCCCCTACATGAATATCACAAGTCTTACTTTTACATATTGGTATTTTACCTGATATTTTAGGGAAGTGGGGGATTTAACAGTCAGTCTTAACCACTAAATGTCAGAGTGGGCATGTAGAATTGAAATAACATTTGTACATTTGTTTTCACATAATTTCTTTTAAAATGTACCTTCTGCCATATACTGTTGGATAACAACACTTACAGTGGTCTTCCAAGACAGTTGCCTGGGTTCCAAGAAAATTGCTTGACTTCCTTGGTAGAGTGTAAGCACCAGGCTTTTCAGAAAGCAACTGCAGTGAGCCAGGCTGCAATCAACAGGCTGAAGATTATCTGGAAACAAAGTGGGGCTGCAGTCAGGCGGCCTTATAATCAATACTAGTTTGCAAGAATTTGTTCTTTCCACCAAAATGCTATATCTCCACGACTGATAGATTCAGGTGATTGATAAAATATAGATTTCCTTGGAAGCCTTGCATTCTTTTTTTTTTTTTTTTTCTTTTCAAAAAGACTGCTTTGAAGTGAGCAGCAGAGTTTTTTCCAGTGTTTGGGTATTTAGTAGTCAAGTGCAGGAACTGTTCTGCTCATTGCCATTATGGTTGTGCTTTAAGCATCTCCACAAATTCACATTCAGTGAAACAGGTTGTAAGTCATTTGTAAAGCAGGAGAGATGCAAGTTTTTGCTAATGAAGGATGTGGCTGCAACAATGCAAGAAACTTTGTCATGTAGTTTTAGAATTAGGCTCCATATTTTAATTATCTTACTTACTGGGCTCAAGTCCAACATTTCCTCAATGGTTTTAAGGGCAAAATAATCTGTCCTGTGACCCATTAGACACCACATACATCTTATATTTTGTCAGCATTCATAATTATACAGTTCAAAATGTTGGCATACACTCCCTTCTGTTAATGCTAATATTCTGTCTAGCCATTTCTGGGTTTTTTAGTAGACTTGTGGGTCTTGTTACATGTCCTGAGCATACTGAACCTCTCTCAATAACTCTCCCAAAAGTTTTCTGTAAATTTTCTGCAAATTTTCTGTATCTGCCACCAAAATACTCAAATTGGGTCAGTCTAAGATATGTATATAATAAATATATTATAAATATATATAAATATATATATATCAAATATTGCAGATAAGTGATGCATCAGAAATAATTTCCTGACATTATGATAAAAAAAACTTTGACATTTTACAAATTTCAGGTCCTATATAAATTTCACAACTGCTGTTTAGGCTCCTATTATGTTATTACGTCCAGTGGATTTTTACAGCATACCAGTTGCACTGGAGAAATAAGAAAGAATGATTCTAACACCATAAATTGGAAACTGGAGGAAGCATAATTCGTATTATTCAGATAAATCATATTTTAGATAACAGACAGTCAGCCAAAAGATTGTATGAGCAACTCTTTATATTATGTTATTTTGTGTGTAAAAAATGTTGAGAAAGCATTAGAGAGCTCAGCCTATATAACATTTTTTCCAACAGTTTTACAGGTGTAAATGAAAATGTCAAGTGTTTCTAATAGGTTAGTTTATGGGACTGTGATAAGTATTTATAGAGATTGGTCTGGATGCTTTTCCGTTAGGAACAGTACTGTACAGGTTTTGGCTCATGCTTGAAAGAAGTTATAAACCAAAGGGGGTTCCTCATTCCTCAGCATTTGACATATTCTGATTGCAAAACATTTGGGGTTTTACACGATTTATTGTAAATAATCTCTCCTCTAATGTTCACAGCACAATAATTTACAACCCTGAGGCAAGAGAGTTCTGCAGAAATGACATTATATGGAAGATAACTTTTCAGAATTTACCATTTGCACATCATGTTCAGAATCTATAACACATGTAAAGAGGTCAAATCCTCATTTTTCAAATATTTTTTCTATCATTTTGTTGTATTTTATTAAAAATAGTTACAGCCAGCCTAATAGCTTGACTGATATCTCAATATGTTACCATCTCGCATAGAGGTATAAATTGAAAGTGGGGAAACAAGTCAGGTTCTTGGATATAAAATGCCTAGCACTAAGGGCTGTGTACTGAGAACAGGCTTCTTATGCCTAACAGCAGATGAGACAAAAGAAAAGGCTAATACAAAGAAAAATTATGTGCCACTAAAATTATATTGTTAAAATGACATATTCTCTTATAAAAGAAAAATTGGTTCACATTTACTAACCTTTAAGTCAAATCTGGAGTCAGCGATTTTTCCTTGCATTAACGTGTTTTCACCTGTCTTTTTTCACGGTTCCTTTTGAAGGTGAAATTATGATAAATCATTGTTATTAATATTTCTAATGGCAAAAGGAGCATTCTGTACGAGTGAGTAATTGGAGCTAGAATCTGAACAGTTGGGTCCTGTTCCCAGGTTTATGACTGGCTCAGGGTATAAAGTGGAATACACACACTTAATTAAAAGACTTCTTGTTCTTTTCCCAACCTTTTCCACCCAAACCCCTATGTCTGGAATTTAAAAAAGCTGTTAAAGGAACTTAGATTCCGAAGTGCAAATCCATTATAACTAGTCAGGAAAAACCGTAATAAGATGCCCATTCCATTTAAGGGGAGGAGAAGGGTCTCTATGAGAGGCAACTGGCTCTTAAAGGGTTGTAGATCTTAAATGTAACCCTTTAAGGCTCTTATAACTTTAAGGCAGAAGAGTACCCAGAAGAAAAAAAGAGTCAGACACAGGACAGATGCTATGGTCCTCAGGAATGGCTACTGCTGGGGTAAAGCACCCAAAAATGAATGGTTCATTTTAAACCCTGTGGTTTCTATGGGCTTATATCAGAGATTTTTGTAAAAATCAGCTTTCTCCCACTTGCACCATGTTTTATAAGTTGTCATCCTATGGAAGGTGTTGCAAGGGAAGTATCTCTAGTTTCAGCCTAGTCTGTAGGGAAGGTCCAGACTTCCCAGGAGAACATTGGGTATCCCAGTTTAAGGTGACAGGCATTCTGACCCAACGCTGCCTGAACAAGAAAGGCAAGGACACTGACCTAGCACACTCTCATTAAGGCTGAAAACCTCTGTGTCACACAGTGTGGTCTGCCTGGATCAGTGCATCCCCTAAGAGGGAACATGGGACAGAGAACAAAGCTGCACTTGGGAAAATAACAAACTTAGAGTGGTTTGGCTGCAGCAATTTATACTCAGAAGTCCTAGGACTGGAGCTCACAAGATCATTACAGGCAAAGGCCAGTGTTATCAAACAATAGCTGTTTGTGACGATCAACATCCTGATCAACATCAGCTTACCAACATTGTTGAGTGTGGCTTTAAAATGAGAAATCTTCAGCTTTCTTTCAAATGAACAGTCTTTACAGACCCTTTTTATTCGCTAGCTAATGAGACCAATTTTACCTCCTAGAATGAAGCTTTGCCTGTTCAAGTACTTCCTCAAAAGCAGCTTCGCTTTATGTCCACCCAGGATTATATTCTCCCTGAGGTTTTACATTTATATGTGGTTTAATTCCTACCCTGACTTTGCAGTGAGTACTAATATGTCTCTTTGTTCTCTAAGATGAGCATTTCTTTTACCTAGCATGAAGCACAGGGGTAACAAGTCAGGTCTCTCAGCAGACTAAGGTTCCTCAAATCATTTTGATAATGTTTAGGAAGTCCAGAGGTAGCAGTGAAATTACACCTCAATAATGCCTTCTTTAAAACTGAGAAAGAGCTATCACACAAAACTCAAGTACATGCACTTTTCTGTATAAAACAGGAGGAGGAATCCTTCCAAGCAAGAACAAAATACACATGTGAGATCTAAAGCTTTAAGTGTTGCATTTAAATCTATATTTCATAAAGAAAAAAAAAAAAAAAAGCCAACTTTACAGAAACATTGAAATACAAGATGTATAGAGCTTCCACTTACTACAACCAGAAACCTAATTCCCAAGGGGGGAAAAAAATGAAAATAAAAATAAAAAAAAAAAAATTAAAAAATTAAAAAAAAAAAAAAAAAAAAAAAAAAAAAAAAAAAGGAAAAACTAAAAACCTTTCAAAGCAAGTCCACCTTATATCCTGTTTATAGCATCTGACTGGCTTGGTGTTCTCATGATAGGTGTTCTGCATAACCTGAACAGTTGTTCTCTTTAAATGAGCTACAAAATTAGAAAAAGAACTTCAAAAACTGAGGAAATTGTAAGCCCTTTGGTGCTGAACACGCAGACAACTTAAGAAAATGCTCTGCGAGGTGTGAGTTGCCAGGGCTCTGTTCCTCCCAAGGGATTAAGCCTAACCCAAATGATGGCACTCAAGAGTGTCAACACTGATTATTCAAATTGTGATCATCTCAGCCTGTGAGACAGGAAAGGTTTGGAGAACTGCTGAAGAAAGGGAAACACTGAGGAAAAGTGTTAGGAGATGGACAGGAGAGCAACACAGAGAATAAATAGTGCTCCCAAAATCTAAATTGTGAGCACACGCTAAATCCCAAAGGAGGTGCCTAAAAAATCATGGTGTCTCTTTATTTGGCTCCTGGGAGAAGGTGTTACTATGTTTCATCTTTGCATGTAGGTTTCTGGTAACAGCAGTGGGAAATTCTCTTTGGATTGAGGTGGGCCAAAGTCCTGAATACGGATCCCTGCCCACAGGCCACAATTAGAAATGGAAATTAGCCACCTTCAAGTGATGGCCTGACCTCCTTGAGATCTAGTGTGTAATCATTGTATCAGCTGCTGAAGGGCTCATGTACAGAAAGCTAGGTGCAGGCACTGAAGGATAAAGCAAGGATCCAAAACCTAAAAAAAATAGCACCACTAAAAATAACGAAGGTTTTGGGTGACACTTTTCAAAGCATGCAGCAGGAGATGAACAGATGGAGCCTGTGTGTATTTCCAGGGTTCTGTTTTGAACTTTTTGCTTAGACGGCCTAGGGGTAAAATTAACACTTAATAAATATGAAGTTTTCAAATATTTATTGCTTTGAAAAAAATTGGTCCCAAATAAAAGGAAGAGTTTACATCAGTCAAAATAATCCCAGAGAAACATCTTTGTCCAATCCTCAGGAAACCTTGCAATTTTTCTTACCCTGGTCTCCCACCTTTCCCTGTCATTGTTTATTTGTTTGTATATCTATGATCATTTATTGTCAGCACTTAATAATTCATCTCAAATTAACAAGTCTCCATCATTACAAAACATGCTCCATCCTTCAGATCAGTTGTGCAGGCTCAGATGAACAGAACAGTAACAAACACCACATGTACTCAGCAATTTTTGTCTAAATTGCCTTGGCACTTCAGGTGAAATTCATCCTGAGTGGCTGTAGCATAAGCATAGCAGGAAAACCTGAAGGTCAGTATTTTGAATCTTCCTTCTGAGCACCACCAAATGCCTGCGTGCAAAGGAGATTGACTTTCATCTTCATCAGCCACTGCAGTGGCAATTCTGAACCTTCCAAACAGCCATCAACAATGATCCTTGAAGACAGGAGATTAATGAGAGCTTGACCTCTCTGAATGTCAGGCAAAGAGTTCATTGTCTCTGGACTCCTTTCTCAAATATGAAGATGCAATATGCTCCCAATATTATTTAGAACAGAGGATCAGTAGGGTAAATCTGCATATCTTCAGCAGTGTTACCAGCCATGCAACATGCATCAGCCTAACAATGCTAGTGAAAGCTGGGGTAGGATTTCAGGCATCCTGCTGCACAGAAAAGCAGCATATAAGCCAAATCTACCCGTGCCCCAAAAATAGCCAAGCAGAATGGTGACTCAAAAGCACTACTGATTCATGGGTCAGCCTGACAAGGCTGTCCTTAACCCTGCATGCCCTGGTACTTGTAGGGCACAGGAGGGTCTGAGGTGTACAAGAGCTTTCTGGTGCCTCTCTCTCCTTACTAGAGGCAGGGTAAGGGACAGCCCACTGCTCCCCATTTGGCCAGGAGATGCCAGCACAAGGTCTGACAGGTATTAACAAGGTCTAATGGAAGAGCAATATAGGTCTATCCCACACTAGCCTGAGATTCAGCTCAAATGTTGAAAGGACAGTGCAAGACATTCATCAAAACACAAATGTTGCCTGTAAAAAATTACAGATTTAAATCTAAAATGTTGTAGGCATGTTGGCTCTGTGTTAACATTGTGATTCTGATGTTATTAAAAAGAATTACATTCAGCACCCCTCCTCAATGTTTAATTATCACAAGCATTGAAGCAAGGCATGTGACACCACATCTCATAGTACTTAATAGGAAAATAACATATTGTTACTGTACTTATGGCAGTCTGCTTCAATTTCATAACATTTTTAAATCAGCAAGGAGGAGGAACATAAAAAGAACTGAATGATGCTGTCAGACTTAAATGGATGCTTGCAGTTACATTTTTAAAAGTGGAATACCTGAACACAGGGCAGATTGCTTCTTTATAAATGTGTACAGCAATAATGCTGGAGAATGTTTTGTGGAAAGGATACTTATACAGGTCAGCTTTTTAGTCCTTGATTAAAAAAAATAATGATCTTTTCACTACAATTTTCATAGTGGCAAAACCACACTCATGCTGTGTCTTTGTGGATCTATGTAAAACAGGCTTGACCCCTGAAGTCACTTTTTAATAATTAACTCTCGCTAAGTTCATTAAACACTAATTGAAGCTACAGAAGAAAAAATTGTGAAGTATATGCAGACAGACAGAAACACCAAATGTGATTAAAGATACTGACTGTGGTATATATGTGCAATACAGTACACCTATTATATAGATTTCAAACTCAATTCCATAGAGATTTTTAACTCTTGTATACCATGGTAGATTCTACCATGTTCAGTGCTCCTAAAAGTTTTATTTATAAAGAGTTGCAAGCTAAATGTCATGGACATCCTAACCAATAATCTTTGGAAAGATCTAGAGAAGTAGACTCCAAACTGTAAAAGATGCAGCCTTTCTGAAACATGTTTCAGTGCTTTGAAATGAAATAAAAAATGAAAAAAGGGAATCAACAGTCTTGAGAGTCCACGTTTTCAAATTGAATATAATTTGCAGATTTATATAAAAGCATTGATTTAAACACATATTTGACAGTTGTCAGAGTTCAAAAGCAAGTTACTGAAAGTTTATTTTATTGACTCGAGAGTAAAAAAAAACAGAGGTTTGTGTTAATCAGTAAAAGGAGCATGTCATTACAGCTAGGTCAAATAATATGAACTGAAATATTACAGCTCACTGCTTTCCAGCCCATTACACCTCAGACCCCAAAACTTTTCAAGTTTGCATTCAGACTCCAGCAAAGGTACCACACTTGCTCTTCCCAGTTTCTGTGCCCATGGACTTCTCCCACCCACCACTGAAACCTGGAAACTGCTTCCTTGAGTGGCACAATGCTCAGACAGCATTTCCTCAGACAGACAGAAAAGGACTGAGAGTCTGAGTCTGGGTCTCAGAAGACCAATCCTGCCACTGCCTGCTGCATGACTTAGGGCAAATCAATCACCCCCCCTGCTGCAGCGTTAACATTAGCAGTAACGAGCTTTGCTGCTATGCTGGAATGTAAAAACTCCAAATCTGAGCTTCCTGAGCCCAGGTGTTTCCTATCCAGTAGGACGTTTGCAGAAGAGATGGGTTCAGAGCCTTGTTACTCAGGCTTGGCATGAGCCCAATAAGTCCAATGAAGTTGAGGATCTAGCCAGTATTTGGTAGTTGGTGGCTTACAAAGCGAGGCTCCAGTTTCATTAGGCTCCTCTAAAGATTACTGTAACACAAACAATGTAGAATGAGAGAACAAAAAGAGCCTGTGGTATTCTAACCTTTTAGAAAATTCACATTGATTGGAATGGACTTCAGCTCTGCTCTTTGATCCTGCTTCCACAAACCTTGTTACCTTTCTCCTTGTTACTTTTCTCCTTGTTACTTTTTTCCTTGTTACTTTTCAGTATTCTAATTCTAGGAATATTATAGGAAAGAAAAAGGCAGAAAGAAATTAATGGAGATGAGAAAAAACTAGTAGAAAGTAAGGAGCCCCATCAGTTGTGGTGTTCCCAGAGGTTTTATAATCTATGTCAAAAGAGCTCTACCTGGGAGCGCTTTGAGATCCTTAATCTAGGAACCCATGCTTCTTGCACCTCAACAGGCACAAGATCTGGATTTGTATCAGCTCTTGCTCTCACATTGTTTTCAGGCTGCTGAGGTGGTAGTTATATATTCTGCTTATAAGCACAGCACACACTGGAGGGTAAGTTTGGTGCTCTCTGGGAACCATCACTGCATGGAGACTCTGTGCGCTTGAAAATACACTCCCCAATTTAAGAAAGGATAGATGGTAAAATGGTTATAGTACCAGTTTTGGGGCACTGAGTGCATGCTTTGCCGAAAACTTAAGTCACTTAGATTATTCCTACACAGACAGCTAGGTCACCCCCACACCCCTTTCCATTAAAACAAAGCTCAATTTTCACATTTTTCCCAGCTGTCAAAAGCACAAACATGGCAGTTCTGTTGATGTAGGAGAGGAGTTCTCATGCAAGGAAGAGACCCTGGGAATGCACTTGGAAGTCCCAGGTGATGAAAGTCTTGCGTGCAGGGGAGAGAAAAGTGCTTTTCTCCCAAGACATCACAGTTAGAGACAAGCTCAGGAAGGTCCAAATGTACAAGGCAATGTATACTCAAGGCTCTCCCCCAAGTTTTCATACTTTATGCACAATTCTACAGTAATAGGAATGCAGAATTACTTCTGGAAACCTTGTGATATTGAGAAAGTAATTTCTCATTTTCATAAGTAAATTGGGTCAGTCATTTTCCCATTAAAGGTAATGCATATCTTAAGAAATAGTAAAAACACCACTGATCTGAAATCCAAGAGAACAAAATTAGGTCGAAATCACAATATTTTTAATTTGTCTAGTTTTACATTATCTTAAGTTGGTAAACAACCAAACTTTTCTTAGTTTTAAAAAATATCTATTTCTGGATTTAGATTTGGCATGCCACATTCAGTCAGTGAAACTGCTGCTAATAACAGCGAGTCTCTCATTATTTAAATAAAAGAGTTTTACCATAGTCCATAATAATAGAACAATAAAAGAAAAAAAAACCTGTAAAAGTGAGATGCAGCAATTCCTTGGAGGTTATACATGCAAATTGCCCTGAATCTGAACAACACTTCAACAAGAAAAGCAATATTTTGGGACAACAGTTCTGCTTTTGTAATGAGCCTGTAAAATTCATTCCACTGAAATAGCTACAGGTATATTATACCCCATGAACTATTACAAAATTAAACTTCATAAGCAATATGCCAGTGCTTTGTGTGATGCATTTGCTAAAAGAATCATTCAATTTATCATGTTTTCCTGAAGCGTTATGAGACAAGATCTTTGAATAAAACTCATTTCATTAGGCTACCTTGTTACATTGGAAGATAAGATCTACACTTGACTAAAGACATCATTCCATCATGCCCATAATCACCCTACCTGGAGAAGTAAACATTCAGAACCTTAGAAAAATGGCATTGCACTGCCTCACTAATGGTACTGAAGGAATACATTAAAAAAAGGTCCAGATGGACATGGTGAAAAATTATCTGAAAGCAAATTCAAGTGCGCAAAAAGCTCTTCTGCATGTACTGGGGACAAGTTGTTTAGGCCAGGCATTCACCCCAGTCTGGGCAAATAGCATACAGCAGTGCAAGATGGTTAAAAACCAGATCAAGGGTACTTCCTGCATGGTGCCCACCTTGTTTTCCCATGCCAATTTAAAAAGGATCAAACATTTCTGTCCACCCAGTCCTCACTAGGAGGATCCTGCTAGACTACTTACAATGACACTACATTTGCATAGCTTATTTCATTAAATACTCCTGAAGCAGATCTGAGTGCTGGTCCAAGCTGCGGCACAAATTTCCTCTGTGGCTTTGGGTTTAATTTTTCAGTGCTTCAGTTTCTCAGCCTATTCAGAGGAAACAGAGCTGATAATACATCCCTTGGAGGTAGGTGCTGTGGTGATCTTTTTGGTCATTTGTTGCATTTAGATACCTGGAAACAAACAATTCAGAGGTTACAGAATTGGAAGTCTGATGCATTTTTTCCATTTTTCCTTTTTTAAAGTGTTGTGAGGCTCAACACTAAATATCTCCCTGCCTGCTGTTATGTGAATGAAAGGTAGCTCCAGTGAAGTCAAAGCCAAGGCAGAAGCAGAGCTCTGGCTTAACAAGCTACATTTCCTGTTCCATATGTAAAGGTCCTGTGTCAGCCTCATGTCAGCTCACATGGTGTACAATACAGAAAACCTCATTTCCAAAATTTCCCTAGGGAGAGTCAGCATCCCAAAGACCTCTAATGAAACATGGGACAAGACCTACATGCAAAGCCAAGGTGTTTCCAGACAGAATATTTGGTTCTCCTGTGCCAGGACTCACACTGATGGCCACCCAATAGTTTGGTGAGAAACCTGGAAATCTCTTTTTATTTTCCTGGCTTGTTTTTAAGCCAGATAAATTCCTCAGTCAAGCTTGTTATACAACTGCACGGCTGTTCTGGGCAGCCCTGAATGGAGAAGACAAAAACACATTATTGGGAAGAAAACTGGGAATGGTTTTATATGGTTTTGTAACTTGTTCTGTTACAATCTTAAACAGGATTCTAGGTGGATTGTTGAATATGTTCAGAGAGATTTCTTCCATTGCTATTTCACATCTAAGTTGCAAGTCTCCACTTTTTTCAAAAGCATTTTTAATTATGTGGTTTTGATGAGCCCTTGTTTATAAACACCACAAATGGATCTGGTAAGGGAGATTGCTTTCTGTCAAAAAATTATTTCTGGATAAAAGCATTAAGAATATTTTAATTTTCTTCGAACTTCTTTCTGTTTGCAATGAAAACAGGTATATTTCTTTTTTGGATATTACTATTTTTGCCTTTCCATATTTATTCTTTTTTCATGTTCTTCTCCTCTTCCTCCTTTATGTCCTCCTTCTTCCATTCTGACAGAAGGAGAGAGAATGGAAAAGAAAAGGTGTCCTTTTTTTTAGGGAAAAAAAATCTGTGTGGGATACTACTTCTGATGAACATTTTCCTACTTTCCTGCTGAAAATAGGCAATTTTTGCTTGTTCTTATGTCTTGGTAAAGAAATAATTTTTAAAAAATCACTCTGATCAGCTGTTTCTGACACTTAGTTTCAGAGCACCTTCATACCCCTTGCAAGGTTACTACCCAGCAAATAAATGCATTTAACTCACATAAGCTGTGGATGTAACCCCAGATGTATTTTTTTGTCTTTGCCTCCTACCTAATCTTCACACAAACTCTTTCTCCAGACTGAAGAGAACCTAGCAGCAAAATTTCTCACTTACAATGCATGTAAGACTAAGTTACAATTCTCATAATGATATGTGCATTTAATCGTCATCGTTACTCATCCTGGTATTCATTATATGGATTTTTGATTCAATAGTGTATAAGGCAGCCTGTGTGCAAATCTGTCCTGGAAATTTTAAATTGACTCAAATTTCAAAATAGCCAGCAAGAAGTGAGCTGTGAGCCTTTTTTTTTTTTTTTTTTTTTGAAGTCCTTGTTTGATGAGGTGCCTGAAGGAAATGCATTCCCTCTGTCCCAGCTAAGCCATAAGAATCCAGGGAGAAGCCAAGGATGAAAAAGCAAGTGAGCAAACCCCTTCAGAGAACTGCATGCTTTGCTGATGGTAGAATTTGAACATGGCAGAAAGAGAGAGCTCAGGGAGAGAGAGTTTCCATTTATCCAGGTCAGCTATTAAAGGGTGTCAGGGTGCTATTAAAGGCACTATGTCTACACTGTGCATTTTTTGATGAAGAAATTATATTTTTGCTATAAATGTGGTTCAGCGCTTTGCTGTGGGTTTCTAATAGGGATTTTACCAGGATCACCACTGTTATGTAAGGGACATATTCAGGTGAAACACAAAAAGTATGATCTTTTATGGTAGGAACCAAAGAAAGGCAAATATCTAAAAAGCCCAAGTAAAACACAGTTAACTTACAAAGCACTTGATTTGTTAGGATGGGAATATCACATCTTGACAAATGACTCTGTCCTAAAAACTCTTCTTCGGGTGCCACCACAAATGGCCACTTCTGAAGCTCTGAGGACAGGGATAATATCTTAACATTTACTGGTGCCTTATAGGCAGCAGGCAGGCCAGGCAGACACATTTTAAAGATCCAAGGTCCTGTCTTATGAAAGGAAAGAAAACATAAACACACCGTAGGAAAGAGACTGCATATTAAATGAGACCTGAACATAAAGAAAAACAATGAGAAAGGTGGTGAGAAATATAACCTCATGAAAATGCTTTCCAGCCTTTTACAAATTACAATCCTTGAAACATTTTTCAGTGGTGCTACATATCCTTACAAAGACAAATTCAGCATTATTAACAATAGGTTTGATTTTCTTAGCTACTTTCTGTGATTCTCTTAGAAGCAGTCCATTGACCCTCAGGGTCCATGGGTAACCACTGTGATAGTATAATTATGATTTACTAAGTATGAAGGGAAAAATTTTCAAAGACCAGGGCTGGAATTTCACTTTGTAAATGGAAGTAATAATATTCAAAGTAACACAATTATATCCAAACGTGGCATGCTTAGAAAATGTAGGGACACATAATTTCCTAATCATTTACTATAAATGTCTTTATCAGCAACAAGATCCTGCTACAAAGAATTCTCCTTTACTGTCAGACTGAACTGTGTCTTGTATTCAGCAGCATTGTATATATACTTTTAAGTTAAAAAACAGCCATATGATATGAGGCCATATCCTCAGCTGGGGTAAATCAGCTCTACTGAAGCAACAGAGCTGTGCTGATGCACACCAGCTGAAGTTCTGGCCAATTTTTCAAAATAACAAGTGCTTTGAAGTGACCAGAGCTACAGCTTCTTAACAACCTGATACTGCAGATGAATGTAAATCTCACAAGTCATTTCAAGTTCCTGATCTCCCATTTCTATTGAAAATAGAGCCATCAAAAAAGTGATGTATTGCATCTCATTTTTATTGTCCATGAGGAGGGTGCAGGTGAAAGGAAGCAAAGGGCAGCGAGGACGTGGGGCTAGAGTCTGTTTCTGAAACTGCCGAGACAACAAAACTGTAGGTGTCAGCTTACCTCCAGCTCGTGCTGTCTGGCACAAGCCACCCGACCCAGGTGAAGGTCACGTCTCTGTCACTTGGTACTTCAGAGTCATTTACATTTATATGTAATTGTTTTTTGAGTGTGTTCAGAGGAGCTGGATGGCTTGGGAATTGGTAATAGGATATCAGAGCCTGTCACCAAAAGCCACCAGTTCAAAACCAGAGCAGTTGTTGGAGCAGCCAAAAGGTGCTAAGTTTCTGCTAGCTGCTCTGCAGCTTAGATGAAATTAGTTGATTATTTCAGCCTGGACATGTGTCTGTATCACAAAATAGCTCTGCTGCTGCAGAGCTGTCAGAAAGGACATCTTGCGGATAATGTCAACAGAAAGGTCAAAGACTGATGGTGTGAGTGTGCGGATGACCTCTTCCTCTCACCCCAAGCAGTCAGTTTTCTAGGTGGCCTAAGAGACGTGCTGCTGGAACAACGCGGGAAATGTCACCCAGCTGCTGCCCTTGTTAGTAGGCTTCTGCAGGTTAAAGCATGACATCAGACCTGTGGATGTTAAACCTCATGCCTTTCAGAATCATTTTGAAAGCCAGAATGAAGGGCTGTGATGACAGTAATAAATAAACATGCGGAGAAACCTATAACAGGCTTCGAAAAAAGCATTTGCAAAACATGTGGCTCAGTACACCTCTCTTACTAAATTTTGCTGACAATGCCAGCAGGTGCCTGGTGGCAGAATTACTGATTTGTATTTTTTTTCTCCCTAGCATCTATTTTACTGACTGTTGGGTTGGTTTTTTCCCTAGCTTTATAGGATTTATGCCTTTCACGATGCACCTGCTTCCCATACAGAAAAAATTATTTGGGTTTGTCTACCTTGCAGCAGGATTAAGAAAGGGATGGAAGCCCAACACACCTATTTAGCTACCAAGAATCCCAGAGTAACAGAAAGCTATAATTAGGCTCCTTGACCTCAGCTACACAAATTAAAGGGTGAAACCTCCCTCTGTGCTGCAGAAACATACTGAGACAAAGTCATTTTGCACCGAGCAGCATCAGCAAAAGCTGATGTCAAGGCTTTCACTACTCTCCTCTTCTTCCAAGACAGCATAGGCTCAGCAGGGAGCAGGCTCACTTCCACCTGCTTACAGATGATAATACACACACTATTCACAGAAGGCATATGCACATCCCTGATTTTATCCCTAAACCAAATTAGGCAGGTGGGCTAGAAAGACAGCCATCTAGCCATAACACTGAGTTCAAAGCTGGGTAGCTCATGAAGTATATGCCCCATCACTAATTGTGATTGTTGTTAAAGCCAGCCCCAAATACCCTGTTCTTCTTGATCTCCAGCTGCTGGTACATAAACTGAGTAGCAAAAAAGCTGATAAGGATCTGTCTGTAGGAGTTTCAGTCACTCTCTGGACTGAAATGTGCCTGTACTTGCAGAGGTGAGGCTTTACACTATAGAGGTTCAGAAACAAGACTGAAGCTCTTCACTCCTCGTACCTCAAGAGAACTTGAGCACAAGTCAGAGCTTTGTATCTTTTGTTTCAAGTAAACAGTCACCTCTCAGAGTTTCCTGAAACCTCAAAAAATATGATTCCTGTGCCCTCAACTGACCACCTAAGCTCTACCACACGTTGGGTCTCAGAGAAAGTAAAAAGATTGAAATATCTGTCTTGTTAGTGCCTTGGGAAATTTCCATATCTTTATTCTTCTGTGATTGTTTGTACACCTGCACAGATGATCAAACACTTCAGCTATATCAAAACCAGCAAAAACAGAAACAGATGTATCATGGCAAAGCAGGTGGGTACAGTTATTAACAAAATCTGGTATCTGGAAGGAGCTGGCAAGCACCTCCCCTCCTGAAAACAGAAATTAAAATGGTTCCCTGTTTATGGTGACTAGCTGAGTCCAGACTTACACAAAATTAACCAAAAGGTATTTAGGAGAGCAAAAGCAGTTAGAACAGTAACGACTGGCATGAGCAGCTGGATCCCATTCCTGTTGAAAGTCCCAACATCAAAAATTTCTACTTGTTTGCCAAGTTACTTACAGGCAGCTCAGGGGCAGATAGTTAAAGACCAGTTTATTTCAAGGGGATTTCCTAATTGTAGTTTTATCTTGTTTCTGCAACTGGCATAATTTCTGCAGTTTATACACAGTATTGTGAGGTCAACTGTGATGTGGTCACCACATCATTATACACACTGCATAAATATTTGGGGGCTATTGTAAATTACACCTGACGTCATCTTGTTTCTTACCTTTTTATTAAACACCTCCCCAGAAGGTGTCTGAGGGAGGTATACTAGTGTACTTTATATGACAGTAGTATGTACAGGCTGTTGTTATTATTAAGTACTGTTATTCAAGTGTGGAGCAAGAGAAAGTCCCAGGTCTAAAATTTCACATGCAAAATTGTTAGAGTAGCACTGGGTTGGGAGGCAAGACAGTGGCAGAGGCAAGGAAAAGCCCATGGGCTCCTGATACCCACTTAGCATCTTCCCTCCTGAAACATATTCATGCCACTGAGTCTTCCTCCTGCTGGAGCCTTTTATCCTGTTTGCTGCTTTATTAGTCTCTGGTTGGTGTAATGCCTAGACAAGCCACAAGTGGGGTGTGAATAGAAAGTTTTAAAAAGAGAAACTCCCTTTCTCTTTCTCTGCAGATGCTCAAATATTTGCCATAGCATAGACAGGAGACCAGCCCACCCCACCACCTTGTCTGGTTCCAACCCCCATGGAGTTTTGTCCACAAGTAGGAAACCAACGCTGAGTATTCCTCCAGCTCACGATCTCCATTTGCAAATGCTGCAGGTGGGCCTCACCTGCTATGAAATCTGTAGCACTGTTATGCACAGGTGGGATTTCCTCATGTATAAGCAGGACACAGCTTGTGAGAACCTAGTGCTGAAAGCAAATTTAGAAATTGAAAACCATCTTTTTCCTCACTGTGGGACTGAGGAAAGCTGTTTGTTCTAGTTCCTTTGCAAGTAATAAATATATGTTGCACTTGTTCAAGTTGAGCTCATGGCAATACTACTGTATCAAATATTCCACCTAGCTGTGATCACACATAGTTAAAGGAAGTTGTAATGTTTTTGGCAATGTTTTGTAGAAGATAAGTACAGCATGATAGAGTGAATAGCTATGTATCAGCTAAGCTACTCAAGCACAGTCAGCTAGAAACTGGCAGTGGTTAATTCAGAAGCTTTTAGTAATACTATCAGAAATTACCTTTGAATTAGCATCAGGGTAACATCATCATGCCAATTCTGAAGGAAGAAATCAGTGTACCAGACTGTACAAAAAAAAAAAAAACAACACACCACTGTTCACAAGATGAAGTTTTCCAGTTCCTTTCACATTAGTAGGCATGTTGATGCCTTAAGTTTTAGCTTTTATATTTTTTTAGATTCTGTACTGTCTTAATGTGTGACTCTGAGCTTCATATAGTGTTAGCAAGTTTTCTTCACAGCATAGTTAGACAAAACAATCCTTTTCCAGCTTGAGAACCAAGGGCACCATTGCAGCTCTTAGCTTTAGCAAGAAATATAAACAGTGAATTGAGGAAAGCGGTCTGAGAGAATGGGACTTCATAACCTGGAGCTGTAATTGGACAATTGACCCCAATATGTTAATGGACCAACACTTATAAAAGTGTGAAAACTCGTGACCCGTCATCCATCTTGTGTCCATCTGGGATCCATCCTGGGTGTAGCCACGGCCAGGCTCTTCAAAGGTGTATCCTCTGAAGCCTTTCAATAAATATCTACTTTATTCCTTTAACACTGTCTAGCCTCTGTTCCAGGTGACCCTCTTTAGGCATCAAAGTCACCACAAGAATCTGTTATTCAGGCACTGTAAGAAGGTATAATTTAAAGACTAACAAAGATGAGAATCTAGGGGGCATAATCTGAAATGAAGGAAGTGCTGAAGGAACTTGAAGTACTTAGGGAATAAACACGAGAAGAAACTCAGTAAGGGCCATAAAACGTGTAAAAGCTCTCCTCTGAAAAGAGGATAATCTCTTCTTCATACTTGTGCTTGAGAACTTACAAATTATGGGCAGAAATAATGGATGGAAGGATCCAAGATATATCCAGGAGTCTCTTTCTAACAGTAGGGACTATGGAACACCAGAACAGACTGTTTGACAAGGCCATGGTGTTAGCATCACTGCAACTTAGATAAACTACACACCAGAATCAGACAGACACCGTGGTCCCTTCAGTTCTATGATTTCCTGACATGCCACAGCAGGTAGTGTTTGCCCCCAGTATTGCTCAACTAATTCAACAAACCTTTGGACATGACATGCTGCTCCAAATACACTTCTGCAATAGCACTTCCATAACCTACTGTCTCGTACTGTGCTGCACAGCCAGCTGTCTGCTGGGGGTCTGTGAATAAAAAGAGAACTAAAACTCACATCCAAAACTCTCTTTGTTTTACAGTAACATTGCATTTAGGTTCTAGACAAAATAGATAGTGAGCACAGAAATGTTATATCCATAGTACACAGTGGAAACATTCATATTAGTATGGTGGATATTTCAAAACATTTGAAAGACCTGGGTACTTTTCAGAAACAAGAGTCTGAATTGGTTAGTTAAATAGTGATTAATAAAAATTGATTTCTAGGATTTTAATTGGATGAGGTGTAGATGATACTGAATTGTTTATTTCTTGTTACTAAATGATAAACATTTTGAAGGCTGGAATAAAAGATTTCTGTCATTCTAGTATTCACTAACACTACCATACATATAAAAAAAAAAACTTCTCCAGTGTGAATGAAGAGAATATGCCGTAAAACATGGTACTGCTGTTAAGAAAAAAATCCTTAAATATTAAAATGGACTCCTACACATGGTCTTACTTCTGGACAAGAAGCAGCCAGCTGATATGAATGTTTGCAGTTTACTCACAAAAGAAATAGGAAGTTCCTTGAGCTACTCCTGCAGAGAAGTGACTAACAGGCACAGCAGAGCCTCCTGAGATAAAAAGAAACCAACCCAAACTTTCATATGCAAAACTAATCCAAAATAAACTGTTCTCTAAGGCTTATAAATATTTAACCGTTCCACTTTAAATTACTGTCTATACTTGTTGATGGCAGGGACCTGAGATTCCTTCCAGTTTTACATCTTGCCTTTCTTATATTCCTTTTTTCTTTTTGTCTCTGACTTTTCTACATGCAACATCCACCAGACTTAGGAGAAATAGAATGTCCACAAGAAAGTGCCTAATGTTTTCAGAACTTGCAACTTGATCAAAAGCATAACAAATATTTTTCCCGGCTAATTTATACCCTAAAAATCTGTAAGTATTTGAATCATTACTCAAATGTTTGAATTATTACATGTTTATCTGAGATTGTAGGGAGCTGTGCTAGGTGAACTGCTGAGTTTGTTTAATACTATGGTTGCTTCTGTGAATGATAGTTCATTCAAACACACCAAATAGAACCTACAAGCAGATGAGATTTGCTCTTCATGCACCCAAATGTCTTTCTTCATGGGACAATACATGCTATTTTTCAATGGTCAATTCCATGAAAATAAATACATATTATGATCCATGAGACCAGTAAAAACTAACTCCGCTTGAAAGATTAATTTCAGTTTTCAAATAATCCCAGTGAAATGAGTGTGAAATACCTACAGATGAAGAATTATTCATAGAAATTATTCAGACAATAGTTTCAAATAACTAGCAAATGTGAGAAAACTGCAAGCTATTAACACACAATTCACATGCTAGAAAAGAGTCAGTGTATGAAATAAATTACTCAAGACAAAGAGTTTTACTGCTGTTTTTTTTTTCCAAATGGTGCATTACCAGCAGCACCCTTTCACTGATGAGATGGGTTTAGTAGCACATAACTTACAGAGAAAGTTTACTCACACTGGCCTGCAAACCTGAGGCACCAAAATAGAAGCTCTAGAAAGTTTTTGTAAACAGCAGACAAGGAGAGACACGTTACTCCAGAGGACCATTCACAGCCTCTAGCTGGGGCTCATATTCTGTTTGATCATCTAGAGGAGGCCAGAGAAGGAAACATGAGTCTGTGCTACATATTAAGGACCTAGAGTAAGATGTTGTGAATATTTCTTACAGCATCATGGAGCAGACATTGGAGAAAAGCCAAGAGGGACAACTGTCCTGTAGGTGTGGAAGCAGAGAGAACCGGTCTACAGGGATCAGCAATATGCTACCTGATTTTCAGGCAAGCAATCTCAGGAGAAAGTTACACAAAAACAGTAACAAAATCCTTCTTCTACTAATAGATAGAGATTTAGTGACTAGTAACAGCAACATTTTCCAAACTGATGGATTTTTAGATGAGGTATTTCCTTCCCAGATCTTCTGATCTTCCATTTTCGATCTGAAGTTTTCTCTAGACTCTCTATACTGGTATACATGTGTGTGGGAAAGAAGATCTAGTGAACTACTTGTGTTCCCCTGTGCTGTGTTCCTCATGACTCACATATACCTTGCTGCTCTGGTCATGACAGTAAAAATGGTGTTGGTAGTAATGCAAAGTTCATTGGTGGCACATCTTCAGTTTATTCACCTACTGTTGCTGGCAAAACTATTTTTTGCCTTTGACAACTTATGATCAGTTTAAGATCATAGGATTCTTTGCTCAAGAAGAGCTGCACTAGTGACAGCATCTTGTCCAAATTTCTTTAACATTGTCTCACTGAGCTTCGTCTATGAAATCACTCAGGTTGTTCTTCCTCACTTCATCTCTTTAAATGGCTTTGGAGATTGCTGTGATCTGCTAAATAAATCCCCACATTCATCCATTCACTATTAAGTAATGAGATACTTCCCCTTCTATTTCAGATTCACAACAAATCCAGCGTGACAAGACTCCAAGGACTCCAGGTCGCTTTCCTCTAAAACCCAAGATAATAGAAATCCCTTAAGGCTTCTAGAATTTATGTCTGCTAGTGAAGAAATTTCATGGAACAGAATTTCAGCATGGTTTCAGCACTACCAGACTTGATTCTGTATCTCAGTTTCAAACCTCAGCTTTCAAACAGACCTTAAACCTGACATGGAAATTGTTTCCAATTTCTCCTCCATGTGCAGGCTGTTTTTTATTTTACCAAAACCAGTTTCCTCCTCTTTGCTGGTGAGAGCTGCAAATGCTTAAAGAGGCACCTAAAATTTGCTTGCCAGATTTAGCTTAGCTAGAAACAGATTAGGAACAAAGAAAAAAGAAATCAGCCCTTTATTTTCCTGAAAGATTTTCTTGCTTAAACTGCCCAGAAAAGTTAGGACACCAACTCCCCACCCCTGTCGCACACAGATGGGATTATGGCAAAGGAGATGTTCACAGTCTCCAGCAGAGAAACACTTTAAGGCGTTTAAAGGCACCCCATGAGCACCAGCTGGAGTTTGCAGCAGAGCAGCTGTTCCAGTATGTGGAAAAGGGGATTGCAGATTAAAACAGACAAGGCAGCTTAAGGGAGCATTTGGAGTGAGTTCCCAGTATAGACACCCTTTTTCCACTTACAGCTTCTCCTAGGGAGGGAGAATGGAGCATGCACTTACTCCAAAGCCCAGGACGCACTAAAAGAAAGCAGATCAGTGTCTAAGAACTGCCAGCAAGTGCTGCTGCTGTCTTCAGACCCTCACCAGACAGTCATGAGGGAGCACCACATGTGTGTGGCAGACATTGCACCAGACACAGCTGTTGCCAGCTCCCTGCAAGTGGAAGGCCAGTGTCACTCCTCTGGTGCTTAGTAGGGAAGGGATTAAAATGGAAGAAAGTTAATTTAAATACTAAATATACACACACACATGCACACAACTTTGAGAGGCAAGGAAGAGTAGGAGCTTACAAGAAGTCTTGTTTTTCCTCTCCCTCTGTTCCTGGACCAACACCTTACTCTTGTTGGTTTATGTGCTTCTTAGAGATCAGAAGATGGACACAGCTTGAAAACTCTCTGTGGACAACTGTCCTTCATATGTTAACAGGAGCAAACAATTGCTGACACTGGTTTGTGTTCCCACACCTTGTTTTTGCACCTACAAAGAGGCAAAGCTTGAGACTAGGAATGGTGGCTTCCTCGAGAGGTGGACAGCTGAGCTGGAACACAAAGAAACCTGAGTATGGGCTGAATTCCTATGCCCCAAAGGACTTTTTAATTCATCCTCTGGCTGGACCCAAGCTTTATTTCAGGTTCTGACTCAAAGCCTGCACTGAGGTAGAGGGCTGAGCTCAGCCTGGGTGGGCATGTGCTCACTGCAGTCCTGCCCATCCTCTGGGAGCTTTCAGCAGGAGCATGGGCCACTTGGACAGGTCAGCCATGAGGTGGACCTCCTCTCAGCATGCTGGCACCAGCGTGTTTAGCATTCTGGCTGGCACCACAATACATTTTGGCACACTTTTAAGGATATAAAGAAAAACCCCACTCATTGTGAACCTCAGCTGTGCAGACATACACCTGTGTCTGACCCCACATGAGCATCCTTCATTTCTCTGAATTTTCCATGGACCAGAAAAAGGAACTTGCTCTCTTCACACCTTTTCCCCTGGTGGTAAAGCCTCAGATTCACTGAGCTTTTTATTTCCCTTCTCTCTGCTGCCATTTTTTGTCACAACAAAGCAGAATGTGGCCCTGTTTTGTGAGAACTCATTTGTGAGTGTGAAATGCCAGGATCAGCTCTGTGTCTCCAAAGGAGGTGGAGTCTGTCATGTTTGCTGCAATGTATGAGAGACAACTTCCCACAGCTAAAGCACTTTGACAGAACTTGGCTCAGGAAAACTGTCATCAACAGAAAGAAATCTGTTTGATTTGATACCAAACTTTTCATCTACTGCATTAACATCTCTTTGTCTCATAAAGGCACGCCAGTAGCACTGAGAAGCTCCTGTTGTGATAGATACTATGCAAATACATGACTCGGATTGCCTGCATCCAGGCTTGAAGTCAGCAATCAAAAACACAGCATTAACTTTACAGTCCCAAAAATCTTCTCCAAATACCACAATGATTTATCACACTGTCTTAAAACACCCCAAAAACACTCAAGAAATTTCTGGGTATTATGATCACCCCCCTTTCCCATAAAAAGCCGGTGGTTATTTATGGGGAGGGAATCATATTTGGACATATTGCATGGCAGCAGTGCTCAGTCCCCCTGCTCCAAAGGCATCCAGTGCTGGTGATGGTGCTCTCTCCATCGCTGTGTGAGTTATTGCTCCATTACCAGCCTGAACCTGGAACACCACTCAGACTGCAGCAATAACAAGACAGATAGGTCTTTATGAAATCTATACTATTAACACTATTTGTTTTGCCACGAGTTGACAACTTTAGTAAATTGCTCATAATTGGCTATCAAGGAAAAACACAGCACTGCTTGCCACTATTATGGTATTGATTTTCAATAATTGCTTTTTTGGGGGTGGGGGGAGTGCACATGTCACTTTTGTGCTGTAAGACAGCCTAGAAAGAAACTGGCTGTGTGCATCTGCTCTGTGTCTGGAACTTCATTGTGGCATTAAAAAAAAAATCAAACAATAACATAAAATGTACACCAGGAGAGGATGAAACAAAGATTTATTATTTTTTCTCTCTGGCACTATATTTTAGCATTAAAATAAAAGAATGGAATTAACCATGAAGCTAAACATGATGGTAACCCTGTAGGATATTCGTGTTAGTCAAAGGCTGAAATACATTAACATTAAAAAACTCCATAGGGTTATTTTAAATATTCATTAGGAAATTTACAATCTTTGGTGTAATGGCTGAGGACTCCAGTGTCTTTATAATTGGAAGCCAGACCAGTGGAATGTTTGTCAGCTATGGGAAAAAAATGTGGCCCATTTTCTCTTCTTACATTAGAGACTCTTGATTATACTCTTACTCTCTAACTATCAATCCCCTGAACACATCCAGACACACATACCTGATATTACAGTATTGTTATGTGGTATCACTCATTATCAGTTCTTCTGCTCGTTGTGTCTTTTCTCCCTCCTTTTTTTTTTCTTTAATGTGCAGTCATGTCCATGGCCCAAAATGTACACTCTTCTCATTTCAGATGAAAGAGACAGCATTGTTGGAAAGAGTGTGAAGTGTCTAATGTCTCTCAACAGACGATTCTGAAAATGATTCTGAATATTTGCTGAAAAGTAAAAGCGCTTAACGTAAACCCAGGAAAGTTGCCAGAAATCTTATTTAGAGATGACTCATTCAAAAGTCAGTTAACATGGGATTACAAACTGACCCAGGAAAAGAAAGAGTATTTCTGACACTTTTATTTTCCTTTTGGTTTTGCCTCCTCCTCCTCCTTCTCTCTCCTTATTCCCTACCCCCATCCCATGCAGTGTCCTCATCTTCTTATAAAGAGTGACTTTTTCTCTTGGTTTGGTTTTTTTTTTTAAGGATGGAATCGAGAAAAAAATTGAGAAAAAAAAATTGAGAGCTTAATATCAGCTTCTCAATTAGCAAAACCTACAATTTTTTTCAGATATAAACTAGCCAAAAAAAGTCAGCATTCCTTCAGTTTTGTAGCCTTCTGTTTCTCTGGACACAGGAGAACTGCCTGAATTCTCTCTTCCTCACTTCCTTGTTCCATAGATGTCAAACAATCACCATGAAAGACTGGGAAAGGAGAGTTCTGAAGATTTACCCCTCCCAGGAGATCTTTGCCCAGATTTGCTATAAAACTCAGCATAATCTTTGATCTTCCAATGACTTGTAGTCTTCTCTGTTACTTGAAACCCAGCATTATTATTAAGCTTAAGTAGATTGCTTTAAACTTCTAAAATATTTACTCTCCTGCCTCCCAATGGGATGTTAACAATAAAAAATAGCGAGGGCTTCTACATTTGTTTTTACTTTACATAAACGAATTAAGCAGTCTCTACGAGGCTCGTTTAGACCCACAATAATGTAAACTGAAGCAACACAAAAGAGCCTCCACATCCATGTTTACAGAATAAAAATCCTACAGTATTTGGAGGGGGAGATTTAGATAAGGTGCCTAACTCATCTTTATTCCCTGGACTGTGAGCAAACCTGGATAGGCCTCTCTGTTCATAAGGGAAACGTGTGACACTAACAGCTTGGTTGTTTGCTTTTGTATTTTTTCTAGTGAGTTCAAAGGGACTCACTTGATTATATCCCTTCCCCCTCCCCCACTCTTCATCTTTCATAACCATTGTTTAATGAATTTTTATTAGAAAAGCATGGCTGCACTTATGAAAAAAGCAAATCTGTCTTTGAAACCAGGAGCAGAGTGTGTTTTCCCTGGCATTAGCCTGTTAGTTTTTAATATCAGGTTTGCACTGGACTTGACTCCTGGTGCATTTTGGAACCATAAGCCAACAAAATGAAGCTAATGGGAAAGGAAATAATACAGGAGAAGAGAGCCCCTTTTGAAGTGTGGGCAGGAAATCTGCACAACAAAAAAAAATCCTTCAGGTAAAAAAAGACAAACAAATCAGTAAACATAAGGAATAAACTAAGGACTCAACGCTGTAGTTTTGGACAAGGTGAAAGATATTGCCTTCAGTCAAGCTAACCACTGCAACATGCCTCCCCTGAAGCCCCTGAGAACCAACAGTATGCTCAGTAGAAGACACAGGAGCATGTCATGAGTGCCTCAGGGACCTACTTGCACTAACATAATGTAAAAACACCAAGAAGAAATTGCCAGGCAGAAACACCTCTAGCTCCTATATGGCATGCTGGTGATGCAAAGCATCGCCACATTGCAGTCACAGGTTTGGTCACAGCTATTTACTGTAGCTCTTTCTTTGCTGGTACCCCTCGTGAAGCTCAGTTTGGTTTGTGTAACTGTGAGAAGTCTGGGGAAATGTTGGTTGTCCCTTTCCCACTTCTCTTGGTTATAGCTTCAGTGTTTCCCAGAGAGAAGCAGTCAGTAGGAAGGCCTCTAGTTTGGGATCCGGAGGGTTGCCCACTTCATCTATTCGAAGCTGCATGCTTTGTCACACAGATTTTTGTGACACTTGGGTAAGTTCAACTATTTAACAGAAATTGAGCTCTAAAATACTTTGTGATTTTTTTGATAACACTGTAGCTTAGAAAGCCATATTCACACTTTCCTATCATATTAGCACTGCCTAGGGAGGAAACATGGATGGAAAAAGTAGACCATGCAGCACTGGGAATCACCAAAGTATCAAGAGATTTGAAAAAGAGATCATATGGAAAGTGAAAAATATTTCTGATTTTAAAAATGGAATACAGGAATCACTGAATTTTTAGTGTACACCATCCTTCAACTTATATGTTCTGACAATGTAAAATTATATTACAAGAACAACGGATATGTCTAAGAAGGTAATACAAAGTGTTTTAAATGTGACTTATGCCAACAATCAGGGTTTATATTCGGGTACAGTTGTCCAAAATGGCATACTAGAACCTGTTTTTATCAATGCCAGAAATCCACCACATTATTCTGGCACAAACCACCAATACATTATTTCCTTGAGCATATTATCTAGGACAGACTCACTTGTAAATTTTAATGGATGTCACAGCAAAAACATGGCTGGGACATCACCTGGCCAGTTACTGCATATGCACTTATCACAGGCAGGAGACACACTATGAGTTCAATATATTTGTTGGTCACAGGATGCTAGCAGCAGTTCCTAGAGGCACCTGGACATTATGATCAGAAGAAAGAGGGTAACTTCCTCCCAATGCCACAGTCTTTCTCAAAATCTGTTTCTTCACAGAACTAACACTATATACTTGCTTATTAGGCTAGGCAAATATCTTCCTTTCCAGCAAGAGAGTTAGCATAAGCTAAGAAGATAACCCCCTGCTAATTCTTATTTGCTGCTTTTACTGATGAAAAGAGAAGGTCAATAGACCAGGGCATACCAGACTTGCTGAAATTTTCCTCTACCCTTTTTAAGCAGTTTGACAAATTATTAATACCCTGATCCAGTTGCACAATTTTCATTAAGGACTGAACATGCCTGTACAGTACAGGGATAACAGAAAAGTGGATAACAGAAAAGTGGATAACAGAAAAGTAGATAAGAGACCATCCAGAAATTTTTCAAGGTGTACAAAACACTGCACACTTTAACTTGCCATGTACTTTAACAATCCTTCACAAAAAGACTCCATCATTATACAGGTTCTGTGTAGTGTTTTTCACATTCAGGGTGCTGAACTAGTATTAATTGTCTTCTGAAGTAAAATGACCGTGTCAGAGCAAGCTACCCTAAATTCCTGTTAAAGCTGATGAAAAGAAAACAGGCAGTTATAAGACCAAATTCATTTCCTCCAAAGACAGAAGTCATATGAACCACATGCTATAAGTGCTTATTTGTTTCCATCACCTACAGAGAGAGCATTGAGTAGTTGAGATGTAGCTGTCAGGAGAAACAGCTGAGGCAGTGATTCCCATTGCTGGGGAACAGATCTAAGCAGATTTTAGAGGATCAGTGGATGAAGGATACAAGGTGCTGGGAGGTGCTTTCAGGTCATACACATGGCCTGAAAGAGTGTAGTGTCACTGGAGCTGTGACAGCAGAGTTTGATCCAGGCTATACAGCCTCCTTGTGCTTTAGCAAATTTATAAACACTACACAGGCAAACTCCTGCTGATTTTCACATGTGTCCTCAGTGTCAAGCTCAGCTCTAACACACTGAGACAGTGACAGCATCTGCCTCTACTGTGACACTGGCTCAGTTCATGACCTTGGTGACAGTCCTGTGTGGGACTAATTTGCCTTTCTGCCTGCAGGAACTGCAACCCAGGGTGTGTGTGCAAGTCTGGAGGCAAGGTGCATCATTTGGATATCATTGTGACACCACCAACTTGCCAAAGTCCCTCATCCAACCAAGAACATCTGAAATACAGGAGGCAGAAAAATCTAACCATATGTCTTGGCAGTTTTGTCTGCCATGGTGGGCAGTCACTCCAGCCAGGCCCTGAGAGATAGCAGCCAGAAGGGATCCCTGGCTTCTTGCACATGAGGCATGAAGGCATCAAACTTATCATTAGGGACTAGCTGAGCTTCATCATGGAGCTGTTTGTCCCTCTCACTGACTTTACTCAGAGCCTCCTACTCCCACAAAATCACAGAAGATATGAAAATGTCTTGATGTCCCAGTTTAAAGACCACTGACTTAACAAGGCCATCTCTAATGATTTCTGTAGGGTTTGGACTTCATTAGAGAGAAGCATAATGAGCTCAATGCAATCTCCTGTCTTATCCACCTCCAATGTATAGGTCAGATTGGAGCCAACAACTGTGACTTCATATCAGAAGCATTTGCAGGGTGGCAGCTAAGGAGCTACCACAGGAGATGGGGACCTTTGACAGAGAGGCTGGGCAGTACCTGCCCTTGCTGGCCATGCTTTCCTGGCCCACCTTTGAGAAGGTAAGTACTGTTTTTACACCTCATGTAGTAGTTTGTGTGAGTACTACAGAGTTATTTCTAGATCCAAAGCTGCAACCATGTATTCTTGTTAAGATCCTGCAGAATTTAAAGCCTGTTTGCATGTGCTATTAATTACATGGGAGACCACATGCCACCATTCAAAGCACCATGGGGGTTTGGGCACAGGGACTAGAAGACCTGCAAGTAATGTGAGCTAAATGTGTACTCACAAGGAAACAGTGCTCAGTGGTATGAGACATTTACCCTCAGGAGGGATGCTGAGAGGAAAATTTTACTTAGAACACAGATGTGGTTCCCACAAGCTGAAGGACACAAGCTGGACCAGCTTTCTGACCACATCACAGAGTGATACAGAGTGTTACATCACTGTGCTAAAGAGCAATCTGAAATTACCTTATACAGTTTTTCTGTGCCTTAGTCTCTCTGTGGTATAAAGGAAGTAATAACTGTTCCTACCGCTCCGTGATGCACAGTCACTCGCATTTCTAGGGGAGGTGAGCCCTGAAAATGTCTCAGCTGATAATCTCCAAGTAGCTGATGTAAAGTTAAATATAACACTGAGATGGGGTCAGCCTGCCTCTTCTCCACCTTTCAAAGAGGGCTGATGAAACAAGTGGATAAATAAAATTATATCAATCAAACTGGGCCTGAAGGTTACCTTGGCTGAAGCAGTGGCATCCTCTTAGAGTAGTAGTCCAAAAACCAGTTTATTGAAAAGTGGTGAGGTAAACCCCATTGTTCCACATTTTTGGCCCCAGGAGGCTGGAGCAACCCTCACCTGATGTAATTTTAAAGTTGTTGGCAAATGCACTAAATAAGAGGGGGGTTTCCACACAAAATGAAAATGTATAGAATCCCTTAAGAAAAGCCAAACCTTAAACATATGAAAGCTTATGAAAAATTAGATGATGTGAAAAGTACTTTAAATCAAAGCAGCAGGTAAAACTGGAAATAAAGTTATCTTCAGTTAAAATCTCTATGTACCACATTGACGGTAATGCTTCATTTCCTGCAGACTGTAAGTAAATCAAAGCCTACTTTGGGTTTGCATATCTGTCTAAGATCTCATCTCCAAGAATGTATTATTTTGGCATTTCCCACATTGGAATTACCTCTGGTCCGAATTTGGGTAATAGAGTATGATAACATATTAACAAGTAATAGGCACGAAATTTTTATCCATTTTAAAATGTATTACTGAGAAAGAAAACAAACATGTATAAAAGGCAGCATTTTAAAAGTAATCAGCAAAAGAACCAAGAAAACAATACTTAGGTCACAAAAGAAAAATGAAAGAAAAGTATAGCTAATTGGTGGCACTTTTGTTGAGAAAGAATGTAAGAAAAGCTGCATACCTATTCAGGAAAAGCAAAACAGATGTGTGAAGTGTCTGGCTGAGCTATTGTTTTAACTTTGTAATCTAAAATAGCTGACTTGATTTCATTTTAACAAGGGATTAGTTTAGCAGACAGTTTGGATTAGCAGCAACATATATAAATAAACATGCTACTCTTAAATACTCAGTTTATAAAATGCAGGACAACAAGAATCAGAAAAATGTTAGTCTTGAACTTTGAGATTGCATAGCCAAAACACATGCCCATTCTACAGAGACAAGGAATTAGCAAGAGCCTTCATATTGCATAATGTAATACAAGAAATATTTGCGATTATGATTTCACTGAGAAGCAACTCAAGCCCTGCTCTATACCCTAATTGCAGAGGATTAACAAATATTTTACACCTATGCTATTTTAAGAAAAAGAAGGATAAGCTCATACCTTGCTATTCATATGTGAAGGAACCTGACAAAAATCAGAAATTATGGGTCAGGTATTCTATAAAAAAAAATGCATGTTGTTTCAACCACAGGAGAGGGGGGGGAAATACTGTCTGCAATTTGAAAACCCCCTTTCCTAACATGTTTTCACACAGCAGCAGAGATCTGGAATCACTGATCTGAGGAGGGAAGGTGTCTGTGCTGGTAACCAGAAAAGAGGAAGAGACTGGCAGAAGAGCACTTCTCCTCCAGTGTGTTCAGACCGCCATCCATCAGTCTAAGCAATCTCAGAGCTGCACTAACTTTTAAGTTACAAACATTCACAGACATTCGGGGTTTTATATGGGATTTTGCACAGTCCCTTCCAGCACTGCCAAGCTGAATGTGATTCCAATGTCACAGTGTTTGCTGTAGCAGTCATTTTGCTACCATCTGTTAGAGGTCAACACTAGTACGGGTTCTTTATTTTTTTAGGCCCCTTAAGTCAGTAAAGGCTTAAGCTTGCTACTGATTCCAGTGCACTTTGACTCTTGCCATCAGGCTGAAGGCTTGGATATACAGAATCACAGACACCATTCAGCCACAGAGGATGGGTAACATGCTCCCATGAGTAGCAACTACCTAAGGTGTTACAGGAGTTTCAGTCCTATCCTCAGATTCCTGCAAGCTGTCTGTAAAGATAGCCATGCTGGAACAGTCTTCCTTGGAAAAGAGTACATCAAGGTGGAAGGGGATGTGTTGTTCTCCACATCCATGATGAATAGGCTGAATACAGCAGGAATTAATTACAGCAAGAGATTTAATCTAGATATTAAAATCTGTTCTTATGTTAAAAATGCAGAAGTATTGTAAAAACTTCATAAATTAAAGTCTGTAAAATGAGTTACATGACATACAGCTGTGGGGAATGTCTTAAGGCAGAGCCTGGGCTGTATCTGAGGTTCCTTTTGTTTTTCATGGAGTAAGAGTCTCTGAATTAATTCATGTTCATCAAGAATGGATAAACACATTGACTACTCACCATCAGATGTATGGCAGACAAAGCCTAATGTGTATTAAATCCAGAGAATTTAAAGGATTTCCAATTTAATCCAAGAATCTTTAGCAAGCAATTGCATCTGTCTGGAAATGTATCTACAAAAGAGACTGCATGAGAGAAAAATGTTGCAGATGCAGGAAAGGAGACTACTGAAGACATCAGATAATGTCAGACATAGAAAATATATTTTCTAGTAAGGTAAATTGCAGGTAAATGCATAAGCTTGCAAAGAAAAAAGACATGACAATCACAGATTCATAGAGACACTTAGGTTGGAAAAGAACTTCAAGATTGTCGAGTCTAAGCTTTGACCTGGCACTGCTTGTCAACTAAGTCATAGCACTAAGTGCCACATCCTGTCATTTCTTAAATAACTCCAGTGATGGTGACTTCTCTTGGGAACCCTCACATCATCTGAATTTGTCTTCAGCTGCCTGAACCTTTGTTCTAGCTTTTTTAGTTGGATCAGATATTATCTGGTTACCAGGTGGCTGTTGCACATTCTGTCCATTTTTTTGCTAAACCTCTGTTTAATCTCTGCTAGATTTTCATAATTGTTTAAGGTAATGTATAGAGTTTGTGTGGCCAGGTTTTGGTAGAAGGGGTACCCTAGGGGTGGCTTCTATGAGAAACTGGTAGTGTTTCCCCATGTCCAGTGGAGCTAATGCCACCTGGCTCCAACATGGACCTGCCACAGCTAGATAAGGCTGAGCCCATCAGTGATGGTGGTGGCACATCTGGGATAACAGATTTAACAAAGGGGGAAAACTGTACAAGGGCAACTGCAGCTGGAAAAAGAAGAGAGAGTATGTGAGAGCAACACTCCAGGGTCAGGCACCAGGGTCAGAGAAGCAAGAGCGGGAGGAGGTGCTCCAGGCTGCAGGGCAGAGATTCCCTTGCAGCCCATGGTGAAGACCATGGTGGGCCAGATGTCCCACTGCAGCTGATGGAGGTTCATGGTGGGGCAGAGATCCACCTGCAGCCCAATGAGAAGATGCACACTGGAGCTGTTTATGAAGAACTGCAGCCTGTGAGAAGGTCCCACACTGGAGAATTTTGTGGAGGACTGTCTCCCATGGGAGGGGACCCAGTCTGGAGCAGGGGAAGTGTGAGAAGTCCTTCCCCTGAGGAAGAAGGAGAAGCAGAGACAATGTGTGGTGAACTGACCACAGTTCCCATTCACTGACTATCTGAGGTGCTTGACAGGAGGAGGTTAAGAAATCCACTAGCAAAGTAGAACCCAAAATGAAGGGAAAATTGGGAAGAAGGTGTTTAAAGATTTGCTTTTATTTCTCATTATCTTGCTCTGATTTGATAAGTAATAAATTAATTTCCGTGAGTCAAGTCTGTTTTGTCCATGATGCTAATAGGTATTATCATCTCTCCTGTCCTCATCTTGACCTAGAAACCTTTTCTTATGTTTTCTCCCACCAAGCTGGTGAGGGATCAATAGAGTGTGTTGGTGGGCATCTGGTGTTCAGCTAGGTTTAACCCACTTGACCATAGGTAGTTATGTATTTTTATTTAGATATAGTAACAAGTAGCTATCTTTTGTAGAATTAAATATCTATAAACTTAAGATAATGATGCAGTGTAGAAGAATGCATGCTCAATAGATAACAGAAGGGACATAGAAGATACTTGAGCTATTAATTTATCAGTGGTCAATTACTGATCATTAACCACGATTCTTAAACGGTGACAGCTCAGGAAACTACATGGCCAAGACCTTTCTTCCCTCAGAGCCATGGTGGGGAGATGCTGTTCAGGTTAACTGGCCTTCTTGAGGCTACTCAGCTCTTCCCTGCACCACATATGCAATACACTCTAAGAGCCAGCATCACTCAAACTCAGATATCTCAAGTTAGTGCCGTAAGTCAATGTGGCTCAAAGTATCACAAGAGCACTTTTTTTAGAGCTCCCAAGCCACTTATTTGTAATGGTGGGGGCTTTCTTGGGAAAGAAAATTGTTACTTGGTCTCATTTTTTCCAGAACAACTGCCTTGTTGGGAACTTCCCAGATGCTAGGTAGTGTCTCCATGAGGAAGGCTGGGTTCTTGAATCTTTTCCTCTGCTAGTGACAAATCCCTGCTTTCATTTTTTTGACAAATCCTCTCACCTAAAAAGGAGGTAAGGCCTGTGTGTTCTCTAGAACAAGAAGAAGCAGAAGACTCATCAGTAATTTACAGTCACCTGTCTTTTTGTTTTTTCCACACATGAAATACACCTAACCCAAGAGCACTAAGAAGGAGCACATAACTGGAGACAGCAGGGAATGAAAGTGAGCCGTCACCCTCTCTCCTGTGTCTTGGCCTTAAGTGGCACAACCTAAAAGTGTCTGGAAACACAGAAAGCAGAGGAAAAGAAAGTTTTCACTACTCCAGTACATTCTGCCTGAGTAAAGACTGTGAGATGTGTCCTAACAGTACTTTAATTTAAATGCAATATCAATTTGATTTGAACCACCACTTTTGATACAGAACTCAGCAACTTTATGTAGTAGGCTTGAGCAGAGATGAAAAATTAATGTCTTAAATAATTTAGGCATCAGAGAGCGTCCCATGACCATAATATAAACATATTGATGTTGGCAAAAAAACATTTATTATTAATTTTACATAAGAGCTACAAAGTTCCAGGTGCATTTCCTATTTCACACCAAACTTTGCAGACCTGCAGAGCTTAATGGTATTTAGAACTTATTTATTTGTATCAATTTACATTTATGTTGAGAAAAACAAAAATTATACAGAAGAAGGAAGGTTGTTCTGAATTTTCCAAGTATATTTGGACTGAGTGAGTGTTCTTAATAAGTTTTCAGTGCTGCTGCAGTAAATGAGTAGGTGTTTACAAGAATACAAAAGATATTAACTAACCATTTCTGGAATTGTCATGGCAATGCCCCAGATTTCCTACAAAATCCTGAGTAGGTACTGACTAAAATGTCATTTTCTCCTCTGTTACCTAGAATGATGAACCACAGGACATGATCCTGTGCAGAATATATAGGCATATGTGTGTATATATATATGTTTGTGTGTGCATGGAGATATATATATATATAGTAAGTACACATCTGCATGAATTTGATGTAGCTATGTTTATATATATATATATATATACATAAATATATAAATATATATATATATTCAGGGTATTCAGGCCTTGTGTGCAGTAGGATAAACAAAAATATGGCAAACACCAGATCTACAGGAAAGAACTTATGTATTTGTGTTGCTGCTAATGATCATTTGGCAAAAAGTCGTTCTTGCAGTTTCTTCGTGGTATGCATCTTTGAGGGGACTCTGATTTTCTGAATACTGCAACTTTAAATGAAGAAATCCCTTTTCCTACCCTCATTTAAATTCAAACACACTATTACAGTAAGTCACTGTGTTTGCTCAATTCATGATCTGGGCCCAAATTTCCAAACAAAGATTTTCAAGCCAAAATTTTAGACCCCTAAATTTAGAGAGGAAAGTAGCATCATTATTATTTGCTTTTCTCATCCAGCATTTCCCTGTTCTGAAACAGCAGAGATGGAGGCAGAGCAGAGGGGCCAGTTCTGATGCCCAGCTCTGGCAGCCGCACGACGCGGAGCGGGGAGGCTCAGAGGAGGGCGTACGGCCATTCCTAGGTGCCATCAAACTGCCGGGACTGGCTCCAGCCAGAGGAGCAGGATGAGACTGCAAGGAGCCACAGCTGGACCTCCTGGAACTCAGGTATTGCCTGAACAGAGCTGCCTTGCCACCACAGTCACTGAGGCTGCCGAGGCTCCAGCAGGGACCTGGAAGGGAAAGAGCGAGAGGCTTGACTGGAGCTGCTCTGCGCAGCCCAGCCGGCCCAGGAGAGCTGTTCATCCATGTTATGTGGCTTGTGCATAATAAAACATAGCTCACACATTTTTAGATCATCAGCTGCAGTATTAAAACAGGCCCCTTGCTGAGAAAATAAATACAAAAAACATGACTAGTGGAGATGGCACAATTATAGAGAACTGAGACCAAAATCAGAACTAGCCTTTCTTTTTCTTCCTTTTTTTTTTTTTTTCACTAATATAATTAAAGACTTCCTCAGCATGGACACAAAGGGAGTATTTAATGTGAACTTTAAAAAAAAAAAGAAAAAAAAAAAGAGAGATTTAAAGATTTAATATACCTTCAGGAAAAAAAAAAAAAAAAGGCAGTTAAAGATTTCCTAAAAAAAATTAAAGATCCACAAATGGCTGGTGAAACTCCATCAAGCAGCTGGAACTTGTTAATAGTCACACTCTCCTGTGACCTGAGATGCAAGAATCTAACCATGAATTTTTTACAGATATCCTTTAAAACAAGTGTTGGCTGATATCACTGTGGCCCACTGGACTAAAACTTTCTGAAGACATTGTGGCACCTAGAGAAAATCAAATCTCCTGACATTTAGGCTTCAGAAAAACACCTTTTTTCCATTTCTTTTCTTTCTTTAAAAAAAAAAAAATAAAGAAAGAAAGAAAAATAAAGAAAGAAAAAAAAAAGAAACACTTAATCAGTAGCAGTGACTCAGTATTAAAAAACAACAGTACTCTTTTCCCTCTGCTCTGCACATATGGTTCCGCTGAGAGACCAGAGTTAATGAATAATAATAGTGGCTTCTTCACCAGCCTTTGCTAACACTGATATTATATGAAAAAGACTATATAGACTATATACAAGAGAGCGGTTTTCTAAAAATATGGACCCAAAACATGTCCTGGATCTAAAAAAGCTCCAATTTGGCAAGGTGTTGTAAAACAGATCCTAAATGTCTCTTAATTACCAGATACCCAGAACAAAAAATGCTGAGAACCATGCTTCCAGGCAATTAAGTCAAAATATGGATTATGTGTGTATGTAAGTATGGACTCAGATTTTCATCACACAGTATTGGGAAGAACTGAATGTTGCATTAAACTAAGGGTTCCGCTAAATCCTAGTACTCATAATTCAGAGATGAGCAGGAATAGAGGCCATGCCTTCCTGCAGGATTCTGTTCCAATGCAATTGGAATGAAGAGCCTACTGTGGACCATCCCATGACCTGTCTCATCATTCTGTTCAGCTCCACACTTCCTTCCCTACACAGGAAGAAAATAGCACATGACATTTCAAGAACACTGATGCACCATGAGTTGACTCCAGGTGGGGTTCTAGCAGCTTTTTTGCAGTGGCACTATGCAATTTAGTAGGGCTTCTTGTATAAGCTGGAGGATATCACCTGGCTTCTGGATTAGAGCATATTCACCTTGAGGTGCAGGTGGTGTGAACACAAAACTCTTAGTAGTGGCCACCACACCATCTCCAGTGGTGATGTCAGCACAAGGATTGAGGACACTGTGCCTAGTCTGAAGAGCCCTTGCTGAGAAAAGTGATTGGGTGGTCTTTAATAAATCTTTGCTAAAGTAAATTCAGGAGTGGGATCTTGTTTTCAAAACTCCCCCAAAATATATTCAAATGTGAGGGAGCAGCAACATATAAATTTGCTTCCTCAGTCATTGCCTACTTGCTAGACACAAGTTCAGATTCTCATCATTCACCTTCAAAACACCACAGGATCAACGTGCTCTGCCAGCCAGGACACTGTAACAGCCAAGTCCGTTCATATATTTAACCGTGGTAGGGAAAGCCATTTTATGTCCCCATGGCTCTGCTCCTTCATTAAAGAAATCTGGTGGAAGGAGTTGTAGCTTTAAGCATTTCTTCTCCCACATTTTGTTGTGCCTTGCTCTCAGTTTGAACAAGGCCCAGCAAGTATTAAAACCTAAGCACGGCTGTAATAATAGAGCTTTAAGGAAAGGTGGTAGCTCCATGGCTGCTGCTGTTGAAATACTCACCCTGAAATCTGTCTCATTAGCTCTGCTCACCAACCTCCCTGGTATTTGAGAGGTTACTGTAACACTGTGCCTATGTGAAAGAAGTCAGGCTCTGATCTGGACACAGATCAGCCTCCCAGAAGCTCTGCCACATTTGACACAGCCCAGCTGTCAGTCTTCCCAAAAAGGCCAGGGACTGGTAAGATACGAAAACCAATTCTTCTAGGCCCTGCAACAGGTCATTCAAGGTCAAATCAGGGTGGTAATATGAGGAAATGCACTCTGCTGGAGCTCCTCCCGTGCCCATTCTGCAAGGAAAACTATGGTCTTTAGGGCTGTCATTTTCCTTCACAACCACTAAATTCAGACAAACATTTTTAAAAAAACAATCTCAGAGAAAGTTAAACTAACAAGCTGTAAATAGGAAAAGGTGTTAAATTATGTGTGGCCTCATTCTTGTGCTCCCCCGACAAACAAAATGTGGCCAAAAGAGAATTGCACACCATGAAGTTGTTAAATTTCCCTTGGACTCTGTATTTCAGATTCCTCAGGAAGGGCTTGTTAGTCAGGATATGTCGGCATGCTGTGTGATAGAAGCCATGAGGAGAAGGGAGAAGAGGGATTCTCTTCTCTCTGCATGCACGCACACACACAAACACGTGTGTACACACACTGACATTGGAATGAATGAGCCCATTCATAGTAAACACACGTTCTATTGGTTTATTAGGCTTGGAAGCAAGTCACACCATCTCAACCTGCCAGAGTTAAGTTGTACATAGCAGAAAAATGTCTCACCTGCAATACCTGTCAGTCTATTCATATTAACGCAAGTCTTACGATTTCTACTGTCCATATACCAAATCCTAAAGGCCTTTTGCAGCCCTGAAAATGGGTGGGAGGATCTGGGCAGAAGGACTGAGGTGCCACAGTCACTGGGACTCACCACCTCCTTACGAGGCAGGCAGTGTTTCCCGCAGGAATGACTGCCAGTGGGAGGAGGGACATTCCTTGAGGTTCCGCTTTCAGATACTTCTCAGAATCCCTCTCTCTGGGTGGGTTGGCATCTCCTCTGCCAGCAAGAGCAAATGGCCTATCTCCCAAAAGGTCTTAGCTGATCAATCATAGGTGGAAGGCAAGTTGCCTCTAGGCTGTCTTCTGGCCCTCAGTAGCTCTTCTCTCTGTGGTCTTCACTGCTACTCAGCACCGGAGGTGCTGGGAATAATCCTCTGTCTGCATCCAGCTGTCTGTGTGCTGCAACAAGAGCCTCACAGTGCCCTGCCAAGCTGCTGAGCCTTTGAAGGCACAGCCCCAAATACCACACGTTCCATTCCAAGGCAGAATGTAACGACAGCTATAATTAAAACCGTTATTAACACAAACACATGAAGTCATAATAATAACTAAACTGTCCAACAGTGTCCGAGGTGGTGCCTCACTTCCTCTGGAAGATCAGACCTGTTCCAGTCACAAGAGAGGACATCTGCTTCACCCAGCTAGTTCATAACCTGGGGATCTATTGTCTAAACACACTGCATTTGTTTCCTGTCTTACACACCACTTTTCATCCATCTTCTAGACAGAAGTTCACCAGGACTAGCAGATAGCTGGTGCAGTTACTTTACTCTGGCTGGACACCAGGTGCTCACCAAAGCCATTCCATGCCCTCCGTGGATGCACAGAGGAGGGAAAATATAACAAAATTCTTGTGGATACAGGTAAAGACAAGGAGAGATCACTGACCTGGTACCATCATGGGTGATACAGGCTTGACTTGGGGAAATTTTTTTCCTGTATTGTTAATCAAATCAGAGTAGGATCATGAGAAAATAAAAAGTAAATCTTAAAACACCTCCCCCATAACCCTCCCTTCTTCCTAGGCTCAGCTTCACTCGCAATTTTCTCCTTCCTCCTCAAGGAGAGGACTCACCACCCTCTTGCCCTGCTTTAGCATCGGGTTCCTCCCACAGAAGAGAGTCCTCCATAGACTTTTCAGTGTGAATCTTTCCCATGAACTACAGTTCTTCATGAACTTCTCCAGCATGGATTCCTCCCACAGAGTGCAGTCCTTCTGGAACAGCCTGCCCCACCATGTATCCCCACAGGGCATCACAACAGCAAACCTGCTCCACTGCAGGCTCCTCTCTTCTTGGGTCCAGTGGTGCTGCCAGGATCCTGTTCCATCATGGGCTTTCCATGGGGTCACAGCCTCCTTCAGACACCCACTTGCTCCACAGTGGGACCCTCCAGGTTGCAGGGGCACAGCTGCCTCACTGTGGTCTTCACCACAGGCTGTGGGGGAATCTCTGCCCTGCTGCCTGCAGCACTCCTTTCCCCTCCTGCATCACTGCCCCTGGTGTCTGCAGAGCTGTCTCTTTCACATCATTTCACTCCTCTCTCCTGAGGAGTTGCCCCTGTACAGTTTTCCCACCTTGTTAAATCTGTTTTCCCAGAGGTGCCACCACCATCACTGATGGGGTTGGCCTTGGCCACTGGCAGGTTCAGTGGAGCCAGCTGGCATTGGCTCCACTGGACATGCGAGAAGCTTCTTCTAGTTTCTTACAGAAGCCACCCCTGTAATACTCCTGCTACCAGCACCTTGCCACACAAACCAAATGCAGACAATTAAGCCAATATTGCACTGCTCACATTCATGTATAACTAATTCTGGCCTGTTGCTGTATCAGGTGTATCAGGAAAGAAAAGGTCTTTGCTGTCTGTCATCAATTCCTTATCTGTATCACCCAAAAAAATCATCTCACAGGAGTCAGAATAATTGTAAGTACATAGTTCGTAGTGTTCTGGCTTGGACTTTTCCCCCTAATCTCTGTAAATAATCTATGTCTGCTTTACTCCAGCCAGTTTTTTCTCTGTACCATCAGCACAACACTTTCCTACACTTTTAGTTCTGGCTTATGCAGCACAACTTAAGAGCATCTTCATTTAAGTTCAAATTAACTCTCCTCTTTCTGCTACATTTTTTTTTTTCTCAAAGAACTTCTATCAACCTCTGTGACTACTTTTCACATGCTTTTTAATAACTTAGTAGTATAGTTCGTGAAGCAGGATTTCATGCAGGGGTAGTAGCTCCCCTTGCACTGATAAGAGGGAAGAGCTGGGTTTGCTACTATAATCCTTATTACTTTAATCTTTATTACTTTGTGTGGAATCTCATCCTAAGTATTCAGTCTGAAACTCAAGGTTCTTAGCTCATCTCAGAACACAGATTTTATTTATATTTGCAAAATATACTAATGTTGAACTTCAAATAATTGGAAAAGCGAGTCTGCATCTCCAAATCTCTTCCAGGTTCAGGTTCAATTTACAAATCATCCATTTGTAGTTGAAAAAAATAAAAGTAAGCTGTGAATTCTCTGGAGTGCTCACAAGGTCATTTTCAGTAACAGCAATAAGTGGTTTGCAGTCGATTTCAGCTAATAAAATAGTAATAGCTAAGGCCTCCCACAACTAAGACATGAAGTCTTTTACAACCATGCCAAAGCCTCCTTTTCTATCTGAGCTTATTAACTCTCATTTCCTCTTAGCATCTACTATTCATAAACCACTGGTCTCTAGCTGTGACCACTCTCCTGCAAGAAGATTGCACTGAAATCCCAAAATACTTCTTTGAAACACCTGTGGACAATATAGTTTTGGGCATACCATCCTCCCAAATTAATTCCTTTTACTTCTTAGACTTTTTATTAAGGTCAGGCAATGTCATTGTGTAGGAGCATTCTCTATTTATTTATTCAGGCAGCAGTATAAGGCACAATTGTCCTAATGTAATCCATCATTCCTAGAAATCTACTATTTCTTTGTCAACTGCAGTGGTTTCTCTGTTACCTATATGTCTTGCCAAATAACCTTCTTTCTCAGGTGTGTTATTTATGTTAGAGAAAATTTACATTTTGCTGGCATCACACTACCAACAGCTTTGGTTCTGTTCCAAGATGCCCAGAGCTTCCAGTTATTCTCTTCCAACATTTCAGTTTCTTTTAATGTTTTTCCCATATTAAAATATCTTCTATGGTGCCCCAATTTCTTCTGTGCTATCAAAACTTTTTATTTTTGTTATACAAATGGAATGCTGAGCACAACGTAAATGGAAGTCTGAAGAAAAAGAGTTTTCTCAACAAGACATGGAAAACTCATAAAACATGTGCTCTGTTTTTCCAAAGACTTTCCCTGGAATCCTGCTGGTACATCCTGCATATAAAAAATCTGGTATTAGACAACTAGAAAATTATCCCCTAACAACTACTGTGACTTTTTTTCCTTTATTCATATTTATTCAATTCCACTTGTCTATCCAGACAGAAAATATTCTGTCCCTATTTTTCTCTCTAGAGAAAATCTTTATTAGAGAATAAAGAGTGTATCCACAGCTCATTCTCCTATGCATTTCATGATTCCTGGGGTAATAAACTCATCTTTTTTTTTTTTTTTTTTTTTTTTTTTTTTTTTTTTTTTTTTTTGCCTCTTCCTTCAGAGGAATGGAATATGAATAGGAAGAGAGACTGGAGGAAAGCTGACTCTCTCCTCTGATGAGTGTTCTGCTCAAAGACAGTTTGTTCCCTAGTCAGTGTCCTCTGATGCTTCCTCAGGTACACTGTCCTCCTGTCCTCTCTCATGAGCACATTGTCCTGATGAGAACAAAGATTCGACACATTATTTTTTCTTTAATTAATGCTCTTCTCCATAAAGTTAATGTAGACTGTATCTGTCCACTTTATTTACCCTCATGTTAACTTTAGTTGCTATTATCTTACCTCTGTAAACCTCCCCTGACTCTCCATTATCTGCTTCTTGTCAGGAGGATAACATTATTTCAATCAACACACCATCATGCGCACCAGTATCCAATTTAAAATGAATAAATGTCTTACTTGCTTTCAGGGTGATAGTCCATTCATCTTCTGATGAATTGCTCTTATGAAGAATCCCCCAGAGCAAACAGTGCTGTCATTGATCTGCTGCATGCTGCCTCTTACACGCTATTTCACAGTGATGTAATCTAGTGCATACCTTCTTCCAGTTTATGGCTTGTGCTCTTTTCCACACAATCTGCAGGCCCAGATGCTGCTCTTGTAGGACTCCAATTATAGCTTCATCAAGCATCTTTCTTTGCTCTGTTTTGGATTCTCAATTATGTCCTCTCCTTTATTCTGAACTGGGCACCTGGTTAGTTTGACAAACTCTAAGTACTTTGTCAAGAGTTATTCCATGATGTTCTGATGATTTGTTCCAGATCCAGTTACAATCCCCTTTGTAATCAGACTCTTGCTTCATTAAATTGTGAAGTTTTCTCTTCAGGTACAGACTTTCACTGTTATCAATTTCACCTTCTTTTTTAATACAGCCTTCTTTAAAATAAATTTTTAAAAAAATTATTTCAGAGTAAAATAGGCTGAACATTTTCACAGTTAATTCTGACTGCCTAAGTAATTGGAAACCAAAGGAACCTCTCAGGACTTCAGTACAACCTATTGTATGACTGCTATTATCCTTTAACTGCCTTCCCTTTTGTAAGCAGATAAAGAGTATGGGGTCATTCACATCTTCTGCTATCCCCCACTCATCCAAAGTTTTGTCTGCTGTGAAATTCTTCATTGCTTCATTATTCCACTTGAGATTCTTTCTTCCTTCGTTTTTATTTTCAGCATCATCAGTTACGTCCTGGTGATTAATTTGTGTACAAGAAACTGATCTGGTATCTTGCCCGCTTCCCATTGCTGTTGACAGCTGCATCACTTCCAGGGCTCTCTACCAGATTGATCGTCTGGGACCCGAAGCCTTTACACGCCCTGTGGCTTTCCAGTGCAGTGGTTCACAAGAGCCACACTGACAAGGCTGACACCTTGAAGGAGTTTCTAAGGCACAGAGGTTGCTTTCCTGCCTCAGGGGATTATAGCGCCTGAAGCCATATTAACTGTTGAACAGATTTCCCCCTCAGATACTAAGGTTTCTCACAGCTGCTGGATTTGTCTTCTGCCCAAACCTCACAGAATACGTCTCCCAAATGGGGAAATATTCCTCCTTCTCAAAGGTCAGTTTTCCTACAGTGAAAGACATTTCTCTTCCTCTTTCTAAACCCTCAGAAGAACTCTATCTAGGCAATTCTTCCCGTCATTTCCTAGGTGTGCAAGCCACATTGCACAAGTTTCGTAAACCTAACAGTTCTTGGAAGGAGTGGATCTGTTACATGTGCATGGGGTCTGCACACATCCAGTAAACCTCCAGCGCTCAACATGCACAGGACTTAGAACATCTGGTCCTAGATCAGTGGTGCAGTAATAAATAAGAAAGACAAATAAACTCGCACCTTTGGTATAAAAGAGAAGCAGGCAAACACCAAAATAGATACCTCAAAGTGGGAAAATATCACTTCCCTCTGCTTGTCTTTGACTACATCTTTATCATACACTCCATGGAAATCCCGGGCTTTCTGCTTCTGTCTCACCTTTGTTCAGGATGACGGATCTCTGAACATGATGAGCAAGGCTGAAACTGCAGCTATGTCCAAGCAGGCTGTCAAACATCTGCAAATTCATTCTATATAAAAGCAGTCTTCAAATTCCATGTGGTTAGAATTGCCAAAAAACAGAAGGGCATCATCTGGAAAACTTGACACAATGTAGTTTAAGCAGAGCCAGGAGAAAGTCAAAAATAAAAAGGAAAATTATTTAAGTTACCACTTGTCTTGGTTTTTATTTCTGAAAGATTTTGAATGTGTTGTACACCTCAGTGATATGCAAGTAAAAATGAAAGATCCATATGAACATCATACAGGCTTATCTGCAAATTTATAAAAGGTCTGAGGCTGCTTCAAGAGCTGGCACAGTGAGTAGCCCTGCAAATTTTTGTCTTTTTGTCTCCCAATCACATAAACAAAGCTGTTTCTATATAATTAGTGGGAAAGATGCATCTTCAGCCCATAAGCTCCTGCCAAGAGGAGGGTTGTACAGAGATTTTGTTAAGGCTTAACAAACCAAATCTGAAGTTAGCCAACAATAACACCTCTACACAGTGAAAAGACACAGTGAATTCATACCTTCATAATCACTTTCTCCAAGTTCTCATGACACCTGATTATGACTAAAATCTTTACAATCAATCAGAAACATATGCCAGGACAGTGGAGAAATTTATACAAAAATTTTCATCTCATGCATTCACAAATCAAATGCTTTATTAGTAGCTGCTACTACAGTTTTGTTCTTCCCACTGTAAATTCAGTAGGATTTACACATAAGGGCTAATCTCTCATCTGTTTATGGAATATTCACATCTTTCAGGGAAATAAACTATCAGACTTAGCCAAATTTTCTTTCTCCAAATTCCATGTTCTCATAATCCCTGCAGAGCTACAGATTCCAAGACAAATGCTGCTATTATGGACCAATGTGAGGCCATCCTTCACTCAGATTCAGGACTCTGGAAGCACTTTTCTTAATCCAAAACAAGAAGTCAGATTAAATTTTTCCTCCCAACCCTGAGCAAATCCATCACTTTAAACCCTCACAGCTTAAAAGTATTAAAGTTTTGAATTTGGCAGTGTTCTCCTGAGTGAGTGAGAAAGCTGATTATTTCAGGTTGGAACTGCATACACTATTGTGTCCTAACCAAAAGAGAGTGGTTTTACTGACATCATTCAAGGTACACTGTGGTTATGCTGGCTGAAGATATAGCCATATATTTAGTACCATTTCAAGCCATAAAAACTTGCTCACAATTTTTTTTTTTTTTAACTTAACTTGAAAAGTTTACTGGCTGGTCACACGTGCGCAATTGCAAAATGACTAAATTAATCTCCCAAATGTCAGTCTTAGTTCCAAAACATATTTGTCATTAAACTGAGATGCCATGTGATCATTTTTACTGCCAATGGACCATTTTAGAGACTGAGTGAAAACAGGATTACTACAGAGACTTTCTCATCTACTATAAACAGTTTAAATACCAGGATAATTTGTATTCCTTCTTAATTATCAAAACAAACTTCTGAATATTCTTCAGCTAAAGGTTAGAGACACCTAAAAGGAAGCTTAAAGCTTTGTCCATTGCTTTCACTATGAAATATTTCTCAGAGTTTGGCTTTAGAAGTTTTTACAAAGTAGACATTGTATTACACAGTATGGAAATCCCTGTATATACTCTAGTGGAGAAAGGGAAGCACAGTCCTACCAATCCTACTATTACCATCTAACTCCTCGCTTCAGAAGAGAATAACGCTTCAGGAAGTATAAAAAAAAAAAACCAAAATACTGTATGATCTGATCCTTTCTTCTCCGTAATGCAATATCCTTAACAAGAGAGTTTTGGGGTCCAATCTTCTCAAAATTCATAGAAGTTGCAGATTATTCCTGACTGTCAAAGCTGGTAATTGTAATATATAGAAAGCACTGACTGACTAAAAGCCTTGTGACCAACCTCATATACAGAGAGAACTGCCTGTTCAGCATAGGCCTTGGCTCATTCAGCAATCCCCTCTGAGATGACCCTGGATTCATGGGGCTGGTTTTGATCAAAACCAAACTTTTTCTCCACTCTTGCTGGGTTTCTTACAGAAAAAAAAATACCATGTCTCCCTAAAGGTTTTACTCATTAAAGGATTTAAAGGATTAAGAGTTACAAAGAAATTTCTAATTAAATACAATAGATTTAGAGGTCTATGACATTGAAGCTTCATTTGGCCATCCATCAACATTTCATAACCTTAAGCACATTTTCTTGACCAGCAATGTGAAATGTGAATGAACTAGAACATTGACAAGGCTGAGCCCCAAGAGACAGAGAAAAACAAGAAGTGATGGGAAAAGAGTTTGCTGAAAAGAGATCTAGGAGAATAAATAGAATTACACTTTCTAATGTTGGCAAATAAGATTAATGGACATCAGCATTGCAAGTTTTATTACATTTGAGGTTTGAAAAGCAGAATTTCTACCAGGAGGGAAGAACTGTCTCTCTTGTTCTCAGATAATCATATGTTAAAATACAAAATACATTACATAATAAGGCAAATTAAATGGCCTTCCAGTACTGAAACTATGCCTGAAAAATTACTTATATCTCTGTTCTACCCTTAAGGTAATTTTTCTGAAGATCATGATCATAAGTGGTAGCTCCAGGAAGGGAAGTAAAGTTAGTTCTAATGAGGCTGGAGCCATGGGCCATGCGATGCATGCCAGAGAGAAAGAATGGTATGGCAAACCTGAGGAAAACAGGTGGAGTTTTGCTTCTATTGACTAAATTGTCTCTTCTTAAGTCATGTCATATTCCTACTCCATTCAGTAAATAGCTAAAATCCAGCCCTAAGGCAGGTTGCAAGGCAGTGGGTTTTGTTAATAAATATGTGGATGGTCTGCAGCTGGCAATCTGACCTGGAAAAGAAGACTGCAGTCAAAATAGTCCAAAACTCTCCTTCGATCCATAAGTGCTTCAGAAATTTCCAGCTGAGTCTTGGTTTATTAAAAGTATATCTAGCTCAACAGTCTTGCTAGACAATTCATACAGTTTGCTCAGCTAATCCTTTATAAGTGAACAGAGAATGGTCTTCAGACAACAAGATAGTTAAAAGCAATAGGCTTTTTTTTTTTTAATCATGACAGTCTACCCCTACTCACCTACTTTCCTGGACACCTCTGAAGCATGTAAGATATTCCCTGAGTCATACATGAGTTTAGCAGAGTCTTAGCCAGCCCAACATTCTGGGAAGCATCAGCCCAGGACCCTTGTGTACTAAAGCCAATATTACAAGCAGTGACAATTCTGGTGCTCCTATAGAGTGGATCCCATTATGGAAGGAGACAGGATGCAGCCTGCGGTCTCCTCTGCCACTAGGAGAAGCTACTTGGCTCATCTGACCAGTGGAGTAAAGCAATATTGGTTTAGGACATATGGAAAAAACTAAAGGCAGGAAAAGTATGATTTAATAAAAAGTGATTTCTAGAGTGCCCGTTACAGATGCACTCAGCAGTACTGCATAAAATGTAAGGAAAGGTTCCAGAATTTTGTGCTTTATTCAGTTTTAGGTATTTTCTCAGCCTGCTGGATTTCTCAGTTCAGGTTCCTGTTGCTTTAGAGATTCAAAATTGTGCTTCAATTTTTTTCTTGTATGAATTCCTGCAAATGAATTTTTCTTTTTTTTTTTTTTTTGTAACAGAACAGGTTTCTTTCTACAGCAAATATTTTGTTATGTCCATCAGGAGTATGACAGACGCTTCGTTACTAACCTCATCAGCTTGAGGGGGTGGGCTTTTCCCCATCAGAGGTTACATCTACTAACTACAAAATATTTAAGGCTTGTATCTGGCATTTATATCATTTCCAGGAATCAAATCATATTTCAGCCACATATATGTTGATCTCTTGACCTTGAGGCTTTATTTACAAAAATCAATGGTTTGTTTATGACTTTCAGGCATATGCTTTCCCTCAGAGGAGGCTGATGTGAAGACTATGATGATCAGCCAATGTTTTGTCAGTGTCCTACCATCCCACCCATCCACCTCTGCAACACAGTAGGTGTCTGTAGCTGTGTCACCAACCATTCCCACGGTGGGCATACTGTGTTATCTCTGGCAAACACAAATGTTGATAACCCTAGCAATTGCCTTATAGCTCTTATACATTTCCATATTGCCTGGGAGCATGCTTGGTGGCCTGAAGCAGATTGAGCATTTCATGTGCTCTCTCAGGATGATATTTTGTCTCTGTCTCAGTTTCCCCACCTTTAATATGTATTATATTTCCTACTGAAGGATATGGTTGTCATTAATTTTAAATGTGTGTGAAGCATTTTGGAGTTGAAAGGTTTGAAATAACAGGTTTTTTCTCAAGTTTAGCTTAAGCAAAATTGAGAGTGTGGAGAAGGTGTGTTTTAGCTCCAAGCAACAAATAAGAATCACTACAGCAATTGTGAAGAGAGGCATGCTGTATAATGAAAAAACAGGTCCCTGAATACAGATTCAAGTAACAGTTGGAATTATATTTTCATGATATTTGGAACCACTTTAATGCATTGAGTGCCAATATTCATACTTTAAGCAAGAGGTTTTTTAGGCTTTTTTTCAAAAACACTGACTAATATAAACATCCAAATAACAAATTATAATCCATATTCACAAGATAAGCCTTTTGCACTGTTTATTAAAGTTTCTATACCTTTGACAAACATCACTTACAAAATCAGAAGGAATACCACTGAATGTCATTGACCAATCCTATATCATATATCATAGCCAACACGATCAAATTCCAGGAGTTAGACACGGCACAGTGACTCTGGAGTGGAGATTCTGATGAAGATTCAGATGCCTGAACTTAGTGGTTAGCATCGTGGATGACTACAAAACATTGAGCTGTCAATCTAGTCACTGGAGAGGCCTGTGGCAAAACAGCTGCCATTCTGATGCTATGGTGTATCCTGCAAGGTACCAGATATCCTGCTGGAAGTTCCTTTGTATGACTTACATCAAAACTCACTTGGAGGTCTCAGGTACCCTATAACATCTCCCTTTCTAAGCGAGTCAGCCCCCAAGTGTCTGTTCTAGACTCTGTTGAGTGAATGAACTCATGTGAGCATTGGGCTAACACAGACATATACACTGTCAACACCTATATGGAGGCCAGGCTGTATCCCACTCCAAGCTGTAGCCAGTCTCTGGGGTTTAACTATGTTATTGTTTACATAAGCCAGCTTTCCCAAACTACAATTATTTGGCCTTTGTTAAAGAATTAATGGAGTATTCATATTAGCACAGTTCCTGGGAACTACAACCATTTATTTTAAAAATTGGATCTTTTAACCAATTCCTCTGAAGAATAATTTTGATATTGCTAGAGGAACTGTGTGAGGCTGGGAGAGTACAGGGGACCCAGTAGGCAGTGCTGGGAACTGCTCTTCAGTACCTTCCTCTGGAAGAAATGGCTCTCATCCAGAGGAAAAAAAGTTCTGTTATTCCTGCAATTTCAATGAGAAAGGGTCCTTTCTGTAGTCACAGCAGAGGCAAAAAAGAGCTTCCAGTCATTCTTCCAGCTGTATAGCAAGAACATTCCTTTGAAACTTCCAACAGGGAGGCAGATCATAGCGTAGGTGGAGTTAAAAACCAGAATGAAAGCTTTTTGTGGTATGACACTATCTCTTAACTGCTGTTGCAGATATTGTTAGTACAAAGCAGAGAGAGTTATTTTGTATCCTTTTGTAAAATCTTTATCAATTTCTCTTGTAATAAAGATCTGTTTTAGGCAAGGGGAGATCAGCTTTAGAGTTCTGAGCGACATGCACCTAACAAGTTCTTTAAGAGGAATCGCTCTCCTAGCAGTGTCACCAGCTCCAGGACAGCAGGATAAAGTTTTGGAAAAAAAGCGCAAGAAACCTGCCCCTCAAGCACCAGCTATTCACCCAGTCCCACCCAGCAGTGAATTATGACACCCATCTCCTGCTATTCTGCATCAAGATACCTTATTTTGGACTAAGAATGTGCTTGCTAGATGTCTAGTGGTACCTGAAAGCAACTGTAGCTGAGATGAACAGAACTTCTCCACCAGCAGTAAAAAAAGGATAGGAAATGAGAAAGAATGAGAAAAATCAGTGGAAAGTACTGACTTCTACCCAAACATGTGCTCACTGGAGCTCAGTGGTCACATTATTCAGGCCAACAGAAAAACCTAGAGAAAAATAATCGGAAAGAAAGATCACAGACATGTGGCGTGCAAGGAGAGGTGATAACTTTTGCCCCTCAGGTAACTTTTTCTAGATACACAAACACCCCAGAGCAAAGCACTGAAGTACTTTCCCACCCACAATGAAATCCTGGGTCTTATGTCCAGTGTAATCCACTTTTCCTCTAAAAGTCAAAAATGCTGTATTTTGTAGATGGGTCTCAGAGAATGTAAAAAGACGTGAAAATGCTTGTGCAGACAGACAGTTCCTGAGTGTGTACCTGTCTGAAGAGACTCTAGCATGAGACCTAACCAAGGAAGTGCCATAAGGAAAAAACATTTGTTACATTTGCCTGACATGTCATAATATGATTAATTACAATAAAAGTAAGATTTATTTCTTTATTTCTACCCTTTATTTCTACCTCATCTGTTTTGGGGGAGGCATTGTTAGGACAAGCATTAGACCTAGGATAACTCTCAGCCTATCAGACAATTTTAGTAGGATGTCAGAAATCTCCAAGAACAACAGCATTGCACAGGAGCTGCTGAAAGCTCCTCAAATGCATAGATTATTCTATTTTTGATGATATGCATATGTCAATCTCAGAGCAAAATTGAGCCCTTAGGGCAGAATTCTTCTCTCAGATCCACACATCAATGGAAGTTCCCCTCATTCAGGAAAAACAGACTATTGGAGGTGTGAGCTGCTGTGTAGGTCAGGATAGAAAATTTTGTCTGTAGTGTTTATCTCTGAAATAGTAAATTTAAAATATAAATGTAATTTTCTGTAATAGAAAAACATTTGAACAAAATCTAAATCTGCCCTACCAGCACCACAGAAAAACATACCACATCCACAAATAAACAAATATTTAGCTCAGGGGTTTGGAGTGAAAGAGAAGGTAAAATTATGTCTTTAGAAAAACTGAATATATCAAATTCTTCCTCTAAATGGTGAATTTCTTCAGAATGAAAACACTCTTTGTTATAACAGACTCACTGGGGACAAGGTGCTTGAAGATTCCTGTAATCCTTCACAAGGTGAGAAATCACATTCCTAGTGCCTTCAGGCCTTCACAGGCTGTCTGGGCACATATGTAAAGGAGAAAAGCCTCATTCCACCACGCTCAGCATGAAGCATGCCCAGCACATAAAATGGAATTCCTTTGTCCAGAGGGGTTGATGAGGAAGAAGGATCACTAATCTAGAGTAGTCACTCAGGAGCTCTGGTGCCACATTCCCAATTCTCTACAGGCCAACTCTGCAGGTAAATTTTAGGTTAAACATACTAAAATATACATGTACAAAGAAAGCAGCCTGTCAAGGATTTAGGTTTGGAATTGCTGCCAAAGTGTGTATCTGAGCCAGGTCTATGTTCACCTTACACATGCCTATCCTTGCATGTTTCTTTAATGATAAAATTAATCCCTTCACAGTGAAATGGTACAGAACCTATACCCCCTTTCAATTCCTAATTCTCTCTGATTTCAAATTTGAAAACTAACAGCTATTAAAATAGTGTTTAAAAGAGTGAATTGGGGCATATATCCTACAGCGACTCCCTGAACTGGTGTGAATTTCACCTGAAAATTCCAGGCTGCTGGTGTCAGGTTTTAATGCTGGTGGTCTGATTCAGTCTTTCTCTCTCGTTTCTGCTATTTCATCTCTTTCAACATCCTCCTGCTTGAAAAACTTCACTACTCATTAGTCACTATTGAGATCATTAGCATGCAGTCTTGGCTCTCCACAGCTACTATAAACAAAGATATAAAGTGCTTTCTCATGTTTCTTGCTGCGGTTTTGGAAGCAGTGTACATTGCAAGAGGGTAAAGGGACCTACAGCTCCAGACAGATACAGTACAAGCAAAACAGCAGCCAGGGACAACACCTAAGGCTTTGGAAAGATGTCATTATTTTGAATTATTAACAAGAAACAATCTAAGTTAGAAACTCCACTAATGTGCCTGTAGGAACCACATACCCTAACACAAATGTTTATGAATTAGGTAAGCTTTTAACTACTAGTTAAATAAATATTCAGCTATAACCCATTCTGCCTGTGGACATGTAGCTAGAAATCTTTGTTATCCTCCTAGAGACACCATAGATATAAAATGGTAACAAGGACAGCTATAAAAAGTTTGTATTCTATTTCCACTTGAGAAATGTCAAACTTTATTTTTGTTAGTGTCTCTCTGGAAAATATTTCTCTGGCAGTTTTTTAACCACAACCTGAGAAGAATATTTAATTGCAGGAATAATCACTGTTGAGTACCAAAATTAACTTAATACTCATTAGTTTGACTGTGGCAGTACTTCTTAACTTGACTTGTAAAATTTGTGCAATGAATTATTGAAAAGCCATTATTGAAATAACCTCTTATTTTCTAACATGGCTGCTTGTATTTCCCCATTGAAACACAGCATGCATCTGTTGCCATAGATACCATTATTTTCTGAAATAAACATTACTTTTTTTCCTCATTCCTACATCCACATAAAAAAAAAGCTAAACTATGACACCTTTTCCAATCATATGTATTGTGGGCAAAAAAAGTGTATTTAAATAATAATCTTATTAAGGATAAAAACCTATCTTACCTCAACATGCAGACATTTAAGTGACATGAAAGATGATAATTCTCAAAGTTTATTAAACCCAACACAGCATGCACACTTATAATCTTTAAAGGACTGACCTTTTTGGGACTCTTTTCATTGTGTAAAATATGAGAAAGAGGAGTTTCACTAAAAAGATTTGGGAGGACAGGGAAAGATTTATATGTAAAGCAAGTGTGCTTCTTTTACCTCTGATGTTCTAATCCTGTGCTCTCTGAACACTTGGAAAGGAACCTTCTATTCCATGGCTGGGTTGAATATGGGGTAATTTTATATGATTAACTGGGCAGTCTTTTTTAGCCTTGTTCTCCTGCAGCACAGCAAGTTTGGGTAATTTTCAAAAGTCTCATGTACGATTTCCAAAAATAGCACTCAGTTCAAGGACTTTAGAAAACTGTCCACAGGGACAAATCTTGTCATGTCCGTGCTACAGTAGCCTCATGCACTAGTTCTGAAGGAAACACTGTTGCAAACAAAATATCTCATACTTCTAGCAGTAGGGAGGAAACTAAATTTCAATTATACATGAAAAGCAGGTGAAAAAAGGACAAAATTCAATAACACCACAGGAAATAAGACAAGTCCAAATGTCCATACTAGTGAGTAGGAAAGGCATCGTACAGGTTTCATCCTGGTCCACTCCTGACTATGATCAGGCAGGTATGCAAAGATAACAAATGCCTGTAACTGAGACCAAAAAAAAACCAGCCTGGAACATAGAGGATATAAATCAGCAGTTTTCTTGCTTCTTTAGCACAACCACAGTGGAGCATGCAAGCAGAACCCAGCCTTTATAGTGTCATAAAAGACATGTGGATATTCTAAACTTTTATTCTGCTTTTTAAGAACCCTTCCTCTCAAAGTACAAGCAACAAAGAGCAAAAGCTTGAGAAGGAGACAAATCAATCCTTCTCAAGAGGAGGCCAAATCAATCCCCAAGCACCAAAGCAGAGATGTGCCTTGCAGCATACCTCAAAGGACAAGGGACTGGAACGATCTTGAACCACTTTAGGAAGTAGGTCCCAAAGGAAATACCTTGACAGCAGCCATATTTATACACTGGAAGGTTTTCAGGGTAATCATTCTTTACTGACCAATCAAAACATCAAGAGAGACTTGGACTTTTATGTAGGTGAGTCTAGAGACACACAAGGCTTTAAAGTATTGAAACCAACTCATCCAATATCAACAGAAAACAAACAAACAGTTACTGTCAAGAACAGGATGACTACCAGCAAGAGACTCTAGCATCTGGGTCAACAGAAGATATAACTCTATTTGCAATGCATTACAGCATTCTATAAGAGTTTACAGATCCTAGCTAGCATTACTCTCCCTTCAGACAGGAATAAAGACACCTAGATCAAGGAGGTATATCTTGCTAGGCCCTATAAACTCCATCTATTACAGCCCAAGTGAAAGGCTGAGACTAGACTAGCTTGTGACCTAGCTGTGCTGAGGTGCATGATAACAGTTATGGCTGTTACTTTTCCAAAATTCAGTGTTGCTCTGGCAGTGAGGGACTTCCATCACCATTTTTGAGGAAACTGAAAACTAATGCAATCTGGCTTTATCTTATTTATACAAAGACCACTACAGATTACAGTTACCAAACAAAATTGGATCTAGAGCAAATATCCATATAAAAAGAATAAAGCAATGTCGCCCTGATTTTGTAAGACTTTGTTAAGCCTTCTGATGTTTACATTCTTTCAACAAACTTTCTCACACACAGTTCTGTAAATAACCTATGTTTTGCATTCTTTCATGGAGGTGGAGAGAATTGATGGACCCTTGGTCTGTCCAGTGGCATTGGAGAGGTGGCACTGTCACCCTCCAATCCACTGTCACCTTTGGAAAACTATAAATGTTAGAATCAGAAAATAAAGGTGCTTCTTTTTGTTCTCCTCGAGAGCAACAGTGTCTGTATCATCATTTCGTGCCTTATCACAACAAAGCAACACCAAGTAACTCACTCTGTCACCCAGAGAGGCATTGATAGGCTGGAAAGGTTGGCCTGTGCAAACCTGATGAATAAGGAAAAGGACAAGATGTTGCACCTGGGTTGGGGCTATCTCAAACACAAATAACAGATGGTTGGAGGATGGATTGAGAGTATCCCGGAGGAGAGGGACTTGGGAGATGTTCATTGGTGAGAAACTCAACATGACAGTAACGCAAGCTTGAAGCCCAGACAGCCAAACACAGCCTGGGCTGCTTCAAAGGCAGTGTGGCCAGCAAGTCAAGGGAGGTGATTGTCCCACTCTGCTCTGGTGAGACCTCACCTGGAGTGCTGCATCCAGCTCTGGGGCCCTCAGCATAAAAGGGATGTGAGCCTGTTGGAGCAAGTCCAGAGAAGAGCTTCAAGAATAATCAGGGAGCTGGAACATCTCTTCTAAGATGACAAGCTGAGAGACTTGGAGTTGTTCAGTCTGGAGAAGAGAAGGTTCCAGAGAGACCTTATAACCCTTTCCAGTACCTAAAAAGGGCCAACAAGAGAGTTGGAGAGGGACATTTTACAAGGGCATGTAGTGGAAGGACAAGACGTAACAGCTTTACATTAAATTCATTTAGACAGTAGATGAAAATTCTTTTCTGTGAGGTTGATGAGGCACTTCAACAGATTGCCCAGAGGAGATATGGATGCCCCATGCCTGGAAGCATTCAGAGCCAGGCTGGATGAAGCTTGTAGCAACCTTGTCTAGTAGAAAGTGTTGCTGCTTATGTCAGGGAGGTTGGAACTAGATATCTTGAAGGTCCCTTCCAAGCCAAACCATTATATGATTCTATGATTCTGTGAACTAGGAATGCAGATAAATTAGAGCTATTAAAAGACTCTGAGAGGAATAAATTAGAGCTATTAAAAGAATCTGAGAGGAATTATCACTTGTCAAGAAGAGTAAAAGGCATAGACTCCAAGGTAAAGTGAATGAGGCTCAGAAAAAGACATTTACAGTATCAGGACTAAGAACCTGCTTTTTCTCAGTTCTCCGGATGAATATAATTTTGACAAAGAACTAGTATTTGCACACTTAAAGGAGATAAGGGATTTGAACTCAACAGCATCTTCTTCCTTATTTTCCATTATTCTTGTTCATAAAAATTTCTCCAGATCTCACATTATCTTCTAGACTATAATATATTCAGAGAAATATTAATGGTAAAAAAATCTCTTCCCTCTTCTTCTCTGTGAATAAAATGCTGAATCCTTCTCAAACAAAATATATTAGACACCATTCATGGCCCAGACATGACTTATTTATAGCAATAAGGATGAAGGGACAAGAAATGGCAAGGCATTGATACATGAATCGTGTCTCTCTGCTAAGTAGAAGGGCTCCCTTGAGTACAACATCCTAGTTCAAGTTCTGGCTCCCACAGCTTCTCCAAGCTGGACTTCCAAAGGCATGGACGTCTATCTAAAGCAGCAATCATGCCTGCCCATCACTAGCCAATGAAAGCTATGCACCGCTGTGAAGTGAAAGTCTCAAATGTTAAAGAAAAAGTAGTAGGGTCCCAGAAATAAAAATTCCCTGAAAATCAGACTCTATCCTAATTCTACCATATTGAGAAATGGTTCAATACTTTATGAACACTACAACTTTCCTTTTCTAGCAAAGACAGCAACTAAAGGAGGAGCAATAGCAACCTCTTTATTAATAATGGCTAGCATCTCCTGTTGTCATAAACAATAGTCCTAAGGGTCTGATGTACCGAAAAGTCTGTTCATCCATAAATATCCATACACATTAAAAGTCCTTGACAAACCTGGTCTAAAATAAATTTAATTAGCCCTTCAATAAAGCCCTTATTTGTCAACCAGTGGCAAAACATTCATTCATTTCACCCTATAATGCCAGGTTAGAGTTTGCACATCTAATGAAACCACTTTAGATTGGTGCAGCTTCTGTATTTCCCAGATGTTTCCCTTGCTTTGAGCTATTTTAGCTTCTTCTTGCAGTCTAGACTTTTCTACATCCTGAACATTTATATATTCAGCACTAGATCACAAGTGATGATGGAGAACATTTCACAATGTATGGGTCACACTGGGATACATCTGGATGTGCTGAAAACAAAAGGGACAAATTTTCCGAAGTAAAAATACAAATTTGTCTAAGGTGAATGCAGTTTGTTGGCCACAATTATTATCTGTGAGCTTTTTTTATCTGTGAGCCTTTTTACACAGTCTCAGGATGCACTGGAGCTTACGTGACCTGGGAACCTGCCTCTTAACTGATGTCTAATCAGAAGAGGCTGTAAAGCTCTTTCCCTCAACCTTCCCTCACAGCAGTGGGCTCAAATCCCCATAAAATGGAATCTTCTGTACACTTGGTGTCAGTGAGTTCAAGACTCCGTCGTATGTCCCATTTACCCAAGTCCTGTAAGCCTCAGACACCATGACTGTCTTTCTCTTCTTATGAGCATAGGTTCTTTTGTGACTCAAGCGACCTCTAGACTTCAGAAGAGAGTCCGGTGTCCCAGTATTAATGGTTCTACAGTGTATGCTGTCCAGCTTTTTATTTTTGATTTGAAAAGGGATAACTATAGACATGATGTGAGTAAATGTTGAAAGAAAAAGTTCTTAAAGCTGAAAAAAATAAGCGTTCATTAATTCATTAAACAGCCAAAAGTCAGGAAGTGCCACTACTGGCATTTACTGTGCAATCAGATTCTACTCTCATGTTTATACACATTATGATACCTTCTGTAATTATATAATTCTTTTTTTTTCCACAGGAACACAGCTTTATTCAGTGCACAGTGCTCAGTGAATACAGCATTTGCCCAATATTTCTCTTTATCCTCATGCTTTATTTACTGCACATCCTCTGAACATTGCATTGAATATAGAGTTACTTGTTGCCTCATGGGTTTTGTGCTGATGTTCCCAAAACTAGTATATCAGTGAACTATAAGGATTAATGAATTTATGGTCACAATCCTCCTATGTACACACTAGGAGAGTGTCACTCCTATGTACACATTAAGAGAGTGTCATTAAACTTATTTTATAGACTGAAGCAGAAAGACACAATGATCTGCCTGATGTCAGACAGTAAGTCAGGGGTATATTGCATGAACCTACACTGCCACTTAATGCTGGCTTCTCCCCTGAAGTCCCAAACCTACATCACTTGTGTTAATTAGAGTCACAACAATCAACACTGAGCACTTCTGTAAATCATATTTCTGGTCTTGTGACCTTAACATCCAGAAAGCCACACATTCAGTGATATCCTGGAAATGTCTGGCTGCCTTCAGTGTATCAGCCTGGAAGTCTGCAGCAGGCTAGATCCACCTCTCCTGCAAGATCACTAATTGTGCAGATGATAAAGTTAACTTACACCTATTGCCATTTTCCTTCATCTCTACATACAGACACCTACTGACATCTCAGGTAACTGAAGAGTACTCCTGGAAAATGTCTTCCCTCTCTACACATCCCAGTTCATTCCTTGGGCACACAGTTTACCTCATGCAAAAGCTGGAGCAGGGGTCCTGTGACAAGAATATACATGGTAGTTGGAACAGTAAGAGATTGCTTCATTAAAAACTCTGTATGTAAAGGCTATGTATGTGGCAATCAAAATTCAGTCAAGTTTTGAGGGATTTGGTTTTTAATTTTTCTTGTATAAGTAAATCTAAATCCTTCATCTGAAGAGGTCTTTTTGTAATCAGAAAGAGAGGAAAATTGGAAACTTCATGAAGTCTAGGAAGTCTATTGCACAAAGCTGATATATTTAGGAAATATTCAAATACCATATTGAGCCCCACCTAGGGAAAACAATTAAGATAATTATTTTCCAAAAAAATCCTGTAGAAAAGCAATTTGCAATTAAGTGTACTATAATATCAGAAATCACAGTAGGGAAACCAGCTAGATTGAAAATCATAGTAGGAAGGTCATTTGCCTGCTATGCCATCAAAGTGGCATCAGCTACAGTCTTGGGCTACACTTATGCATAAGTAATCCATGTCTGCCCTGTTCTGCAAAGTATTTCCCTGAGATCAAGAGCTCTAAATTTTCAGCAACTTCATCTGTTCTGATAAAGTCAGGAAAACACAGACTGTAGAGTCCTGTGCTAATGTATTAGTCACTGAGTTGTTGTAAAAGGAAACCTTCCCCTCTGAAGAAAACAAAGTAGTGGAACCACTGTCCTTTGTGCAGAGGAAGACACAGAAAGGAAGCATGTGGAAGAGACTTGTCATGGAATTGGACGTCTGCCCAAAGAGAGATGTCTACAGAGGCAGTGCCTAACCTGAGCTAGTCTTCTAAGGCACACCTTAATATACTCACCAGAGGTCTATTTGCTTAAAGTATCTGCTTGCTTCCACTGACGAGTTCTGATGTGGCTGGCTGAATTGGAAATATCTGAAGATAAGCAAAATGAAACAGATGCCTAATTTCTGTAATTCAATCAGGCTAGGAAGGGAGCAAGCCTCGCAGCCACAGATATCTGTCAGGTGCCAGGCACACACACAACGAGGCACATGGAGAAATTAAATGTGGAAACAGAGGACCTGCAGTCCTCAGGCTTTAGCAGAGTTTGAGATGTAGCCAAGAGTCCTGTGTTAAGGTTTTGGAACTAAGTGCTTAAATTCCTCTGAAGTCTAACTTTAGAGTGAGGCATTAAGTCCCTTTTTTGGATCCAATTTTCTGACCTTGTATTTTTATAGCCTCTTGGTAGCAATTATAAAGCAGCAATTAAATGTAAGAGTAGGATCATTACCCTTAATCATATTGGTAATGAAGTCTGAGTATTTGATTCAGGGAAATGAAATTACATACATTTCCTTTTGTTCTGTTATCCAATCTCTTGCAATTTACATGTGGTCCTTGAATGTAGCTCTGTCTTTCTGTGGTTGCTCCTGCAGACTTGAGTATACAGATTTCTCTCTAACTTTAACTGGACTTTTAGATATGCAGGCAATATTGTACTGAACCACACATACTGGTAACATTTCCAGAGTCCAAGGGTATTCATGCCAGCAGATACTCAACCCTGTCTCCTGTGTAGCTCCTCATAATTTTCTTTTCAGATGTTTCAGTTCAAAAAATAAGAGTCTGAGAAAAGCTACTCAAGAAAGAAAGGAAATTTTACTGACAATTTGTGAGGAATTCGTTACTGTGTTTATTTTTATCCAATTAAATTTAGAGTGATCTAGAGACTGTAGCCAAAAATGCCAGTGGCTATAGGGTCAAAGTATAAATTTTTTTGAATTAAAAATAAATTCTCCTGCAAAGAAGAAGAAAAATATACCCAAAGACAAGAGAGAGGAAACTTTCCTCAGAACTGTCAATGATTTCAGAAAGCAATACAACAAGTAGCCAGTGGAAAAAAAAATGCTAATTAATGAAAACGGAGAGGAAAAAAATTCTCTTCTTAACAACAAAATTTCCAAAAGAACCTATCGCTCTTTTCAACATGTAAACTGAATATGAATAGACAAAAAATAAAATAATTAAAGCATATTTGTTCATAAATGGCTAGTGGACAGTCTTCTGGTGAAGCTAATCTTTCAACACACGCTGTTACTCTTTGTATTTTTTTCTGATAACTCTTACAGTATGCAGTACTGACAACCATATATCTTTGCCCCTGTATCTTTGAACTACAAAAAGGAAGGATTAATTTTCTTATAATAGCCTGCCTCTTACATAGTTATTGACAGGAAAAACAGGATGTCATTTTGTGGTGCTGGCTTAGAGAAAAACAGTAATCATGATGTGGGAATATTGCACCAACTGTTTTCCAGTTATGTTCCATGTCAGAACTCCAATAAATGCAAATACTTTCAGAAAATGCAAGCTGGAAAAGACAGGTTCTCACTTCAGCATACACAGCCGGCTGCAGACAAGAAAGAATAGAGAGATTCTGGGAGAACTTGTGGGAAGGGCTGGGATATGAAACCACCCTTTACCACAAGGCTGATAAAGTTTAAATGCCATTTATGTGTCAGATAAACTGACTGTCAAACAAGACAACTGACTTTCTAACCTGACTCTTGTGACTAGTTTGGAAGTTTAGAACCTAATTCACAGACCTAACAAAAACTTCAAACCAACACAGTTTGTTTTGCTGCTGATGATGAAACAAATGGCACAGGGGAGCAAGAAGACTCCCTAAACATACTTTTGAAGATCAGAATGCTGGATTACAACTATAAAGAATAAAACCATAGGAGAAGATTACATCTAACATATCAACAAGCAGGGACATGGAAAACACTCCTAATAGCCTGAAAAATAAAAGCCTGATGTAGTGCCTTTCCTATTGATTCGAACAGACAACAGATCAGAGCCATCACATACAATCCCTAGGATGTTCCACTATGAAGGCTCCTTTATTACTCCTGGCATCAGGGAAAAATTATTATCCCTTTAAAAAAATAGGATACCAAACAAAATAAAACAAAAAAATCGAATTGTTATTAGGTGGGTACAAAAGTAACTTCTAATTAGCCATCACTAGGCTACAACTTCCTCTGTACAATTTGCATAAAAGCCAATGATAGACTTGTAAATGAAATAAAATGACTGCAGAATAAGATGCACAGCTTTGATTCCTTGCAAGAGGAAAGTGAATAAGGTGCTTGAAAAAGTATTCAATACAGAAGAAAAAGCTCTGTTTTAACAAGGGGAAGTACCTTGTTTTTCACATTCCCTTTGGTAGTAGTTATTCTGAGTATTCGTTAACACATGACTACAAATATTTATAAGTTTATTCATATCTCACTTTTACAAGATGTACATTCATATCATGTGATTCAACATAATACACTCCAAAAAATGGAACTCAACATGTCTGGTGAATTCATGTAGGAGCATGCTGGCATAATCAAGACCTAAAGAAAGGTTGTTTGCTTGTTTCTTTTTCTCTTCCACAATAGCAAAGGGGTACAACCTTTTAAGACGAGTTAGGTTTGAAGGTTTTTTGTTTGTTTGTTTCATTTTAGCAATCCCTGAAATGTCTGTAAATCAGACACACTGTGAGTACATAACCAAAATAATGCTATGGTACTGCAAATCATACTGGCTGCTCATACTGCTGCAAAAGCAACGGGGTTTTAAAATATAAAAATAAATGCAAAGCATTGTCAAATTTACACTCAACATAATTAAAATAATACACATTTAGAATTTTCAAACAAAAAATAAATAAAACATCCACATACATTAATACAAAGAGATATTTGCCTGTCTTTGATGTAATTAATACATACCATAAGCCTAGATTTATGAAAGTATTGTCTTTCAATAAATATCTTCAGCTTCAAAATCTGATATTTTCTACATTCTTCAACTGATTTTAGTTATATATCAATTTTCAGTATAAGGTGTATGTACTACATTACGTTTCAATTATTTATTGGAAATCAGCAAATTTACTAAAATTAGGAACCAACTTTTAGCATCAAATCTGTGTAACAGAAAGAATGTGAGGGATATCTGGCACCATACCCCTTTTGAAGAATGCCTCAAACACCAAAGCCAGTGGCCTTCCACTGACCTGGCTAGAAAAGCCAGCCAGCAAAAATAACCAATACCAAATTAGCCACAGCATTACACTGACAGGACCCATGTTGTACCTTTTATAGAAGTGACTTAGAGATGCCATTTTACAAGCATGAGGCATAAAGCAGAAGGCTCTATTCGCCTCTGAAGGAGATCACACTCTGCAGCACATCGCACTTCTTTTTATTTTTTGTTTTAGTTTCCAAGCAATACCAGGTCTCCTCCAGCCCTATCACATCTAACTGCAATCAGTAGAGATTTTCAGAGGACCAAATGAGAAGCTGTTGCCATGTTATCCTCAGCTGTTTGAAAACTTTTTTGCCATGAAAATTCTGTCACATCAGGGACAGAAAACAACATAATGGGGTGAGAAGGTTGCTTACAGATGAAAAGTGGGGCACTTCAACCATCCTTTTTAACCAGGAACACAAAAAATTTCCAACCATATTGGCTGTGTGCACTTTATAGAGTTGTGTAAAATTAGCAGTAACAAGGACATCACCTGGACCATTAGATATTATAAAAATAAACACATTTCTAAGAAAAACGTGTCATCTCTTTTCCTATCCTTTAAAAGCTTTCCTCAGACTGAAGGGGGTAAAAAGCCTACTATCTCCAAAGCAATAATGCCTCCAAAAACTAAAATTACCTCTTTTAAAAAAAATTTATTTTGCCTAGCACATTTAAACAAGCAGAAAACATGCGTATTTTTTGCCACAAAAAAAAAAATGTTTTTTTTTTCAAAAAAAAAAAAAAAAAAAAAAAAAAAAAAAAAAAAAAAAAATCTATAACCTGGGCTTGCCTTAGGGACCTGGATTTCTGTACTACTACATGTCTATCTGATTTGAGTCAACAGTCCCAATGTGTCAATGTTATGTCAATTCAAAATCATGTCTTATTATTATTTTATAGGCAAACACAGGACTAAAAGACATAGCAGATAAAGCATGCAAAGAATTGACATCTGTACACTTGGTCTGTGTGAAAAATTTATAGTGGGAGAAGCTAGAAATCAGAGTTTCCTAGCAATTTGTACATGCTGTTGGGAACTTGGAAATTTGGTTTTAGTCTTAGCACTGACACAACTCGGCCCCACTGAGTCATAAACAAAATTCCCACTGACATACAGGGTCAGAGAATTGGACAGTAACTTCATGTTCTGTGGAATTAACTTACAGGCACATTCTGGCACTGCAAAACACATTCAATGTGCCCTTTAAAACTTTTGCTGAAGTCAGATACAGAGTTTAAATTTCAAGGAGCCCTGGCTATGTAAAAGGTTGTCTACCACCACAAAGCTCATGTCAGGTTACGATCCGGGGGATGCTGCTACATTACAAAAACAAAAGTAATCATACTCAATTATGACAATGGGTGGTGGAACCTGGCCCTTCATTTATATGCCTTAATTTCTACAAAAATGGGGACAATAATGGGTGAGGATTAAATAATAGACATTTATACAGTGCTTTGTAAATGAACATTATATAAGTGCTAAGTATTATGATATTAACCAAAATGTCACTACATCTATATGACCCTACAAAGCAAAAAAACTTTCAGTATAATTTATTTCACATATTTCCAAGTCAATAAAAATGAGCCATGGAGTCAACTGGCTATTTTGGTACAACTGAATTAAGTATTTTGACTTATTTGACAGTTAAAAAAACAAAACAGAATCTATTCTGAATCTATTCTTTCCATTATAAAGGGGCCTATTTAAGGCATGATGCCTTTTTTATAGTCTTGCTTATAAACATCATTATTCATTTGGCATTCATTCAAGTTATTTTTCAAATACCATACAAATCTTCTGAGAAAGATTCTTTAGCAATCCACATATGCTAAGGAAATTCTCCTCCAAGGAAATTCTACTCAGTGGCTGCTGTTTCGATGATCTTGGAAATCTCATATTCTCAAATCAAAGATTACACAAAGATCAGGCTGGATGATGGTGGACAGTAAATGAGGCTTGGCATGCCTGAGAATCTCAAACAATTACGATACTTTTAAACTTTAACAAGCACCTCAGGACTATGACTATGTTATCTTCGACCTCCAACCTACTTAAGAAAACAATTAATAACAAAAACAAAACAAACAAACAAACAAAAAGAGACCACACATTACAGAGATGGAGTAGATGCTTTGGTCCAAATCCAAACATGTATGGATAACTGGAGCTCCACATGATGAATGGAGCCACAGTGACTTACACTGAGAGAAAAGTACAGTCATGTACATGGTAGGCCAGGTAGGATGCCTCATTTCTTCCCAGTGATGTAAAGATGACAAGAAGAGGAGGTCACCTGTGCGTATCATCCAAAACAAGGCAAAGCTTTTACACCCCCACTAATGCAATCGGCCCATTCAAGAAAGCAAAGCAGAACCAGTTTTGGCAACAACCCCTACACAGTGCAGCTTTTCATTTCCTTTCATGCTAAATGAAAAGCAAGAGCAGCATGAATCACCTTGGTAGATTCCCAGCAGCACCCTGCCCCTCTCCCCAGGCTGAGCTGTGGTACCTCTTTCAAAGCATCCTAAGTTGATAAATCTTGCCACCTTCTTCCCTTCTGTGGTAGAGAGCAAGACTGTCCTTGAGAAATCCACTGAAAGCACTCAGGAAAAAAAAGTAAGAATGTTTCTTTCTGGAAAGATGTATGCTACACTACCAGCCTTGTTTCATCTTAGCAGGGAATTGAATTCATGTTGTTGCTGTGTTTGAATACCATAAAGAAGTAAAATTTCTGAGAGAAATGCACAGGCATTTTTTGCTGTGTTTGTATCTAGTGGAACAACAAAGGCAGAAAGTTATTCCTTCCCATACAATGTGGATGCATACTGTATGTGTATCCTGTAACACTTTGAGATGGGTAGCACTTCTCAGCATCTCACTTGGATGTCTGAGAAAATTCACATCCCAACCCTACAATTTCAACAAGTTCACTCTATGGAATTATTTGAGGGTAAAATCACTCCTTTCTGAAAGTCCTGCATTATTTTGCAGGACTGCAAAATAACCATGTAAGCCTCTCTCAAATCCTCAGAAGAGGATTGGAAAGGCTGACAATTAGAGTAGAGGTACAGATAACAAGCAGTCCCCATTCAGTGATAGCTCTGTGCCTTTGGTCTTCAACACCATGTATCTAATTCTCCTTCAATGGCTGTGGGTGTCCAGTACAAGAAGTTACTCACTTTAGCCTAAACCATCTTTGTACTAATGTTTATTGTTTTTCAGATCTGCATTTTAGAAGTGCTAGAACCACTCCAAATATTTCTCATTCTAGCCAGAATTTCATACATCATCATGAATAACATTTCACTTTCCAGGCCATGTTTTACTTCAATAAGAAATTGCTGGTTGCCTGAGATTTAGTCTGCATTGCTCAGCAACAAGTATTCTTATTCTGCCTTCATATTTCGACCTTGCTTTAAAAAGGTACTACACTTTCACAGAGAGGTAAAAAAGGCAGGCAACTTTTATCAGCCCCAGCAAATCCAAGACATTAACTACTTCTCAGATAATAAATAGAAGGGAAGTGGCACAATTTTGACATTCCAGAAATTTTGTATGCTAGAAAATTTCAAAATTTGAAGGAGAAAAGAAAAAAAAAAAAAAACAAAACACAAAAAAGAAGAAAAGTCTCTAAAAATTATCCTAAGCATGAATTTTTGTCCTACAGTAATATTTGGATCTGATAAACATCAGCAAAAGCCAAAACTAGTAATGGTTTGCTAAAGGAGACATAAAAAGCAGGCCTAATAGTGGTGCTATTCAGAGGATAGCCTTCCATCAACACAGACCTTGGTAGTGAAGGCAACAAATAACTATCTTGTTAGATGAAGACAAGACCACTATTTGTACTTTCCTCTCTCCTCCCCAGCAAAATTTTTTTTAAAAACCCAAACCAAATTAGAAGTGAATAACTGAAAAAAAAGTAAAACTGGGGAGGAGGATCAGTAAACCCAGACACTTTGGTAATATAATTTAAAGGACTTCCCTGCTCTCCATCCTTGCTGGATTTGTAGTAGTTTCTTTGCTTAAGCATTAGCTTAATACTTGGTGTCCAAATCACAGGCAAAAATTAAAATGGCCAAACATTGAACTTGTCCTCTTCTACAGAACACTTCTATGGGTTGTTTTAACTTGTTTGGGTTTGTTGTTGTTTTGCTTTTTTACCTAAAATCATGTGAAAGTGTCATACAGATTTTTCAGCTTGCTTCTGAGAAATATGGCACATTAAGTTGACTAGAAATCATAGTATCTACCTTTTCCCATATGTGATACATATAACTTTATCCATTCCTAGAAGACTCGGACTGTCATTTTGGCAAGGAGCTGCAATGCACCAGTCTGAGCATAAAGGATTTAAGTTATGGATCTTGCAGAATTGGTTAATAACGGAATAAGTACGGCTATTTTTTTCATCTATAATATTTACAGTATTGCACTTTACTGCACTTAATTGCATTTCACTAAAATTAATGCTGCATCAGTATTATGCCTTAAAACCATATGTCCATCTTTGTGGCATAATTCATTCATTCTACATCCTGTAAAACAGTGAGATTCTGATTCAAAGATCTAGGCATTTGGGGGGGAAAAAATGAAAAATTGACCTGTTTTTATGGCACAATACATCTCTTTGAGTTCACGTAATTCTGGCAAACAGGTGCATTTCTTATTGTTCCCATCTTTCAAGTTATCACTAACAATTAGTAAATTCTAGTCTCTCTTTTTTTCTCCTTTCAAAGGACATAGCCATTTGAGACACACACTTTTTTGTTATTGCTGCTCCTTTTTTTTTTTTTTTTTTTTTTTTTTAGGAAAGAAAAGAAGGAAAATAAAAATCTGCCTTGCCTCAGATCTGAAATTCCACATTTAAATTCAAACCAGTTCTGCAGCAGCAGCAGCTCCTCAGTGATGGAAGAGATTCATGGCAGTGAAATAATACTGTTGGCAACAAAGAAATGTCATCTTTAATGGAGACCAGCCCCAAGGATTTATTATTTATTATTATTACTATTTGTTTTGTTTAGTTTTGTTCTAATATATTTCTGATCTTCAAAACGTGTTTAGTTTGACACATGCACAAGGTAGCAAAACTGACAGCAGCAGATGACGTTATGCCGGAGCGATCACTTTTGCCAGGGTCAAAAATCCAAAGTGTCCCCAATGTTCACAGATTAACATAATTTAGAGATAGTTTCCTTTTTTTTTTTTTTTTTTTCTCTTTTTGTGATTTTTTTTTAACTCTCTTTTCTCTCTCCTCCCACCTACTTTGTCCTCCGAGGAGTCTCTGACTGGCGGGTGCGTGTTTGCTGCTCGCGTGTCTTGTGTCCGGGGGCCCGCGGCGGGCGGAGCGTCCCCACCGCGCCACGCGGCGCCTCCCGGCCGCCGAGTCCCTGGGGCCGAGCGGGCGAGCAACGCGGCGCTCGCACACCTCGGGGAAGGGGAAAGAAATAAAAACAAAACAAAAATAAAATAAAATAAAATAAAAAACAGATAAGGCGGCAGGGCGGCCGGAGCGCTCGCTGCTCGCCCTGCAGCCAAGGAGGAGGAGGATGAGGAGGAGCGGAGGGGCAGAGCGGCGGTCCGTGCGGGTCACACGCCCGCCCGCCGCGGGCACCCGGGGCGGGGTGTGGTGGGGGCTCGGGGGAAGCGTGTCAGAGCCCCAGGGCCTCGGCGTGCTTGCGGGCCTTCAGCCGCAGGTCGGCGATGCTGGAGTTCTTGCTGTTGCTCTTGGCGGCGGCGGCCACCACGGCGGCGGCGGAGGCGGACTCGGCCAGGGAGGCGATGGGCAGCCCGAAGGGCGGCGGCGGGAACATCAGGTAGGGCGCGTGGGCCGCCAGGTGCGGGTGCAGGTGCGGGTGCGCGTGGGCCACGCCCTCCAGCTGCAGCTGCGCCTGGACCTGGGCGGCGGGGCAGAGACACGGCGTCAGCGCCGAGCCCGCCGCCAGCGACACACAGCCCGCCAGCCCAGCCCCGGCCCCGGCCCCGGCCCCGGCCCCGGCCCTTCCCGGGAGCCCGGCGGGTGAAAAGAACAACTTGTGAGCGGAGTTTCCTCCGCAATCAGGGCGGCAGCAGACCTCCGCTCCTTGCTCAACCGAGGGCACAGAGACACGCTTAACCCTCCTCCTGGTGGTTTTAAATAAATAAATAAATAAATAAATAAATAACTGCTGTCCAACGCACGGGCGCCAACAAGTGCTAAAGAGCCAATTTTTTTTCTTCTTTTTTTTTTTTTTTTTTTTTTTTTTTTTTTTTTTTTTTTTTTTCTTTTAAGGCATGTTTATTTATACCTTGCTAAAAACTCTTTGGCCGTGGGTCCCTTCTATACCCGGCTAGTGTTTGCTTTGGAGCTTTCTAGACCTACACAAACACATTGGGTTGACTGAGAGATTTCAGCTTCGGGTAGGTTCGGGGAGGAGTGGGGGAGAGTTTATTTATGTATTTAATTATTTTGGTCCAAATATGTCTTTTAAAAATCAATACAATTAATCTGTCAGCTCCACGTGTCTCCGAGACGGAGAAGGTGGTGGAGGGTCCCTTTGGGCTGGAAAAAAAATCAATTCCCCGATTAATTGACCAAAAAAAAAAAAAAAAAAAAGAAAAAAATAAAAAGAAAACACCGAGGGAGGGAGAGTTACAACCGGCTAGAAGCGGGAATGGAATTTCATTGCCCTCGTCCCGGTTTTCCCCAGCGGCCTTCCCCGGGTGGCTGCGCCTCGCTGGGGCACGGACCGGGCCCCCAGTGGCGTCGGTGTCTGGGCTCCGCCATTGCCCCGTCCTGGCTGACCATCAAGGAGGCAGAGCATTTGCGAGCAGGCTCCCCACCTCCGGGGTGGTCACATCCATCGGAAAAGGACAGGTCTCAACAGCCCGCCCGAGAATGAGGAGGGGAACTCCAGCGCAAGGGTCCGCATAGTTTTTCCCGCTCATGGTTTCGCCCGCCGGGTGGAAGAGCTTCGTCCCGCAGCGCTCTGCGGCGCCTGGAGGAGACCAAAGCCCCCGGGGCTGCTCGGGACCGAGCCGCTCCGTGCCCGCAGAAGGCACTGCCGGGCCCACCCGCCCGGGGAAGGCGATGCGGCCCCGGGAGGCCGGTCCGGTCTGCGGGCGGCCCCGGGGCCGAGTGCCAGCCCTTAGCCCCGCCGGCGCCTCCCGGGGCCGCGGGACCCCCCGCTCGGTCCCGAGGAGCGCTGAGCTCCCGAAAGCCGGGCGGGGGCTCCTTCACCAAGTTTTACAGCCTGTTTTTAATACGTGCCAACTTCTATATAAATGGCACTTGTAAACGTGTCCGGCTTCCTCCCGTGCAAACGAATGGGGGTCGGAGCTTACTGGGGGAAAGTAAAATAAAACCGGAGCTAACTACCTGTTGGAAAGGCATCCTCAGGGCTCCCATATTCACATAGGGGGCTACTCTGCAGGCGTCTAAATGGCTGGCGGTTCCCAGGATCACACCTGCGGAGAGAGACAGGGCCGGGTGAGTGGCGAAGGCGCCCCGGGGCTCCGAGCCCGCCAGCCCCCGGCCGGTCCGCACCCCTAACCCACCTTTGTGCATCTGGTTTTCCTGCTTTCGGCACTTTGCTCTCCTGTTCTGGAACCAGACCTGTGAAAAGAAAAAGCAAACAAAAACAAAACAACAACAAAAAAATGGAGGTGGCCTAGGCAGCTGCTAAGGGAGCATTATCTCAGGAGCTAGGGATGGAGGGGTGAGGCCAGTGAGTGCACAGCTTTACGGAGGTCTCCCCTCGGGAGCAGTCGAGGGGATAAGCTCGACTCCAGGCAGAGTGAGCCCCTCTCTGTGCTGCTGAGGGGCTGTTCGGGGGGAGATCCTGCTCCTTGTTGTGGTCCCTTAGTTGAACCTAGGAGCTGGGAAGCGCTCTCGCAGAGGGAGAGACCGGGAGCCTGCCGCTTAGCACCGGTCCCGGAGGACCCCGTGTCCCCTGGGCAGACAGTGGCAGTCTTTCTGCCACCCGTCTGGAGCGACATTTAAAGTAAGACCACCCGCAGGACGGATGGGACCCTCGTACCCTTCCTAGTCACCTTAAGCAGGCCGGGAAGAGCCAGAGTGGGCCAAGTCAAGCTCCGGGGTCTGGCCCCCAAGAGACTGGAGCTCCTTCCTGCCCTCTCCCGAGCTGGGCTTAAAATCAATGATCTCTGACAAGATGCGAGCCACTCAACTTTCGCGAAAGGATCTGAATCATTCCCCGTTCCCTAAATGTCAAAGAAAACAACCCGCTTCTGCAGACTTCTGGCCAGACAAGAGCAGCATCTTTTGCAGGCTGGGATGTAAAGAAGTGCTCATGCCCCTACCCGAGGAAAGCCTGTAATTCGATAATGCTTCCCCAATTCCAGCCGTTCTCACTCAAACAATCGAAGAACTTTGCAGTTGCCACTGCCCTTCCCGTGCCTCTTTTCCAGGGGCATTTCAGACTTTCATTACTTTTCCCCTTCTGCCGTGTTCGATTAACAGCTCGCCCCAAAACATCATCAGAAACGCGGGCCAAAATATTTTGCGGATCCTTATCTTTACACCAGAACCTACTGAATATGGACAAACATTGACTTTCACCGCTGATAAAATCTTGTGGCTAAGTAAACACCTACAACCTTTGATGTTCTTGCACTTGCCAAGAGATCATACGGTTAATTAATACTAACTGCACTTCCTACATCAAATTTTCCCTTCAAGCTTTCTTCAATTGCCTTAATGATGGTCATTTACAACGGAGTAATTAGTGCAAAGAAAGGCTTCCGAAGGCATTAATTACCTCGGGTACCTCAGTGATTTTCTTAAGTAGGAATTGGCCTTCTCTGATTCAGCGCAGCATTTTTCCTGCCTAGGGTGTCTGTGGGGGAAGCGCGCAGCGGGCGACTGCGGAGCGCAGCGGGTGCGGACAGACCGACGGACGGACGGACGGACGGGCGGGCGGGCGGACAGACAGACAGACCCACCCACCAGTCCTGGTTCCTGCCCCTGACGGCTGTCGCCAGCGCAACCCTCCCCGTGCTAAGCGGGCATCGCTGCCGCCCCGCTGCCCTGCAGAGCACAGCGCGGCACAAGCCTGTTTTTCCCTACCAGCAAGACGCAGATAATAGCAACATGCATCGCTTCTCCTTTTAACTGGACCGTTAGGGATTTATACACATGTACAGATGTACTTGAATACGAGCATGCAAAATATTATCGAGCTGTAGCGACAATAATACATCTTTTTTTAC